>NC_090646.1:259989224-260669224 GCF_040937935.1 Hyperolius riggenbachi
ACAGTATAAGCTGTTACTCTGTGCCTGCACTGATAGTAAACTAGCTGCAGTGTGTGCTGATCTCTGTTATCTCCAGTATGTACAGTATAAGCTGTTACTCTGTGCCTGTACTGATAGTAAACTAGCTGCAGTGTGTGCTGATCTCTGCTACCCCCAGTATGTACAGTATAAGCTGTTACTCTGTGCCTGTACTGATAGTAAACTAGATGCGGTGTGTGCTGATCTCTTCTTCCTCCAGTATAAGCTGTTACTTTTTGCCTGCGCTAATAGTAAACTAGCTGCAGCGTGTGTTGATCTCTTCTACCTCCAGTACGTACAGTATAGGCTGTGACTCTGTACCTGTATTGCAGTGTGTGCTGATCTCTACTAGTTGCACAGCAGAAAGGAGGAGGTGGCGCTGCTGTCCTGGTTGGAGGAATGGAGGACGGACGACTGGCTGAGAGGGTGTGCAGTTTGCTTATCACAGACCCACAGCCAGCCATCCAACCAGTGTGTTATTGTGTTGTGGAATAAGGGTTGACACTACGTGTGTGTGTGTGGGGGGGGGGGCACCAAAGGTTTTCTTGCCTGTAGTGGCAAAATGGCTAGAAACGCCCCTGCCCAGGTAATTCCAGATTTCATTTAATTTTTGTGTCCCTTTAAGGGAGAAGTTAGATGAGGACTAAATTAATGTTAAAGGAGAGATTAGAGTTAGTTATTAAAAAAAATGTTTACTGATAAGAGGACTCATTAGTGCTAGAAAAAAAAGGGGGAGGAAGCACCAACATCATCAAGGAAAACTGCCAGAAAACCAATATAGCAATGTATCTGCATGTACATTTTACCAATATTCTGACTTTCTGCTCCCCTCATGCCAAATCTAACACACAGCGCAGAAGTGCCTACCAAGTGGAATAGCACTTTTAAAATTCAGTACCTTTGACAGACCAGACTCATAAATGCTTAATGGAGATAGTATCTAAAAACCCCTTACTAAGCTCAAAACTCCGGGAATCCTCCAGATTCACCCCCCCCCCCCCCCCCTACACCTGGCCCGACCATCCATAACACTTCATGTCTCAGTCATGGAGAGAGCAGATTGAGACCTCTGAAGATGCATTATTTTAAATAGGAATAAAAGTTCTACAAATAAGAAAATTTAATAAACAGTTACGGTTAAGAGAACCGTGAGAGATACACCCTAGTGCCTGGGAGTAGCAGTAAATAGGCATGTTAATGTAGGTATCCTGAAGCTGTCTAGAGTTTAAAAATTTTGCACTAAGATAGAATTTACAACCACTAATATACAATTCTTTATGTATGCTTTAAAAGGTTTTGCTTATCGAAGTAAGCATATGCATATGTTTATGTACAACGTATAGATAGAAGTTAAGATGATATAGATGTTAGATTTTGTAGGAGGCCTAAGTTCTAGACCTCATGTTACACTGTAAGACATACTGTATTCAATGTAACGAAAATCCATGTATCTGAAAGTTGAATAAAAACAATTTCAATAAAAAATTCAGTACCTTTTCTCCAACTTAGCAAAATTACATTTCTTATCTCTCTACCTTCCCTTATTTTAGACACCTTTCCAGCTAGTCATAATGTACATTTGACAATCTCAGGCTCAACTTTTAATACCACAATTATCCCCTCTCCTACTTCAACTCTCTACTTCTGTTCCCTCCCACCATGTAGTGCACCATTCCACATAATGGTGACAAGAAGATGGCTCTCTGATTACATTTACATACACGCACTGATTGGGTCGCCTTCAACTAATTGATTTTTGAATTTCAATTAAATTGGATTGTTACAATGTAGCAACTGTTTGCCTGAGGAAAGGAGGAATGTCCTCTTGAAACTAGTTGTATTTGTTACATTAATTAAAGAATCGGTTACTTCCAGCACGGGTCTCCTGTGCTTTTTTCTGCCACTTCGGTACTACTGCTCACCACCCAGCCACTAGAGGTGTAGCGAACGGTTCGCCGGCGAACGGTTCCAGGCGAACTTCGGGGGTTCGCATTCGCCTGCACCAGGCGAACTTTTGCAGAAGTTCGATTCGCCCCATAATGCACTATAAGGGTCTATGTCAACAGAAGCAAGTAAAGTTCCAGCACTCGCCTAAGATTACCACAGGGGGCCGGGCTGGGCTGTGCTATATGATAAGCTGTAAGGATTTGAGTCCCTCTGAACTGCGTGCTCCGGCGGAAATGGAACAGTAAATTTGTATGTTTGGAGAGAGGAGGCAAGGCCAGCACTGCAGTTAGGATTCTTTATTGAAAAGGAAGGCACTTACAGTTATGTAGCAGCCAGATGTCCAGGCAGGTTAAGTGGGCGCCAGGTCTGTGTCCCCCTGCGGACGTCCGTTTCGCGCTGACAAGCGCTTGTTCACCGCTGTGACCTGGCGCCCACTTAACCTGCCTGGACATCTGGCTGCTACATAACTGTAAGTGCCTTCCTTTTCAATAAAGAATCCTAACTGCAGTGCTGGCCTTGCCTCCTCTCTCCAAAAAAACACTATAAGGGTCTACTTTGACCCTCTGCATCACAGTCAGCAGGCACATTGTAGCCATTCAGGCTACACTTAGCCCTGGAGCCCCCCCCCCCCCCTTATATAAGGCAGCCTCCGGCGGCCATTACAGTCACTCGTCTGCCTGCTTTTAGACAGACTAGGGAGAGCTGCTGCAGACTTGTTCTTCTAGGGACAGATTGGTTAGGTTCTTGGCTGCTTAGCTTGCTCCTGGCTGATTGTTATTGCTTTTAAAGCAACAGCTCTTGTCAGAGCTCATCCTGTACTTTTTTTTTTCTGTGTGTCAAACTGACACTTTTGTTGCATGCACAGCATTGCTAATTGATAGTGTGTGTGCCACTGCCAGCAGCCCAGTACATTCAGTGACTACCTGTGTGTGTGACAGGGAGCTGCACATTGCACTACCCAGTACTGCATATACCCCAGTACCTGTTGTGTATACTTAACCCACCTCAACACTGCATATACCTAGCTTTGTGTTGAGTGAACCCAGCTCACTGCATCTAAATACCTGTTGTGTTGAGTGAGAACCCACCTGGCCACCTCACTGCATCTAACTACCGGTTGTGTTGAGTGAGAACCCAACTCACTGCATCTTAAGTACCTTCACTGTTCAGTGGACCCAGCTCACTGCATCTAACTACCCAGTACCTGTTGTGTATACTTAACCCAATTCATCACTGCATATACCTAGCGTTGTGTTGAGTGAACCCAGCTCACTGCATCTAAATACCTGTTGTGTTGGGTGAGAACCCACCTGGCCACCTCACTGCATCTAACTACCGGTTGTGTTGAGTGAGAACCCACCTCACTGCATCTTAAGTACCTTCACTGTTCAGTAGACCCAGCTCACTGCATCTAACTACCCAGTACCTGTTGTGTATACTTAACCCACCTCATCACTGCATATACCTAGCGTTGTGTTGAGTGAACCCAGCTCACTGCATCTAAATACCTGTTGTGTTGAGTGAGAACCCACCTGGCCACCTCACTGCATCTAACTACCGGTTGTGTTGAGTGAGAACCCACCTCACTGCATCTTAAGTACCTTCACTGTTCAGTGGACCCAGCTCACTGCATCTAACTACCCAGTACCTGTTGTGTATACTTAACCCACCCCATCACTGCATATACCTAGCGTTGTGTTGAGTGAACCCAGCTCACTGCATCTAAATACCTGTTGTGTTGGGTGAGAACCCACCTGGCCACCTCACTGCATCTAACTACCGGTTGTGTTGAGTGAGAACCCACCTCACTGCATATAGCTAGCATCCCCCCGAGATGGACAAAATGGACAAACCAGGAAGAGGAAGAGGTAGAGGCAGGCCCAGAGGAAGGCCACCAGGCACCGGCAGGTCTGTGCGAGGTGGTGTTTCTCTGATTTTGTGCGGACCTGCCCCAAAATACAGTGCTCAGAAGAAGGCACGTGCCATCACTTCCCAAAATCGTGAGGAGGTGATTGAGTTTTTAACACAGAACACCTCATCTCCCGCAGCCACCAGTGCTACAACAAGCACCACATCCGCTGCATTTGACACTTTGCAGGAGTTATTTGGTGGTGGTGGTGAAATCACTGATTCCCAGCCACTACTGCCACAACAACAAGAAGGCGCAGGTACACCACCACATACGTCTGAGTTAGGTGGCGATAATATGGACGTAACGTGTGTGGATGGGGATGATGGTGGACCACCTGAAGTTGGTGCACTTGAGGAGGTGTCTGAAGAAAGCACAGCTGGCCAGGAGGATTATGATGACGATTATACGGATACCACATATGTTCCCGGTAGAGGAGATGACCAGGGGGACAGTTCAGAGGAGGAGTCAGAGAGGAGTAGGAGGAGACAACTCCATGATAGAAGCAGAGGGAGCTCGTCCTCAGAAACAGCTGGGGGCAGTGTCCGGCGCCATGTATCGCCAGCTATGGCCAGCCAGCACACATGCCCTTCAACGTCAGCTGCTGATGCCACCGTAGCGCCATCAGCCCAGGGGGGCTCAGCGGTTTGGAAATTTTTTCACGTGTGTGTCTCAGATCGGAGCAAAGCCATCTGTTGTCTCTGCCAGCAAAAATTGAGCCGTGAAAAGGCCAACTCTCACGTAGGGACAAGTGCCTTACGAAGGCACCTGGAGAGAAGGCACAAACAGCTATGGCAAGAACACCTGAGGAAAAGCAGCACCCCTCAAAAGACAAGCCACCCTCCGCCTCCTCTTCCTCCTTCAGGTGCATCGTCTTCATCCACTTTCTCCCTTGCACCTTCACAGCCACCCTCCTCCACACCGCCTCTTCCCTTGAGCGGTTCCTTCTCCTCTGCCCACATCAGTACCCAGCTGTCCGTGAAGGAAGTATTTGAGCGGAAGAAGCAAATGTCTGCCAGTCACCCTCTTGCCCGGCGTCTGACAGCTGGCGTGGCGGAACTATTAGCTCGCCAGCTATTACCATACAAGCTGGTGGAGTCGGAGGCTTTCCATAAGTTTGTGGCCATTGGTACACCGCAGTGGAAGATAGCAGGCCGCAATTATTTTTCACAAAAGGCCATACCCAAACTGTACCGTGCAGTTGAGAGGCAAGTGGTGTCATCTCTGGCTCACAGCGTTGGGTCAAGGGTCCACCTGACCACGGATGCCTGGTCTGCCAAGCACGGGCAGGGCCACTACATTACATACACAGCCCATTGGGTCAACCTGGTGACCGATGGCAGCAAGCAGGGAGTACGTGGCTGCGCAGCACACCGACTTGTCACACCTCCACGGCTTGCAGGCAGGCCTCCAGCCACCTCCTCTTCTCCTGCTACCACCGCTTCGCTGTCGTCATCCTCCTCCTCCTCCTTGGCTGGTGCCACGATCTCCTCTCCAGCTACACAGCCCCAGCACCCCAGGGCCTATGCTGCATGCCAGGTACGACGGTGTCACGCAGTGTTAGACATGTCTTGCCTGAAAGCGGAGAGTCACACTGGAGCAGCTCTCCTGGCTGCTCTTAACAAACAGGTGGAGCAATGGCTGACCCCGCACAAGCTTGAGATCGGCAACGTGGTGTGTGACAACGGCAACAATCTGATTGCTGCGTTGAATTTGGGAAAGCTGACACACATACCCTGCATGGCACATGTGCTGAATCTGGTCGTGCAAAGATTTGTGTCCAAGTCCCCAGGCTTAGAGGACGTCCTGAAGCAGGCCAGGAAGTTGTGTGGGCATTTCAGGCGCTCTTACAAGGCCATGGCACGCTTTGCGGAGATTCAGCGTAGAAACAACTTGCCGGTGAGATGCCTGATTTGCGATAGCCCGACTCGCTGGAATTCCACCCTGCTGATGTTCTCTCGCCTGCTAGACCAGGAGAAAGCCGTCACCCACTACCTGTATCATTACAGTACAAGGACACAATCTGGGAGGATGGGGATGTTGTGGCCCAACAACTGGACACTGATGCGAAATGCATGCAGGGTCATGGAGCCCTTTGAGGAGGTGACCAAACGGGTGAGTCGCGATGAGGGCACCATCAGCGACTTGATCCCCTACGCCTACTTCCTGGAGCGTGCTGTGCGTAGAGTGGTGGATAAAGCTGTGAAGGAGCGTGAACGAGAAGAGATACGGCAGCAGGAGTCGTGGGAGCCATTTACACACGAACCCGATGTTCCCACAACACCTGCGGCAGCACAGAGGGGGGAGGAGGAGGAGGAAGAAGAGGAGTCGTGTGGGGAAGGAGAGGAGTCAGACTCTGATGATGGTGATGATGAGGAAGGTGTTTCTGTGGAGGAGGAAGAGGCGGCGGAAGAAGAACAACCGCGGCAGCCGTCACAGGGGGCTTCTGCTGCTCCACGTTCCGGTGGTATTGTTCGTGGCTGGGGGGAGGAAGAGGAGTTGCGTCCCGTCACTGAGGAAGAGCAAGAGGAGATGGAGAGTACGTCTGCATCCAGCTTTGTGCAGATGTCCTCTTTCATGTTGTCCAGCCTGTTGAGGGACCCCCGTATCAAAAAACTCAAGATGAATGACCTGTACTGGGTGGCCACGCTACTAGACCCTCGGTACAGGCACAAAGTGGCGGACCTCTTAGCAACTCAACAAAAGGCGGAAAGGATGCAGCACTTGCAGAACAAGCTGTCGATGATGCTTTACAATGCATTTAAGGGTGATGTGGCTGCAAAACGCAATCAAGGTACCACTGGCAGTAACCCTCCTCCTCCCAAGTCCACGCAGGCAAGGACAGGACGCTCCAATGATCTCAGGGTGATGTCGGACATGCGGACGTTCTTTAGTCCAACTCCTCGTCATAATCCTTCCGGATCCACCCTCCAACAACGCCTGGAGCGGCAGGTAGCCGACTACCTGGCCTTGAGTGTGGATGTAGACTCTGCGAAAAGCGACGATGAACCCTTGGACTACTGGTTGCGCAGGCTTGACCTGTGGCCAGAGCTGTCCCAATTTGCCATACAACTTCTCTCTTGCCCTGCCGCAAGCGTCCTGTCAGAAAGGACCTTCAATGCAGCTGGAGGCAGAGTTACTGAGAAGAGAAGTCGCCTAAGTCACGACAGTGTTCAGTACCTGACCTTTATCAAGATGAATGAGGAATGGATCCCGGAGGGCTACTGCACGACCGAAGACTAAGTCAGTCCCCACACGCAGCATCTCTGCCTGCAGGCCGCTTGACTGCCTTCTCCGCCACCACCAACAGGGTCCAGGACTCTAGGCGGATTCCTGAATTTTTAAGGCCGCTGCTAGCAGCGGCCGCTACACTAATTTTTCTGGTGCGTGTACATGCCTGCCTAATTTTTCTGGCTGCACTGCGGGCGGCTGCAACAACAAAACAAAAGGCATGTACATGTGCCCATCCCCCTTCATGATCATTACCTTGCCGCGGTGAAGGGGCTTGCGCATCACAACGAAGCAATGACCGCCGGCTATTTGAGTGTCTCGGGTGGGGGTGGCACACAAAAGATAAGAAGGTCGTTGCTTCATTGTGGTCAGACCAAATTTGATCAGCTGGACAGTCACTGTTGTTCTATCATTGAGCTACCACAGCCCGGCGACCATATGGGCTTGAAAAACGCCACGGCCTACACTCTGGCCACGGTGCACACCAGTCCAGTACAGCCGTCACTACGCAAACAGCTGTTTGCGCTGCGTTACACAGTGAGTTTGGTGTGTCAGTGTGTAGCAGAACTCTAATTACACTCCCTGATTGATGTATACCCATGCAAGACGTTTTAAAGCACTTTAGGCCTGCAATTTAGCATTCAATGTGATTTCTGCCCTTAAAATGCTGCTTTGCGTCAAATCCAGATTTTTCCCCGGGACTTTGGGCATGTATCCCACTCCGCCATGCCCCCCTCCAGGTGTTAGACCCCTTGAAACATCTTTTCCATCACTTTTGTGGCCAGCATAATTTTTTCTATTTTTGAAAGTTTGCATCCCCATTGAAGTCTATTGCGGTTCGCGAACTTTTCCGCGAACCGAACCTTCCGCGGAAGTTCGCGAACCCGGTTCGCGAACCGAAAATTGGAGGTTCGCGACATTTCTACCAGCCACCGCTGTGGTGCAACTGAACAGAGCAGTGTGTGGATTGCCAGCTTTTTAGGAAGGAGACTCTCCCTGCTAAGGGATTGAGTCTCATACAGCCCACAGGTGCCTGCAGCTCTAGTGTTACAGCCAGTGCTGGGGCACCAACAGCTACAAACAAGACAGCTGCTCCTGATATACTGCTTCCAGCCACAGGATCCCTTTGGACAAAGAGCCTGCCTCTGACCTGGTCCCTGGTATGAGAGGCAGGGTTGCTCAAATGTACCCAAATTCGATTCAAGTACATTCGAATTTGGGTCCAGGTCAAATTCAGATTCGGCCGTGATCACGATCATAGAAGATTCGAATTTGAATGTGAGTCGTGATCGCTAATTAAATTCGGGTAATATTCGTAATCACGAATTTGGATGGCCTTAAAGCAATTTTTTTTTAAAGGGAAATTACAATTAAATAGGTGTAATAGAAAAAAAATTGATGGAAAACTTCATCACCATCATCTTCATCACCTTCTTCTTAACTGGCACCTGGTTCTTCTTCTTCTTCTTCACCTGGTTCTTCTTCTTCTTCTTTACCCGGTTCTTCTTCTTCTTCTGGTTCATCTTCACTTGGTTTTTCATCTTCTTCTTCACCTGGTACTTCTTCGTCTTCTTCTTCTTCTTCATCATCATAATCTGGTTCTTCTTTTTCTTCATCATCTGGTTCTTCTTCTTCATCATCATCTGGTTCTTCTTCACCTGGTTCTTCTTCTTCTTCATCTGGTTCTTCTTCTTCATCTGGTTCTTCTTCTTCACCTGGTACTTCTTCTTCACCCCCTGGCTCTTCTTCTTCTTCTTCAGCTGGTTCTTCTTCTTCACCTTCTTCTTCTTAATTTTTTTTTGTTCATATTCTTCCTCTTGTACCCAACTTAATGTTTTTTCCCTTACAGAACTCCACTGTTTTAAAATGTTTTCTTCAACAGCATAGCTAAATTTGGGGCGTAATAGCTAGTGGCGCATGGCAGCAGTGCATAATTCTGTGGACCCTGATGGTGGGAACACAGACAGCAGGAGGTTAAATGCAGCAGCAGGAGGAGGAGAAGGAGGAGTGACATGTGGCAGCAGGCAATGTAACAAGCCATGGCACCTAACGTTGGTACCACGGCTGTAGTAATAAACACCATATAGCCGGAGGTTCCGGACAGCAGCCGTGCAGCCCACATTGTGTCCAATACACAACTGGGACAGCAAAGTTTTCAACCCAGACACCTCAGTATCTTTTTTTACAAAAAAATGTAGCTATTTTTGTGGCGTAATAGCTAGTGGTGCATGGCAGCAGCGCATAATTCTGTGGACCCTGGCAGTGGGAACACAGACAGCAGGATGTTAAATACAGCAGCAGGAGGAGGAGGAAAAAGGAGGAGTGACGTGTGGCAGCATGCAATGTAACAAGCCATGGCACCTAGCATTGGTACCATGGCTGTAATAAACAACATACAGCAGGAGGTTCCGGACAGCAGTCGTGAAGCCCACATTGTGTCCAATACACAACTGGGACAGAAAAGTTTTCAACCCAGACACCAGTATTTTTTTTGAAAAAAAAATATAGCTATTGTAGTGGCGTAATAGCTAGTGGCGCATGGCAGCAGTGCATAATTCTGTGGACCCTGACGGTGGGAACACAGACAGCAGGAGGTTAAATACAGCAGCAAAAGGAGGAGAAGGAGGAGTGATGTGTGGCAGCAGGCAATGTAACAAGCCATGGCGCCTAGCGTTGGTACCACGGCTGTAATAAACAACATACAGCAGGAGGTTCCGGACAACAGTCATGAAGCCCACATTGTGTCCAATATACAACTTGGACAGCACAGTTTTCAACCCAGACACCTCAGTATTTTTTTTTGACAAAAACATATACAGTGATGTGAAAAACTATTTGCCCCCTTCTTGATTTCTTATTCTTTTGCATGTTTGTCACACTTAAATGTTTCTGTGTCAAAGATAACATAATTGAACACAAAATGCAGTTTTAAATGATGGTTTTTTTATTATGTAGTGAGCAAATAACTCCAAATCTACATGGCCCTGTGTGAAAAAGTGATTGCCCCCATTGTTAAAAAATAACTTAACTGTGGTTTATCACACCTGAGTTCAATTTCTGTAGTCACCCCCAGCTCTACCTGTTTCAATCAAGAAATCTGTTACAATACCTGTCTGCGGCGGTCGCGTGCACACACATCTACGCGCGCGCGCGATCACACTCTGCCTTTTATGACTGTTGGGCGTGTTCCTGGGAGCGGTTGCGCCGTGCACACGCTCACAAGCGTTCACAGCGTGCATGCGTACGGCGCGTCTTTCTGCGCCAATTTTGAATTCAGTATTTAAGCGAGCTGCTGGAGGTGGCCAGTGCTGTTTCTTCTGAACAGCTTGGTGCCAGTAGCCGCTGGAGCCTTGTATTGATTTGTGTTTACCTGTTGCCGACCTTAGCCTGTTCCTGACTCATGTTTATATAGCCGCCTGTCCTGACCTCAGCTCGTTATTGATTCCGCCTGTCTTCAGCCTGCCCTGATCTCTGCTTGTGACCTCGACTCTGATTGATATCCGCCTGCCCCGACCTTGGCTTGTGACCCCGACTACGTTCCTGTCTTCAGCTCCTGTACCTGTCTCACTGCTCACTACCTCTGCAGTACCATCTGTTCTCCAACCCTCTGTGGGATTTACCTAAGCGCAACCTGGTGGGCAATAGGCAGCGAAGTTCCACTTCCCCCTCAAGGGGTTGTGGTCCTGCTTCCCCGTCAAGGGGTTGTGGGTGAAGACCCATGGTCACTTAGACACTGCGCTTGGGTGGTCCATAAACGCAGTGGGGCGGTCAACAGTCTCCGCATCCAGTTCTTCGTAACAAAATCACTTAAATAGGAGCTATCTAATAGGAGCTAAGGTGAAGTGGATTGTCAAGATGGCGGCGCGTATGGACGCAGCGGCTTGGTGCTCTTTCCAGAGTGTGTTTGTGTGTGCACTGTGTGCACTGTTACTGCCACTTGTATTGCCTGTACTCTGCCGTGCTGATTTCATTCAAGCTGACTACATCTATAGCCGACAGGAGCTGTACAGGATAGGAGTGCACAGTGCGGGAAGTGTTTTGTCTGAGTTCCTCTGCTCTCACGAGATCCCATCAAAGATAGGAAGGAGCCCTGGCTCTCCGTGGATTATCATTCCTGCAGGAAGGCTACGGAGACGACTCAGAGACCGGAAACAGAAGCGAGGCTGCAGAGCTGGCGTCCTGGTAAAGGTTACACAGGCAGCCTGTCAAACCACCTCTTCCTAGTGTTTTTCTTACAAACGCTATGTCTTTGACTAATAAAATTGATGAGTTGAAGCTATTGATGACAACAAACAACATTGTTAAGGACAGCTGTGTTCTGGTCATTACAGAATCCTGGCTTCATTCATTAATTCCTGACTCTGCAATTCAGCTGACAGGCTATACTGCACAGCGTTACGACAGGACCAGAGACTCCGGTAAGAGCAGAGGAGGGGGGCTGTGTGTGTACATAAATAACAGCTGGTGTACAAACATTGTGACTGTGGACAGCCACTGCTCCCCGGACTTGGAGTATTTGACTGTCAGTTGCAGACCTATATATCTCCCTAGAGAGTTTACTGTGGTCCTGTTTACTGCTGTTTACATAGCACCAGATGCAAATGCAAGCACAGCTACTGAACTTTTACATCGCAGTATTAGCAGTCAGCTGGCCAAGCATCCTGATGCTGTGTGTATTGTCACTGGGGATTTTAATCATGCAGATTTGAAATCAGTGCTTCCTAAATTTTATCAACACGTTAAGTGTGCTACCAGAGGAGATAAGACACTGGATAAAGTCTATGCGAATATCAGACAAGGCTACAGGGCTATACCGCTACCTCACTTGGGCCGCTCTGATTACATGTCGTTGTTTTTAATTCCGGCATATATCCCACTTAGGAAAACTGCTCCAAATAGTACAAAAGTAATTAAAACCTGGCCAGAGGGAGCTGTTGAGCAGCTACAGGACTGTCTTAGTAGCACTAACTGGGACATTTTTGAACATTCGGACCTTGAAATGTTCAGTGATAGTGTGCTGAGCTACATTAAATATTGCATGGACATTGTCACAGTGGATAAATGTATTCGGGTTTACCCCAATCAGAAGCCATGGATGACCAGGGAAGTACGGAGGCTGCTGAGAGAGAGGAACACTGCCTTCAGGTCTGGGGATAAGGCCCTCTATGGCTTGGCTCGTGCTAACTTAAACAGGGGCATAAGAGAGGCCAAGCTAGATTATAAAAAAAAGATTGAGGAACATTTGGACAGTAACAATGGCAGGCAAGTGTGGATGGGTATCCAGCATATGACCAATTATCGAAATAATTCTGGAGATGTGGGCGGTGATTCATCGTTAGCTGAGGAACTGAATTATTATTTTGCACGGTTTGAAGTGGATTCATATGAGACAGCTAGACCCCATTCAGATATCAATAACAGTGCCCTTTATGTATTGGGGGAGCATGATGTGAGACGTACGTTGCGAGCCATCAACCCACGAAAGGCAGTTGGACCAGATGGTGTCTCAGGACGTGTTTTAAAAGAATGTGCAGACCAACTAGCTGGGGTCTTCACTAGGATTTTTAATCAATCCCTGTCTCAATCAATTGTACCAACTTGTTTAAAATCCTCTGTTATAGTTCCTCTGGCCAAAAAACAGACCATCACTAGCCTTAATGATTACAGGCCAGTCGCATTGACACCTGTGATTATGAAGTGTTTTGAGAAGCTCATCAGGAACTATATATTGTCTTTTATTCCTCCCATGTTTGATCAACATCAGTTTGCCTATAGATCAAATAGGTCCACAGAGGATGCGGTGGCTACTGTCCTCCATGTTGTACTGTCCCATTTAGAGCAGCGAGGGAGTTATGCACGATTGCTTTTTATTGATTTTAGTTCTGCTTTTAATACTATTATACCCAATAGACTGGTGACCAAATTGTCAGACATAGGGCTTCCATACTCAACTTGCCTCTGGATTAAGAACTTTTTGAGCGATCATCCTCAGAGGGTTAGAGTGGGTACAAATTTTTCCTCATCTATCAGTCTCAGCACTGGCTCTCCTCAGGGCTGTGTGCTGAGCCCCCTGCTCTATACCCTCTACACTCATGATTGTGTTCCTGCCCACCATAGTAACACCATCGTTAAGTTTGCTGATGACACTACAGTGGTGGGGCTCATATCAGGGGGGGATGAGTCTGCCTATAGGGATGAGGTAGAAAGGCTGGAAATGTGGTGTAGAGATAATAATCTGCTCCTAAATGTAGCTAAAACCAAGGAGCTTATAGTGGATTTTAGGAAGAAGGCAGATGACATTCAGCCACTTATTATACATGGAAATATTGTAGAAAGGGTCACAGACTTTCGGTTTTTAGGAGTTACTATTAAAGAGGACCTGACTTGGGGGTCACATATTGCTGAAGTAGTGAAAAAGGCACAGAAGAGGCTATATTTTTTGAGGGTGCTTAGGAAGAATAATATTCCTGAGAAATTGTTGGTGTCTTTTTACCGCAGTACAGCGGAGAGTGTCCTAGTCTACTGTCTCTGTGCGTGGTTTTCAAGCTGCACAGTAGCACAGAAAAAGCAGCTTCATAGGGTAATTAAGGTTGCCCAGAGGATAGTTGGCTGTCCTCTCCTTCCATTAGAAGAATTATATACGTCTTATTGTTTCAGGAATATTAAGAAAATTTTAAGCGACGCCTCACATCCAGGACATGTGTTATTTGAACATCTCCCTTCTGGAAAACGTTTTAGACTTATAAAAACTAAGACAAATAGACTAAAGAACAGTTTTTATCCTTCAGCCATTTCTATGTTAAATGCTGCTAAGTGGCCATGTTGATAAGGGGTGTGTGCAATGCAATGTATGTAGGAATGGAATGTTATGCTGTCTTTGCTTTTGCTGGAAAATTGCACTTAAGAATTTCGTTGTACAATTTCGGTTGTTACAATGACAATAAAGATTTTCTATTCTATTCTATTCTATTCTATCTGACACAGAGAAGTAGACCCAAAGCACCTCAAAAGCTAGACATCATGCCAAGATCCAAAGAAATTCAGGAACAAATGAGAACAAAAGTAATTGAGATCTATCAGTCTAGTAAAGGTTATAAAGCCATTTCTAAAGCTTTGGGACTCCAGCGAACCACAGTGAGAGCCATTATCCACAAATGGCAAAAACATGAACAGTGATAAACCTTCCCAGGAGTGGCCGGCCGACCAAGATTACCCCAAGAGCGCAGAGAAAACTCATCCGAGAGGCCACAAAAGACCCCATGACAACATCTAAAGAACTGCAGGCCTCACTTGCCTCAATTAAGGTCAGTGTTCATGACTCCACCATAAGAAAGAGACTGGGCAAAAACGTACTGCATGGCAGATATCCAAGGCGCAAATCACTTTTAAGCAAAAAGAACATTAAGGCTCGTCACAATTTTTCTAAAAAAAACATCTCAATGATTGCCAAGACTTTTGGGAAAATACCTTGTGGACCAACAAGACAAAAGTTGAACTTTTTGGAATTGTCCCGTTACATCTGGAGTAGAAGTAACACAGCATTTCAGCAAAAGAACATCATACCAACAGTAAAATATGGTGGTGGTAGTGTAATGGTCTGGGGTTGTTTTGCCGCTTCAGGACCTTGAAGGCTTGCTGTGATAGATGGAACCATAAATTCTACTGTCTACCAAAAAATCCTGAAGGAGAATGTCTGGCCATCTGTTCGTCCACTCAAGCTGAAGCGATCTTGGGTGCTGCAGCAGGACAATGACCCAAAACACACCAGCAAATCCACCTCTGAATGGCTGAAGAAAAACAAAATGAAGACTTTGGAGTGGCCTAGTCAAAGTCCTGACCTGAATCCTATTGAGATGTTGTGGCATGACCTTAAAAAGGCGGTTCATGCTGGAAACCCTCAAATAAAGCTGAATTACAACAATTCGGCAAAGATGAGGGGGCCAAAATTCCTCCACAGCGCTGTAAAAGACTCGTTGCAAGCTATCGCAAACGCTTGATTGCAGTTATTGCTGCTAAGGGTGGCCCAACCAGTTATTAGGTTCAGGGGGCAATTTCTTTTTCACACAGGACCATGTAGGTTTTGAGTTTTTTTTCCTCACTAAATAATAAAAACCATCATTTAAAACTGCATTTTGTGTTCAATTATGTTATCTTTGACTAATAGTTAACGGTTTTTGATGAGCAGAAACATTTAAGTGTGACAAACATGCAAAAGAATAAGAAATTTAGGAGGGGGCAAATAGTTTTTCACATCACTGTAGCTATTGTTGTGGCATAATAGCTAGTGGCGCATGGCAGCAGCGCATAATTCGGTGGACCCTGGTGGTGGTGGGAACACAGACAGCAGGAGGTTAAATACAGCAGCAGGAGGAGGAGAAGGAGGAGTGACATGTGGCAGCAGGCAATGTAACAAGCCATGGCACCTAGCGTTGGTACCAGGGGTCTAGTCCTGGGAAAAGAGGTGAGTGGACTCACCTGGGAAACCCCGCCAAAAATGGGCATGGTCAAGCATAGTGTGGGCGTGGTTATGGGTGGGGCCAAATATACATGACCTTAGCAGTGATGTAAAAGGTCTGCCGGGGAAGTTTGAGCTCTGCTGTAGTGTATCCCCCAAAATAGATGTAATCTGACAGCATTTCACCAAAAAGACACATAATCTGGTAGAAGTTCCTCCAAAATACAGATAATATGGCAGTAGTTCCCCCAAAATAGATAATGTGGCAGCAGCAGTTTCCCCAACATATACATAATTTGGAAGCAGTTCCCCAAAATACGCGAAACCTGGCAGCGGATCACCCAAAATACACGTAACACCCAAAATACATATAATCTGGCAGCAGTGGTCCCCCAAACATACACATTCTGGCAGCAGTTCCCCAAAATACGCGTAGTCTGGCAGCAGCCGTTCCCCTAACATACACATAATCTGGCAGCTGTTTCCCAAAATGCATAACAGCGGTTCCACAAGAATGCAGATAATCTTAAAGCAGTTCCCCCAAAATAGATACCCCCAGCATAGGTAGCCAGGTCTATAGGTGTCGCCAGTATAAGTAGCCATGAGTATAGTAGTCCCCAGTATATGTAGCCAGAGGTATATGTGCCTAGTATATGTAGCCAGGGGTATATATCCCCAGTATATGTAGCCAGGGGTATACGTGGCCAGTATATGTAGCCAGGGGTATATGTGCCCAGTATATGTAGCCAGGGGTATATGTAGCCAGGGGTATATGTGCCCAGTATATGTAGCCAGGGGCAGAGCCGGATCTTCAACCAGGCACCTCAAGCACCTGCTTGGGGCCCCATCCTGGCAGCAGGCAACGTGTTAACTTTACTGAAATTATACAATGTAATTTAATATAATGCTCTCCAGCCCCACTTCCCACACACGCAGACACACAGATCTCCATTGCCAAGTAGCAGCAGCAGCAGCAGCAGGCAGGTGAGGGTGGGACTATTTTCTAACCAGTCTGCTGCTGGCGCAAGAACACTCCCTGGCAAGCCCGACAATTAATCTTTAGTTCCGGCCAGGGAGGAAGAGCTGGAGGTGGGGGCGGGACTGCTGAGCACAGAGACTCGAGTCCCACATGATGTGAGAACCACGAGTGAAGACAGGAATGATGCTGCTTCTGCTGCTGCTACTGCTCAGACTTAAGTAAGTAGAGGGGGGTTGAAGGGGATGGGGAGTCCGCAGCTGCTACTGGCATAGTAAGGCATTAGTAAAAAAAGCCCCACCGTGGCCGCTGGAAAGCCCCGCCCACAACCCGTGAGAAGCCCCACCCACAACCCGCGGGAAGCTCCGCCTCCCAGGACCCTTTGCAACTCCTTCCTCCAGCACCAACACTGACCTCTCTTCCCCTCCTGCAACCCACACTGACCTCTATCTCCCCCCATAACCCACACTGACCTCTCCCTCACCCCCTACAACCCACACTGACCTCTCCCTAACCCCCCTGCAACCCACACTGATCTCACTCCCCTGCAACCCACTCTGACCTCTCCCCCCTGCAACCCACACTGACCTCTCCCTCACCCCCCTGCAACCCACACTGACCTCACTCCCCCTGCAACCCACTCTGACCTCTCCCTCATTTCTCTGCAACCCACACTGACCTCTTCCTCAGCCCCTGCAACCCACACTGACCTTTCCCTAACCCCCCTGCAACCCACACTGACCTCTATCTCCCCCCATAACCCACATTGACCTCTCCCTCACTCCCCTGCAACCCACACTGACCTCTCCCCCCTGCAACCCACACTGACCTCTCCCTCACCCCCCCCCCCCCTGCAACCCACACTGACCTCACTCCCCCTGCAACCCACTTTGACCTCTCCCTCACTTTTCTGCAACCCACACTGACCTCTTCCTCACCCCCTGCAACCCACACTGACCTCTCCCTCACCCCGTGCAACCCACACTGACCTCTTCTCCCTCTGCAACCCACAGTGACCTCTCCCTCACCCCGTGCAACCCACACTGACCTCTTCTCCCTCTGCAACCCACAGTGACCTCTCCCTCACCCCGTGCAACCCACACTGACCTCTTCTCCCTCTGCAACCCACAGTGACCTCTCCCTCACCCCCCTACAACCCACACTGACCTCTCCCTCACCCCCTGCAACCCACACTGACCTCTACCTCACTTCCCTGCAACCCACACTGACCTCTCCTTCCCCCAGCAGCATCCACACTGACCTCTCCCTCAGCAGCATCCACACTTACCTTTTCCCCTCCTCAGCAGCTCCCACACTGACCTCTCCCTCCCCCATCAGTATCCACACTGACCTCTCCCTCAGCAGCATCCACACTTACCTCTCCCCCAGCAGCATCCACACTTACCTCTCCCCCTCCTCAGCAGCTCCCACACTGACCTCTCCCTCCCCCAGCAGCATCCACACTGACCTCTCCCTCAGCAGCATCCACACTTACCTCTCCCCCAGCAGCATCCACACTTACCTCTCCCCCTCCTCAGCAGCTCCCACACTGACCTCTCCCTCCCCCAGCAGCATCCACACTGACATCTCCCTCCCCCATCAGCATCCACACTGACCTCTCCCCCAGCAGCATCCACACTTACCTCTCCCCCTCCTCAGCAGCTCCCACACTGACCTCTCCCTCCCCCAGCAGCATCCACACTGACATCTCCCTCCCCCATCAGCATCCACACTGACCTCTCCCTCCCCAACAGCCTCCACACTGAACCCTCCCCCAGCTGCCCCCATACTGACCTCTCCCTCCCCAGCAACGTTCACGCTGACCTGTCCCCCCACCCCCCCCACACACACACAGCACCCACATTGACCTCTCCCAGTACCTGCACCCCTTCCCCCATAGCAGACACTCAGTGCCCACACCCACATGAAACCCCATACTTGCACTCTGTCCTGATATGGCCAGGTTCTGGCCAAATTGGGCCCAGTGAGTTGTAGCTATGCCCCTGTGTCCGGCTCTGGCTGGAGTCTGCCTCCTGCAGTGGCGCTGATTTACAGAAATGAGCTGAGGCTGAGCGTCTTTCATTGCTATGGTAAAGAGACGCTCAGCTGATCAGCCCGCAGAGCCAGTCAGGGTACGCCATCGCCCAGGAGAAAGGCGGGGGGCCCAAATCTGCTACTTTGCTTGGGGCCCCATTTGGCCTTAATACGGCTCTGGCCAGGGGTATATGTGCCCATTATATGTAGCCAGGGGTATATGTGCCCAGTATATGTAGTCAGGGTGTATATGTGCCCAGTATATGTAGTCAGGGGGTGTATGTGCCCAGTATATGTAGTCAGGGGGTATATGTGCCCAGTATATATGTAGCCAGGGGTATATGTGCAAAGTATATGTAGCCAGGGGGTATATGTCCCCAGTATATGTAGTCAGGGGGTATATGTGCCCAGTATATGTAGTCAGGGGGTATATGTGCCCAGTATATATGTAGCCAGGGGTATATGTGCAAAGTATATGTAGCCAGGGGGTATATGTGCCCAGTATATGTATTCAGGGGCTATATATGTGCCCAGTATATGTATTTAGGGGGTATATGTGCCCAATATATATGTAGCCAGGGGTATATGTGCAAAGTATATGTAGCCAGGGGTGTATGTAACCAGGGGTATATGTCCCAGTATATGTAGTCAGGGGGTATATGTGCCCAGTATATATGTAGCCAGGGGTATATGTGCAAAGTATATGTAGCCAGGGGTATATGTCTCAGTATATGTAGTCAGGGGGTTTATGTCCCCAGAATAGGTAGTCAGGTGTCCCCCAGCAGGAGGGGAGCAGCACAGTGGAAGGAGAGCTGTGAGCAGCGGTGGAGAAGGGGGGGCCATCTCCCCCCCCATCCCTCACCTTAGGGTGCTCTCCTTCCCTCGCTCTTCCCTCCTGAAGTAACGTGCGGGCAGCCGGCAGCGGGCAGGACTTACCTCTCCTCGTCGTCGGAACACCGGATCTGCATGCCGCAAGTCTGGTCTGGACCAGAGCAGTGGCACGCAGATCCGGCGCCGGAACGAGGAGAGGTAAGTCCTGCCGGCTGCCCGCACGTTACTTCAGGAGGGGAGAGCGAGGGAAGGAAAGCACCCTAAGGTGAGGGATGGGGGGGGGAGATGGCCCCCCTTCTCCACCGTTGCTCACAGCTCTCCTTCCACTGCACTGCTCCCCTCTGAACATGGCAGGGTGAACGGTGTCCACTCTCTGGAAATAGTAAGTGGACGCCGTTCACCCGCGTCCACGCACCACTCGACCCCTGGTTGGTGCCACGGCTGTAATAAACAGCATACAGCAGGAGGTTCCGGACAGCAGTCGTGCAGCCCACATTGTGTCCAATACACAACTGGGACAGCACAGTTTTCAACCCAGACACCTCAGTTTTTTTTTTACACAAGAACAATAATAGTAGTAGCTATTTTGAGAGTGTGTAAAATAGCTAGTGGCAGCAGCGCATAACGGATTGGACCCTGGTGGTGGTGGTGGGAACACAGACAGGAGGTTTAATGCAGCAGCAGTCAGAAGGACATATATGGCAGCAGACAGCAATTCTTTTATTTAAGAATACAGCAGCTGATTTTATACAAAAATATGAAAATAACCAAATAAATATCAGTAACATAATCAATAATCAATTGGCCTTTTAGCCACAAAAATAGCTTACTATTCAGTCCATATTGAAGTCCATTTCCTGAAGGAAAAACTGAAGAAACCAAATTCAACAGAAACACGCCTACTTGGCTTCAAATACTAATACTATATTACAATATATACACTATACAGAAATATTTACACTATTCACATACTACGGTAAGAAAGACTAAGCAATCACTCACCTCCTATGCTTGCAATCCATCCTAAAATTTGAATCATCTAAGTGAAAAAGAGATAGCAAGCTCACCCAAAGGAAGCTTGGCCAAATCAAGGAGGCCTGATATTCTGCCAAAACAGACGCCATTCTTTCCCACTTAACCTCCCCTCCTCAAGACCCCGAATTTTCCCAACCTCACCAATGATGTCATGCACCACCACCTGGACAGGGAGGACTTTCTGATGGATCACAATTTGACACCGTGCATTCCAAGTGTAATACCGAATCACTAAGCTGACTAAAAAGAACGTATCCAAATTAAACGACCCCCGGTTATTGAAGGGCCCCATAATATGTCCACTTCGCGTAACTAAGCCGCTCAAGGAATGGAATACCTAAAGCCCTACCCACCTGTTTATATACTTCTTTCTTAAAGGAACAGTTCAACAAGAAATGGTCCATGGTCTCCTCCTCACCGCCACACTCCTCATGAGGACAACCATGTGACACCCTATGAACTTCAAATTTTCCCTAACAAATAGTCTGCCATGAAAGGAAAGCCAAGTCAAATCCCTGAATTTGTTAGGAATCCTTGGAGAACAAAGCAAACGCAAACCCTCCTCCATAATTGGGCTTGGGCAATCACTCAGGGCCAATGGGTCCTGAAAAAGGTTTCAATCACTCTCTCCACCAGGGCTTTCCTAGGGATCAAGATAATATCCTCCTTTGTCAGTTCCCATTGCCGGATCACTGTCAGACACGGTGTAACACAGGCCAGAAGATAATCAGCACTAGCTCTTGGTCTTTTCACCAAACCACCTCTTCCCAATGCCTGAGAAAAGGTTTAAACAAAGACTGGAAAATACCCATCCGTCCAGGCAGTTCCTCCGCATACATTTTACCAAAGTTGTTCTTAATAAATAACATAGAAAAGAAAACCACTGGGTTGACCATCCCTAAGCCACCCGCCTGCCTTAATTGATAGGTGATATTCCTCTTTATGTGGTTCATCTTATTTCCTCAAAGCATTTGGAAAAACAAGCTGTAGATCCTTGTGTGAAGAGACACTGGCAAAAATACAGACAAAACTGACATATAACATAATTGGAATCAAATAGGTCTTGAATATGTCAATCCTTTCTCTGAAAGTCAATCGCCCACCTTAGCCTCAGCACCTTTTAGTCTGCCTTCCCAATTTTGGTGACCATAGTCACCTGGGCCAAATTCTATGCCAAGTATTTTAATCTTTTCTTTTGGTGCTGGAAAAGAGACCAGAAGCATGAAGCTCTCATTTTCCTTTTCCCATCCAGAAAGCTTCACATTTATCCTGATTGATCTTGGAACCTGATGCTAATGAGTAATGGGCAATCTCCGCACAAACACCTTATGCCTCCTCCTACCCAGAGATCACCACAGTCACATCGTCAGCATAGGCCACAACCCTGAGAGGAGGTACACCAGCTATGCCCGATGGTACCCCACACAAAGCTCCACCCTCAATCCTTCTTATGAAAGGATCAATGGCAAAAGCATATAGCAAGGGACTCAAAGGACACCCCTGGCGCACCCCAGATCTAACCTCAAAAGTCTGTCCAACCCAACCATTGACAAGTGGGAAACTTTCAGCTCAGCACCTTTGTACAAAACTTAAGTCAATTGATAAACCTCCCCGGCAAACCATACTTACGAAGGAGCATCCACAGATACTCATGATTGACACGATCAAAAGCCTTTGCTTGATCCAATGCCAGCAAGTATTTTCCCTAACCAGCAGCCCCGCACCTCTCCAAGATCTCCCAGACTGTTAATACGGCTGAAAAAGTACTTCTCCCCTGGACAGAACAGTGCTGCTGGCGATAAAGTACCTCATTTGCCACCTGGCTCAAACGCCCAAAAATTATTTTAGCCAGAATCTTTCGATCAACATTGAGAAGGCTGATGGGTCACCAATCTCAATCATTGAAGAATCTCTACCCTTTGACAAAAGAATGACTGCTGATTCTCTCACAGAAGGAGGAAGCTCATCCTCTGCAAGACTGCAATTAAAAACCTCTGCCAATTCAGGAGCCAAAATATCCTTGAAAACCTTTTAAAATTTGGTCGTCAAGCCATCTGACCCAGGAGTTTTTTTATAGCAAGCTGCTCATAGAAGCTGCTTGTCACATGACATTGTGGAGAGGTTTACATTCATAAAATTAATAAGACATGCATATTATATAACTTCTTGCATCACATAGCTGACTTCAAGGATCGGCCATCTTGCTGGTCCTTTGGCTGCTCATGAAATGATTATTAATATATAATTATTATTTGTTTCACAGCTCTAACATATATCTATCTCCAAAGTTTGGGTTGAGTCCCTTACCTTTAAAATCAATAAAGGGAATGTTGCTGCAAAAAAGGGAGATTTCTGTCCCTCCACTTGCAGGGAAATTTGTGTAAGGGAGGGGGACCACAGGTCAAATGGGGAAATGTAATATTGGTAATGCAAAATGGGGATGCAGTGAAAACTATCACAATAAAATATACTGTGTGTACCACACCCACTTTAAGACCACACCCACTTTTAAGCCCACACCCTCTGCATAATAAAAGTATTAACTATACTGTAACCGTTTGTCCTTATTTTTACCATTAAAAATACTTGTATTATTTTCTCAGCGGCTGCTGGAGAGATATGCAAAGAGTGCGCTTCTGCATAGACTGGAGCTGACTGACGTTAGCGAGGGGACCCGGTTCCCAAAGCTGCGGGCATCGGAGGACGGTGGTGTGAGAGTGATCCAAGCAGATGGGGCTGGAGGAAGCCCCAGGTATGTATAAATCTTTTTACTGTTTTCAGCTCTGAGTCCCTTTAAGTTTTGTGGTAAATGGTATGAATAGCCAAATAATATTTGTGGCTTTTATCTACATTAGCACTTTTTATTTTTAAACTGGAATTGGTAAAAACTGAGAAATATTGCATTCTTTTCAATGTTTTCCTGTTTTTCCTATTACATTGCATAAAAAACAAAAATGGTCTTGGGACAAAATACCACCCAGTGAAAGTCTGGTTTGTTTTTAAAAAATGATAAATAGATAATTTAGGTGTTATGAGTAGGAGTAAAGTTATTGCTGATTAAATAGGGACATAGCTAAAACAACAAAACTGCTCTGGTCCATTAGGGGGGAAACAAGGTCTAGATGCGAAGTGGTGAAATTTGCCTTACTGCCCCTTTAATAATATGGGGTTGACTATTTCCTTGCAGCTAGATTTCATGTAGATGATCTTCTGCCCAATTAGAATTGCTCCTTTTAACTAACTTTTTACAAAGCAGCTGCAGTACATTAAGCAAAACTAGGCAAGCATTTACCCTTTAACTTTGACTTTTATTTTTACTACCTTTACGGTATGTGGTGTGCTCTCTTTGGTTCACCATCAAGGACAGTTAGATCTTTTTCAGATCACGAATGTCTCTAATTAGCTGTGTGCAACTAATTATTTGCTTTGTTTATATAATAATTAGTGTTGAAGAGCTTGATGCAATTTGAGCGCAACTTAGAATAGAATCATCATGGTCAATGAACATTAACAGAACATTTTTATGTGCCTTGACAATATTTGTTATGGCTGTGAAGTGTGCACCCAGGTGTTCACTTTCAGCAAACCTAAATAGAAAATTAACATAAAGAAAACATTAACTCCCCTGATTGCAAAATTCACATAGAACAAATATCATTTGTACTGCCCTCTAGAATAATCTACACATCTAAAACAACAATTGTCTTAGAATTTACCCACAATTATGTTTATTTCCTATTAAAGAAGATCTTAAACTTAGGGTACTTTTATACTTAATCAGCTTCTCTCTGTTATAACTGAAAGATAACTGATTTTTAAAGTAATGCCCATGTTTTCCTATGGCACAGTTCCCACTATACGCGGTTTAACTGAAAGCTTTTTCACAATGCAATGCTATGGAGGGAGAAAGAAAGAAAAATAAAATAAAATAAAACAAACAAACACATGTACCAAGGCATACCAAAGCATCAAGTGTAAAAGGGGCCCTTGAACAAGATTCTTTTTAAAGAAGATCTGTGGTGAATTTACAGCACATTAAAATAAACATTTTACTGTTTCTCCCATTATTCCCCCTCTTCATTTCTCCTATTTTTGCCACTTCCCGCTGCCAATAAATAACTTAATTCATAAAATATAATTTTTAAACCTTTGGGCAAGATGGCTGCAATGTAAAGTGCTTCCAGGTCAGTACACAGTTTCCCTGTACTGCTGTGCAGGAGAGATGAACTGAGCTGAAGCCACAGGAGGCAGATCTCCCTCCCCCTGCTGTCTGGAGCTTGCAGAGAGGTCAGGGATGACTTATCAGATGACGTGCAGCAGCGGAAGGGGGGGGGGGGGCAATAAGCAGGGAGGAACAGCTGCTAGACTGTCTGCCTCTTCCTGCAGCACAATATTCGTCTAACTAGACAAATAATTAGAAAGAAGCAGGAGAGAGAGAGAGCACAGCTGTTTCTACATGAGACAGGGAAAAAAAGATTAGTACTTATGAACTTATGAAAGGAGCATATCTCTTCATTTAAATTGCATTTTGAAAAAGGGCCACAGAACTAGTGTTGGGCGAACACCTAGATGTTCGGGTTCGCGAACGTTCGCCGAACATCGCCGCGATGTTCGGGTGTTCGCGCCGAACTCCGAACATAATGGAAGTCAATGGGGACCCGAACATTCGTGCTTTGTAAAGCTTCCTTACATGCTACATACCCCAAATTAGCAGGGTATGTGCACCTTGGGAGTGGGTACAAGAGGAAAAAAAATATTTGAAAAAGAGCTTATAGTTTTTGAGAAAATTGATTGTAAAGTTTCAAAGGAAAAACTGTCTTTTAAATGTGGAAAATGTCATGTTTCTTTGCACAGGTAACATGCTTTTTGTCGCCATGCAGTCATAAATGTAATACAGAGAAGAGGTTCCAGGAAAAGGAGACCACCAGCAGCAGCAGACGTGATGGAACAGGAGGAGGCGCAGGAGGAGAAGGCCACGCTTTTTGAGACACAACAACCCAGGCCTTGCATGAGGACAAGAAGCGTGCGGATAGCATGCTTTGTACCGCCATGCAGTCATAAATGTAATAAAGATAAGAGGTTCAATAAACAGGGACCACGCGGCAACGCTAACCCAGCAGCAGACGTGATGGAACAGGAGGAGGCGCAGGAGGAGAAGGCCACGCTTTTTGAGACACAACAACCCAGGCCTTGCATGAGGACAAGAAGCGTGCGGATAGCATGCTTTGTACCGCCATGCAGTCATAAATGTAATAAAGATAAGAGGTTCAATAAACAGGGACCACGCGGCAACGCTAACCCAGCAGCAGCAGATGTGATGGAACAGGAGGAGGCGCAGGAGGAGAAGGCCACGCTTTTTGAGACACAACAACCCAGGCCTTGCATGAGGACAAGAAGCGTGCGGATAGCATGCTTTGTACCGCCATGCAGTCATAAATGTAATAAAGATGAGAGGTTCCATAAACAGGGACCGGCAACGCTAACCCAGCAGCAGCAGCAGCACACGTGATGGAACAGGAGGAGGCGCAGGAGGAGAAGGCCACGCTTTGAGACACAACAACCCAGGCCTTGCATGAGGACAAGAAGCGTGCGGATAGCATGCTTTTTACCGCCATGCAGTCATAAATGTAATAAAGATGAGAGGTTCCATAAACAGGGACCGGCAACGCTAACCCAGCAGCAGCAGCAGCAGCACACGTGATGGAACAGGAGGAGTCGCAGGAGGAGAAGGCCACGCTTTGAGACACAACAACCCAGGCCTTGCATGAGGACAAGAAGCGTGCGGATAGCATGCTTTTTACCGCCATGCAGTCATAAATGTAATAAAGATAAGAGATTCCATAAACAGGGACCGGCAACGCTAACCCAGCAGCAGCAGCAGCACACGTGATGGAACAGGAGCAGGCGCAGGAGGAGAAGGCCATGCTTTTTGAGACACAACAACACAGGCCTTGCATGAGGACAAAAAGCGTGCGGATATAGCAGCAATGCTTTTTGCCGCCATGCAGTCATAAATGTAATACAGATGAGAGGTTCAATAAACAGGGACCGGAAACGCTAAACCATCCCAGATGTTCATTGGTCATGTTACTTGGTTGGGGTCCTGGAGTGTTGCGTAGTCGTTTCCAATCCAGGATTGATTCATTTTAATTTGAGTCAGACCGTCTGCATTTTCTGTGGAGAGGCGGATACGCCGATCTGTGACGATGCCTCCGGCAGCACTGAAACAGCGTTCCGACATAACGCTGGCTGCCGGGCAAGCCAGCACCTCTATTGCGTACATTGCCAGTTCGTGCCAGGTGTCTAGCTTCGATACCCAATAGTTGAAGGGTGCAGATGGATTGTTCGACACAGCTACGCCATCTGACATGTAGTCCTTGACCATCTTCTCCAGGCGATCGGTGTTGGAGGTGGATCTGCACGCTTGCTATTCAGTGGGCTGCTGCTGCATGGGTGTCAGAAAATTTTCCCACTCCAAGGACACTGCCGATACCATTCCCTTTTGGGCACTAGCTGCGGCTTGTGTTGTTTGCTGCCCTCCTGGTCGTCCTGGGTTTGCGGAAGTCAGTCTGTCGGCGTACAACTGGCTAGAGGAGGGGGAGGATGTCAATCTCCTCTCTAAAGTCTCCACAAGGGCCTGCTGGTATTCTTCCATTTTGACCTGTCTGACTCTTTCTTCAAGCAGTTTTGGAACATTGTGTTTGTACCGTAGATCCAGAAGTGTATAAACCCAGTAATTGGTGTTGTCCAGAATGCGCACAATGCGTGGGTCACGTTCAATGCAGTCTAGCATGAATTGAGCCATGTGTGCCAGAGTCCTGCCAGAATCCTCATCATCCTCTTGTGAGCGTTGTGATAGTTGTTGTGATGCATCATAGTCGTCACCTTCTTCCTGGTCTGCTTCTGCTGACCATTCGCGCTGAATTGTGGAAGTCCAACGTGCACCGCTCTGGCCCTCGTCAGTGGTGGCAGGAAATTCCTGCTCCAACTCCAGCTGTTCCTCCTCCTCTTCTTCGTCATAGCTGCTGGGGCCAGCGTTTCCTGATGCGGATGGCCTGATGTTGGTACCATCACGCTGATCGTTTTCTCCTTCAGATTCCCCCAGTTGCATCATGACAGCTGTTTCCTTGATTTTCAACATTTCAGTAAACACAGCAGTGGTATGGTAATGCTGACTGAAGAGTTGTCACTGCTCACAAGCAATGTGGATTGCTCAAAATTTTGGAGGACTTGGCAGAGGTCCAACATGTTGGCCCAATCGGATCCACAGAAGCTTGGCAGCTGGCCGGATGCGCCTCGGTACTGCGCCGTCATGTACTGGACCACTGCACTCTTCAGCTCGCAAAAGCTGGCTAGCATGTGCAGCGTAGAATTCCAGCGCGTAGGGACATCACACAGCAAGCGATGGTGGGGGAGATTGAAGCGCTCCTGCATCTTGGCGAGTGCCCCCGAAGCAGTACTGGAATTTCTACAATGTTTGGCCACTCGACGCACCTTCAACAGAAGATCGGCCACGCCTGGGTATGTCCTCAGGAACCGCTGAACTACTAGGTTCATCACGTGCGCCAGGCAAGGGATGTGTGTCAGCTTAGCCAACCTTAAAGCGCGAATGAGATTACTCCCATTATCACACACAACCATGCCCGGTTTCAGGTCCAGCGGTGCCAGCCACAAATTCGTCTGTTCCTTTATTCCCCTCCAAATTTCCTCCCCTGTGTGCTGCTTATCCCCAAGGCAGATCAGCTTCAGCAACGCTTGCTGACGCATGCCAACAGCTGTGCTGCACTGCTTCCACGATCCTACTGCTGCTGGGTTAGCATTTCCGGATGAGGTACAGCTTTGAGATGCGTTGGAGGAGAAGGAAGGGAGATGTATCGACCCTGGCCGAACGCACTCGTCCAGGTGTCAGTGGTGAGGTGAACCTTGCAGGCATTGGCATTCTTCAAGCTTCGGGTTATTTTGCTGACCACGTGCTCATGCAACTCAGGCACTGCAGAGCGCGCAAAGTGGTAGCGGCTGGGAACCACGTAACGTGGGATGGCCACTGACATCATGCCCTTGAAGCTGTTTGTCTTCACCACTAGATTTGGCAGCATTTCGCAGGCCAGAAGCTTGGCTATGCTGGCTGTTAGTGCCACGGCCCGGGGGTCATTTGCTGGCAATTTCCTCTTGCGCTCAAACATCTCCGAGACAGACAACTGAACCGTAGGGCTGCACACTGAAGGGCTGTTGGTTGTTGTGTTTGATGAAGACTGGGAGACCTCAAGAGCACTAGTCCGGAAAGTGACAGTGTCAGCGTCGTCTGATGTTTGTAAATGTTGTGAACCACGCAATGGCTGGGCTACTGCTGCTGCTGAGGCGGGTCTGGTGGTGAGTCTGGTGAACCCAAGGGAGGCAGTGTTGCTGGTACCCTGTCCTGCCGCGTTTGCCCACAGAGTGGGATGTTTGGATAGCATGTGGTGGCTCATGCTGGTGGTGGAGAGGTTGTTAATACTTTTCCCCCTGCTCAGGCAGGTCTTGCACACCTTGCAAATCGCCATGGTAACATCCTCAGTGCAGTCTTCAAAGAAAGCCCAGACTTTGGAGCACCTGCCTTGCTGGCGATTTCTGTTTGCGCCTCTTTTGCCTCTCACTTGAACTTCCACGCTTGTGGTGCCTGAAATTGCGCACCGCCTACCTTGTGGCACAAGGCGAACTCGTGCAGCAGTGGGTTCTTCAACAGACTCATCTGTGCTGCTGCTACGACGGCGATGTTCTCGTTCACAAACAAAATCTGGGTCTATGTCCACATTGTCCATACCCTCCTCTTCCATCTCCTCAAACTCGTCATATGTCATTGTGGGGTGCCGCCGCCGTGGAGTAGAGCTCCCCAGAACAACCTCTGCGCAGCTCACTCCAACCTCGTCTTCCAGAGCTTCTCGGCCGACCTCCTGCAATTGCAACCCCTCCTGCCCAACTTGCTCTGGAATTTGGGTTTCAAAGTCCTCGGACTCGCCTTGTATTTCAGTGCCCGGTGCATTTCCCACAGTTAATGGTTGTGAATCCGGGCACAACATTTCTGGCTGTTCCTCCATTGACCTTTCAAAGGTGGAAGTTTGTTGGCCTGGGAATAGCTCCTGCGAATACCCCATTGTGTCCTGAGGTAATTCATCGGACTGGTTATCTGGCAGTTGTGTGCGTGGTGTCGCTGCCGGTTGTGTCAGCTTTGTGCCCACTGGCTCCTTGTAACTGGCTAAGGACTCGGACCTCGTGCGTGATGTGCTGGTGCTGCTTAACCCACTGCTGGACGCTTGAGAGGTCATCCAAGTAATTATCTGGTCCTGTTCTTTTGGATCTGTGAGGGTTGTTGTCCTGGACAACATGGGCGGTATTGAGTGGGTTTTCTTGGGTGCTCCCCTGTGGCCTGTACGTGAACCGTCAGGGGAAACACCTCTTCCCTTGCCCCTCCCTCTTTCACTGGATTTCTTCCTCATTTCACTTATCCTTAAAGTACACGCTGACTGGCAGCAGTACAGTGGCAGTACAGAAATGCTATACAGTGGTGGGTGAGCGGTGTACCACTATTGCCAGCAGCGACACAGAGCACAATGCTATACAGTGGCGGGTGAGCGGTGTACTACTGTTCCCAGCAGACACAGAGTGGCAGTAAACACAATGCTATATAGTGTGGCTGAGCCGTGTACACAGAGTGGCAGTAAACACAATGCTATATAGTGTGGCTGAGCCGTGTACACAGAGTGGCAGTAAACAATGCTATATAGTGTGGCTGAGCCGTGTTCACAGAGTGGCAGTAAACACAATGCTTCATAGTCTCGCTGAGCGGTGTACACAGAGTGGCAGTAAACACAATGCTATATAGTGTGGCTGAGCCGTGTACAGGGGAGCCTTTAGGCATAGGCAGTGCAGGCCATTGCCTGTAGTGCCATTGGTCCTGGGGTGCCATGTTGCTGGATTAAGCCCCACCCCCAAAGGAAGTCCCACCCTGTGGGTGTTCTATTACTTGCTACTGCTGCATCTACTTAGCGTAAGTTGCAGGCAGCTGGCAACTCTGTGCTTTTTTTTTTCGTTGTGCATCCTTCTTTCCCCTGTTGTGCCTCCTTCTGTCTCCTTGTGCCTCCTTCAGTTCCTTGTGCCATGTCTGACCCCCTGTTTGTCCTTCTGTCTCCCTTTGTGCCTCCTTCTGTCTCCATGTGCCTCTTTCAGTCCCCCTATGCCACCTCTGCCTCCTTCTGTGCCCCTTTGTGCCTCCTTCTGTCTCCCTGTCCCTCCTTGTGTCCCCTTTGCCTTTCTTTGTCCCCTTGTGCTACCTCTGTCCCCTGTCCCATTCTGCCTCCTTCTGTCCTCCTGTGCCTCCTTCTGTCTCACTTTGTGCCTCCTTCTGTCTTCATGTGCCTCTTCAGTCCCCATGTGCCACCTCTGTCCCCTGCGCTTTCCTCTGTCCCCTCTGTCCCCTGTGCCTCATTCTGTGTCCATTTGTGCCTTCTTCTATCTCCCTGTGGCTCTGTTTGTCCCCCTCTGCCTTCTTCTGTCTCCCTGTGCCTCCTTACATCCCCATCTGCCGTCTTCTGTCCCCCTTCTGTGCCTCTTTCTTTCCCCCTTTGTACATACTTCTGTCCCTCTTTGTGCCTCCTACTGTCTCCCTGTGCCGCATCCTGCCCCCCTTTGTGCTGCCCTGTGTGCCTCCTTCTGTCCCCTTGTGCCTCCTTCTGTCCTCCATTGTGACTTCTTCTGACCCTCGTGCCTCTTATGTCCCCCTGTGCCTCCCTATGTCCCCCTGTGTGCCTCCTTCTGGTCCCTTTTGTGCCTTATTCCGTCCCCCATTGTGCCTCCTTTTGCCCCCCTGTGTTCCTCCTTTAGTCCCCCTGTGACGCCTTGTGTCCTCCTTTGTGCCTCCTTCTAACACTCTTGAAGAGGTGCCTGGTCCACGAGTGCTGTGCGGGGGAAGGGGAGGCACAGGGGGGGGACCGAGGTCACCCCCTGCCATATGTTGTGTCCCCAGGTGGTGAACTGGCTTGCGGTGTCTAATAGAAGCTGCACCAGTTCACTGGCCCTTAAGCTCCCTTATGCAGCCTGTGGAGTCTGTGGTTTCTGGCAGGCAGAGCAGGGCTACGGGAAAAATGGCGTCCAAACCCTTGCACTGGAGATTATTTGTGTCTCCAGTGCAGGGCTTCAGGCACAATTTTCCTGTAGCCCTGCTCTGCCTATCAGCGTGGGAGTTTTGCAGCTGGAGTTGCTGCACGAAGATCATTGGGGGAGCTGCTGCGCGCCGGAGGAAGGCAGGGAGAGAATTCTTCTACAGGTGAGTAAATGTTTTTTTTCTTATAGGTGCAGGCAGGTATCAGGGCTATTAGGAAGAACTAATGGGAAGGGGGGGGGGAGAGGAGCCTTGCCTATGTGTATTTACTGGTGAAACACTGCAGCATTTACATGTATTTTCTGGTGAAACGCTGCTGCAATAAGTGTAATTTCTGGTGAAACGCTGCTGCATTACAATTATTTTCTGGTGAAACATTGTTGCATTACGATCATTTATCATGAGGGGTGTGTCACGGGGGCGGGGGCACCACAGGATTTCTCGCCTGGAGTGACAAAATGGCTAGAGGCGCCCCTGGCCGTGTACACAGAGTGGCAGTAAACAATGCTATATAGTGTGGCTAAACCGTGTACACAGAGTGGCAGTAAACACAATGCTATATAGTCTGGCTGAGCGGTGTACACAGAGTGGCAGTAAACACAATGCTATATAGTGTGGCTGAGCCGTGTACACAGAGTGGCAGTAAACACAATGCTATATAGTCTGGCTGAGCCGTGTACACAGAGTGGCAGTAAACACAATGCTATATAGTCTGGCTGAGCGGTGTACACAGAGTGGCAGTAAACACAATGCTATATAGTGTGGCTGAGCGAGCGGTGTACTACTGTTCCCAGCAGCGACACACAATGACTGGGGGGACCCTTGCTAGCCTGGCTGGAGAGAGAACTACCCTGCCTGCCTACCCAAAGCTAAACCCACAGACAAATGGCGGAGATATGACGTGGTTCGGGTATTTATTTACCCGAACCACGTGACCGTTCGGCCAATCAGAGCGCGTTCGGGCCCGAACCACGTGAACCGTTCGGCCAATCAGAGCGCGTTCGGGTCCGAACCACGTGACCCGTTCGGCCAATCACAGCGCTAGCCGAACGTTCGGGGAACGTTCGCCATGCGCTCTTAGTTCGGCCATGTGGCCGAACGGTTTGGCCGAACACCATCAGGTGTTCGGCCGAACTCGAACATCACCCGAACAGGGTGATGTTCTGCAGAACCCGAACAGTGGCGAACACTGTTCGCCCAACACTACACAGAACCCCTTTAATCGATACAGTAGTATCAATACTAAAATATAAACTGGTTTGAATATAAACTGAGCCTCTCATTTATACCTAAGAGAGCAATTAAAAATAGTTGACTTGTTATAAACCAACGCAAACAATCGCAGCTTCTTACTGATGATTTTGTGAAACAGGGATATATTCGCAAGAAATGTGAGGAATTGGCCAGTGAGGTGGGGATGATGGGGAGAGAAACACTGAGAATATATAAGGAAAAGATAATTGATGGTGAGAGGGAAGGATTGAATTTCATTACTACTTTGTGTCGTGAATCCACCATCTTAAGAGATATGATAGTCAGGTTTTGGCCATTGGTGACTGCGGATCCCCAGCTACTGTCGGTCTGCAAAACCACCCCCAGATTTGTTTATAGGAAGGGCAAGTCCCTAAGGGATCATCTTGTCCAGGCTGATATCGGTATGTCCGGGGACGCGAAACAGTTGTTCCTGGGTACCCCTAAGAAGGGCACTTTTCCTTGCCTGCATTGTCAACATTGTAATAACATAATCAAAGGGCCTAAGGTCCATCACCCCCGTTCGGGTGAGGGCATATTGCTTAGGGATTTCGCCACCTGTGACACAAAAGGAGTGATTTATTTTATCAAGTGCCCCTGTGGTCTGGCTTATGTGGGACAGACCGCAAGGGACATTAAGACCAGATTAAATGAACATAAAAGTAACATCAAAAAGCCAAAAAAGGTCACAGGTGGTGAGCCAGAGGATTTAAGAAAGGATCCACCACTTGCCAGACATTTTTCTGAATATGGCCATAGTGTTAGTCAATTGCGTTGGCAGGTATTAGAGGTGGTCCCTAGACATGAAGGCAGGGAGGGAGGGAGGGACTTCTGAGGAGGGAGGCCTGGTGGATGGATAGGCTGGGGACGCAGTCACCAGGAGGCTTAAATGAGGATTTTAGCCTCAGGTGTTTCCTATAGTGTTAGCTGTTCGTAGGGTTAAATGTTGAAATAGATATTGGTTCCCACCCCCTTATGTAAGGTGTGGTCAGGTGTAATTGTTCTATAAATGTGTTATTCCTGTGATAAACTTCGAGCACTTGAGAAAGGGCACCTCGCCTGAAACGTTGTGCTGGTTGTGATATGCTGTGTACACTCTTGTAACACTCCAATAAATGGAAATCGTTGGATAAGCATCCGCTGAGGGTTGAGTTCCTTATGGGATTTGTATGGATTGACTGGATTTTTGGAGGACTGGTGACCCTTCCTACCTTAGGAACTCCCCATGATATACCTATTGCCTGAAGCCCGCAGACACCCCTGTGCACGTTATAAACCAAAGGAGCCCATGCCTTGTACTGTCAATGTGCTGCCAGCCAATACCCATCGCTACCATAACCGGTATGGTGGTCCCTTATTAAGCAGGTAATTGTGTCGCATGGCATGTTTGAACCCAGCCACCCTCAGAATTGGCTGCTGCATGATGCTAGTGTTAGGTGTAGCTAGATGGGGAGTTAGTGTTAGGCATAGTCAGGATGTTAGTGTAAGGCATAGGTAGGATGAAAGTTAGTGTTAGACATAGGTGGGGGCGGCTGGTGTTAAGTATAGGGATACGTAGGGTTGGGTTAATGTGAGGTATAGATTAGGGAGGCCGACTGTACAATATCGGTATTCTAACTATCAGAAATACTTTTACACTGCATCTGGCACTCAAATTACCTGGGTGCTTTTTTACATGTACACATTCTTCCTTCCCCCTAGATACTAGAACCGTTTAGCAGAGAGTGCATTCTCTATCTGGGAGGCACTTTTGAGAGCTAGGATGAAATCCCAGTGAACATAGACAAAGTGGGACACAGAGGCTATACATCACCAGATGGAGGAGGTGAGGGAAGCAGTGTCTAAAGAGAGGAGCCCAGTGACTTGGAGCACAAGAAAGGTAGCTATGCATTATGGTTCACAGCTATATATTCTGCAATAAGTGGGAACACCAGAAAGAAAGCCTAGGTTTAATATCACAGATGGGGGAAGGGTGGTAGAAGATGATGGCATGTTCTGCGAGGCAGTGCCTGGTGGTCCACTGCATTCTTGGCTCTGACCCAAATATAAATTGAGATTTTAAATAAGTAGATGATCAGGGTATCATCAAATTAATACAATACAAATAATTTTGACTTGTATGCAGATATTATATAAATTTTATGCATCTTGAAACTGAACTAAACAAAGGGCCTTCCTGTTGATTTTGATTAGTCTGGTTTGAAGCTACATACAAAGCACAGTTTGCTATAAATAGCTCTTTGCTGCCCATCCTAAAGGTGTCACCTTAGCATCCATCTGGTTTGCCTATGCCTAAAATGTTTCTTTTTTACTATACCAATAGCTCTGTCCATGGAGGTACTGCAGGGACTCTTCTTCCTTGTCTCCCTCTCCCTGCTCCACAGGAAAGTTATCTATGCCACTTAGACTACACAACTATGCATGAATTGTCACTGGGTGCAGGAAACATATATATATATATATATATATTCCCTGCTCCACAGGAAAGTTATCTATGCCACTTAGACTACACAACTATGCATGAATTGTCACTGGGTGCAGGAAACATATATATATATATATATATATATATATATATATATATATATATATATATATATATATATATATATATATACAGTGATGTGAAAAACTATTTGCCCCCTTCCTGATTTCTTATTCTTTTGCATGTTTGTCACACTTAAATGTTTCTGCTCATCAAAAACCGTTAACTATTAGTCAAAGATAACATAATTGAACACAAAATGCAGTTGCAAATGATGGTTTTTATTATTTAGTGAGAAAAAAACCTCAAAACCTACATGGCCCTGTGTGAAAAAGAAATTGCCCCCTGAACCTAATAACTGGTTGGGCCACCCTTAGCAGCAATAACTGCAATCAAGCGTTTGCGATAACTTGCAACAAGTCTTTTACAGCGCTCTGGAGGATTTTTGACCCACTCATCTTTGCAGAATTGTTGTAATTCAGCTTTATTTGAGGGTTTTCTAGCATGAACTGCCTTTTTAAGGTCATGCCACAACATCTCAATAGGATTCAAGTCAGGACTTTGACTAGGCCACTCCAAAGTCTTCCTTTTAGTTTTTCTTCAGCCATTCAGAGGTGCATTTGATTGTGTGTTTTGGGTCATTGTCCTGCTGCAGCACCCAAGATCGCTTCAGCTTGAGTTGACGAACAGATGGCCGGACATTCTCCTTCAGGATTTTTTGGTAGACAGTAGAATTCATGGTTCCATCTATCACAGCAAGCCTTCCAGGTCCTGAAGCAGCAAAACAACCCCAGACCATCACACTACCACCACCATATTTTACTGTTGGTATGATGTTCTTTTGCTGAAATGCTGTGTTGCTTCTACGTCAGATGTAACGGGACACGCACCTTCCAAAAAGTTCAACTTTTGTCTCGTCGGTCCACAAGGTATTTTCCCAAAAGTCTTGGCAATCATTGAGATGTTTTTTAGCAAAATTGAGACGAGCCTTAATGTTCTTTTTGCTTAAAAGTGGTTTGCGCCTTAGATATCTGCCATGCAGGCCGTTTTTGCCCAGTCTCTTTCTTATGGTGGAGTCATGAACACTGACCTTAATTGAGGCAAGTGAGGCCTGCAGTTCTTTAGATGTTGTCCTGGGGTCTTTTGTGGCCTCTCGGATGAGTTTTCTCTGCGCTCTTGGGGTAATTTTGGTCGGCCGGCCACTCCTGGGAAGGTTCATCACTGTTCCATGTTTTTGCCATTTGTAGATAATGGCTCTCACTGTGGTTCGCTGGAGTCCCAAAGCTTTAGAAATGGCTTTATAACCTTTACCAGACTGATAGATCTCAATTACTTTTGTTCACATTTGTTCCTGAATTTCTTTGGATCTTGGCATGATGTCTAGCTTTGGAGGGGCTTTTGGTCTACTTCTCTGTGTCAGATAGCTCCTATTTAAGTTATTTCTTGATTGAAACTGGTGTGGCAGTAATCAAGCCTGGGGGTGACTACAGAAATTGAACTCAGGTGTGATAAACCACAGTTAAGTTATTTTTTAACAGGGGGGAGGGGCAATCACTTTTTCACACAGGGCCATGTAGATTTGGAGTTTTTTTCTCACTAAATAATAAAAACCATCATTTAAAACTGCATTTTGTGTTCAATTATGTTATCTTTGACTAATAGTTAACGGTTTTTGATGAGCAGAGACATTTAAGTGTGACAAACATGCAAAAGAATAAGAAATCAGGAAGGGGGCAAATAGTTTTTCACACCACTGTATATATATATAAAATCACAAATGATCACTGCATCCAATAAAAGCAGCTTGCCTGTATGTAGATGTAGCATACACAAACAAAGGGTGCAGGGGGGAGATTTTTGACATGCTGTGTTGCTACCTGGTAAAAGGAAACTATTATTTATTTATTTATTGCATTTATAAAGCGCCAACATATTACGCAGTGCTGGACAATGGACATTAATTTAGGTTACAGACAATATTTAGGGGTGACATACAGCAATATGACAATACAGGAATACAAGAAAACCAGATCACACAGCACAGTATGAGTACAAGGTAATGCTTAGTCAGTCACTGGATGGGGGCATGGAGATTAGGCAAGTTAGGTTCATTCAAATGCATAGCATGGGTTTACAGTAATGGAGGTTCATGATCAGGTAGGACACAAAAGAAGGAGGACCCTGCCCAAAGGCTTACAATCTAGAGGGAGAGGTAGGGACACGAAAGGTAGGGGACCAGAGTTCAGCTGTGGGTTTAGAGCAATTGTGAGGGGTGGTAGGTCAGAGTGAAAAGGTGAGTTTTGAGGACCTTCTTGAAGGTGTTGAAGGAGGGGGCTGCCCTAATGGGTGGAGGTAGGGAGTTCCATAGTGTTGGAGCGGCTCTTGAGAAGTCCTGGAGGCGTGCATGGGACTGGGTGATGTGGGGGATGGTCAGGCAAAGTTCATTGGAGGAGCGGAGTGAGTGGCTAGGTGTGTATCTCTGAGTAAGATCAGAAATGTAGGTTGGACAGATTTTGTGGACAGATTTGTAGGTCAGACACAATATCTTGAATCTGATTCTGGACTGGATAGGAAGCCAGTGGAGGGATTCACGGAGAGGAGCCGCCCTGGTGGAGCGATGGAAGGAGTGGATAATTCTGGCTGCCGCATTCATGATGGACTGCAGTGGGGCTATTCGGGTCATAGGGAGACCAGACAGAAGGGCATTGTAGAAGTCGAGGTGGGAAATTATGAGGGCATGGATAAGGAGTTTGGTGGTGGCAGAGGTCAAGAAAGGGCGAATCTTACAGATGTTACGAAGGTGGAAGTTGCAGGTCTTTGTGAGGTTTTGGATGTGGGGAGTGAAGGAGAGTGTGGAGTCCAGGGTGACACCCAGACAGCGGGCTTGAGAGGTAGCGCGAATGGTAGTGTGGTTAAAGCGGACCCAAACCAAACATTTTTTTTAATTCAAAATATTTAGTTGCACCACTCTGACACATACAAAGATAAATAAACACTCCTTTAAGCCTATGAGCATTTCAATGTATGCTTTTCACCCTTCTCTTTTCATAACTAGGGTTTTTACAGGTGGCAGCCATTACTTCTGAGCTTAGTAGGAGGTTTTAGATCATGGGTGTGTTTGTCATCAGCTACCCTTCCTCACAGGGGCATTGTCTATGTGAAATCTCACACAAGCTGAGATCACCTCCCCTGAGACATCATCAGTAGCAGCCTATGTTTTTGTTTTAATCTCCTCCACCAGTTTGCCGGAAAAATCCCGGCAGTATGAAAGGAAGGGAGGGGTTCCTCCAATAAATGTAAAATATTTTATATTTGTCATCATGCAGCTGAAAAAAGGCTGATATGTATCATTATAATTTAGAAAATAGATTTTATTTCTGAAATCTTGTATTTTTAATTTGGGTCCACTTTAACAGTGACCTGCACATCTGGAAGGTTCAGGGATGACCGAGGTGGGAAGATCATAAATTCCGTTTTGCCTTCCTAACAGGGTATAATAACCAATTTAGGGCAGTAGAGGGGATCATTAATAGACATTGGGCCATTTTGCAGCAGGACCCCATTCTTAAAAACCATCTACCTGAACGTCCCCGCTTTATCTATAGACGTGCCAAGAATCTCAAAGATTACCTGGCACCTAGTTGTGTAGACCCACCCCGAACTTTGAGTAATCCTTGGCAGACCCCTGGTTTTTACCCCTGTAGGACTTGTCGTGCCTGTAGAGAGGGATTAACTGTTAAGACCAACCTAGTAAAATCACATGCTAATGGCCACACGTTTAAGATTAGGGATTTCATGACTTGCAGCACCCCATATGCCGTTTATCTACTTTGGTGTGGGTGTGGGCTACAGTACATTGGGAGAACTACGAGGGCCTTGCATAAAAGGTGGGGTGAGCATATCTATAAGATTGGTAAGAATTTAACAGCATAGTGTGCCGAGGCACTTATCTACCCATCATGGCTCCTGCTCTCGCAGTATGCGAGTTTGTGGGATTCAAAAAATTAAAGCACATTGGAGGGGGTGTAACCGTACTCGTGAGGTCTCTAAATTAGAGACCCAATGGATTCACAGAATGGGGGTATTGGAGCCAAGTGGCTTGAATATTGACATAGACCTTAACTGCTACATCAGCAACAGCTAAACCAGTGCACTCCTTGGCGCCTGTGTGGATTGTTGCTGTGTTGCAGTTGAGGTGTTTCTGGTGTGTGGTACAATAAATATGCACTTATGTTGATTTGTGAACTCTTGACATGCCTTGATGTATTGTTTGTAAAATTATTCCTACATGCATGTACAATTGTCTGGCCAAGTTTACTGGACTTACTCTGTGTACCTGTATTTGTAGCTTATGCTTTCGCTGTTTTTTAAGATTTATAACATTCTCCACATGCATTTAAATTTTTGGCCAAGTTTACTAGACCTCTTTTTGGTTTTGTTGTCTGCTGACCTCTAGGGTCTTCCTATAGTAGTGCAGCTTGCACTTGTTTTACCATCCTCACAATGTAAGATCATTTGTTTTTATGTGATAGATAGTTTTAACATTTTTTCTTTGTACAGACCAATGTATTTAGGCTTAGTATGCCGCAATATGGGCCGTAACATGTCCAGCACTGGCCCTGTGCATGTGTACATAGTTGTTGTGTAAGCGGTGCGGGAGTGGACTGGAGCCACTGGAGCGCATGTCGGCTTACTATAAATACACGCTGCTTCCATGGCTCCGTAGCCTCTGATGAGTCGCCATAGTGACGAAATGCGTAAGGCGGAGCTACGGAGCAGCATTACGTCTGACGTCATCGGACACGGTGACTGGTCGGCGCATGCTATTCTTTGCATTCACTAGCGGCAGTTTTGCTCCTGCGGGAAAGTTCGGGGGATCTGCGACTTCTGCCGCATTTAGGCATATCCTGTCACTCACCGCCCAGTCCCACACCGCATTAGTGATTGCTGTATTTGTTTTTAACTCTTTTTATTTAACCACTTGAGGACCTAGGGCTTTCTACCCCTTAAGGACCGGCCACTTTTTTTCCATTCAGACCACTGCAGCTTTCACGGTTTATTGCTCGCTCATACAACCTACCACCTAAATGAATTTTGGCTCCTTTTCTTCTCACTAATAAAGCTTTCTTTTGGTGCTATTTGATTGCTCCTGCGATTTTTACTTTTTATTATATTCAGCAAAAAAGACATGAATTTTGGCAAAAAAATGATTTTTTTAACTTTCTGTGCTGACAGTTTTCAAATAAAGTAAAATTTCTGTATACATGCAGCGCGAAAAATGTGGACAAACATGTTTTGGATAAAAAAAAAACCCATTCAGCCTATATTTATTGGTTTGGGTAAAAGTTATAGCGTTTACAAACTATGGTGCAAAAAGTGAATTTTCCCATTTTCAAGCATCTATGACTTTTCTGACCCCCTGTCATGTTTCATGAGGGGCTAGAATTCCAAGATAGTATAAATACCCCCCAAATGACCCCATTTTGGAAAGAAGACATCCCAAAGTATTCACTGAGAGGCATAGTGAGTTCATAGAAGATATTATTTTTTGTCACAAGTAAGTGGAAAATGACACTTTGTTAAAAAAAAAAAAAAAAAAAAAAGTTTCCATTTCTTCTAACTTGCGACAAAAAAAAAAATGAAATCTGCCACAGACTCACCATGCCCCTCTCTGAATACCTTGAAGGGTCTACTTTCCAAAATGGGGTCATTTGTGGGGTGTGTTTACTGTCCTGACATTTTGGGGGGTGCTAAATTGTAAGCACCCCTGTAAAGCCTAAAGGTGCTCATTGGACTTTGGACCCCTTAGCGCAGTTAGGCTGCAAAAAAGTGCCACACATGTGGTATTGCCGTACTCAGGAGAAGTAGTACAATGTGTTTTGGGGTTTATTTTTACACATACCCATGCTGGGTGGGAGAAATACCTCTGTAAATGACAATCTTTTGATTTTTTTACACACAATTGTCCATTTACAGAGATATTTCTCCCACCCAGCATGGGTATGTGTAAAAATTCACCCCAAAACACATTGTACTACTTCTCCCGAGTACGGTGATACCACATGTGTGGCACTTTTTTGCACCCTAGCTGCGCTAAAAGGCCCAAAGTCCAATGAGCACCTTTAGGCTTTCACAGGTCATTTTGCGGAATTTGATTTCCAGACTACTCCTCACGGTTTAGGGCCCCTAAAATGCCAGGGCAGTATAGGAACCCCACAAATGACCCCATTTTAGAAAGAAGACACCCCAATGTATTCCGTTAGTAGCATAGCGAGTTCATAGAAGATTTTATTTTTTGTCAAAAGTTAGCGGAAAATTGATTTTTATTGTTTTTTTCACAAAGTGTCATTTTCCACTAACTTTTGACAAAAAATAAAATCTTCTATGAACTCGCTATGCTACTAAAGGAATACCTTGGGGTGTCTTCTTTCTAAAATGGGGTCATTTGTGGGGTTCCTATACTGCCCTGGCATTTTAGGGGCCCTAAACCGTGAGGAGTAGTCTGGAAATCAAATTCCGCAAAATGACCTGTGAAAGCCTAAAGGTGCTCATTGGACTTTGGGCCCTTTAGCGCAGTTAGGGTGCAAAAAAGTGCCACACATGTGGTATAGCCGTACTCGGGAGAAGTAGTACAATGTGTTTTGGGGTGTATTTTTACACATACCCATGCTGGGTGGGAGAAATAACTCTGTAAATGGACAATTGTGTGTAAAAAAAATCAAAAGATTGTCATTTACAGAGGTATTTCTCCCACCCAGCATGGGTATGTGTAAAAATACACCCCAAAACACATTGTACTACTTCTCCCGAGTACGGCGATACCACATGTGTGGCACTTTTTTGCACCCTAACTGCTCTAAGGGGCCCAGAGTCCAATGAGTACCTTTAGGCTTTACAGGGGTGCTCACAATTTAGCACCCCGCCCACTTGCCAGGACAGTTAACAAACCCCACAAATGACCCCATTTTGGAAAGAATACACAACAAGGTATTCCATGAGGGTAATGGTGAGGTCATTGAAAATTTTATTTTTTGTCACAAGTAAACGGAAAATGACACTTTGTTAAAAAAATAAAATTAAAAAAAAATTCTGCTAACTTGTGACAAAAACTAAAATCTTTTATGAACTCACCGTGCACCTCACATAATACTTTAGGGTGTCCTCTTTCCAAAATGGGGTCATTTGTGGAGTCTGTCCTGGCATTTTAGGGTCTCTGCAATCATTACATGTATGGCCAGTATTAGGAGTTTCTGCTATACTCCTTATATTGGGTATACAAGTAATGCACTCTGGGCTGAAAGGAAAAATGAACGGCAAACATACCTTGCTCCACATCAATGGCAGTGATAACCTCAGGAGAGAGACACCCCGTGCCACCCTGCACTCAGGGTGAGCCACCAACTTATGTGACTGGGCCTCAGAACTTTAGTATACAGCACTATGCCTGTAGGATACAGCAATATGCCTGCCAATAGAGATGACTCTGTGTGGCATTAAAGCATCATCATAGGCCCAAATCACATATAAACCGGGCGTGTCCACACTCAAGGGAAATTCAAACATGCCGTCTTATATCGCCAACCCAGGACAGATCAGCAATATCAAGCATGGAAACCGATCCTTCTTCCCACTTTTATGCTTACCCTTTTTTTGGTTTTCAAGCTCACCTCTCCTCCACCTGGGACATTGTGCGAAAGACCAGCGAGTGTGTGCCTACTCCTGTGTCTGGAGTTCCCTAGGTTCTAATAGTGTACCTGCTCGTGGTACCTCTCAAAGCACTCCCCTATGCATAGGCCAGGCTGGTCAGGACAGCGGGGACAATAAAAACTGGTGTCATTCCTTCTTCCAGTCCTGCTGCAGACACGACAACGTTTTCTTCGGATGCGTTGACCTGGGGCACACGGAAACTGATAGGCGTAATGCCTACCATGCAGTCGGCTAGTTGCATCTGGGGGGGGGGCCCTGGCACCTCCTGGATACAGGATGTCCAGAATGATCTGTTCCTGAAATTGGAGGAAAGATCCAGTTCTCCCAGCCTTACTGTAGAGAACAAAGCTGTTGTAAACTGCCAATTGAATCAGATAAAAAGACACTTTCTTATACCAGCGTCTTGTTTTCCGGGTAACTAAATAGGGCGCTAACCTCTGGTCATTGAAGTCCACCCCTCCCATGTTGACATTATATTCGTGGACGACAAGGGGCTTTTCAATGACCTTAGTTGCCCGTTGAATTTGGACTGTCGTGTCTGTGTGAACGGTGGACAGAAAGTAAACGTCCCTCTTGTCCCTCCATTTCACCGCGAGCAGGTCTTCAGAACGCAAGGCGGCCCTCTGCCCCCGTTGAAGTCTGGTGTTAATGAGCCGTTGGGGGAAGCCCTGGTGACTAGGCCGCGCAGTGCCACAGCATCGGATTCCTTCTAACTTTAAGTGCTGAAAGAGGGCCACACTTGTGTAATAATTGTCCACAAAAAGATGGTACCCCTTCCGGAACAAGGGTGACACCAAGTCCCACACAACCTTTCCACTGCTCCCCAGGTAGTCAGGGCATCCGACCGGCTCCAATTTTGAGTCTTTTCCCTCATAGACCCTAAAACGACATGTATAGCCTGTGGCCCTTTCACAGAGCTTATACAGTTTCACCCCATACCGGGCGCGCTTGCTTGGGATGTACTGTTTGATGCCAAGGCGCCCGGTAAAGCGTAAGAGGGACTCGTCTACGCAGATGTTCTGTTCAGGGATATAAGCATCTGCAAATGTTGAGGACAGGTGGTCTATGAGGGGCCGAATTTTGTGGAGCCGGTCATAAGCAGGGTCTCCCCTTTCATGACAGGTTTCGTCGTCGTTGAAGTGCAGGAAGCGCAGGATGGACTCAAATCGTGTCCTGGACATGGCAGCAGGGTACAAGGGAACATGATGTACTGGGTTCGTAGACCAATACGACCGCAATACATTTTGTTTCATTAGTCCCAAGTGAAGGATAAGGGCCAAAAAGATTTTAATGTCGGAAACTTGGACTGGTTTCCACCCGAAAGGCTGGGCATACATGCTCTCCGGGTGCTCGGTGATGAATTGTGTGGCTTTACGGTTGGTCTCAACCACAATTAAGTCCAAGAGAACCTGGGTGATGAACAGCTGCAAAAATTCTAGGGCCGTTCCTAGATGAGCTGTCGCCACCTGGACTCCAGACTGGGCGGTGAAAGGGGGCACTACGGGTGCGGCGGAATCAGGGGATTGCCAATCTGGTTGTGCCAGCACCTCTGGGAGTCTATGGGTACTACGGGCCCGTCTTCTTCTTGGTGGCTGCGACGGGGGTACTACTGCACTTGCCACCGTACCAGTTTCAACTTCCATGCTGACGCTCACCACTTCGCCAGGGTCTACGGAAGCACTGGCACTAAGTCCAGGAGATGCTGCGCTGCTGGTGCCTGCCTCACCAAGAAAACTATCAACAGCGCTAGCAACACCCTGCTGCCCTTGAGGCGGATCCTGCGCCACCTGCGGTCTAACGACTTGGGGTCTGGTACGCCTGGCTCTAGCCGGGACCATAGCCTCGTCATCACTATCGGTCAGGGAACCACTGCTTTCTACAGGTTCAAATTCGGACCCGGAAGATTCGACGGATGATTCTTCCCAAAAGAACTCATCCGACTGGTCCATGTACCTGTATACCTCGTCATCGGAAAGCCCCCTTCTTGCCATTTTGGATTGCTAAATTTATGGGGTTTTCCTCCGAGACTACCCAGAAAAAAAGAGCACCTACCTAGCAAAAAGGGAGTATTTGAGAGGTATTGGGGTTGGTGGGAAGTGGGGTCTCAGAGGCAATCAAACAATCACGGGACAATCAAATACAATTACAGCACAATCGACTCCAATCACAGCACAATCAAATCTGATGCACTCGGAAGGTGATGGGGGGGAGGGTGGGATTGGGTGTGGCGGGAAGTGGGGTCTCAGGCAATCAAACAATCACGGGGCAATCGAAGCCGATCACGGGACAATCAAATACAATTACAGCACAATCGAATCCAATCACAGCCCAATCAAATCTGATGCACTCGGAAGGTGATGGTGGGAGGGTGGGATTGGGTGTGGCGGGAAGTGGGGTCTCAGGCAATCAAACAATCACGGGGCAAACAAAGTCGATCACGGGACAATCAAATACAATTACAGCACAATCGACTCCAATCACAGCACAAGCAAATCTGATGCACTCGGAAGGTGGTGGTTGGAGGTGGTGGGGGGGAAGGTGGGGTTGGGTGTGGTGGGGGGGAGGGTGGGGTTGGGTGTGGTGGGAAGTGGGGTCTCAGGCAATCAAACAATCACGGGACAATCGAAGCAGATCACGGGACAATCAAATACAATCGCAGCACAATCAAATACAAGCGCAGCACAATCGAATACAAGCGCAGCACAGTCAAATACAATGCACTTGGATGGTGATTAGGGGGGGGGGGTCTGAGGGCGATTTCAGGGGGTGGGGGGTTGATCAGGAGCCTGCACGGGGCAGACTGAGTCCTGATCTGATGAGAGGCAGACACAGGGGGTTACTGATCAAAGATCAGTTAGTGATTGCTGGGGAGGACAGATGTAAACAAAGAGCAGGGGATGTAATCAGAAGGGGGGTATGAGGGCAATCGAGGGCCTGGGCAGGTAATCGGTTACCCCCGCGGGGCAGTTAGGGTCTGCTCTGATGGGTGGGCGTGCCGAGGGGTGATGGACAGGTGCTAGACAGGTGATCAGAGGGGGATCAGAGGGGGATCAGAGGGTAAGGTAGCTGTATACAGATGTATACAGTATACAGGGGGGTAGTCTGGGATGGGGTCTGGGGTGATCTAAAGGTAGGGGGGGGGGATCAGGGGTGACTAGGAGGCAGTTAGGGACCTAAACTAAGGGGCAGCGTCGCTAGTTAGTGGCAGGTGGGGGGGTGGGGGTTTTGTAGGGGTGCAAGGGTGCTAGGCAGGGGTCTGCTGGGGTGATCAGGGGGGGTATGAGGCCTGGGGTGAGTGATCAGGGACGCTGAGGGCAAAAAAAGCACTGTGTATTGAATACTCACAAGTGGTTCCTCCTCGCTGGTGGTCTCTGCAACAATGAGACCACGAGGCGAGGAGGAAGCACGTATAAGGCACTTTGTTTACCTAACAAAGTGCCTTATACTTTCTTATTGGCTGATCATGCGGATTCCTCCGCTCGCCGGCGCTGCTAAGTGGCCGGCGAGCAGAGGCAAAGTGCCGGGCTTCCGACTCCCGGCGGAGGATCGCGTCACGGATGACGCGATCGCTCCGCCCATGCCCATGCAAGGACCGCCGCATTTTGTCAATACGGCGGTCCTTGCGGCGTCAGCTTCGGGAAGCAGTTAATAAACGTGGGATGTCCTCCCCCTTTTACGCTATGTGTAGCGTTTTCTGTGTTTTTATCTGAAGCAACTGCTCATCTGAGGGACGCAGCGGAGGAGTGTTGCCAGGAGAGGCTGAGGGGTGGCCTATACCCCTGAGGCGCAGACGGGCCCGATCAGGCTGCTCCATCTGGTGAGTCATTTTGCTTTGGGGGGGAGTGGTATTGGAGTATCACTCGCTTTACTGTATGAACTGTCTACTCCTATTGTGAAGATTTACTAAGGCTTATTGCCTGAGGGACTGGACTTTTGAGCGCTTTTTTCCTAATTTTTATCCATAAATTCCGTTTTGTCTAGATTTAGTTTCAGGAACCTAGTGGACATCCAGGATCCAGGAGGAGATGGCAGATAGGCAGGAGGAGACCTTGTCCATGGTAGTGGTGGATATGTCAGGGGTGTGGAGGTAGATTTGGGTGTCATCTGCATACAGATGATAGTTAACCTTCCTGGCGGTAAGCCCGAACTGAGTTCGGGCTATGCCGCCGGAAGGCACCGCTCAGGCCCCGCTGGGCCGATTTGCATAATTTTTTTTTTGCTGCACGCAGCTAGCACTTTGCTAGCTGCGTGCAGTGCCCGATCGCCGCCGCTACCCGCCGATCCGCCGCAATTCCTCTCGCCGCGGCCGCCCCCCCCCCCCAGACCCCGTGCGCTGCCTGGCCAATCAGTGCCAGGCAGCGCTATGGGGCAGATCGGAGTCCCCTCTGACGTCACGACGTCGATGACGTCGGTGACGTCATCCCGCCCGTCGCCATGGCGACGGGGGAAGCCCTCCAGGAGATCCCGTTCTTTGAACGGGATCTCCGGATCTCCGATCGCCGGCGGCGATCGGAGAGGCTGGGGGGATGCCGCTGAGCAGCGGCTATCATGTAGCGAGACTTTGTCTCGCTACATGAAAAAAAAAAAAAAATTAAAAAAAAAAGATTTGCTGCCCCCTGGCGATTTTTTTGCAAACCGCCAGGAGGGTTAAAACCCATGGAGGAGATAACCTTGCCAATGGAGAATGTGTATAGGGAGAGCAGTAGGGGGCCAAGGACCGAGCCTTGGGGGACTCCCACTGAGAGGTGGTTGGGGGTGGACGAGGACTCATTGAAGGAGGTCGTGAAGGAGCGGTTGGAGAGGTAGGATGAAAGCCAGGTCAGGGCAAGATTGTGAATGCCAATGGACTGGAGGAGTAGGGGATGATCTACTGTGTCAAAAGCTGCTGAAAGGTCAAGGAGGAGGAGAATGGAGTAAATACTTCAGCTTTAGCTAAGGCAAGGTCTTTTCCCACTTTGGTGAGAGCCGTTTCGGTTGAGTGGGCAGGCCGAAATCCAGATTGCAGTGGGTCTAGTAGTGAGTTGGCATTGAGGTACTGGGTCAGGCGTTTGTGAACCAGATGCTCAAGGAGTTTTGAGGCAAAGGGGAGGAGGGAGATAGGGTGGTAGTTGGAGGGTAGCGAGGGGTCAAGGGGGGGTTTCTTGAGCAGGGGCAGTACTGTGGCCTGTTTGAAGTCTGAGGGGAAGGTGCCTGTGGATAGGGAGAGGTTAAAAAGGGTAGTGAGGACTGGGGCCAAATCCGTGAAGTGAGGCTGAAGTAGATTAGAAGGGATGGGGTCAAGGGGGGAGGTAGTGGTATGGGATGTCTGCAGTAGGTGGTTGACTTCCTCAATGGTAGTAGGGGTGAAGGAGGTGAGGGGAGGATAGGGTGGAGGAGGAGTTGGTTGTGAGGGGGTGGGAGGTGAAAATTGAAGATTGGATATTTCCTGACGGATGGAGACTATTTTGTTGGGGAAGTGGGTGGCAAAATCTGTGGCAGAGAGGGAGGAAACGCAAGGTGGGGGATGGGTTTAAGCAGGAAGTTGAAGGTGCCATAAAGACGCCGGGGATTGGAAGCTTGTGCTCCGATGAGGTTGGTAAAGTATTCCTGCTTTGCATCAGCAAGGGCAGTGTGGAACTGCAGCAGGTTAGTCTTGTACTGTAGGAATTTTTCCTCTATTTTCGTTCAGTGGCACGTGTTTCCCTCTGGAGGTTGCGAGTATGGGTAATGCGCCAGGGCTGGGGGTTAGGGGGACGGTTGCGGTGGAATATTGGTGGAACAGCTTTCTCTAGGGCTGATGAGAGAGTTTGGTGATACTGAGCTGCAGCAAGATTAGGACAGGTTAGGGTGGGGAGAGTGGAGGAGAGGGCATGGAGGGAGTCAGCAAGGACGCTAGGGTTGAGCTTGCGTAGGTCTCGCTGCCATTGACCAGGTGGGTGGGCGGGTAGTTTGGAGGTGCCTTCCATGAGGAGGTTGAAGGTGAGAAGGTGAAGGTCTGAGGGGGGAAATGGTGTGATTTTGAGGTCTGCAATGGTGGTCGATTTCGTGAATATAAGGTCGAGAGTGTGACCTGCAGTGTGAGTGGGGGGCATAACCTCGTTATGTCGTGTATGAGCACGGCCGAAGATGTGAGATGGATGCTTCCCAAATACCCATACAGGGCAGTGCGGGCACTTCCCAGTGACCAGCATGTGCATGGGAGCAGCTGATAGGTGGTGGATTTGGTAAACTTGTTGAATGCAGCAAGGTACTTTACATGACAAATAACATTCACTCCTTCTCCTTTCTCCGGGCGGTCGGCGGACTCAAAAGAGCTGCAGCCACTAAGGGCATGCTCTATAGGCAGTAGCAGTGTTAGGGAGTCTTGCCCAGGGGCGCCTCTAGCCATTTTGTCACTCCAGGCGAGAAATCCTGTGGTGCCCCTGCCCCCGTGACACACCCCTCATGATAAATGATCGTAATGCAACAATGTTTCACCAGAAAATAATCGTAATGCAGCAGCGTTTCACCAGAAATTACACTTTTTGCAGCAGCGTTTCACCAGAAAATACATGTAAATGCTGCAGTGTTTCACCAGTAAATACACATAGGCAAGGCTCCTCTCCCCCCCCCCGTTCCAATTAGTTCTTCCTAATAGCCCTGATACCTGCCTGCACCTATAAGAAAAAAAACATTTACTTACCTGTAGAAGAATTCTCTCCCAGCCTTCCTCCGGCGCGCAGCAGCTCCCCCAATGATCTTCGTGCAGCAACTCCAGCTGCAAAACTCCCACGCTGATAGGCAGAGCAGGGCTACAGGAAAATTGTGCCTGAAGCCCTCCACTGGAGACACAAATAATCTCCAGTGCATGGGTTTGGACGCCATTTTTCCCGTAGCCCTGCTCTGCCTGCCAGAAACCACAGACTCCGCAGGCTGCATAAGGGAGCTTAAGGGCCAGTGAACTGGTGCAGCTTCTATTAGACACCGCAAGCCAGTTCACCACCTGGGGACACAACATATGGCAGGGGGTGACCTCGGTCCCCCCCCTGTGCCTCCCCTTCCCCCGCACAGCACTCGTGGACCAGGCACCTCTTCAAGAGTGTCAGAAGGAGGCACAAAGGAGGACACAAGGCGTCACAGGGGGACTAAAGGAGGCACACAGGGGGGCAAAAGGAGGCACAATGGGGGACGGAATAAGGCACAAAAGGGACCAGAAGGAGGCACACAGGGGGACATAGGGAGGCACAGGGGGACATAAGAGGCACGAGGGTCAGAAGAAGTCACAATGGAGGACAGAAGGAGGCACAAGGGGACAGAAGGAGGCACACAGGGCAGCACAAAGGGGGGCAGGATGCGGCACAGGGAGACAGTAGGAGGCACAAAGGGGGACAGAAGTATGTACAAAGGGGGAAAGAAAGAGGCACAGAAGGGGGACAGAAGACGGCAGATGGGGATGTAAGGAGGCACAGGGAGACAGAAGAAGGCAGAGGGGGACAGACAGAGCCACAGGGAGATAGAAGAAGGCACAAATGGACACAGAATGAGGCACAGGGGACAGAGGGGACAGAGGAAAGCGCAGGGGACAGAGGTGGCACATGGGGACTGAAGAGGCACATGGAGACAGAAGGAGGCACAAAGTGAGACAGAAGGAGGCACAGGAGGACAGAAGGAGGCAGAATGGGACAGGGGACAGAGGTAGCACAAGGGGACAAAAAAGGCAAAGGGGACACAAGGAGGGACAGGGAGACAGAAGGAGGCACAAAGGGGCACAGAAGGAGGCAGAGGTGGCATAGGGGGACTGAAAGAGGCACATGGAGACAGAAGGAGGCACAAAGGGAGACAGAAGGACAAACAGGGGGTCAGACATGGCACAAGGAACTGAAGGAGGCACAAGGAGACAGAAGGAGGCACAACAGGGGAAAGAAGGATGCACAACGAAAAAAAAAAGCACAGAGTTGCCAGCTGCCTGCAACTTACGCTAAGTAGATGCAGCAGTAGCAAGTAATAGAACACCCACAGGGTGGGACTTCCTTTGGGGGCGGGGCTTAATCCAGCAACATGGCACCCCAGGACCAATGGCACTACAGGCAATGGCCTGCACTGCCTATGCCTAAAGGCTCCCCTGGTCTTGTCCAAGGTCTCCTACTGAATAGGTGCTGGCTTAGCAAGACCTTGTAACGAATGTGGAATCGTCTCCGTGGTCAGCGCACCAGACGTGCGCTGACACGGTGGATTTCCTCCACAAGCGTATAAATTTGCAGGAACCCAGCAGTAGGTGCAATGCACCTGCAGAGGGAAATTCCTGATGGCAGGTCGAGCTGTGGAGTGCAGAGGAACAGCTCCTCTGCTCTACCACACACGCCAGACAGGAATTGTACGAAGAGAAGAACCGTAATCGCAAGAGAAGCGATTGAGAGTGAGCACAGAGACAGATTGTGTGTGTGTGCATAAAACTAGTCGCCAACCCGCGACTGTGCACACACCACAGCAGATACAAAGCAGGAACACGATCACGAGAGGTGCAATCGCCAGACGTGACACAAGGCTACAGCAAGGCGGAGCACGAGAGTAGCAAAGGCACAGCAAATCATACAATGAGGAGATACGGAAAATAACAAACGCTAGCTAACCGCGAACACCGCACTCATTCGCAACAGTGCACGCGGTTATGCGTGGTCTCCACGTGATAAGCACAATAGAGACAAGCACGCCTAACTAACCATCGACAGACAAACTGGAAACAGAGGACGCGAACGCTTGCTTAACGGTTACCTCACCGAGCCTCCAGCAAGCGTCCGTAGCAGACAAGACAGACACATGAAAACAGGGACAAGCGAGAGATAGGATCCACAGCACTAGCGAGAAGCGAGTGCGATCCAGGTACAGAGTAGCAGAACAGAAGGATCCACAGCACTAGCGAAAAGTGGCTAGCGCGATCCCAGGAGACAGAACAGAAGGATCCACAGCGCTAGCGAAAAGTGGCTAGCGCGATCCCAGGAGACAGAACAGAAGGATCCACAGCGCTAGCGAAAAGTGGCTAGCGCAATCCCAGGAGACAGAACAGAAGGATCCACAGCGCTAGCGAAAAGTGGCTGGCGCGATCCCAGGAGACAGAACAGAAGAGATAGCTGGTAGCAACCGCTGCACCAGCTATACTCCAAGAACAGAGATAAGAACCATTTCCTGTCAACCACCGCTGGGACAGGACAACAGCAACAGAACAAACAAGCAGATAAACAATCCTAAAAAACAGGAAGAGTACGGGATATCACCCTAATTGGCCAGTCTCATCCATAACACTAATAATCAAAAAACAAGGGTATGGAGAGCACTAAGCTGGTGAAAATCGTATAAATGTATTATGGTATTAAAATTAAGTAAGCACTAGACATACACTGACATACATAACATATACCCTCCCAATAAAAACACTGCCGGAAAAGCTGACATCTAGGGCGATGGCGTATGAATTGGAGTGCACTCCTATATTGTCACTACGCATGCATGCATTTGAATTATCTTCAGGCCCAGATCAACAACAATATCCGGATAAAAATACTGAAGAGCTTCAAAGAATGGCATCAACCCATGTGTATATAGAACAATTACACGCCTCTGCTATTCAGCATACGTTCTCATTACAGACACAGATTGTGTCTAACCTCAACCCCTGCAGACACTGTCCTTTTGAATGGCATTGGCACTCACGTGACCCAGTAAAGCAGCGAGCAATGGCTCATGGCGTGTGTTGCCGTCTCCAAATGAGCCCTCCAGGATTCTATGTGGCTTGCTTGTTAGGTGTATAGCGCTTCGGGCTGTGTGCGGGGGAGGAAGAGAAACGGAGGCACGGGAGATGGTTCCTAGACGGACTTCTGCATTCAAACAGCGTCTCACGTGACGCGTTTCATCACGACCCACGTGATTTTATCAGACGTGACGTGGGACAGGTGGCGTAGGTTCTTATATGCATAAGGAACGCCCCCCTCTCAGGCTGATCTCATAAAGCATAAAAGAAACATCAGTCTCCATCTAGTGGTCAAAAACGAATACAGCAGCAACAGTTTTTGTTTCATAATGCTGGTTGTTTCATAATGCTCATCTTATCAGAGGAAAGATTTTAAATTCAGGTCTTTGTTCAATTCCTTCGGATATAAACTCTCACACTTATAAATCCACATGGATTCCTTTCTCAAGAGTTGTTTATCATAGTCCCCGCGACGCGGGCTAATGTTCAATCTGTAAATACCCATGAATCTTAGACCTGAAACATCAGAATTATGAACAGATTTGAAGTGCAAGGCCAGAGGGTTCAATCTCTTTTTATCAATAGTAGTGCTCCTAATATTGTTTATATGTTCACCTATGCGTGTATTTAATGGTCTATAGGTTTTTCCGATGTATATGAGATCACAAGGACATCTTATCTGATACACTACTCGGGTAGTAGTACACGTAATATGGTCATTAATAAAGAACGATTTGGATCTATCGTGGTTAAAAAATTGGTTACCTTTTTGTGCGTATCTGCACATATCACAATCCAAGCATTTTTGCATACCTTTCTTATTCCTGTACCCAAGATTGTTATTCCATCCAAACTCACTTCTGACCAACAGGTCATTTAAATTTGTGCCTCTTTTTGCAGCCATACGTGGGTATTCCCCCACTATTTTGGCCATAGCTGGATCCCTGCAGAGTAAATGTCAGTGTCTCTGCAGGATCTGTTTAATATCCATGAAGTGAGCATTATATGGAGTCACAATACGTGGGATATTGTCACAAGTTTTTTCTATATTTCTTTTTCCAGCAAGAAGATCTTTTCTATTTCTAGCTAGCGCTCTTTTGTAGGTCGTAATGATAATCCTATTGGGATACCCTCTAGCCTGCAATCTAGCCCTCAAATCTCCCGCTTCTTTTTCAAAATAAACAATATTACTACAGTTCCTGCGTAACCGCAGGAACTGTCCGGTGGGAACAGCCCACTTCTGTGCTGGGAGATGAGAGCTTTTTGCAGACAAGAGGGTATTTCCAGCTGTAGGTTTCCTGTATGTGCTGGTAACCAGCGTAGTACCCTCCTTCTTAATGGTCAAGTCCAAGAAGGAGATTTCTTTTTCATCACATGTGTATGTTAAGAAGATATTCCTATTGTTTGTATTTAATTCAGTAACAAATGCCTTAAGATCTTGATTAGTGCCCTTCCATAGCACTAGGATGTCGTCCACGTACCAAATCCAGAGGGCGACGTGCTCCACATACCCACGCGCGCCCCTCACCACCTCCTGCTCCCAATAGCCAAGGTGAAGGCACGCGTAGGATGGGGAGCACGCCGCCCCCATGGTCACCCCTCTCTTCTGTCTATAGATCGAGCCTCCAAACTCAAAGTAATTGTTATTCAGAATCAGTTTCATGGCGTCCAAAACAAAGTCTGCATGACTCACATGGTCCTTGTAGTGCCGATCCAAATAGTACCCGAAAGCCTCCAAGCCTTTATCATTCGGGATGGAAGTAAAAAGGGACTCGACATCGAGTCCCACCAAAAGCCAATCCTCTTCAACCTGCACCCCCTCAATGCCAGCCAGCACATCCCCAGTATCCATAACAAAGGACGGTAAATTAGTGACTATACTCTTGACCTTTAAGTCCACATAAGTGGCCAATTTCTCCAAAGGGCCATTGTTACCCGAAACTATGGGGCGGCCCGGGGGATTTGTTAAGTTTTTGTGTGTCTTTGGCAAAAAATAAAAAGTTGGAATGGTATATTCGGAAATTAACAAAAATTTTAACTCTCTCTCTGTAAGGACACCCTCCAAAAATCCCCACTGTAGCTTCAGATTAATTCTCTCCATCAGATCCCTGAAGGGGCTGGCGCTAACTCTTTCATAAGTAGTTCTATCGTTTAGTAACCGTCTAGCCTCTTTTTCATAGTTAGCCCTAGTCATAATCACGACATTCCCTCCCTTGTCGCTCTTTTTAATAACAATTTTTGGATTTGACTGGAGCGATTTCAGGGCTTCTCTCTCCATTTTTTAGATATTATCCCTACCTTTTTTCTCCCAGTCATTTGCTTTTAAATCTTCAGCTACAAGATCCATAAACATGGATGCATGTCTATTTGAGCCAAGGGAGGGCATGTAGTTAGACTTAGGGAAAACCTTTACATGTAGCTCACTTGGGTTGGGCATTGAATCAACTTCCCCCAGGAGATGATCTAGATCATAATCGTCCACATCAATCGGGGAGGAGGGGGCATCACCTTCCGGGGATGTGCTGGGAGCATCAGAGGAGTACATACGTTTCAAGAGGACCCTGCGCAAAAAAAGTTGAATGTCTTTATAGGCCTCGAATTCACAGCCACCTTGCTTTGGACAGAAACTGAGTCCTCTCTTCAACAAAGATATTTGGGTGTCAGAAAGCACTTCATCAGTTAAATTCACTATGTCTAAAGACTCGTCAGGGGATCCTTCATCTCCATCTAGCGGGACGATCCTTTGTTCTGCCTCTGTCTCGTCTGCATACCTATTCCTTCCTCTTCCTCTTCTTCCTCTCCTCCTTTTCCTTTTCCTAAAAAATTCGGGTCATTACGTCTATCCTTATTCTTGTGACTATTGTTCCTTTGCTTTCTTTTATTTCTGTTTTTTCTCCCTTTTCCCCTAGGGTTACCTGAACCTGAACCATCCTCCTGTCCTGAGGTATCGGCACCTGAATCCTCTGAGTTACTGCCCCAGCCGACCCTCCTGCCTTGTCCACGCCTGCTTCCATATTTTCTACCGCCTAAATTGAAAATATCTCCATTTTTATAATCCTCCACGTCACGTGCAAATTTCTTATCTTTTATTTCTCTTATTCTTGCCTGTTCTTTTTCCATATCCTTTTTTTAATCTCTCATTCAGTTCATCAAATGAGTCCTTGTCTTTATATTCATTTAATTTCAGGGCACTGATCTCTAGTTCCTTTTCAATATCTGTAAATTGTATTTTCTCTTCTTTTACAAAAATTTTCATAACTCTCAATCCATGTAGTTTGCACTCTTTCTCCCACTCTGGAAGCATGTGTAGAGTTTGCAGGTGCTCGGCTGGAGCTACTCTTTCTCTAATTCCCCTAGGGATAATGTTTTTTTCTATGTATCTATCCATGCTTATGATCTCTAACTTCTTCTTAATAAATTTGATAGAAATACGTTTATGTTGGCGGAACAACCGTACTAACAATAATTTATCCTCACTTGCCACCTCATCTTCTATTCCCTCAAAAGCATCATCTGTGTCCTCTGCTGTATCGAATTTTGTAATATATGCCATATTGATACCCAAATCAATAATAGATCTAGAGAAATTCACCAGGGATATCTGACCGTAACAAAAATTATATATGTTACGGCCAGAACCCGAAGTTTGGCCACTTCTAGTTCTGGCCGGCCACTTCGGGTTCTGGCCGGCCAATGCGCGAAGTGGCCGCTGCGCTGCGGCCAATGTTAGAAATGGAATGATTCCTCTGACATTAATGTATCTTCTGGCCGCAGCGCAGCGGCCAAACGTATAACAACTTAGTTCATTTAATGCAATTCAGCCGGCGGCAATGTAACAATTCAAGCCGCCGGCTTTTTCTCTGCCTCTCTCTCCTCCTCTTATGGGCAGCAGGCGGGGACACGCGTCTCCCCGGGAGTCGTTCGTCGCACCAGGAAAGCAGAGCGGGGAGGCTGCAGACATCGCTTCTGCCAGCACCCGCTCTGCAAGAACGGCAGGATTCCCCTGCCGCGACAAACGACTCCGGGGGGGACACTCGTGTCCCCGCCCGGCTGTCCATAGGAGAGAGCGAGAGAGGCGGGGGGGGGGTTGGGGAGGGGAGAAGGAGAGAGAGAGGCAGAGGAGGAGAAAGAGGCAGAGAAAAAGCCGGCGGCTTGAATTGTTACATTGCCGCTGGCTGAATTGCATTAAATGAACTAAGTTGTTATACGTTTGGCCGCTGCGCTGCGGCCAGAAGATACATTAATGTCAGAGGAATCATTCCATTTCTAACATTGGCCGCAGCGCAGCGGCCACTTCGCGCATTGGCCGGCCAGAACCCGAAGTGGCCGGCCAGAACTAGAAGTGGCCAAACTTCGGGTTCTGGCTGCAACATATATAAAAAACAGGAAGAGTACGGGATATCACCCTAATCGGCCAGTCTCATCCATAAAACTAATAATCAAAAAACAAGGGTATGGAGAGCACTAAGCTGGTGAAAATCGTATAAATTTATTATGGTATCAAAATTAAGTAAGCACTAGACATACACTGACATACATAACATATACCCTCCCAATAAAAACACTGCCGGAAAAGCTGACATCTAGGGCGATGGCGTATGAATTGGAGTGCACTCCTATATTGTCACTACGCATGCATGCATTTGAATTATCTTCAGGCCCAGATCAACAACAATATCCGGATAAAAATACGGAAGAGCTTCAAAGAATGGCATCAACCCGTGTGTATATAGAACAGTTACACGCCTCTGCTATTCAGCATACGTTCTCATTACAGACACAGATTGTGTCTAACCTCAACCCCTGCAGACACTGTCCTTTTGAATGGCATTGGCACTCACGTGACCCAGTAAAGCAGCGAGCGATGGCTCCAGGCGTGTGTTGCCGTCTCCAAATGAGCCCTCCAGGATTCTATGTGGCTTGCTTGTTAGGTGTATAGCGCTTCGGGCTGTGTGCGGTGTGATAGGGTGTCAGTTGCCTTGCAAGAGAAGGTTGTGGATGGAATATATGTGTCACCTCGTTTGAGGTATTGGGTTAGATAAAGCTCCAGGAAAAAAAAAAAAAAAAAAAAAAAAACTGCATGAGTAAAATAGGCTCTTTCAAGAGCCGGTTTAGGGTCCTGGAGTTGGCCAGGGGAGAGTGGGTGGGTTCCCTGGCCATCTGGCCCAGCCCGGGTTTTACACCTGTGCAGGGTGGAGCACAGGTGCTGTATAAAAGTCAGCCAGGCTGACCAGGAAGTAGCTCACTGGGTTCCTAAACTCTGGAGGGAACAGAGCTCTCACGCATGGAGGAAAAACTAATCTTTGCATGTCTAAATGTAAGTTGCCATTTGCTGGACTGTCTTATTGAAACCCTGTTTATGTGTAATCAGTTAGGGACTAAAAGTGAGACAGGTAGTTGCTCAGCCGAGCAAGGTTTTGTTTTGCTGTTTGTATTTTCTGGCAACTGTTTATTTTCAAAAATAAACCAGGCAGGAGCCTGACTTTTACAAAATTGGAAGCCTGCTGTCTCGTCTATGAACTTTCCCATCCCCGTTGCTAGGGGAAACCGCTACAATTGGTGGAGGATGCGGGCAAGCGAGACAGCAAGTACTGCAGCCAAGTCTTAAAGGGGAAAGGCTCCAATTTTCAAACTTAAGAGGAGGCTGAAAAATTTTGATCCTCAGACATGGAGGACGTTCTCAAACAACTGTTGATCGCTAACGCAGCACAGCAACAGGCTAATGCAGGCCAGAGAGAGACCAATGCCCAGTTGTTGCAGTCGGTCACAGCACAGCAACAGGCTAATGAAGCCCAGCAAGAGGCTAACCGACTGTTGGCCGCACAACTATCGGACGTGGCCACAGCTGTGGAAGAGGATCGTAAAACCCTTACAGAGGTGGTGCAGCAGTTGGCACAACGCACTAGGGAGGGGAACCCGGATTCTCGCAGTAACACGGGATCCATTCGAGCCAGCCACTTTCTTCAAAAGATGACACCACACGATGATGTGGAGGCCTTCCTCCATACCTTTGAACGGACTGCAGAGAGGGAGGCCTGGCCTACAGCTGAGTGGGCCGGACTGATGGCGCCTTTCCTAAGTGGGGACTCTCAGAAAGCATACTTTGACTTGGCCCCAGAGGATGCTAAAAGTTATGAGAAACTAAAAGCAGAGATACTTCGCCGACTGGGCGTCACTCCCGCTGTACGGGCCCAGCGTGTGCATAAGTGGACTTACCGCCCTGAAGTGTCACCACGATCACAGATGCATGACCTGGTTTATCTGGTGAAAAAGTGGTTACAGCCCAAGACCCTTACACCTGCCCAGATCGTGGAGAGGGTCACTATGGATCAGTTCCTCAGATCTCTGCCTCCTAAACTGCGTAAGTGGGTGAGTCATGCCGATCCAACGTCAGCCAACGACCTGGTCGAGATGATTGAGCGCTTCATTGCTGCGGAGGATTTCCTAGCCTGGTCTCCAGCAAAGGAGGCTACCCTGCAGAGGCGAGTCCCTCACCTAGCTGGTGGAAGGAGGGCTGCTCCCCGGGAACCCAGAGGTGACAGACAGTATGGTGAGAAACCCAAAGATGAAATTAAAGGCAGTACAAACTTTCCCTCGGGAGTACGCAACCTCATACAGTGTTGGAGATGCAATGAATGGGGTCATATTGCGGCTCGATGTCCCTTACCTGCGGAGGCTATGGAGTGTGACTACGCTCGAAAGATGTCCCTCTTCGCCCGGCCGGTATGTACTGTTGATACTGACTTACACATGTCAGTTGTGAAAATTAATGGAAGATTTGTTCATGCGTTGCTAGATTCAGGCAGTTTAGTGACTCTAGTGCATGCTAAACTGGTGAACTCTGATCAGCTTAATGAACCCCGCATTGGGGTCATTTGCATACATGGTGACTCTAAAAGTTATCCCACTGCTTTTGTGACTTTTGAAACTGATTGTGGAACTGTTTGCCATGAGGTGGGTGTGTCCTCAGTGCTGTTGCATAGCGTAATTCTGGGAAGAGACTTTCCACATTTCTGGGAATTATGGAGGGGTAAAGAACCCCGAACTTCATCTCCTAACAAGGACTCAGAGAACTGTACCCCTGAAAATGAGGTACCCAGGGAGATTTTGAGTAATCTGGGTGCCAATGGCAATGAAGCTGATATTTCTCCCTTGACTGTGTTTGCAGGTGAACCCGAAGTTCCTCTGGAGCCTTCCATAGAGCCTGCGATGCGGGATTTGGAGGTCTCCAGAGATAACTTTGGGACAGCCCAGCTGAGGGATCCCACCCTGACTAAGGCCTGGGAAAATGTCATTATGATTGATGGTACACCTCAGGGGTCTGAGACGGAAAATGCATTTCCTCATTTTGTGGTGGTAAATGACCTATTGTACCGAATGAACCAGGTGAGAGAAAGCCTGGTCGAGCAGTTGGTAGTGCCCCAACCCTTTCGCAAAACGGTGTTAGACCTAGCTCATAAGCATGTCCTGGGGGGTCACCTCGGGGCCGAGAAGACTCAGCAACGGGTCTTACAGAGGTTCTATTGGCCAGGTATCTTTGCCGATGTAAAGAGATTTTGTGAATCTTGCCCAGACTGCCAATTGACGGCCCCGATGGCTCACTTCCGAGGCCCTCTGGTTCCCTTGCCTATTATTGATATACCTTTTGAGCGGATGGCAATGGATCTGGTTGGGCCCCTTGGTAAGTCAGCCAGGGGTCACCAATACATTCTTGTGATCTTAGATTACGCTACACGCTACCCTGAGGCAATACCGTTAAGAAACATGGCCTCTAAGACCATTGCAAAAGAGTTAATGCATGTGTTCTCCCGCACTGGTATACCAAAGGAGATCCTCACGGATCAGGGAACCCCCTTTATGTCAAAAATCATGAAGGAGTTGTGCAGACTTCTGGGAATAAAGCAGCTCCGCACATCGGTCTACCATCCACAGACCGATGGGCTGGTGGAGCGATTTAACAAAACTCTAAAAGGGATGTTAAAGAAAGTTGTAGAAAAAGATGGTAGAGATTGGGACTGTCTTCTACCATATCTCATGTTTGCGGTTAGAGAAGTTCCCCAGTCCTCTACGGGGTTTTCTCCGTTTGAACTAGTGTACGGGAGACGTCCTCGGGGACTTCTTGACATTGCGAAAGAATCGTGGGAACAAGAATCCACTCCCCACAAGAGCGTAATTGAACACGTATCTAGCATGCAAGATAGGATCTCTGCTGTTATGCCAGTCGTTCGGGAACACATGCAACGAGCACAAGAAGCCCAAAGTCGGGTTTACAACCGATCAGCCAAGGTGAGGTCTTTCAACCCTGGGGATCGTGTGTTGGTCTTGATTCCCACTGTGGAAAGCAAATTCTTGGCAAAGTGGCAGGGGCCGTATGAAATTCGTGAGAAAGTGAGTGAAGTTAACTATAAAGTTTACCAGCCAGATAAACGAAAGAAAGAGCAAATTTACCATGTCAATCTGATAAAGCCGTGGAAAGATAGAGAGGTTATGTCAGCCACTGTGCAGGTGCATTCCACCATCCAGGAGGGGGTGCGAGAGGTAAAAATTGCAGATTCACTGTCCAGCGTCCAAAAGCAGGAGGTCAGAGAATTTTTACAAAGGAATGCCGATGTGTTTTCAGAATTACCAGGTTGTACCTCCATTATCAAACATGACATTATTACGGATGACAAAGTTCGCGTTCGCCTAAAGCCCTATAGAATTCCAGAAGCTCGCAGGCAGGCTGTAAAAAAAGAGGTTGAAAAAATGCTAGAATTGGGAGTCATTGAAAGGTCTACGAGTGAGTGGAGTAGCCCCATTGTTTTAGTCCCAAAACCAGATGGGTCCCTGAGATTTTGTAATGATTTCCGTAAGTTAAATGCAGTGTCAAAATTCGATGCCTACCCGATGCCGAGAATTGATGAGCTGACTGAGAGATTAGGACCAGCAAGATATATTACAACTCTGGATCTTACTAGGGGTTACTGGCAGGTCCCGTTAACAAATAAAGCTAGAGAGAAGACTGCGTTCTCCACCCCTTATGGCCTATTCCAGTATATACGCATGCCCTTTGGATTGCAGGGAGCCCCTGCAACATTTCAGCGTATGATGGATGAGATATTGCGCCCACATCAGCACTTTGCAGCAGCATATTTGGATGATATGGTTGTGTTTAGCATGGACTGGGAAAGTCATCTCCATAAACTTCAGGCGGTGGTAAATTCAATAAGACAGGCAGGGTTAACCGCCAACCCAAAGAAATGCACGATAGGATTAGAGGAGGCCCGTTACCTTGGACACATAATTGGGCGGGGTCTCATAAAGCCACAGCTAAACAAAGTGGAAGCTATCAAAGACTGGCCTAGGCCAACCACAAAAAAACAGGTGAGGACGTTTCTTGGCATGATAGGGTACTATCGGAAGTTTATCCCGAATTTTGCCACTACAGCAGCCCCATTAACAGACTTAACAAAAGGGAAGGAGTCAGTAATGGGGAAATGGAATCCTGAAGCGGAAAGAGCATTTCAAGAGCTGAAATTAGCTCTTTGTAATCAACCGGTGTTAATCGCCCCAAATTTTAAAAGCCAGTTTATAGTGCAAACGGATGCTTCAAGTGTGGGCTTGGGGGCGGTCCTGTCACAGTTGGTCAGAGGTGAGGAGCACCCAGTGGTTTATTTGAGCCGAAAGTTGACACCTGCTGAGAAGAACTATAGCATCGTGGAGCGAGAGTGTTTGGCGATTAAATGGGCACTGGAATCTCTACGATACTATCTGTTAGGGCGGAAGTTCAGGCTCATCACTGATCACTCACCCCTGACCTGGATGTCCCAGGCCAAAGAAAGAAATGCTAGGGTTACCAGATGGTTCCTATCCCTTCAGAATTTCACTTTCATCATTGAACATCGTGCAGGGAAATTGCAAGGTAATGCGGATGCCTTATCAAGGACACACTGTATGGTCGCAAACAGTGTCCGACCCTCACAATCCAAGCATTTTTGCATATCTTTCTTATTCCTGTACCCAAGATTGTTATTCCATCCAAACTCACTTCTGACCAACAGGTCATTTAAATTTGTGCCTCTTTTTGCAGCCATACGTGGGTATTCCCCCACTATTTTGGCCATAGCTGGATCCCTGCAGAGTAAATGCCAGTGTCTCTGCAGGATCTGTTTAATATCCATGAAGTGAGCATTATATGGAGTCACAATACGTGGAATATTGTCACAAGTTTTTTCTATATTTCTTTTTCCAGCAAGAAGATCTTTTCTATTTCTAGCTAGCGCTCTTTTGTAGGCCGTAATGATAATCCTATTGGGATACCCTCTAGCCTGCAATCTAGCCCTCAAATCTCCCGCTCCAGTCAAATCCAAAAATTGTTATTAAAAAGAGCGACAAGGGAGGGAATGTCGTAATTATGACTAGGGCTAACTATGAAAAAGAGGCTAGACGGTTACTAAACGATAGAACTACTTATGAAAGAGTTAGCGCCAGCCCCTTCAGGGATCTGATGGAGAGAATTAATCTGAAGCTACAGTGGGGATTTTTGGAGGGTGTCCTTACAGAGAGAGAGTTAAAATTTTTGTTAATTTCCGAATATACCATTCCAACTTTTTATTTTTTGCCAAAGACACACAAAAACTTAACAAATCCCCCGGGCCGCCCCATAGTTTCGGGTAACAATGGCCCTTTGGAGAAATTGGCCACTTATGTGGACTTAAAGGTCAAAAGTATAGTCACTAATTTACCGTCCTTTGTTATGGATACTGGGGATGTGCTGGCTGGCATTGAGGGGGTGCAGGTTGGAGAGGATTGGCTTTTGGTGGGACTCGATGTCGAGTCCCTTTTTACTTCCATCCCGAATGATAAAGGCTTGGAGGCTTTCGGGTACTATTTGGATGGGCACCACAAGGACCATGTGAGTCATGCAGACTTTGTTTTGGACGCCATGAAACTGTTTCTGAATAACAACTACTTTGAGTTTGGAGGCTCGATCTGTAGACAGAAGAGAGGGGTGACCATGGGGGCGGAGTGCTCCCCATCCTACGCGTGCCTTCACCTTGGCTATTGGGAGCAGGAGGTGGTGAGGGGTGCGCGTGGGTATGCGGAGCACGTCGCCCTCTGGATTCGGTACATGGACGACATCCTAGTGCTATGGAAGGGCACTAATCAAGATCTTAAGGCATTTGTTACTGAATTAAATACAAACAATAGGAATATCTTCTTAACATACACATGTGATGAAAAAGAAATCTCCTTCTTGGACTTGACCATTAAGAAGGAGGGTACTACGCTGGTTACCAGCACGTACAGGAAACCTACAGCTGGAAATACCCTCTTGTCTGCAAAAAGCTCTCATCTCCCAGCACAGAAGTGGGCTGTTCCCACCGGACAGTTCCTGCGGTTACGCAGGAACTGTAGTAATATTGTTTATTTTAAAAAAGAAGCGGGAGATTTGAGGGCTAGATTGCAGGCTAGAGGGTATCCCAATAGGATTATCATTACGGCCTACAAAAGAGCGCTAGCTAGAAATAGAAAAGATCTTCTTGCTGGAAAAAGAAATATAGAAAAAACTTGTGACAATATCCCACGTATTGTGACTCCATATAATGCTCACTTCATGGATATTAAACAGATCCTGCAGAGACACTGGCATTTACTCTGCAGGGATCCAGCTATGGCCAAAATAGTGGGGGAATACCCACGTATGGCGGCAAAAAGAGGCACAAATTTAAATGACCTGTTGGTCAGAAGTGAGTTTGGATGGAATAACAATCTTGGGTACAGGAATAAGAAAGGTATGCAAAAATGCTTTGATTGTGATATGTGCAGATACGCACAAAAAGGTAACCAATTTTTTAACCACGATAGATCCAAATCGTTCTTTATGAATGACCATATTACATGTACTACTACCCGAGTAGTGTATCAGATAAGATGTCCTTGTGATCTCATATACATCGGAAAAACCTATAGACCATTAAATACACGCATAGGTGAACATATAAACAATATTAGGAGCACTACTATTGATAAAAAGAGATTGAACCCTCTGGCCTTGCACTTCAAATCTGTTCATAATTCTGATGTTTCAGGTCTAAGATTCATGGGTATTTACAGATTGAACATTAGCCCGCGTCGCGGGGACTATGATAAACAACTCTTGAGAAAGGAATCCATGTGGATTTATAAGTGTGAGAGTTTATATCCGAAGGGATTGAACAAAGACCTGAATTTAAAATCTTTCCTCTGATAAGATGAGCATTATGAAACAACCAGCATTATGAAACAAAAACTGTTGCTGCTGTATTCGTTTTTGACCACTAGATGGAGACTGATGTTTCTTTTATGCTTTATGAGATCAGCCTGAGAGGGGGGCGTTCCTTATGCATATAAGAACCTACGCCACCCGTCCCACGTCACGTCTGATGAAATCACGTGGGTCGTGATGAAACGCGTCACGTGAGACGCTGTTTGAATGCGGAAGTCCGTCTAGGAACCATCTCCCGTGCCTCCGTTTCTCTTCCTCCCCCGCACACAGCCCGAAGCGCTATACACCTAACAAGCAAGCCACATAGAATCCTGGAGGGCTCATTTGGAGACGGCAACACACGCCATGAGCCATCGCTCGCTGCTTTACTGGGTCACGTGAGTGCCAATGCCATTCAAAAGGACAGTGTCTGCAGGGGTTGAGGTTAGACACAATCTGTGTCTGTAGTGAGAACGTATGCTGAATAGCAGAGGCGTGTAACTGTTCTATATACACACGGGTTGATGCCATTCTTTGAAGCTCTTCCGTATTTTTATCCGGATATTGTTGTTGATCTGGGCCTGAAGATAATTCAAATGCATGCATGCGTAGTGACAATATAGGAGTGCACTCCAATTCATACGCTATCGCCCTAGATGTCAGCTTTTCCGGCAGTGTTTTTATTGGGAGGGTATATGTTATGTACAGAGCCGGGCCGAGGCATAGGCTGGAGAGGCTCCAGCCTCAGGGCGCAGTGTAGGAGGGGGCGCACAATTCATTCAGCTGTCATTCCAATTGTGTATGAAGCAGAAAGAAATAAGAAAAGGGGATACATAGCAGTGACTGCAAGCCAGATAACTAGATATTAAGGTGTTGGGGAGGTTGTGGGCCCTGTGGCACCTCCTAGTCTAATAGCAATCAGTGTGTGACGGCTGGGGTGGGAGGGATGGAGGGGCGCACTTTGGTGTCTCAGCCTTGGGTGCTGGAGGACCTTGTCCCTGCTCTGGTTATGTATGTCAGTGTATGTCTAGTGCTTACTTAATTTTGATACCATAATAAATTTATACGATTTGCACCAGCTTAGTGCTCTCCATACCCTTGTTTTTAGATAAACAATCCTAACTGCACTTAGGGAATCTGCCTAGCACAGTTTCCAGGAATTACTCTAAGCTGATCTTCAAACCAAGAGCATGGCTGACACTCTCCAGAGTGTTTCACAGGAAGACTCCTTATGACCAGCCAAGCATTGTGGGAAAGACATAGTACTTATAGTACACGCCTCCAATGAATGTGGCCAGGCAATTTGCATGCAAACCTACACAATGGTCAAAAAGCTGCCTGCCTGCACAGGCAGCTGAGCAAATCATCACAGTACCCCCCCCCCCCCCCCTCCAGGGTCAAATTCCAGACGACCCTCAAAACTGCTATTAGCAACATACTCAAACTGAAGACTCATGAAGGTCGGGACAGCCCGACAAGGTCCAATTCCAGAGTCAGTCCACCCGAAACCGACCTCATCAAAAACAGAAGCCACCGAAACATGCCCATCAGCACTACAAGTCTCAGCGTAACACCCATCAGGACTGTGGATACCAGAGAAGAAGCCATCGACACCCTCCAGACAATACCCACCACCTTCCAAGGAGTGTCCGAAAATACCAAATCTGCCACAAAACCTGTTCGAAGTGTCTCTTTCAAAACAAAAGCCGCTGTTGATCGTATTCAGGGTACGAAGCAAAACTTCTCTCGGAATCTCCCAGAATGCCTTGAAGCTCCGCAGAGATTCCAAGAAGCCAGAACGCTCACCAGGCTCACATGGAGAGCTACCAAGCACCCCCATGGAACCTATGACAGTTCCAGATTCAGAATTAGCAGGACACCCATCAAGATCAGGACTTTCAAGGACCACTTCTGGGCATGCAAGCAGGCAGGCTAAATCAGAACATGTCTCCACCGAGGAAGCATCTGAGTACGCTGGTAACCGAGGCACACTTGGGCTTTCTGGGTCACAGAGCACACTGGGGTACACCAGCACAGGAGAAACCTCAGGACATGTCGGGGAACTGCCAACCTCAGAGTCCGGCACGGCCAGACCAAAACCAGGACCGGGCAGAGAATCATCACGAGCAATGGTCTCAAGCACTGGACTTTCAAAAGAAGACTCGGATTCAAATTCCGAAATTTCTGTGACTGCAATATCATCATTGACTACACATGACTGAAGCTCCACCAGAGCTGAAAAGGTAGCCAGCAAGGCAGCAATGCCTACGGAAGAGGGCAACACCTCAGTAGGACTTGGGGGGCAGGAGACATCTCCTACAAGTTCTGCACCCTTTGGGAGGAACTCGGAGACCTCCAGAACATCAAACAAGACCTCAGGAACATCATTTTTCAAGTTTCCTAAGAAGGATTCTGTACTATCCATGTTACAGGGCAAAACTGGAACTTTATTTTGTGAACAGGGCAGATGTCCCAGAGAAGATTCCACCATAAACTGAGACTGAATTTCATCATCAGGACAGGGATACACAGAAATATCTAGTGAAACTAACTCTGGCTTTCTGAGTTTCGTTTCACTGCAGGGAATTTCCTCCATAGCAGTCAAACCAGACTGCAATTCCAAAATAGCAGAGAAACAGGTAACAATGGTTGCAATACCTAGACGAGCCTCTAGGGACACTGCAGGAGATTTGAAACAAGGTAATATTGACTCATCCAGATTACTGGGTGGAGAGTCAGTACTTACTTCAGAATCAGACTCGCAAATGTCAATGCGAGTGGACATAATGTCTTTATTCATGATACAGGGCAGGCTCAGAGACATCTTCTCTGGACAGAGCAAAAGTGCTTCAGTATCAGGTTCGCAAACCCAAGGCGCTGTCTCACTCTTGGACTCGGCTAACGATGTCGAATCCGAGGAGTCAGAACGCAAAATTTGTGAATCCAAGATCGCAGTCGATTGCGAAAGTGGACATTTCGAAGACAGGGATTCAGAGGTCTCTGTCATAATTTAAGTAGGCCTCAGTTACTTGGCCTGAGTTTTATGTAAAAGGCTTGTCCGCAGTGTATGCCTTTAAAATAGATAGAGGGTTGGTGATGCAGGCAGAGGCATCTCAGGGTCTGCGTGTAGCAGAAGATACACGCAGATACTGAGAACATGTTCCTAACAGAAGGCCATCGGCCACTCTGACCTCAACAGGAACAGAAAACATTGGCCATGTTTACTAAACATCCACGGTCCTGCATATAGGCCAAGTGCCTCATTGATTATTAATCGAGTAGGCGGGTATGATGACACCACGAGTGGGGCCACCAATAGACTGATATAGGGGGTGGCGAAGATGATGTCATATTTAACTCTTTCCTAGTCGGTATTAAATCTGGAGCGAGCGATGGGGAACTCACTTCTGCTTCTTCCTTCTGCACTAGCTCGCAAGGCCGACTTGGACCTCTAAGCATGTTATTCCTTTCTGTAATCTGATATAATGTATGCTGTACATAGGTAGTTTAGTGGAACGTAGGTTAGCAAGAAGTGCCTGAGTGACTTCAGTAGGGAGTCTAATCATGAGCTTGTAACGCAACATGAAGATTGGCATGGCTAGGATATGATGAATGTATCTATCTGTATTTCTGTAGTCCTGAATAAATAACGTAAACATTTAAGAAGCCTGAGAAAGTCTATCTACTGTTTGCTGTGTGGAGAGTCAAGTGATCTCACAGTCTGTGAGACGATGGTGTCGAAGCAAGGTGATAAGAACAGTTTATAACACAGTTTATAACAGTGGTGCCTGAAATCCTTCCCTGCCTAGCAAAACAGGCAGACGGGGCCGGGGCCGAAGGAAAATGGTTTCAAGATATTCCACAGCAAAACAAGCGGAATAGACGGACACGGACTGTAAAGCTTATCAAGCTGAGACTGATAAGCTGGTGTGAGTAGTGTGTGGGAGCCGAGCACACACGGGCACGGGCTGCAATTCGGGGGAACCAGCGGCGACACTCGTGGATGTTAAACTTTGACTGACAGTGCACATCAGTCACAGCCTAAACCGGATCACAGGTGACTGGAAGGCTCCGAGGCCGGCTGGCAGCTGCCGCTGGAGATTGATCCGCTGAGCCAGTGTGGGTACACAGAGCTGACGCTCAGTAGTTCCAGAGATCCACTCAGTGTCGTGGAAAGTTGCCAGAAGCTGGTCGAATTCGCAGGCTTACAAAGTCTTCTGCTCAGGCAAGTATGTTTTACGTTGTTATATGGCGTTATCTGTGTTAATGTGTACATTCTGTGTTAATTGCAGAGTGGAGGCTGCGGGCTTCTCATCTCTCCTGTGCGTGAAGGGAGGGGTGAGGAGAGGTGCAGCTCCGATGTAAATACAGAAGTGTTTTCAGAGTTTATGCGTTTTGATTGTTTCTTAGGATTCGATGTTCCTGTGTGGCAGATGTTTTGTTTTCTCTCTCCCTGTCCAGAGACTGGGAAGGATGATAGATAAGGGGGGGGGTCCCCCGCGGCAGAGGGAAACCAACAGTGTTAGTGGTGGACAGGGGGGAGAGGTAGCAGAGTAGACAGGAGAGAACAGTTGTAAAACTTAGAAGTAAGTTTTTCTCAGGGAGCTGGGTGGACAGCCCTTGTCTCTGGGTAGCTGTGGAAGTTCGCAGAGGGACAGCTGAGATAATGGGTGAGGTTTTTGTTTGTCTTTCCTCCGCGCGTTTCCAGTCAGAGTTGCTAACATGCTTGTAAATATCTGCATCTGTTATGTTGTTCAGCCAGCTCGTCTGTTGTTCGTCTCAGTAATAGCGCTGTAATAGTTCTGAGTTATGGCTGAGATAAGCTGCAGATGAGTTGTGGAGAGAGGGGATACAGGGACAGAGGAGGAAAGCGAGTGTCTTTCTGTTTGTGAGATGTTCTGCACGTTTCTCGCATTTCCAGTAGGTGCTGCTGCTACCATGTTTTTTCAATGTCTGTATTGTGTTGAAGTTCGAGCTGGGATGTTAACAGTTAAAACAGTTACAGTGGTTTGGAGTCGTATAGCTCGCTCGGGCGGTTCTTAGTTATGTCTGTGATAGAGTGAGAAAGATTCCTACGTCTCTGGGGATCCGTATGTCTGATTGCAGTTCGGATTACAGCTGAGACGTGAAGGAATGCTGAGGCTGATTTTTTTTGCACTGTGGATAGATGCTGTGTGTAACTATGCATAAAAAAAAATGTATGTTCTATTTGATTTTGTTCTTTCTCCTAAGATATAGGAAACGAGAGGCTGCTATGGGAGCAGCCATCTTAGCTGGCAGTCCAGGACTCAAAATGGCGGCAGTGGAGAGAGCCCGCCCCCGTGAGTCATGGCCCCCACACGTCATGGCAGGGGGAGGAGGGGCTGGGAGATCCACGTCACGTCAGGCTGTGCTCGCGGCTCCGGGCAGAGCAGCTGAAAGGGAGGGGGGTAGAAATACAGAGACAGTCTACTGTGTGTCTCGGTTCTCAAAGTATTTCCCCAGAGCTTTTCCCTGGGTCCATGGAAAGGAATGCCAGAATAGGAAGTGTTTCCCAGCTGGGTGCAGGGACACACGTAGCAGTACAGATCAGAAATGGGTCTGTACTGTGTTGCTTATGGGATTATTCCTGTAAGTGGGGCACCTTAATGGGTGGTGCAGCATGAGTTCCCAATAGAAGGAAAGGGGGACAGTGCATCAGGGGGGTGCCGGAGTTGGAAAAAAGGGAGTTGACTAATTCGGGTTTCCGTCGCCGCTTCTGCAGAGCGGTAACGTTTTTTCCGGTTTTGTCGTGAACAGGGCCAGAGCTGGACTGAGAGGTCTATGCTGGGCTGGAGCTGTTTTTGTGTGCGTTTTTTTTCGTCCACTGATTGGTCAAATATGTTTTTTCCAGCTCCTATCAATTGTAGCACAAAGAACAAGGACTGACAACAGTTCATGGGGCAATTATACAGATGATAAAATTGCCGTTTACAGAGTGACAGTGTATCAGTACGCTGTTTGCCATGTGACTACCTTCCATGTGGGCATTCAGGGATCTGCATACAGGCATGTGACGCTGGTATGCTTAGCCCTGCACCCTGTGTAGTTTAAGTGTAAAGTGCTCCTTCCTACAGGGAGGCAGCCGTTTTTTTTGTGAAGTCTGGGGGTAGTGGCACGGCAAACATGGATCAGAGGGTACAACACACAGAACTTCTAGCAGAGCTGGTATCGCGATGAAGTTCTAGATAAGTAAATGCGATAATGAGTAAGAGCATTGCAGGCTCACCTGCAAAGCAGCATCAGGTGTGGCATCCGTAATCTGTGCATGCGACGGCCGCGCATGGACAGATAAGGGGGGATGTGGAGTGAGCTGCAATGGGGTGAGAGCTTCCAAAGGTGAAGCGAGCTTCCATAGGTGAAGTCCGCGGGAGCATATTGTAAACAGGTAAGTACTGAGGATAGTACTGAGGTAGGGGGGGGTGAAGTTTAACTCCAATCTACCAATAAGAGTAAACAGAGTTCATGAGAACCATAAAGCAACGAGATCAATTACGGTATATATTGATCAATTTAAAGTGTAAAGAGTACAAGCCGCAGGGCGAATCCCAAATCATTAATAAGAATTGATTTGTTTGTATTTCGATTTCAGGTGTTTGGCAATATGGAATTGAGACAGCTGCAGTGCTGGCAGCAAAGATGGAGATGTCAGTCGGATAAGCGAAAGGTTCCAGATGCCAATCTAAGCTTGGAGGAACACGAGATTCCTGAAATTGGAAAGAGACTAAAACACGAGATTCCTGAAATCGGAAAGAGACTAAAACACGAGATTTCGGAGATCGGAAAGAGACTAAAAAAACTGTCTGAGCAAAGCATAGTGCAAATTGCTAATGTTTTTCTTTCCCAAGGTGGTGTTTTTATAATGAGGAGTACCGTGCTGATGGTGATCCTAGGTTGCCATTTCGTCCTAGGAGAACGAAGAGAGGACATTCTCATGTATAATAAGGGGTTAATGAGAATGCAAGGCCCAAGCATGTTAATGTTTGGTGACAAAGGTACTAATCCTTTCACACCTCCCTCCGCTTGGCACAGACGGACCATGCAGGGACGGAGGAAAAGAGCACTTGTGCCAGGAGAAAGCAAATTTCATGGCACAAGGTGGGTGAAAGGTCTGAAGGGTCAAGTGTGCGGGCAGTGGGAATTTAATGGCAGTGTAAATCTGCTATTGAATGCCACACTCCCAGAATCGATGCACCGATCCAAAGGTTTGTTAAAAGGTACATTGCAGTACAATGGGTACATGCAAAAGGTGGAGTGTGTGATTCAGGGGTACCTTGTCTTGGTTATGCAGAGTGAGATGGTTCCAGATTGGAGAGGAACGAGCAGGGGGCGTCAATTCTCTTACCAGAGAGACGCAAGGGACAACATCACACTCTGGAGCTACCAACAGAGAGTGCCTCTGAAACAACTATACACACGTAAAGGCTGGAAAGCCAAGGGTGGGTGGTTCTCGAAACAAGAAGGAAAAATCGAGATCAAGCCACATTTCCAGGTGACAAAGAGGGTGGGGAGAGCGGTCCCGGGGGAGGGAAAGCCCACACAGGGAACCCCATTCACACCACACGGGTCACAACCGGGGACGATATTACACAGTCCATATGCAGCAGCTTATCCTCATGATAGTTGGGTAAGTGAAGAGGTACTCTTAATCGAAAGATTGCAGAGAGTACAGTCTTCCCGACCTCAGGTACATATTGTGCCTCAGGATGTAAGGGGGGAAGAGGTCCAATCAGGACAGCTGGGGACATATTTTGTCAGCGAGAGATGGGACAAGGGGAGGTATATTAATTTTTCTGGAGAAGGATCTTTTGCATGGCAGCTTCGAGATGTTTGGGTGAACAAATGGAAACGGTGCAACATTCCTTTAGGCACCGCTACTTCCTTAGTTCCCACCTCAACCCGTGTCTTACACCAGGACCTGAGAGGTCAACCTTTTTTGGTGCTAGACGGGGAGGTGAAGCAAGTAGAGTTGTCCTCATGCGGGCAATTCTTGCAGAAGTATCAAATTTAGTGAAGAAGCCTGCAGGCTCAATAACGCAGAATGCGAGGCTACCATTCAAAAGATCCACCCTGAAGCCCAACCGATAGTTCCGGTGGCTGAAGGAAAGGTTTGGTTTTTTAACATAAGGTCTAATGATACATTCAAGGTATATTCTCATAATTGTTCCGATAAGGGGGATTTTCCAAGGGGAACATATTGTGTGAGTGGAGATCCCATATGGATCCTGTCATCCAGGCTGGATGATGTTGTTTCTCAAATTGTTAAGAGAACTCTAAAGGTCAAAGTTTCACGGGTAGTTCCCGTCCTGAAAGAGAACACGACATGGGACAAAGGGGAACAGGGTTTGATCCAAGACGACCACATTTTGTTACAAAGGTTAAACAAACAGTACACGAAGTTAGAGGTAAGATTTCACCATGATACAGGTGATCTTAACGAGGTAGAACACAAAAATGAGCAGGTGAGTTCCAGTCTGCCCTGGTGGACAAAGGTGATGTTCCAGGGACACTCGGACGGGGCATCTGCAGTTCCAAAGTTCTTTCTACACCCACTGGTCGTCTGGATGGGGATGACAACTTTAGGCATCATTGTCCAGGTGAGGTTGCGGGTTAAAATTACGTAAAATAAATTAACCTGGTCCAGAGATTGGTGCCTCATAAACAATCTACTGAACCAATAGTTTAAATTAAGGGATATACAGGGTTACGGGTATAGGTTTAGTAGTACCTGTGATGGAGCTGATTGTATAAAGGCGCTCTTTTAGAAGGCACCTGGCACTGCTCCATCGAGTAACAAACAAAACGAGTTTCACTTTTCTGTGGTCATGCAAGTTTGTGAGTGATACGCAAGTGATGCAAATGCTGAGCATGTGGTATTGAGGGACTTAGAAGTAGGGCCTCCCCAGAGAGCCTGGTTACAGGAAGACCAAGAGGTCTTGCTCTCTCTCTTCCAGGGGTAATCGCCTAGAGCAGAGAAGTTGTGTGAGCACGAACATCGAAAAGTGAAACATACAAGAAAGAAACCAGGTACTGGGAGGTTCAGACGCTGGGATCTGCGGGTCAAGCCGTTTTAGGGGGGATTGTTATAATTTAAGTAGGCCTCAGTTACTTGGCCTGAGTTTTATGTAAAAGGCTTGTCCGCAGTGTATGCCTTTAAAATAGATAGAGGGTTGGTGATGCAGGCAGAGGCATCTCAGGGTCTGCGTGTAGCAGAAGATACACGCAGATACTGAGAACATGTTCCTAACAGAAGGCCATCGGCCACTCTGACCTCAACAGGAACAGAAAACATTGGCCATGTTTACTAAACATCCACGGTCCTGCATATAGGCCAAGTGCCTCATTGATTATTAATCGAGTAGGCGGGTATGATGACACCACGAGTGGGGCTACCAATAGACTGATATAGGGGGTGGCGAAGATGATGTCATATTTAACTCTTTCCTAGTCGGTATTAAATCTGGAGCGAGCGATGGGGAACTCACTTCTGCTTCTTCCTTCTGCACTAGCTCGCAAGGCCGACTTGGACCTCTAAGCATGTTATTCCTTTCTGTAATCTGATATAATGTATGCTGTACATAGGTAGTTTAGTGGAACGTAGGTTAGCAAGAAGTGCCTGAGTGACTTCAGTAGGGAGTCTAATCATGAGCTTGTAACGCAACATGAAGATTGGCATGGCTAGGATATGATGAATGTATCTATCTGTATTTCTGTAGTCCTGAATAAATAACGTAAACATTTAAGAAGCCTGAGAAAGTCTATCTACTGTTTGCTGTGTGGAGAGTCAAGTGATCTCACAGTCTGTGAGACGATGGTGTCGAAGCAAGGTGATAAGAACAGTTTATAACAGTCTCCAGGCTGGAATGCTGGATCTCAGAAACGCCAGCTGACAATGTGCTTTTACAAACATCAACTGAATGAAGTACACGTTGTTCATTCAGAATCATTTTCCACATACAAATCAGCGGACTCACAAAGTCAAATTCACACTCCTTTCCTTTTCTTAAGGCAGAAGCAGAACTTATACATGCTCTCAAGACAGACTCACTTCTGGCAATGTAGTACTCACAAAACGACTTTAAATCATTCTCCAATTCGTACACCAGCGATTCGAGCTGCTTTTTCTGGAACGGGGGCTCCCATTCACACCTGACTAGGTCTGAGCATACATACTGAACAATATTAGAAGAAGGAGTTGTGACAACAACATGAGAAACTTTATTAATCACATTACCCTTACTCTTGAAACTGCATAGTTTGGGAATTTTCCCCATAGCAAGATCATAGATGGAGGATCTTAAAGTAGTACTGAGAGAAGAAGATCTGTTTTTACATGACAAGGGATCCCACAAATCATTGACAAAACTGACATACTCACGCCGATCACAATCGGCAGGAACATCTGAGAAACAGGCATCAGATCGCACAGATTTAACCTCTAAACAAACGGGAGAAACTCCATCAGAATTCACGCAGGTGTCCACAGTCGAGGCACACCCATTCATTTCAGGTCGCACAGTGTCCAAACTCACTTGCTTTACCCCAGAAAGACAGGAATAATCATGTGACAATGATGTCTCTTTATTGGAAATAATTGGTTGATGTGTGTGCAATTCGTCCAAAATAGTCTGCCACACATAAATCACCAGATCCTCATCACAGTCATCACATTCATCAGAATCAATCAAAAGGTACATAGAGTCGAGACAATCATTCAGGTCATCCACGCTCTTTGCGATATAAAAATCGAAAAAGGCTTTCCAATCAAAATCAAACTCTTCCAACAAGGCCCCAATTTCCCATGAGGCAAATGGCGGTTCAAACAACCCAGTATCTACCGTATTTTTCGGACTATAAGACGCACTTTTTCTCCCCCAAAAGTGGGGGGAAAAAGTCAGTGCGTCTTATAGTCCGAATACTACTATTATGACCTGCGGGTCCTTTCCCGTGTCCTGCCTGTCTTAGTATCTGCGTGTACTACGTGCAGCTGCAGCTTTCTTCAGGCTGTCTGCTGCTTTTATCACCAAGATGTCCCCGTCTGTAATACACACAGTTGTCCGCACTGTCCCCGTCTGTAATACACACATCTGTCCGCCCTGTCCCCGTCTGCAATACACACAATTGTCTGCGCTGTCCCCGAGTACATACATACATACATACAATTGTCCGCGCTGCACACACCCCCCCCCCCCCCCCGTACTGCCGCAGCTGTCTGGTAAGAAAGTCCGCACAACTTTACCGATGACATAGACATCGTTCCTCATGCTGTCCCCGCGGGACCACCTCTCCGTAATTGGGGCCAATCACTGTGCGCTCTGCAGTGATTGGCCCCAATGACGGAGAGGTGGTCCCGCCCGCGGGACCAGCGATTCCTATCAAGAGAGGAACCCGGAGCAGTGGGCAGCGTGGTTGTGCCCCCTGCCTGATTGGTACATCTCTCTGCCAAGTTGAGTGGGACTTCCTGGCGACAGTACCCGGGGACAGCGCGGTGAAAGCGGGGACAGCATGAGGAACGATATCTATGTCATCGGTAAAGTTGTGCGGACTTTCTTACCAGACAGCTGCGGCAGTACGGGGGGGGGGGGGGGTGCAGCGCGGACAATTGTATGTATGTATGTATGTACTCGGGGACAGCGCGGACAATTGTGTGTATTGCAGACGGGGACAGGGCGGACAGATGTGTGTATTTACTCTGGGACAGCGCAGACAAATGTGTGTATTGCAGACGGGGACAGGGCGGACAATTGTGTGTATTTACTCTGGGACAGCGCGGACAATTGTGTGTATTTACTCTGGGACATACAAATGTATGTATTACAGACAGGGGGACAGTGTGGACAACTGTATGTATTACAGACAGGGGGACAGCTTGGCGATAAAAGCAGCAGAGGAAAGCTGCAGCTGCACATAGTACACGCAGATACTAGGACAGGCAGGACACAGGGAGACACCAGACACTGGGTCACGGAAGACACAGGGATAGCAGACACTGGGATAATAGAGGAAGGGGGTCAGAAGACGCAGAAAGACACCAGAGACACAAAGGGGACAGAGGAAAACACAGGGGACACTAGAGGTAGAAGTAAGGCACAAGGAGGACATAATCATTGTGGGGGGAAAGGTCCATAATACGCCCCTGCACCATGGACGCAGCAGGTTTAGCATTTTATTTTTTTCCTTGGATTTTGCCCTCTAAACCTAGGTGCGTCTTATAGTCCAGAGCGTCTTATAGTCCGAAAAAAAGGTAATCTCCATATGGGTTGGGGTCAGGAACGAGGACAGACTTTTTAACTGCTCTAATGTAGTGTGCGATCCTACCTATAATAGGATCCACATATGCCTTTGCCTCAGGCAATGACATCTGAAACAAATCGAAGGTTCCCTCTGCCCTGGGAATTTTGGTTGGGCTGGTCATACTGTAACGAAAGTGGAATCATCTCCGTGGTCAGCGCACCAGACGTGTGCTGACACGGCAGATTTCCTCCACAAGCGTATAAATTTGTAGGAACCCAGCAGTAGGTGCAATGCACCTGCAGAGAGAAATTCCTGACGGCAGGTGGAGCTGTGGAGTGCAGAGGAACAGCTCCTCTGCTCTACCACACACGCCAGACAGGAATTGTACGAAGAGAAGAACCGTAATCGCAAGAGTGAGCACAGAGACAGATTGTGTGTGTGTGCATAAAACTAGTCGCCAACCCGCGACTGTGCACACACCACAGCAGATACGAAGCAGGAACGCGATCGCAAGAGGTGCGATCGCCAAACGTGACACAAGGCTACAGCAAGGCACGAGAGTAGCAAAGGCACAGCAAATCATACAATGAGGAGATACGGAAAATAACAAACGCTAGCTAACCGCGAACACCGCACTCATTCGCAACAGTGCACGCGGTTATGCGCGGTCTCCACGTGATAAGCACAATAGAGACAAGCACGCCTAACTAACCATCGACAAACAAACATGAAACAGAGGACGCGAACGCTTGCTTAACGGTTACCTCACCGAGCCTCCAGCAAGCGTCCGTAGCAGACAAGACAGACACATGAAAACAGGGACAAGCGAGAGATAGGATCCACAGCACTAGCGAGAAGCGAGTGCGATCCAGGTACAGAGTAGCAGAACAGAAGGATCCACAGCACTAGCGAAAAGTGGCCAGCGCGATCCCAGGAGACAGAACAGAAGGATCCACAGTGCTAGCGAAAAGTGGCTAGCGCAATCCCAGGAGACAGAACAGAAGAATCCACAGCGCTAGCGAAAAGTGGCTAGCGCGATCCCAGGAGACAGAACAGAAGAGATAGCTGGTAGCAACCGCTGCACCAGCTATACTTCAAGAACAGAGATCAGAACCATTTCCTGTCGACCACCGCTGGGACAGGACAACAGCAACAGAACAAACAAACAGATAAACAATCCTAACTGCACTTAGGGAATCTGCCTAGCACAGTTTCCAGGAATTACTCTAAGCTGATCTTCAAACCAAGAGCATGGCTGACACTCTCCAGAGTGTTTCACAGGAAGACTCCTTATGACCAGCCAAGCATTGTGGGAAAGACATAGTACTTATAGTACAAGCCTCCAATGAATGTGGCCAGGCAATTTGCATGACAGCGTATATGCAAATTCCTCTGCAAGCACAAGCTGCAAAACTGACAGAAGCTCTTCTTTCCAGAGTCCTGCAGCATGCAAACCTACACAATGGTCAAAAAGCTGCCTGCCTGCACAGGCAGCTGAGCAAATCATCATACATTAACAAGTACACTATCCAGCCACTACAAAAAGGGAAACAAAAAAATGTCTTTCATCTGGTGAATCAACACAAATCAGTTGTGGCAAACCATAACTGGATCATTTGTCTAAGCAGGATATGTGAAAAAGGAGAGGCAGATTGTCTTGACCGTTGAAATAAAATTATTTTAATAAGTCTGTTAATGTCATACAATGTGCTGCATACATGAAGGTCAGTCGCTCTGTTCCTACCCTCAAATTATATATATTAAAAAAAAAATACTGACAGCTCAAAACTGTTTTGCAAAACAAGGATCAGTTTTACGGAAGCGGGAAAAAAGGGCGCAGGCAGCTAGTGGACAAAAAGGGCGCCGCCATTCACTCTCATAATAAATAACGTTTAATGGGCGCCGAGCAGGAAAAAAGGGCGTTGGAGATAAATAACGTTTACAAACGGCGCCCGGAGATTTTTAATGATTTATAACTGTGCTTGTGGTGATTTACGTTTATCAAATGCACCCGTGCCGAATAACGTTTATAAAAATACTAAACATATTTATCTTATTTAACTAATTAAAACATTATTTAAAGTTTTATCCCTTACTGTTTGTAAAACATTATTATTCACAAAATAAAGCGATCAGTAAGGGGGGTGGTTAGGGTTAGGCACCACCAGGGGGGTCTTAGGTTTAGGCACCACCAGGGGGGTCTTAGGTTTAGGCACCACCAGGGGGGTCTTAGGGTTAGGCACCACCAGGGGGGTCTTAGGTTTAGGCACCACCAGGGGGGTCTTAGGTTTAGGCACCACCAGGGGGGTCTTAGGGTTAGGCACCACCAGGGGGGTCTTAGGTTTAGGCACCACCAGGGGGGTCTTAGGTTTAGGCACCACCAGGGGGGTCTTAGGTTTAGGCACCACCAGGGGGGTCTAGGGGTTAGGGATAGGTACAGGGAGGGTTCTGTGTGAGAGTAGGCTTAGGTATAGTTTTAGTAAAATTTTAGTAATACTTACTAATGTTTTACAACACTTATTATGAACGTACTTATATTTATATCATCGTTATAAAGAATATTTTCAGATTTTATTATAAGAACAAACCGTACATGAAGGTTATTCACAATAATATACAATTATAACAATTAAACATGTATTATCGTTTTTTTAATAAACGTAATTATAAGTTTCACTTTTGAAACAGGGAAGATTAATGTTTTCACAATTGCCGATTTCATAAACATTATTTAATGATTTATAATTTTGTAAAACATTATTTGTAAACGAAATATAGCACACTATTTTTATAAACGCTATTAATGATTAATTATTAATTAGCGTTTACACCCCGCACCCTTTTTGTCCGGGCGCCCTTTTTGTACGTACGCCAGTTTCACTATTCCTGGGGTCTTCAAATAAACAAATAATACACAGCTCTGTTATGGTTCATGCCAGAAAGCGATTCATACCAATTTCCCAGCTTCAAAGGCATTTGTGTAAGCGTGTGCTTGTTGTTACTGGCAAGTATGTTTTCTCTGTGTAGAGTCTTCACTTGATACGTGTCAAGCGCCACTCTGTGATAATCTGTGGCAACATGAGGGAGCTGCAATACAGATAAAATGAATAGTGCGTACTGCATATAAATGTTTAATACACTGCTTTTTTTTCCTAAAAACTCACACAGAAACTCCTAAATACAAGCATATAAGTCACATATCTCTCATCCATCCTGGATTTTGGACATTGCCTTCATTGAGGATTCCCAAAGAAAGGCAAAATGTTCAAAACCTGAGTTGGGGGACAGACATGGGGAAGAGTGCGTGGGGCAACGTGCCAGAGTAGCCATGATTGTTAAATCTCATATAATTCCTGGCAGATAGGCCATCTGTCTGAGAAGGACCATTGTGAGCTGAGGGCAAGGGGAGTATGAAAGGTGGAGGTGGTGGACTCATCAATGGTTTACTGCAAAAGGAGGAGGAAGAGGACTCATTGGTGGAATCACCCAGCTCCATTCAGTCATCAACCAGTAGGTCCCAAGAAACACTTGACCTAGATGAGATGAACCAGGGCTTCCTAATTGTGAGGAAACCATGAAACCCAGAGAACGGCATAAAAGAAGGGTCTTGCAAATGCATGTATCATTTTGTCTTAATAGGTCTTTATAGGTCTAAGACCGACATACTCACAGTGTTGTATTATTTAGCCAGTTTCCTGTGTACTGTTGTTATTCTTAGCACCAATTCTTTTGACAACCATTTTCCAAATTGACTACTTGCTCCATTCTTGATCATTTGCTCCTCTAAGCACTCACATTGTTCCTAACCACTGGCTGTTCCTTTGTGTCTTTGGTTTCCTGTCTCACCTCTAGAGGCCCTGGACCTTGAGTTGCAAGAGGCGCTTCTTTAAAGCGGACCTGAACTCAGAACTTCCTCTCTGCTCTAAAAAATATGCAACAGCATAATAACCTTTAAAAAGAAAACATTTTTTTTACAGCAGATACAAATGCTGCAATAAATCTGCATTTTGTCTACTTCCTGCTTTCATGGAAGCAGACATATTGTTAACACCCTGTGTTTACCAATTAACTTATCTGCCATTTCAGTCAGCTGTAAAATGTGAGAGACCAAATTACAACTTGTGATCAGTCACAGATGAGGGGGATTAGACAGGCTAAACTCTCTAAATACATACAGGGTGCATTTCTCTACGTTTTCCTTCTACCCTGTGCAAGAGTTCAGGTCCACTTTAATCTTTGAGCCTCCTACCAGGGACTTTATAAGGTAATTGTGGATATAGGCCTGGAAGGCTCGAAACCCACACAAACACTGGTATTGAGAAATCATAAATCATGGGATGATGCTCCATTTACAGGTTGATTTTGACACTTTGTGTTGAACAAGTAAAACGATACTGTTATCTCCAGTTTGGATGCGGATTTGAAGCTGAATAGCAATAGAAAGTGCTTTGTTTAACCATTTCAGTGATGTTCTGCTAGAATTTTTTTCTTATAGAGTAGCTGTGAGGAATCTTTTACAGCAAAGTAGAAATGCTGACTTTTAGACCACTTTAAAGCAGTATTGTCACCATAAAAATGAAATTTCAGCAGCAACTGGTCTGAGTGTATTAACTCATAAAGATGCTAATCCTGCATTCAAAACTTGCAAAACTTTTTCTGCTGTTATGGTCTGGAGTTATCACATACTTTAGGAGCACTGGCCCTAGTGCCAAACAGTGCCAAACAGTTGAACGCTGGGAGTTCTTTTTATCTATAATATATTCCTCCACTTCCATTTATTTCTCTGCCTAGCTGTTTATCAGAAACACCCTCTGATCACTTGTGTTTACAAGCAAGGCTGAGGTAAATCAGCGATTGGATATGTAAATAGAGATGTTGCGAACGGTTCCCGAACCATTTACCGGTGAACATCTCAGAATCTATGGGCCCAGTACTACTTCCGGGTCGCTATGACCCAGAGTAGTACGCCTGTGCTGGCCTGGCAGTGCGCGTCCTAGATCGCGCTCCTGTTGCCGGGCACTTTCTGCGCATGTGCATGACGTGACGTCACATTCATGCGCATAGAGTGCCTGGCAACAGGAGCGTGATATAGGACGCGCACCGCCGGGCCAGCGCAGGCGTACTACTCCGGGTCATAGCGACCCGGAAGTAGTACTGGGCCCAGAGAGATTTGCCCGGCGAACGGTTCGGGCCATCTCTATATGTAAATAAAAAAAGACAGTGCAGCTCCTAATATACGCCTCAGTGGGAGTGTCTGAAGACTCTGGGAGGAGGGCAGCTAATGAATACGCAATTAGCAAGAGAAGGGAGGGGGAAAAACAAGAGTCAGGGAGGATATGATGTCAGCATTGGCTTGGCAAGATGACCACTGCCTAGAATAGGATTTTCTGCTTTTCCTTTATACAATTCACAGGAATCATTACATGGATAGCACAATACATCTGTTATGTAAGTAGAAGTAGTATTTATCTACTTATATATGTGTTTTTTATTTCTAGGTTAGCATGGGTGTCACTTGTTCTTTAAAGTACTTTTAAAGAGTACTGGTTTTGGTGTAAAGCACTGTTATAAATTGTAAACTTTATCTGTTATCATTTACTTTTTGTGGTTAAATTAATAAATGTTGTATATTACCTCCAGAAAAGAAAAATGCAAAAAAACCCACAAGTTTTTAATAGTACAAAACATTTATAAAAATGCTATTGTCACAGTCTTACTTCCGGGATCCAGCGATGTCACCGTCTCTGCCGGGAGTTCGCTGCATCCTGGCACTTACGAGATTGTGCACTGTTCTCGTGCGCAGGGTGATTCAGGCATCCCTAGCAACAGGGATGCGCACACGCAGCCTGGGAAGGGAAAGGGGTGGACGCATCAGGTAAAGCCTCATCCTATATGCTTAGAAAGCAAATAATCTACTGTCAGCTGACATCCCTAATTAGCTGACACTCAGGCAGGGATTGTTGCACTGTGATTGGATGTGGGAGTGTAAGGCCGGCCACTGATTGGTGAGTGATCAGTATTTAAGGCTACCTGTGATATGTACTCTGTGCCCATTACACCTTTAGCTTGCTACTGCTGGGTGCTCTGTTGTGCATATATTGTGAATGCCTGGATTCTGACCTTAGCTTGCCTTCTGACCATTCTTGCCTGCCGCCTACACTGACCTCTGCCTGTTTCCTGGATTACTCTTGATTGCTGCCTGGACTGACCTTTTGCCTGTTACTGAACTGATTTTGCCTAGCCCTTGTGTACCGCAATAATTCTGATCTACTGAGTATGACCCTGGGCTGTTTATTGGACTTGAGTTTTGCTTCCTGTGGGTTCTGGTGGTTTATTACTCACACCTTGTTCAGCTCTAATACCTTGCACCCTTAAAGGCCGGTATGTAAATGAAATCGGGTTGGTGTTGTCTCTAACCTCTCGTTCAAGCGGTGACGCACCATATTAGATGAAGATGGTGGTGGAGATTGGGGCATTGAGGCTGGACTGTGAGTGGTGATCTGTCAGGCCTTACAGCTATTTATACATTATTTATTCCAATCAGTTAGGTTCTGTCACAGTAAACAGTAAACCCAGTAAACTGGGTTTAGTTTTTTGTGCCACCAAGTTATGAGAGAAGGCACAGAGCAGCAGCTGATGCATCCATAGAAGGGTTGTGTTTAATCATAAAACTAAATAATAGTTAAAAAGTCACACATAACAAATGATTTGTGACCAGAAATTAGGATTTTATGTATTACAGACCAAATTTAGGAGTTGTATTTATTTATTTTCAAGCCAGTGCTATTATTTATGGTAAAGTTCCAGCCTCTGTTCTGCCATTCTGTGTACTGGGTTAATAAACTCACACAGCAGACAGTCAACAAGATGCTTTTGGTATCACAAAATGTGCTTTATGCCTTGCCAGAAGACACATTTATTACAAAGAAAGTCACAGTCATTGTAGACGCACAATATTTTCCAAACTTCAATCTCTTATGGTGGCCATACATGGTACAATTTTTTCATACAATTTTACCATTTCTATGTAGTATATGGGTAAATTAAGTGAATATACTGAAGGGATAATTTAGGCAGTTCCCTTATATTACATAGAAATGGTAAGATTGTATGAAAAAATTGTACCATGTATGGCCACCATTACTCTGATTCTGTGCTCAAGATTTTTTATGGATAAACTTTATGTGGTTAGATCAGCTACATTAATTTATTGCTACAATGCTGTTCCTTCCTTGTATGGGGACTAGAAAATGAGTGCATGTTGAGCAAGACACAGAACAAAGCTTAGCAATGTGTGGGGATGGTTAGGATTAGTCAAATATCAAATTTAGTATTTTGCCCATTTGTACTTCAAAAATTAAGATTTGTGTTGCTATTGTATTGAAGATAATGGCACACATTAACATCACCAGCTCCCGTACAGTGGTGCATGGACATGAAACTGAAAAAAAATCACCATACTATCTTTTACAGTGTTGGAGATATTCAAATTCCTATAAATGTCAATCGTTACAGATAATGAATAAGGTAAAAGTCAACATCTTGGATTTGAAACCTTCACCCTCACAACTAATTTTAAGGGCCCATTCACACTGGCAATTTCAAAATGCTAGCGCTTAGCACTAGTGTTGTGCGTGGGTGATTTTACCATGATAAAATCACTGTACACTCTCGTGATTCCCAAGCACAAAATGCTGCAAGCAACGCGCTTAGCGATTGCCGCTTATCACGAATCACCCGCAATCGGCGGCAATCGCGGCAGTAAGATTACTGCCATTAAGTTTGTATTGCGCTACTTGCCCTATTAGAGGGAATCACCTGCTAATCACCTGAGTGAGAATGGGCCCTAAGGCTAGCTAAACTTTTTTTTTTTAAGAATGGGGATCTAGCAGGTCACGATGATGGCCACTGGAACTTACCCAATGGGTATTTTCAGGAAACGCTCCTCATTTAGGCAAACCTTATTCTACTAGTAGTGACGACAGATACAGAGGAACCTACTCTACAGTGGAACATCTGGTCTGACTGGTACTTTGGACCTAAGAAAGTAGGTGCGAAAAACATGAAAATATTTTGAAAGTGCGACTGCGAAACATGAATTCTATATTTTAACCATTCAGTTTTAGAATGCTTCCTTCCTCTTTCTAGTTCATTGTGACCTAGGGTTAGGATTTTATTTAAAAGGACAAACCCAATGCATCTCTAAACCCTCTTAAAATCAACCAAATTCCCCATTCCCCATTGACTTTAATGCACTCTGCCCAAAATTCTGATATCGCCTGCAGTTTTGGAAAAGTACATCCAGAATTCCACATTATGGAAATCCCTATAAAGGTTTCAGGATCACTGTTAGAACCAGGTCAGCACTTCTTGCCCCTTCTCACATTGAGGCTTTTGAAACTCCCTCGGTAGCAGCAGAGTATTGGTATTGGCCTAACCAAAAAAATATGTACAAGCTTTATTTGCACTATTTGTCTTTTATAAAAGTGTCCAGTGAATGTTCAGCTCTACTCTCTGACCAATACCAGCCCACATGGATTTAAGTAATGAGGGATGGTTCCTTACAAGGGGAGCTGGGAAATTCTTTCATCTCCTGCAAAGCACCTTTGTGCCAATGGTAGGGACAAAGGTTTTTTTGCTATGTGAAATTCTGGCTTGGGTACAAAATTACATACTTGCCTAAGAACAGAGAAACCTCTTGGATCCTAATGAGGCTTCCCGAGGCATCCTCTGGTCCTCCATTGCCGCTAATGTAGCCTCCAAAGTTTACTTGCAAGGGCTTGTTGTTGATAATCTGATTGTGCCAATTGTACAATGCGCGCTACATACGGGTGAGATTGCCATGCACTGCCTTCGCACTGCTATTTTTTCATACTTTTGTTAAGCAACCCCAAGGTCTGCTGTTGCAGTAGTATTCTATCAATTCCAGGCTTTAGTCTTTAGTTTTAAAAGCAAACAGTAAATTGTTTCTTGCTTTCTATTTTATTATAAGACTATTGAGTGATTTTATTAAAAAAATATATGTATATATATGTATATATGTGTATATATATATATGTATATATGTATATATATATATATATATATATATATATATATATATATATATATATATATATATATATATATATATATATATATATATGTATGTATATATATATATATATATATATATATATATATATATATATGTATATGTATATATATATGTGTGTTATATTGCAAAAATAATTGTTCCCATTAGTAGCGTGGGAGGAGATTTGTAGATTAGATATTTTCTATTGAGGGTAAACTGTTTGCTGGTGACAAAGTTGATGTTGTTTAGTTTATTGACATTATCTTCTGAATACTGATAATGGGTGACTGATTTCACCACAAAACGATATGGCAAATACTCAATCAAGCTTTATACATACTGTATTCTTGCATTTAAAGACGTCATGAAATGTGAGCTCCCTGGAGCTTTTTTAGCCAAACAAATAACTGCAATACCTCTTTATGACACACAAGGTACTATTATAAACCTGAAAGCTTGTGTTGCACTCTGAGGGTCATACAGAAAAGTCGACCCGTATCAGATTTGCTTTTTGATGTTTCCAGTGATGTATGAAAGGTGATTATGGTTCGGTACACCGGGCAATAACCGCTGTGTTTCTATGCAATTAGTGCACGATATATCAGGTGATAAGTCATTCCGTCATCACCCCAGACTGTGCTTTTGCTTTTACAGGAAATAGATGATTAGTTCTCACATACCTAGCTAGGTATATTTATCTGAGAGAATACATAAATCAACAATGATTTGCAAATGCTTCTAAAATGGCTTGTCCTTTCATAACCGCAGCTATTTCACTTCTTTACAATGTGTATAATGTACAGTCAAGGTTCATATTTGAAATGTGGAGAGTATTATCACAAAAACATTTTTTTTCCTTTTCTTGCTGATGGAGAAGGGGAGAGAGGGCTCAGGAGATCTACAGCTTTGAACTGTGCGTGCTTGTGTCCAGCAGGCAGTCAGCCAGCTGAATTGTGGGTATAAGTAGGGATTTCTATGACCCGCCGCAAAACATAAAATAGTTCTCTCCTGGTACCTAGTAAAAATACCACTCCCAAAATCTTCACAGTGTTTAAAGGAAACTTTGCACTTTTTCTTTTTTTTTATAAGAGAAGATGTAGGCTTCCATATAGATAGGGGGGCTACAGAGAAGCCCTTCAGGTAAGTGAATGCATGCTGCCACTAGAGATGGCCCGAACCTCCAATCTTAGGTTCGCGAAACTCCCACGAAAGTTTGGTTCGCGCGAAGAACCGCAATAGACTTCAATAGGGAGGCAAAATTTATGCTGGCCACAAAAGTGATGGAAAAGATGTTTCAAGAGGTCTAACACCTGGAGCGGGGCATGCCGGAGTGGGATACACGGCAAAAGTCCCGGGGAAAATCTACATTGGACGCAAAGCAGCGTTTTAAGGGCAGAAATCACATTGAATGCTAAATTGCAGGCCTAAAGTGCTTTAAAACATCTTGCATGTGCAGGGCCGGATTTGTACTCTTTACCGCCCAAGGCCACTGGCACCAGCCCCTCCCCTTTGGTATAGGTAGCCAGATGACCCCTCCTCCCTTCCCCCCAGTATAGGTAGCCAGGTGGCTCCTCATCGCTTCCCTCCAATATAGGTAGCCAGATTACTTCCTTGACCCCCCCCCCTTTCAGTATAGGTAGCCAGCTCACCTTCACACCGCAGCAGCCATCAGTGTCACTCATTTCTCCTCTCGTCTCCAGTGCAGAAGCTTCCTCTTCCTTTCCGTCTCCAATGCTGCACAAGTCCATAGCTGCTGGCCACAATGCAAACATGCACAGAGAGCAAGGTGGCTGCTGCACAGGCCGCTGGCAGCAGACTACCGCGGTCAGGCACTCGCCTGATCTCCCTGCATTGCAGCATTTGAAAGCTTGCACCAGTTTTGCCTGCCTCTTTGGTGCCCTTGCTCCTGTGGTGCCCTAGGCCATGGCCTAGGTGGCCTTGGCCTAAATCCAGCCCTGTGCATGTGTATACATCAATCAGGGCGTGTAATTAGAGTACTGCTTCACACTGACACTCCAAACTCACTGTGTAACGCACCGCAAACAGCTGTTTGCGTAGTGACGGCCGTGCGGACTGGTGCGCACCATGACGAGAGTGCAGGCCGTGGCGGTTTTCAAACCCATATGGTCGCCGGGCTGAGGTAGCTCAATGATAGAACAACAGTGACTGTCCAGCTGATCAAATTTGGTCTGTCCACAATGAAGCAACGACCTTATTATCTTTGGTGTGTCACCCACCGAGACACTCATATAGCCGGCGGTCATTGCTTCATTGTGATACGCAAGCCCCTTCACAGCGGCAAGGTAATGATCATGAAGGGGAATGGGCACATGTACATGCCTTTTGTTTTGTTGTTGCAGCTGCAGTGCAGCCAGAAAAATTAGGCAAAAAAACACACATATATCCAGGCACATCGCCTCTAGTTAGGACATTAAATAAGTTATTAAGGAAAAGGGAGGTGCTGAAGGGGGTGTGGCCAGAAAACAGCAAAAATCTATTAACCCTTCACACTCTCGCATGCAAATGTTCAAACAAATGCATTCACAGATTCACTCATCCAGGCACCACTGTTATCCCTACAGATAAGTTAAAAGCCGGGGTTTTAGTTCACAGAAGAATGCATTCTTATGCTTAGTCACCTATACTGCGCAGAAGTACTCAGGTAAACACAAAATTCAGGAATCCGCCTGGATTCCTGGACCCTGTTGGTGGTGGTGGAGAACGCAGTAAAGTGGCCTGCGGGCAGAGGTGCTGTGTGGGGACCGACTTAGTCTTAGGGCAGGCGGCCAGTCACACGGCGTGCAGGCAGAGATGCTGTGTGTGGGGACTGACTTAGTCTTGCGGCGTGCAGTAGCCCTCCGGGATCCATGCCTCATTAATTTTGAATAAATTAAAAGGTGAGGTACTGAACACTTTTGTGACTTAGGCGACTTCTCTTCTCAGTTACAATGCCTCCAGCTGCGCTGAAGGTCCTTTCTGACAGGACGCTTGAGGCAGGGCAAGACAGAAGTTGGATGGCAAATTGGGACAGCTCTGGCCACAGGTCAAGTTTGCGCACCCAGTAGTCCAAGGGTTCATCGCTGCTCACAGTTTCTGCATCCACACTTAAGGCCAGGTAGTCGGCTACCTGCCGGTCCAGGCATTGGTGGAGGGTGGATCCAGAAGCGCCAAGGCGAGGCGTTGGACTAAAGAATGTCCGCATGTCCGACATCACCATGAGATCGCTGGAGCGCCCTGTCCTTGCCTGCGCGGACTTGGGAGGAGGATTACTGGCAGTGGTACCTTTATTGCGTTGCGATGTGACATCACCCTTAAACGCATTGTAAAGAATAGTTGCCAGCTTGTTCTGCATGTACTGCATCCTTTCTGCCTTCTGGTGAGTTGGTAACATGTCCGCCACTTTGTGCCTATACCGAGGGTCTAGTAGCGTGGCCACCCAGTACAGCTCATTCCCCTTGAGTTTTTTTTATACGGGCTGGACAACAGGCTGGACAACATGAAAGAGACCATCTGCACAAAGTCTGATCCAGACGTACTCTCCATCTCCTCTTGCTTTTCCTGAGTGAGGTCACGCAAGTCCTCTTCCTCCCTCCAGCCACGAACAATACCACGGGACCGTGGAGCAGCACAAGCCCCCTGTGACGGCTGCTGCAGTTGTTCTTCTGCCGACGCCTCTTCCTCCTCCACAGAAACACCTTCCTTATCATCATCCGAGTCTGACTCCTCTTCTTCCCCACACAACTCCTCTTCTTCCTCCTCCTCCACCCTCTGTGCTGCCGCAGGTGTTGAGGAAACATCTGGTTCGGTTGAAAATTGCTCCCACGACTCCTCCTGCCATAACTGTTGTTCTTCACGCTCCTCCATAGCTTTATACACCACTCTACGCACGGCACACTCCAGGAAGTAAGCGTAGGGGATCAAGTCGCTGATAGTGTCGACTCACCAGGTTGGTCACCTCCTCAAACGGCCACATGAGCCTGCATGCATTTCGCATCAGAGTCCAGTTGTTGGGCCACAACATCCCCATCTTCCCAGATTGTGTCCTTCTACTGTAATTGTACAGGTACTGTGTGATGGCTTTCTCCTGGTCTAGCAGGCGAGAGAACGTGAGCTGGGTCGAATACCAGAGAGTCGGGCTATCGCATATCAAGCATCTCACCGGCAAGTTGTTTCTCCGTTGTATGTCCGCAAAGCGTGCCATGGCCGTGTAAGACCGCCTGAAATGCCCACACAACTTCCTGGCCTGCTTCAGGACGGCCTCTAAGCCTGGGTACTTTGACACAAATCTTTGCACGACCAGATTCAGCACATGTGCCATGCAGGGTACATGTGTCAGCGTTCCCAAATTCAAAGCGGAAAGGAGATAACTGCCGTTGTCACAAACCACGTTGCCGATCTCCAGCTGGTGCGGGGTCAGCCATTGCTTCACCTCTTTGTTAAGAGCAGCCAGGAGAGCTGGTCCAGTGTGACTCTCCACTTTGAGGCAAGACATGTCTAAAATGGCGTGACACCGTCGTACCTGGCATGCAGCGTAGGCTGTGGGGAGATGGGGCTGTGTAGCTGGAGAGGAGGAGATGGCAGCACCACTAGAGTTGAACGGCCACTCAGCCAAGGAGGAGGAGGAAGATGACAGTGAAGAGGATGTAGAAGGAGGAGAAGGAGAGGAGGTGGCAGGAGGCCTGCCTGCATGCGGTGGAGGTGTCACAAGGTGGTCCGTTGCGCAGCCACATACTCCCTGCTTGCCATCGGTCACCAGGTTGACCCAATGGGCTGTGTACGTAATGTAGCGGCCCTGCACGTGCTTGGCAGACCAGGCATACGTGGTCAGGTGGACCCTTGACCCAACTCTCTTCGCAAGAGATGACACCACTTGTCTCTCAACTGCACGGTACAGTTTGGGCATGGCCTTTTTTGAAAAATATGTGCGGACTGGTATCTTCCACTGCGGTGTCCCAATGGCCACAAATTTATGGAAAGCCTCTGACTCCACCAGCTTGTATGGTAATAGCTGGCGACACGCCAGCTGTCAGACGCCGGGCAAGAGGGTGACTGGCAGAAATTGGCTTCTTCCGCTCAAAGACTTCCTTCACAGACACCTGGCTGCAGTGGGCAGAGGAGCAGGAACCGCTCAAGGGCAGAGGCGGTGTGGAGGAGGGTGGCTGTGAAGGTGCAAGGGAGAAAGCGGCTGAAGATGATGCACGTGAAGGAGTAAGAGGAGGCCGAGGGTGGCTTGTCTTTTGGGTACTGCTTTACCTCAGGTGTTCTTGCCATAGCTGTTTGTGCCTTTTCTCCAGGTGCCTTCGTAAGGCTCTTGTCCCTATGTGAGTGTTGGCCTTTCCACGGCTCAATTTTTGGAGGCAGAGGGAACAGATGGTTTTGCTCCGATCTGAGGCACACATGTTAAAAAAATTTCCAAACCGCTGAGCCCCCTGGGGTGATGGCACTATGGTGGCATCAGCAGCTGACGTTAAAGGACATGTTGGCTGGCTGTCCATAGCTGGCGATGCATGGCGCCGGACACTGCCCCCAGCTGTTTCTGAGGACGAGCTCCCTCTGCTTCTTTCATGGACTCGTCTCCTCCTACTCCTCTCTGTTTCCCCCTCTGAACTGTACCCCTGGTCATCTCCTTTATTGGGAACATACGTGGCATCCGTATAATCAACATCATAATCCTCCTGCCCAGCTTCGCTTTCCTCAGACACCTTTAAAACTGCACCAACACCAGGTACTTCATCATGCCCCTCCTCACACGTTGCGTCCATACTAACGCCACCTAACTCAGACGTATGAGGTAGCGTAACTTGCTTAGCGCCTTCATCTTGTTGTAGCAGTATTGGCTGTGAATCAGTAATTTCCACACCAAATAACTCCTGCGAAGTGTCAAATGCAGCGGATGTGGTGCTTGTAGTAGTGCTGGTGGCTGTGAGAGATAAGGTGTTCTGTGTTAAATAGTCAAGCACGTCCTGATCTTGGGAAGTGATGGCACGTGCCTTCTTCTGAGCACTGTACTTTGGGCCAGGGCCGCACGAAATCACATCAACACGACCTGCCGGTGCCAGGTGGCCTTCCTCTGGGTCTGCCTCTACCTCTTCCTCTTCCTGGTTTTTCTATTTTGTCCATCTCGGGGGGATGCTAGGTATATGCAGTGAGGTGTGTTCACTCAACACAAAAGGTAGTTATATGCAGTGAGGTGGGTTCACTAAACACAAAAGGTAGTTAGATGCAGTGAGGTGTGTTCACTGAACACAAAAGGTAGTTATATGCAGTGAGATGGGTTCACTCAACACAAAAGGTAGTTAGATGCAGTGAGGTGGGTTCACTCAACACAACAGCTAGGTATATGCAGTGAGGTGGGTTCACTGAACACAAAAGGTAGTTATATGCAGTGAGGTGGGTTCACTGAACATAAAAGGTAGGTATATGCAATGAGGTGGGTTTACTGAACACAAAAGGTAGTTATATGCAGTGAGGTGGGTTCACTGAACACAAAAGGTAGTTATATGCAGTGAGGTGGGTTCACTCAACTCAACGGCTAGGTATATGCAGTGAGGTGGGTTCACTGAACACAAAAGGTAGTTATATGCAGTGAGGTGGGTTCACTCAACACAACAGCTAGGTATTTGCAGTGAGGTGGGTTCACTCAACACAAAAGGTAGTTATATGCAGTGAGGTGGGTTCACTGAACGCAAAAGGTAGTTAAATGCAGTGAGGTGGGTTCACTCAACACAAAAGGTAGTTAGACGCAGTGAGGTGGGTTCACTGAACACAACAGCTAGGTATATGCAGTGAGGTGGGTTCACTGAACACAAAACGTAGTTATATGCAGTGAGGTGGGTGCACTGAACACAAAAGGTAGTTAGATGCAGTGAGGTGGGTTCACTCAACACAACAGCTAGGTATATGCAGTGAGGTGGATTCACTAAACAGAAAAGGTAGTTATATGCAGTGAGGTGGGTTCACTGAACACAAAAGGTAGTTATATGCAGTGAGGTGGGTTCACTGAACACAAAAGGTAGTTATATGCAGTGAGGTGGGTTCACTGAACACAACAGCTAGGTATATGCAGTGAGGTGGGTTCACTGAACACAAAAGGTAGTTATATGCAGTGAGGTGGGTTCACTGAACACAAAAGGTAGTTAGATGCAGTGAGGTAGATTCAATCAACACAAAAGGTAGTTATATGCAGTGAGGTGGGTTCACTCAACACAACAGCTAGGTATTTGCAGTGAGGTGGGTTCACTGAACACAAAAGGTAGCTAGATGCAGTGAGGTGGGTTCACTCAACACAAAAGGTAGTTAGATGCAGTGAAGTGGGTTCACTCAACACAACAGCTAGGTGTATGCAGTGAGGTTGGTTCACTGAACACAAAAGGTAGTTATAAGCAGTGAGGTGGGTTCACTGAACACAACAGGTAGGTATATGCAGTGAGGTGGGTTCACTGAGCACAACAGGTAGTTATATGCTGTGAGGTGGGTTCACTGAACACAAAAGATAGTTAGATGCCGTGAGGTGGGTTCACTCAACACAACAGCTAGGTATATGCAGTGAGGTGGGTTCACTCAACACAAAATGTAGTTATATGCAGTGAGGTGGGTTCACTCAACACAACAGCTAGGTATTTGCAGTGAGGTGGGTTCACTGAACCCAAAAGGTAGTTATATGCAGTGAGGTGGGTTCACTGAACACAAAAGATAGTTATATGCAGTGAGGTGGGTTCACTCAACACAAAAGGTAGCTATATGCAGTGAGGTGGGTTCACTGAACACAAAAGGTAGTTATATGCAGTGAGGTGGGTTCACTGAACACAAAAGGTAGTTATATGCAGTGAGGTGGGTTCACTCAACTCAACGGCTAGGTATATGCAGTGAGGCAGGTTCACTGAACACAAAAGGTAGTTATATGCAGTGAGGTGGGTTCACTCAACACAACAGCTAGGTATTTGCAATGAGGTGGGTTCACTCAACACAAAAGGTAGTTATATGCAGTGAGGTGGGTTCACTGAACGCAAAAGGTAGTTATATGCAGTGAGGTGGGTTCACTCAACACAAAAGGTAGTTAGATGCAGTGAGGTGGGTTCACTCAACACAACAGCTAGGTATTTGCAGTGAGGTGGGTTCACTCAACACAAAAGGTAGTTATATGCAGTGAGGTGGGTTCACTGAACACAAAAGGTAGTTAGATGCAGTGAGGTGGGTTCACTCAACACAACAGCTAGGTAGATGCAGTGAGGTGGATTCACTAAATACAAAAGGTAGTTATATGCAGTGAGGTGGGTTCACTGAACACAAAAGGTAGTTATATGCAGTGAGGTGGGTTCACTGAACACAACAGCTAGGTATATGCAGTGAGCTGGGTTCACTGAACACAAAAGGTAGTTATATGCAGTGAGGTGGGTTCACTGAACACAAAGGTAGTTAGATGCAGTGAGGTGGGTTCACTGAACACAACAGCTAGGTATATGCAGTGAGGTGGGTTCACTGAACACAAAAGGTAGTTGTATGCAGTGAGGTGGGTTCACTGAACACAAAAGGTAGTTAGATGCAGTGAGGTGGGTTCACTGAACACAACAGCTAGGTATATGCAGTGAGGTGGGTTCACTAAACACAAAAGGTAGTTATATGCCGTGAGGTGGGTTCACTGAACACAAAAGATAGTTAGATGCCGTGAGGTGGGTTCACTCAACACAACAGCTAGGTAGTTGCAGTGTGGTGGGTTCACTGAACCCAGAACCCAAAAGGTAGTTATATGCAATGAGGTGTGTTCACTGAACACAAAAGGTAGTTAGATGCAGTGAGGTGGGTTCACTCAACACAACAGCTAGGTATATGCAGTGAGGTGGGTTCACTGAACACAAAAGGTAGTTATATGCAATGAGGTGGGTTTACTGAACACAAAGGTAGTTATATGCAGTGAGGTGGGTTCACCGAACACAAAAGGTAGTTAGATGCAGTGAGGTGGGTTCACTGAACACAACAGCTAGGTATATGCAGTGAGGTGGGTTCACTGAACACAAAAGGTAGTTATATGCAGTGAGGTGGGTTCACTGAACACAAAAGGTAGTTAGATGCAGTGAGGTGGGTTCACTGAACACAACAGCTAGGTATAAGCAGTGAGGTGGGTTCACTCAACACAACAGCTAGGTATTTGCAGTGAGGTGGGTTAACTCAACACAAAAGGTAGTTATATGCAGTGAGGTGGTTTCACTGAACACAAAAGGTAGTTATATGCAGTGGGGTGGGTTCACTGAACACAAAAGGTAGTTAGATGCAGTGAAGTAGATTCACTCAACACAAAAGGTAGTTATATGCAGTGAGGTGGGTTCACTCAACACAACAGCTAGGTATTTGCAGTGAGGTGGGTTCACTGAACACAAAAGGTAGTTAGATGCAGTGAGGTGGGTTCACTCAACACAAAAGGTAGTTAGATGCAGTGAGGTGGGTTCACTCAACACAACAGCTAGATATATGCAGTGAGGTTGGTTCACTGAACACAAAAGGTAGTTATAAGTAGTGTTGGGCGAACATCTAGATGTTCGGGTTCGGGCCGAACAGGCCGAACATGGCCGCGATGTTCGGGTGTTCGACCCGAACTCCGAACATAATGGAAGTCAATGGGGACCCGAACTTTTGTGGTTTGTAAAGCCTCCTTACATGCTACATACCCCAAATTTACAGGGTATGTGCACCTTGGGAGTGGGTAAAAGAGGAAAAAAAAATTAGCAAAAAGAGCTCATAGTTTTTGAGAAAATCGATTTTAAAGTTTCAAAGGGAAAACTGTCTTTTAAATGCGGGAAATGTCTGTTTTCTTTGCACAGGTAACATGTTTTTTGTCGGCATGCAGTCATAAATGTAATACATATAAGAGGTTCCAGGAAAAGGGACCGGTAACGCTAACCCAGCAGCAGCACACGTGATGGAACAGGAGGAGGGTGGCGCAGGAGGAGAAGAAGGCCACGCTTTGTGAGACACAACAACCCCGGCCTTGCATGAGGGCAAGAAGCGTGCGGATAGCATGCTTTGTACCGCCATGCAGTCATAAATGTAATAAAGATAAGTGGTTCAATAAACAGGGACCACGCGGCAACGCTAACCCAGCAGCAGCAGACGTGATGGAACAGGAGCAGGCGCAGGAGGAGAAGGCCACGCTTTGTGAGACACAACAACCCAGGCCTTGCATGAGGGCAAGAAGCGTGCAGATAGCATGCTTTGTACCGCCATGCAGTCATAAATGTAATAAAGATAAGTGGTTCAATAAACAGGGACCACGCGGCAACGCTAACCCAGCAGCAGCAGACGTGATGGAACAGGAGCAGGCGCAGGAGGAGAAGGCCACGCTTTGTGAGACACAACAACCCAGGCCTTGCATGTGGACAAAAAGCGTGCGGATATAGCAGCAATGCTTTTTGCCGCCATGCAGTCATAAATGTAATACAGATGAGAGGTTCAATAAACAGGGCCCGGAAACGCAACACCATCCCAGATGTTCATTGGTCATGTTACTTGGTTGGGGTCCTGGAGTGTTGCGTAGTCATTTCCAATCCAGGATTGATTCATTTTAATTTGAGTCAGACGGTCTGCATTTTCTGTAGAGAGGCGGATACGCCGATCTGTGACGATGCCTCCGGCAGCACTGAAACAGCGTTCCGACATAACGCTGGCTGCCGGGCAAGCCAGCACCTCTATTGCGTACATTGCCAGTTCGTGCCAGGTGTCTAGCTTCGATACCCAATAGTTGAAGGGTGCAGATGGATGGTTCGACACAGCTACGCCATCTGACATGTAGTCCTTGACCATCTTCTCCAGGCGATCGGTGTTGGAGGTGGATCTGCACGCTTGCTGTTCAGTGGGCTGCGGCTGCATGGGTGTCAGAAAATTTTCCCACTCCAAGGACACTGCCGATACCATTCCCTTTTGGGTACTAGCTGCGGCTTGCGTTGTTTGCTGCCCTCCTGGTCGTCCTGGGTTTGCGGAAGTCAGTCTGTCTGCGTACAACTGGCTAGAGGAGGGGGAGGATGTCAATCTCCTCTCTAAAGTCTCCACAAGGGCCTGCTGGTATTCTTCCATTTTGACCTGTCTGACTCTTTCTTCAAGCAGTTTTGGAACATTGTGTTTGTACCGTGGATCCAGAAGGGTATAAACCCAGTAATTGGTGTTGTCCAGAATGCGCACAATGCGTGGGTCACGTTCAATGCAGTCTAGCATGAATTGAGCCATGTGTGCCAGAGTCCTACCAGAATCCTCATCATCCTCTTGTGAGCGTTGTGATAGTTGTTGTGATGCATCATAGTCGTCACCTTCCTCCTGGTCTGCTTCTGCTGACCATTCGCGTTGAATTGTGGAAGTCCAACGTGCACCGCTCTGGCCCTCGTCAGTGGTGGCATGAAATTCCTGCTCCAACTCCAGCTGTTCCTCCTCCTCTTCTTCGTCATAGCTGCTGGGGCCAGCGTTCCCTGAGGCGGATGGCCTGATGTTGGTACCATCACGCTGATCGTTTTCTCCTTCAGATTCCCCCAGTTGCATCATGACAGCTGTTTCCTTGATTTTTAACATCGACCTCTTCAGTAAACACAGCAGTGGTATGGTAATGCTGACTGAAGAGTTGTCACTGCTCACAAGCAACGTGGATTGCTCAAAATTTTGGAGGACTTGGCAGAGGTCCAACATGTTGGCCCAATCGGATCCACAGAAGCTTGGCAGCTGGCCGAATGCGCCTCGGTACTGCGCCGTCATGTACTGGACCACTGCACTCTTCTGCTCGCAAAAGCGGGCTAGCATGTGCAGCGTAGAATTCCAGCGCATAGGGACATCACACAGCAAGCGATGGTGGGGGAGATTGAAGCGCTCCTGCATCTTGGCGAGTGCCCCCGAAGCAGTACTGGAATTTCTACAATGTTTGGACACTCGACGCACCTTCAACAGCAGATCGGGCACGCCTGGGTATGTCCTCAGGAACCGCTGAACTACTAGGTTCATCACGTGCGCCAGGCAAGGGATGTGTGTCAGCTTAGCCAACCTTAAAGCGCGAATGAGATTACTCCCATTATCACACACAACCATGCCCGGTTTCAGGTCCAGCGGTGCCAGCCACAAATCCGTCTGTTCCTTTATTCCCCTCCAAATTTCCTCCCCTGTGTGCTGCTTATCCCCAAGGCAGATTAGCTTCAGCAACGCTTGCTGACGCATACCAACAGCTGTGCTGCACTGCTTCCACGATCCTACTGCTGCTGGGTTAGCGTTTCCGGATGAGGTACAGCTTTGAGATGCGTTGGAGGAGAAGGAGTCAGAGAGGTAGGTGCTGCTGTTATCCAGTGGGAGGGACGGCGGTGCAGCTGTTTGTGGCGTGGGCAACACCCGTGCCGTAGCAGGTGAGGAATCGCTGCCAGGCTCCACAAGGTTCACCCAGTGCGCGGTAAGGGAGATGTATCGACCCTGGCCGAACGCACTCGTCCAGGTGTCAGTGGTGAGGTGAACCTTGCAGGCAACGGCATTCTTCAAGCTTCGGGTTATTTTGCTGACCACGTGCTCATGCAACTCAGGCACTGCAGAGCGTGCAAAGTGGTAGCGGCTGGGAACCACGTAACGTGGGATGGCCACTGACATCATGCCCTTGAAGCTGTTTGTCTCCACCAATCGATATGGCAGCATTTCGCAGGCCAGAAGCTTGGCTATGCTGGCTGTTACTGCCACGGCCCGGGGGTCATTTGCTGGCAATTTCCTCTTGCGCTCAAACATCTCCGACACAGACAACTGAACCGTAGCGCTGCACACGGAAGGGCTGTTGGTTGTTGTGTTTGATGAACACTGGGAGACCTCAAGAGCACTACTCCGGAAAGTGACAGTGTCAGCGTCGTCTGATGTTTGTGAATGTTGTGAACCACGCAATGGCTGGGCTACTGCTGCTGCTGAGGCGGGTCTGGTGAACCCAAGGGAGGCAGTGTTGTTTCTGGTACCCTGTCCTGACGCGTTTGCCCAAAGAGTGGGATGTTTGGATAGCATGTGACGGCTCATGCTGGTGGTGGAGAGGTTGTTAATATTTTTCCCCCTGCTCAGGCGGGTCTTGCACACCTTGCAAATCGCCATGGTAACATCCTCAGTGCAGTCTTCAAAGAAAGCCCAGACTTTGGAGCACCTGCCTCCTTGCTGGCGATTTCTGTTTGCTCCTCTTTTGCCTCTCACTTGAACTTCCACGCTTGTGGTGCCTGAAATTGCGCGCCGCCTACCTTGTGGCACAAGGCGAACTCGTGCAGCAGTGTGTTCTTCAACAGACTCATCTGTGCTGCTGCTACGACGGCGATGTTCTCGTTCACAAACAAAATCTGGGTCTCTGTCCACATTGTCCATACCCTCCTCTTCCATTTCCTCAAACTCGTCATATGTCATTGTGGGCCACCGCCGTGGAGTAGAGCTCCCCACAACAACCTCTGCGCAGCACACTCCAACGTCGTCTTCCAGATCTTGTCGGCCGACCTCCTGCAATTGCAACCCCTCCTGCCCAAATTGCTCTGGGATTTGGGTTTCCGAGTCCTCTTCGGACTCGCCTTGTATTTCAGTGCGCGGTGCATTTCCCACAGTTAACGGTTGTGAATCCAGGCACAACATTTCTGGCTGTTCCTCCATTGACCTTTGAAAGGTGGAAGTTTGTTGGGCTGGGAATAGCTCCTGCGAATACCCCATTGTGTCCTGAGGTAATTCATCGGACTGGTTATCTGGCAGTTGTGTGCGTGGTGTCGCTGCCGGTTGTGTCAGCTTTGTGCCCACTGGCTCCTTGTAACTGGCTGAGGACTCGGACCTCGTGCGTGATGTGCTGGTGCTGCTTAACCCACTGCTGGACGCTTGAGAGGTCATCCAAGTAATTATCTGGTCCTGTTCTTTTGGATTTGTGAGGGTTGTTGTCCTGGACAACATGGGCGGTATTGAGTGGGTTTTCTTGGGTGCTCCCCTGTGGCCTGTACGTGAACCGTCAGGGGAAACACCTCTTCCCTTGCCCCTCCCTCTTTCACCGGATTTCTTCCTCATTTCACTTATCCTTACAGTACACGCTGACTGGCAGCAGTACAGTGGCAGTACAGAAATGCTATACAGTACCACTATTCCCAGCAGCGACACAGAGCACAATGCTATACAGTGACGGGTGAGCGGTGTACCACTATTCCCAGCAGCGACACAGAGCACAATGCTATACAGTGACGGGTGAGCGGTGTACCACTATTCCCAGCAGTGACACAGAGCACAATGCTATACAGTGACGGGTGAGCGGTGTACCACTATTCCCAGCAGCGACACAGAGCACAATGCTATACAGTGGCGAACGAGCGGTGTACCACTATTCCCAGCAGACACAGAACAGTACACAGAATGCTATATAGTGTGGCTGAACGAGCGGTGTACCACTATTCCCAGCAGACACAGAACAGTACACAGAATGCTATATAGTGTGGCTGAACGAGCGGTGTACTACTGTTCCCAGCAGACACAGAACAGTACACAGAATGCTATATAGTGTGGCTGAACGAGCGGTGTACTACTGTTCCCAGCAGACACAGAACAGTACACAGAATGCTATATAGTGTGGCTGAACGAGCGGTGTACCACTGTTCCCAGCAGACACAGAACAGTACACAGAATGCTATATAGTGTGGCTGAACGAGCGGTGTACCACTATTCCCAGCAGACACAGAACAGTACACAGAATGCTATATAGTGTGGCTGAACGAGCGGTGTACCACTATTCCCAGCAGACACAGAACAGTACACAGAATGCTATATAGTGTGGCTGAACGAGCGGTGTACTACTGTTTCCAGCAGACACAGAACAGTACACAGAATGCTATATAGTGTGGCTGAACGAGCGGTGTACCACTGTTCCCAGCAGACACAGAACAGTACACAGAATGCTATATAGTGTGGCTGAACGAGCGGTGTACCACTATTCCCAGCAGACACAGAACAGTACACAGAATGCTATATAGTGTGGCTGAACGAGCGGTGTACCACTATTCCCAGCAGACACAGAACAGTACACAGAATGCTATATAGTGTGGCTGAACGAGCGGTGTACCACTGTTCCCAGCAGACACAGAACAGTACACAGAATGCTATATAGTGTGGCTGAACGAGCGGTGTACCACTGTTCCCAGCAGACACAGAACAGTACACAGAATGCTATATAGTGTGGCTGAACGAGCGGTGTACCACTATTCCCAGCAGACACAGAACAGTACACAGAATGCTATATAGTGTGGCTGAACGAGCGGTGTACCACTATTCCCAGCAGACACAGAACAGTACACAGAATGCTATATAGTGTGGCTGAACGAGCGGTGTACTACTGTTCCCAGCAGACACAGAACAGTACACAGAATGCTATATAGTGTGGCTGAACGAGCGGTGTACCACTGTTCCCAGCAGACACAGAACAGTTCACAGAATGCTATATAGTGTGGCTGAACGAGCGGTGTACCACTATTCCCAGCAGACACAGAACAGTACACAGAATGCTATATAGTGTGGCTGAACGAGCGGTGTACCACTATTCCCAGCAGACACAGAACAGTACACAGAATGCTATATAGTGTGGCTGAACGAGCGGTGTACTACTGTTCCCAGCAGACACAGAACAGTACACAGAATGCTATATAGTGTGGCTGAACGAGCGGTGTACCACTATTCCCAGCAGACACAGAACAGTACACAGAATGCTATATAGTGTGGCTGAACGAGCGGTGTACCACTATTCCCAGCAGACACAGAACAGTACACAGAATGCTATATAGTGTGGCTGAACGAGCGGTGTACCACTGTTCCCAGCAGACACAGAACAGTACACAGAATGCTATATAGTGTGGCTGAACGAGCGGTGTACTACTGTTCCCAGCAGACACAGAACAGTACACAGAATGCTATATAGTGTGGCTGAACGAGCGGTGTACTACTGTTCCCAGCAGACACAGAACAGTACACAGAATGCTATATAGTGTGGCTGAACGAGCGGTGTACTACTGTTCCCAGCAGACACAGAACAGTACACAGAATGCTATATAGTGTGGCTTAACGAGCGGTGTACTACTGTTCCCAGCAGACACAGAACAGTACACAGAATGCTATATAGTGTGGCTGAACGAGCGGTGTACTACTGTTCCCAGCAGACACAGAACAGTACACAGAATGCTATATAGTGTGGCTGAACGAGCGGTGTACTACTGTTCCCAGCAGACACAGAACAGTACACAGAATGCTATATAGTGTGGCTGAACGAGCGGTGTACCACTGTTCCCAGCAGACACAGAACAGTACACAGAATGCTATATAGTGTGGCTGAACGAGCGGTGTACCACTGTTCCCAGCAGACACAGAACAGTACACAGAATGCTATATAGTGTGGCTGAACGAGCGGTGTACTACTGTTCCCAGCAGACACAGAACAGTACACAGAATGCTATATAGTGTGGCTGAACGAGCGGTGTACCACTATTCCCAGCAGACACAGAACAGTACACAGAATGCTATATAGTGTGGCTGAACGAGCGGTGTACCACTATTCCCAGCAGACACAGAACAGTACACAGAATGCTATATAGTGTGGCTGAACGAGCGGTGTACTACTGTTCCCAGCAGACACAGAACAGTACACAGAATGCTATATAGTGTGGCTGAACGAGCGGTGTACTACTGTTCCCAGCAGACACAGAACAGTACACAGAATGCTATATAGTGTGGCTGAACGAGCGGTGTACCACTATTCCCAGCAGACACAGAACAGTACACAGAATGCTATATAGTGTGGCTGAACGAGCGGTGTACCACTATTCCCAGCAGACACAGAACAGTACACAGAATGCTATATAGTGTGGCTGAACGAGCGGTGTACCACTGTTCCCAGCAGACACAGAACAGTACACAGAATGCTATATAGTGTGGCTGAACGAGCGGTGTACCACTGTTCCCAGCAGACACAGAACAGTACACAGAATGCTATATAGTGTGGCTGAACGAGCGGTGTACTACTGTTCCCAGCAGACACAGAACAGTACACAGAATGCTATATAGTGTGGCTGAACGAGCGGTGTACTACTGTTCCCAGCAGACACAGAACAGTACACAGAATGCTATATAGTGTGGCTGAACGAGCGGTGTACTACTGTTCCCAGCAGACACAGAACAGTACACAGAATGCTATATAGTGTGGCTTAACGAGCGGTGTACTACTGTTCCCAGCAGACACAGAACAGTACACAGAATGCTATATAGTGTGGCTGAACGAGCGGTGTACTACTGTTCCCAGCAGACACAGAACAGTACACAGAATGCTATATAGTGTGGCTGAACGAGCGGTGTACTACTGTTCCCAGCAGACACAGAACAGTACACAGAATGCTATATAGTGTGGCTGAACGAGCGGTGTACCACTGTTCCCAGCAGACACAGAACAGTACACAGAATGCTATATAGTGTGGCTGAACGAGCGGTGTACCACTGTTCCCAGCAGACACAGAACAGTACACAGAATGCTATATAGTGTGGCTGAACGAGCGGTGTACTACTGTTCCCAGCAGACACAGAACAGTACACAGAATGCTATATAGTGTGGCTGAACGAGCGGTGTACCACTGTTCCCAGCAGACACAGAACAGTACACAGAATGCTATATAGTGTGGCTGAACGAGCGGTGTACCAGTGTTCCCAGCAGACACAGAACAGTACACAGAATGCTATATAGTGTGGCTGAACGAGCGGTGTACTACTGTTCCCAGCAGACACAGAACAGTACACAGAATGCTATATAGTGTGGCTGAACGAGCGGTGTACTACTGTTCCCAGCAGACACAGAACAGTACACAGAATGCTATATAGTGTGGCTGAACGAGCGGTGTACCACTGTTCCCAGCAGACACAGAACAGTACACAGAATGCTATATAGTGTGGCTGAACGAGCGGTGTACTACTGTTCCCAGCAGTGACACACAATGACTGGGGGGGACCCTGGCTAGCGTGGCTGGAGCGCGAACTACCCTGCCTGCCTACCCAAAGCTAAACCCACAGACAAATGGCGGAGATATGACGTGGTTCGGGTATTTATTTACCCGAACCACGTGACAGTTCGGCCAATCAGAGCGCGTTCGGGTCCGAACCACGTGACCCGTTCGGCCAATCACAGCGCTAGCCGAACGTTCGGGGAACGTTCGGCCATGCGCTCTTAGTTCGGCCATATGGCCGAACGGTTTGGCCGAGCACCGTCAGGTGTTCGGCCGAACTCGAACATCACCCGAACAGGGTGATGTTCTGCAGAACCCGAACAGTGGCGAACACTGTTCGCCCAACACTAGTTATAAGCAGTGAGGTGGGTTCACTGAACACAACAGCTAGGTATATGCAGTGAGGTGGGTTCACTGAACACAAAAGGTAGTTATATGCCATGAGGTGGGTTCACTGAACACAAAAGATAGATGCCGTGAGGTGGGTTCACTCAACACAACAGCTAGGTATATGCAGTGAGGTGGGTTCACTCAACACAAAATGTAGTTATATGCAGTGAGGTGGGTTCACTCAACACAACAGCTAGGTATTTGCAGTGAGGTGGGTTCACTGAACCCAAAAGGTAGTTATATGCAGTGAGGTGGGTTCACTCAACACAACAGCTAGGTATATGCAGTGAGGTTGGGTTCACTGAACACAAAAGGTAGTTATATGCCGTGAGGTGGGTTCACTGAACACAAAAGATAGTTAGATGCTGTGAGGTGGGTTCACTCAACACAACAGCTAGGTATATGCGGTGAGGTGGGTTCACTCAACACAAAATGTAGTTATATGCAGTGAGGTGGGTTCACTCAACACAACAGCTAGGTATATGCAGTGAGGTGGGTTCACTGAACACAAAAGGTAGTTATATGCCGTGAGGTGGGTTCACTGAACACAAAAGATAGTTAGATGCAGTGAGGTGGGTTCACTCAACACAACAGCTAGGTATTTGCAGTGAGGTGGGTTCACTGAACCCAGAACCCAAAAGGTAGTTATATGCAGTGAGGTGGGTTCACTGAACACAAAAGGTAGTTAGATGCAGGGAGGTGGGTTCACTCAACACAACAGCTAGGTATATGCAGTGAGGTGGGTTCACTGAACACAAAAGGTAGTTATATGCAGTGGGGTGGGTTCACTGAACACAAAAGGTAGTTAGATGCAGTGAGGTAGATTCAATCAACACAAAAGGTAGTTATATGCAGTGAGGTGGGTTCACTCAACACAACAGCTAGGTATTTGCAGTGAGGTGGGTTCACTGAACACAAAAGGTAGTTAGATGCAGTGAGGTGGGTTCACTCAACACAAAAGGTAGTTAGATGCAGTGAGGTGGGTTCACTCAACACAACAGCTAGATATATGCAGTGAGGTTGGTTCACTGAACACAAAAGGTAGTTATATGCAGTGAGGTGGGTTCACTCAACACAACAGCTAGGTATATGCAGTAAGGTGGGTTCACTGAACACAAAAGGTAGTTACATGCCGTGAGGTGGGTTCACTGAAAACAAAAGATAGTTAGATGTCGTGAGGTGGGTTCACTCAACACAACAGCTAGGTATATGCAGTGAGGTGGGTTCACTCAACACAAAATGTAGTTATATGCAGTGAGGTGGGTTCACTCAACACAACAGCTAGGTATTTGCAGTGAGGTGGGTTCACTGAACCCAAAAGGTAGTTATATGCAGTGAGGTGGGTTCACTCAACACAACAGCTAGGTATATGCAGTGAGGTGAGTTCACTGAACACAAAAGGTAGTTATATGCCGTGAGGTGGGTTCACTGAACACAAAAGATAGTTAGATGCCGTGAGGTGGGTTCACTCAACACAACAGCTAGGTATATGCAGTGAGGTGGGTTCACTCAACACAAAATGTAGTTATATGCAGTGAGGTGGGTTCACTCAACACATCTGCCAGGTATATGCAGTGAGGTGGGTTCACTGAACACAAAAGGTAGTTATATGCCGTGAGGTGGGTTCACTGAACACAAAAGATAGTTAGATGCTGTGAGGTGGGTTCACTCAACACAACAGCTAGGTATTTGCAGTGAGGTGGGTTCACTGAACCCAGAACCCAAAAGGTAGTTATATGCAGTGAGGTGGGTTCACTCAACACAACAGCTAGGTATATGCAGTGAGGTGGGTTCACTGAACACAAAAGGTAGTTACAGTATATGCAGTGAGGTGGGTTCACTGAACACAAATGGTAGTTAGATGCAGTGAGGTGGGTTCACTGAACACAACAGCTAGGTATAAGCAGTGAGGTGGGTTCACTCAACACAAAAGATAGTTATATGCAGTGGGGTGGGTTCACTGAACACAAAAGGTAGTTGGATGCAGTGAGGTGGGTTTACTGAAAACAAAAGGTAGTTAGATGCAGTGAGGTGGGTTCACTGAACAAAAAAGGTAGTTAGATGCAGTGAGGTGGGTTCTGAACACAAAGGTAGGTATATGGAGTGATGAGGTGGGTTAACTAAACACAACAGGTACTAGGTATATGCAGTACTGGGTATTATAATGTGCAGCTCCCTGTCACACACACAGGTAGTCACTGAATGTGCTGGGCCTGGCAGTGGCACACACAGTATGAATTATCAAGGCTGTCTATATGCAACACAAGTGTCAGTTTGACACACACAGAAGAAAAAAAATAGATCACAAGAACAGGATTAGCTCTGAAAAGAGCTGTTGTGGGGTGCTATTAAAGCAATCAGATTCAGTCAGGAGCAAGCTAACAAGCCAAGAGCCTAACTAATCTTTCCCTAGGAGAAACAATCTGCAACAGCTCACCCTACTCTGTCTATTGCAGGCACATGAGTGAGTGTAATGGCTGGTGGAGCCTGCCTTATATAGGGTGGGGAGTGGCTCCAGGGCTGAGTGTAGCCTGATTGGCTACAATGTGCCTGCTTACTGTGATGTAGAGGGTCGAAGTTGACCCTCATAGAGCATTATGGGGTGAATCGAATTTCCGGGAAAGTTTGCCATCGCCGGCGAAGGCGAACCACCCGAAGTTCGCCTGGAACCGTTCGCCGGCGAACCGTTCGGGCCATCTCTACTGGACACAGATGCGTAATGCCTGCAGGCTCATGCGGCTGTTTGAGGAGGTGAAAAACCTGGTGAGTCGCACTGAAGGCGACATGAGTTACTTGATCCCATATGCTTTCTTCCTGGAGCGTGCCGTGCATAGAGTGGTGGATCAAGCTGTAGACGAGCGTGAACAGGAAGAGGAGGAAGAATTGTGGGAACCACAAGATGTGTCACCAACACCCGCGGCAGCACAGAGGAGGGGGGAGAAGGAGGAGGAACAGTCATCTGGGGAAGAGGAGTCAGATGAGGAAGGTGTTTTTTTTTTTTTGAGGAGGGGTAAGAACAACCACAGCAGGCATCACAGGGGGCTTGTGCTGCTCACCTTTCCTGTGGTATTGTTCGTGGCTGGGGGGAGGAGGAGAACTTACCTGACATCACTGAGGAAGAGCAAGAGGAGATGGCTACTACGTCGGCATCCAACTTTGTGCAGACGGCGTCTTTCATGCTGTCCAGCATGAACCCCCGTATAAAAAAACTCAAGTGGAATGACCTGTACTGGGTGGCAACGCTACTAGACCCTCGGTATAAGCACAAAGTGGAAGAGATGTTACCAACTAAACACAAGGCTGAAAGGATGCAGTACTTAAAACACTATTTGGCAAATTTGGTGTACAGTGCATTTAAGGGTGATGTCACAGCACAAAGGAATAAAGGTGCCACTGCCAGTAATCTGCCTCCTCCCATGTCCACGCAGGCAAGGACAGGACGCTCTAGCGATCTCATGGTGATGTTGGACATGCGGACATGCGGACATTCTTTAGTCCAACGCCGCGCCTTAGCCCTTCCGGATCCACCCTCCACCAACGCCTGGACCGGCAGGTAGCCGACTACCTGGCCTTAACTGCCGATGTAGACACTCTGAGCAGCGATGAACCCCTGGACTACTGGGTGCGCAGGCTTGACCTGTGGCCAGAGCTGTCCCAATTTGCCATTCAACTTCTGTCTTGCCCTGCCTCAAGCGTCCTGTCAGAGAGGACCTTCAGTGCAGCTGGAGGCATTGGTCACTGAGAAAAGAAGTCACCTAGGTCAAAAAAGTGTTCAGTACCTCACTTTTATCAAAATGAATGAGGCATGGATCCCGGAGGGCTACTCCCTGCTAGAGATGTTGCAAACCTCCGATTTTCAGTTCGCGATGTTTCAAGAGATCTAATACCTGGAGGCAGACATGATTGAGTGAAATACACATCAAAAGTCCCAGGCAAAAATCTAGATTTCACATAAACCCCTATTTTAAGGTCACAAATCTCATTCAATGTTCAATTACAGGCCTACACTGCTTTACAACATCAGGCAGTGTATTCCTTCCTCGCTCCCTCCTCCCGGAGGGAGGGAGGGTCTCATCTTCCAGGGAATTGTAGAATTCCAAAAGCCAGCCTATATACCTTGGCCGGGAATTGAACCCAGGTCTTGGCCGGGAATTGAACCCAGGTCTGAGTGCTTGGTAGATAGCTCTCTTAACCGCTATACCACCACTACATTCTGAAACCAGCCTAGCATGTACCATTATGATATATCCTAGAGAAAAATGAGCTTGTTTAAAGATTTGTAGGCTTTCAAAAGCCAGCTTACACATACCTTGGCCGGGAATTGAACCCAGGTTTGAGTTCATGGTAGATAGCTCTCTTAACCGCTATACCACCACCAACACTACATTCTGCAACCAGCCTAGCATGTACCATTATGATATATCTTAGAGAAAAATGAGCTTGCTTAAGGATGTGTAGTATGTCAAAAGCCAACTCACATTGGCCAGGAATAGAACACATTCTCTGTGGCACAATTGGTTAGCGTGTTTGGCTGTTAACTAAACTAATTAGTGCAGGCAGACTAGTGACTAAAACAGCACAAGGACCTTGCCTTTTATAAGGGTGGGTGGGGCTCCAGGAGTGAGTGCAGTCTGATTGGCAACAATGTGCCTGCTGACTGTGATGTAGAGGGTCAAAGTTCTACTCAATAGAGCATTATGGGGCGAATCAAACTAACCACCCGAAGTTCGCCTGGAACCGTTCGTCGGCGAACCGTTTGCGACATCTCTACTCCCCGCCCGAAGACTAAGTCAGTCTCCCCACACAGCATCTCTGCCTGCCTGCCCACCTGCCGGCCAGCTGCTGCTGCCTGCCCCAAGACTAAGTCAGTCCCCACACAGCATCTCTGCCTGCAGGCCGCTTGACTACCTTCTCCGCCACCACTAACAGGGTCCCAGACGCCAGGTGGATTCCTGAATTTTTAAGGCACTGCTAGCAGCGGCCGCTTACAAAAAGTATAATAATGTTTCTGGCTGTACAGCAGCTGCAGCTGCAACAACAAAACTAAGGGCATGTACATGTGTCAATTCCCGTTCGTGATTGTTACCTTGCCGCGGTGAAGGGGCTTGCATATCACAATGAAGCAATGACCGGCTATATGAGTGTGAGTGTCTGTTGATAAGGCCGTTGCTTCATTGTGGACAGACCAAATTCGATCAGCTGGACAGTCACTGATGTTCTGTCATTGAGCTACCTCAGCCCAACCATATGGGCTTGAAACCCCCCCCCCCCCCCCCTGCACTCTCGCCATCGTGTTTACCAGTCCAGCACGGCCATCACTACACAAACAGCTGTATGCGGTGCGTTACACAATGAGTTTGGTCTGTCAGTGTGAAGCAGTACGCTAATTACACTACCTGATTGATGTATACACACGCAAGATGTTTTCAAGCACTTTAGGCCTCCAATTTAGCAATGTAATGTGATTTCTGCCCATAACACCCTGCTGTGCGTCAAAGCCAGATTTTTCCCCGGGATTTTGGGCATGTATCCCACTCCGCCATTCTCACATCCAGGTGTTAGACCCCATGAAACATCTTTCCCACCACTTTTGTGGCCAGAACCAGTGTTTGTAGTTTTTCAAGTTCGCCTGCTTATTGAAGTCTATTGCGATTCGCCGAATTTGCAGGTTCACAAACCTCTTGCGGAAGTTCGCGAACCGAAAATCTGAGGTTCGCTCCATCTCTACTGCTCATCCTGCATTTTTAATAAAAAGACAAGACACAAAACATTTATATCACTCTTTTCTCCTGGTGTTCTCAAAGCGCCAGAGCTGCAGCCACTATAGGCAGTAGCAGTGTTAGGGAGGTCTCCTCACTGAATAGGTGCTGGCTTACTAAACAGGAAGAGGCAAGATTTAATCCCTGGTCTCCTGTGTCAGAGGCAGAGCCCTTAAAGAACAAGTGACATCCATGCTAACCTAGAAATTAAAAACACATAAGTAGATAAATACTACTTCTACTTACATAACAGATGTATTATGCTACCCACGTCATGATTCCTGTGAATTTTATAAGGGAAAAGCAGAAAATCCTATTCTAGGCAGTGGCCATTTTGCCAAGCTAATGCTGACATCATATCCTCCCGGACTCTTGTTTTCCCCCCTCCCTTCTCTTGCTCATTGTGTATACATTAGATGCCTGCCTCCCAGAGTCTTCAGATGCTCCCACTGAGGTGTATACTAGAAACTGCACTTTTTTTTTCCTTTTCTCCTCCAATCGCTGAGTCACCTTAGCCTTGCTTGTAAACACAAGTGAGCAGAGGTGTTTCAGATAAGAAGCTAGGCGGGGAAATAAATGAAAGAGAAGGACTATATTATAGATAAAAAGAACCCCCAGCATTCAACTGTTTGGCACTGACTACTAAAGCATGGCCACAAAGACATACTGATGTTGAATATTAACAATATGCAATGTTTCAGTTTAGCCAATCAGCCTCCTAGTTTCCTATTTTCCTTTTTCTATTAGTAACAGTGATGTAGCAAATGTGACATTTTCGGTTCGCGATCCTCGAGCGCGAATTTCCTCAAAAGTTCACAAACAGGCAAATCTGGTTAACTGCCATAGACCCTCAATGGACAAGCAAATCTTATAACCTACAGGGACTGTTTCTGGACTACAAAAGTGATGGAAAACTTGTTTCAAGGGGCCTAACACCTGGACCGTGGCATGCCAGAGGGGGATCCATGGCAAAAGTCCCACCAAAAATTACGTGGTTGACGCAGAGTTGTGTTTTAAACTCTGAAGAGCAGAAATCACAGTACATTCCTAAATTTGTGGAATTAAGTGCTTTAAAATGTCCGGCATACGTACACAGCGATAAGGTAGTGTAAGGGTTATGCCCGGTTCACAGAGACAGACAACTGCAAAGAGCTTTATTGATAACGTCAGGTGAGCAAATCTTTTTTTTTTACTAATTGAAACCTCCTGGACATAAATGTTAGTCCTGTCAGTGGCAGTCTTTGCGCAGTGGTGTGTAGAGGCCGCCGTGCTTGTGCGCACTTTCACCGGAGTGCAGGTGATGGCAGTTTTTCAGCCCCTATGGTCAGGCTGAGATAGTTCAATGACAGTTAAATGACCAAAAAAAACACTGATACTGCACTTAGGCCTAATACAGGGGGCAGTAGTAAATACTAGATGCCAGTAGTGGTGGTGAAGGATTATTTGGTTATGGTTGGTGCACTACTAAGACCAGCAGACCTGTCTCCAACAGCTAACGTGTACGGGACACATAGGATTGCAATATAACAATAGCAAGAAAAAGAAAAACAGCCCTCAGAAGGGTGAACTACTGTAGCACTAAGCACTGACTGCGCCCGTCTGCAACAGCTAAAGTGCACTGTGTGGACACACTGAACATCAATATCACAAGATCAAAACACAGCCTTTAGCTCTGTGTTTATTTAGATGGTGAATTGGTATTGTAGCAGCATGAAACTCCACTGGGGACACAGAACACAGGCCTAACTAACACTTTCCCTATCTGCAGCACACTCTCCCTGATCTGCCTAGCACAGAAGCCAAACACAGACTGTAAAATGGCTGCTGTGCTGGCTTTCTGATAGGTGTGGGGAGGGGGCGGTCCAGGTGGGAGGGATAGCTAATTGGCTGCCATGTGTATGCTGATTCTGGAGTAAGGGGTCAAAGTTTGGCTCCATTATAATGTATAGGGGGCAGGTCAAACCCGCAATGTGTTCGCCTAAGGGGGTGAGCACAAATACTCGTTGTTCGCCACAAACTATTTGCGGGCAGAATAGTTCGGGCCATCTCTAATTAGTAATCATGTACTCTATTTTTTGTTGTTTTTGTTTTTTTTCAAGGAACTATTTTTTTTAGGTTGAATTAGTTTACAATTAACAAGTTTCTTATATAAATTTCTCATTTATGTATGTGCCTTTTTTATAATTGTATTATTTGTCATGCCTTTTCAAATTGTCATTATTTTTGTCATATAAAACACACACAAAAAAAACAAAAAGCAGTTTACTAAAGTACTCACATCTCTCCTGCAACCTCTTCCCTGCAATTAGCTTGAATACAATTAATAATAGCATTATTGTCTCTTTTCATTCCTTTATCACTCTGTAAAAAATAAATGCTTTCTGAGCCTATTTTTTAGAAATGGTTTTTGATGGACTTTTTATTAAAGCCAAGTTCACGCTAGGCAAAAACACTGCATTATAATGCAGAGCCCATATCTTCTTTTCAGTGTCCAAAGTCAGTCCAGATCATCTGATGAATGGCAAAGTAATGTACTGTCTGGCAAAATGTGTGCAGCAGGATTTTTCCACAATGTAATGGACAAATAAAGGAATCCATCAATATAAACTGGCCCATAGAGATTCACCTTTCATTTTCAGTCTGTTGTCCAGTCTATCAAAATGCAGGGCTGTGGACTGGACCTACATTTTTGTCCATATATTCATCTATGCGCAAATAGATTTCAATGCATTTGGTGAAAATGTGTTTTCTTATGCCCATATATGTTTATGAATGTTCTCATTTGTGTGAAAAATTGATTTTCCTAACACAAGAAACAAAATGTAAATGGCCATATTTGCTCATTAGTATAGTAGTTACAATGAGTTTTATTAACTTTCATGGCAATTTCAAATCCATTGCTCTCCTAAAAACACTCAAAATGACCTTAATTTTCCTTTCTACACTTACAGTATGTCAGTATAATACACAGTAGTTTTAGGTTTTCATGAAAACTTTTCCAGTGTCATGAAATTCTGTCTAGGTTTTATTCAATTCCGTAAAAAATGTTTTCTAAGCATTAGTGTATTTTTCGGTGTAATCATATATTCATGCTAAATGAAAGAGATTCCACCCTTTGACCACATTCTGTGACCACAGTAAATTCATTGCAGTCCTTCCTAAATTACAGGACTTACTGCAGATGTGGAAATATCAAAGAGAAAAGTTTCCCTTGTTTTCGTAGAAGAGATTTTAGAGAGCTAGAGAGAATGTTTAACAAATTTCAGGTGTTCTTGTTGCTAGAGCTGTCAAAGATTCCTATCCATCCTATTGGCTTTTTTAAAAGCTCTCTGGATGACTTCCTGTTCATATCCTCTGCTTATGAGTCTTTTTCCCAGTACTTCTGATTGAGATATGAAACTTGCATCGTCTGCATTATTCCTGCGCAGCCTGAGGAACTGGCTGTAGGTGATTGATTGGGTCACATGATTGGGGTGGAAACTCGATCTGTGTAAGAGGGCGTTAGAGGCAGTTGATTTCCAAAAGCCCCTGGGGATTAGAGTATTGCCCTGTATCACCAACTCCAAGTCTAGGAAGGCAACCTTATTGTGATCGGTTGTGGCAGTGAAGGCCATATTCATGGTGTTATTATTCAAATACACAAAAAATTTGTCAAAGGTTGCACAAGTCCCAGACCAAATAATAAGGACGTCGTCCACATACCTGGACCACATCCTGAGTTGGCACCGAAACGGGTTAGCATTGGTATGGACATATTGTTCTTCAAACCACGCGAAAAAGATATTGGCATAGGTGCAGGAGACCACCGTTCCCATGGCGGTCCCTGACACCTGCCAATACCAAGCACCGTCAAATAGGAATGCATTATGGGAAAGGACAAACATCAGACATTCACATATGAAATTCTTGTAATCGTCACTTTTGTTCGTTCTATTGAGAAAAACTCTCACAGCCTGCACCCCCAAATTATGGGGGATACGGCTGTAGAGGCTCTCTACATCGATAGTTGCAAGCAGGTCGCCCTGGATCCACGTAAGGGTATCAAGACCCGTAAGACATCCAATGTGTCCTGTAAATGGGAAGGAATTTCATCCAATAGGGGCCTCAGGACGTGGTCCAGATATCTGGACAACCTTTCGGTAACCGACCCAATGCCCGAGACAATGGGTCAGCCCGGAGGGTTGGTCTGGGACTTGTGCACCTTCGGTATATGATACCACACTGGTTTGATGGGAAAGTCTGGTAATAGATCTTTTGCTAACTTGGGGTCTTATACCCCTTTCTCAGCACCCTGTCTTAAAAGAGATCTCAAGCGGTCCTGGTACATTGTAGTGGGGTCCCGACGTAGTGGTATATAGGTACTAATGTCCTGTTATTGTCTTAAAGCTTCTGTTTTATATTGCTTTTCTGTCATGATGACAATTGTTCCGCCTTTGTCCGCATGCTTTATTTGAAGATCAGGTCTTTTCTGCAGCCATTGTAATACTCTTTCCTCTTGGGGTGACAGATGTTTTGGACTTTGTGGATACATTTCTGCTCTTATTTCTTTTTCCATAATTTTTTGGAAAATGTCCAAACTTGATCCAGGCTGCACAGGAAATGGTGTCAAGGATTTACAAGCTTTAAAGTTGGTCTGCAGACTTTTGAATATCTTATCCTTAGACTCCTCGTCCTCTAACTCTTTGAGTATTTCAAGGTTAAGAAGATCTTGCTGATCCCATTTAATTCCAGGACTAAAACCCAGTGAACTTATAATAGTGCCTCGACTCACGTTAGCCTGCTTGCTCGTGACAAAATCTTTCTTAGCAAACTGTAGCTGTATGTTCAATCCTCTTATATTTTTATAAAGATCTATTCTGTACTGAACATAATCAAACTCTGTAGTGATGCTGAAGTTGAGTCCCTTCTGCAGTAAAGTAATGGTACCTTCCGGGAGTTGATATTCCGTTAGGTTTAAAATCTGCAATTGCTCTTGAGGCAAATCCTGCAACTTTAATTCCTTCTCCGTTTCGGTTGTGCCGGGTCTTTCCTGTCCTCCCAGGAGATGTTCCTCCTTTCCTTTTTTGCCTTCTTCTTGCCTCTCCCCCTCCTTGTCCTCCGCCTAAAGGGCGGCTTTCTGGTCTTATGTCAACAGGCTGTCCCCTTGATTTGGGCTTAGTGTTCTCATCGTCACTGGAGTCAGATTCAGTAGTCCAGTGCCCTTTGCCTTTTTTCGAGGATTTTGATGTCCTAATCCTTTGCCAGGAAAAGAAGCGTTTAAGTGTATAGTCCTCCTTGTCTCTTTGAAACTTATGCAATTTGCGTTCTTTAATAGCATTCTGTATCACTGTTAATTTGCGGTCAATGCGTTTTAAAGTTTTCGTATATTGTTCTCGATTAACCAACCCTTGGTATTGCGTTTTAATTGTATCCATTTCCTAAAAAACCTTGGTATGCTCTTGTTTTGTACGTTCGAGTACTATGTCCTGTAACCGGACGGCTTGCTCAATGAAAGCTCCCTTCCATTTCTTAACAAAATCTTCGTCGTCCTGGTATTCCGATGGTTCGACATATCTCCTGAAACCCCGTGCTGTTATACCATCATCCTTATATTGCTGCAATGTGGTTTTTGTCCAAAATAACTTCACCTCCTTTTCACTTAACCTTTCCAGGTTAGTTTCTGCCACCCTAGCACCCACCGTTTTATTAGCTGTTGTTGATGCGGCAGGGTTCTTGAAGAATGTTTTTACGTAATTTCTACCTTTTTCAACTGCCACTCCCTCCTGCTCCTCTCCACTCAGTGAATCTTCATTTTCAGAGTCGGAACATACTATGTCATTACTAGTAGTCATAGATGTCATGGCTGCGTGCTCAAGCATAATGTGTTAGCACATACACCCCGGCTTTGGACTGTGCCCTCCCTCCCCCTCCCTGGATGGAAGACGGCCGCTGCAGTGCCAGCATCCCTTTCCCTTTTTTACTCATATGATATCCTAAACTTAACACATGCAGTTGACTGCACAAAGTTACCTGGACTTTATGCAAACTATGTTTGCTATTTCAAGTTACGTACAATGCGCAAGTGTAACGATTGGTGTGGCAACACAGACGTCTGATTATGTGTGATCTGCAGAATCACCAATAATACAGACGCTATACCTGATTATGTGGTGATCTGCAGTATCACCAATAATACAAGTATAGCTGGCAGAATACAAAGTATGTAGTGCTTGGTGCAACAGTAACAGAAAAGTTTAGCAAGACCTCACCAGAGGAGCTGGTGGTCACTATTAGTACACAGTAACTGAATAGTTTGACTAAACCTCACCAGAGGAGCTGGTGGGTACTATTAGAACACAGTAACTGATTAGATTGGCTAAACCTCACCAGAGGAGCTGGTGGGTACTATTAGAACACAGTAACTGATTCGTTTGGCTAAACCTCACCAGAGAAGCTGGTGGGTACTATTAGAACACAGTAACTGAATAGTTTGGCTAAACCTCACCAGAGGAGCTGGTGGGTACTATTAGAACACAGTAACTGAATAATATGACAAAACCTCACCAGAGGAGCTGGTGGGTACTATTAGAAGAGCACCTCACCAGTGACAAGGGCTCACTGGTGAGTAGACAGGTCAGACAGGCTAGGATCAGTAACAGGCGGGCAGGTACAGTACAAAATCGGCAGACAAGAGAGTAGTAAGATATCAGGCAGGGTTCAGCAACAAAGTCAGATGGGCAGAAGTACAGAAACGATAAGCAAGAGCAGAGTCAGAGGGTAGCCAGAGTCATACACAGAATATCAATATACAGTAATACAATAATCCTAGTCTTGTGTGAAATCCCTGGTTTCCTCCCAGATCAAAGCACACCGGATAACACGTGAGTATTCGCAACAGCAGACAAGTTGCGAGTGAACAGTGAAGGCTTATGAAGCAGAGGAGACCCCACGGCCGCGCCCACAACAATCAGCCAATCCGGAGCGCCGTGAGTCTCCTCTGACATCAGCCGACCAGCTGGTCAGCTGACGCGCCTCCTCCCCGCATAAAGGTCCTGTCTCCGCGCGTACCCGCGCAATACGGCAACCCTATGTGCAAAAGACAAACCCGTCCTCGGCGTACTAGACGCCAGAGGCACGGGCGAAGTCCTTGAACAGGAAGGCAAGGCGGCTGCGGAGACACTCTGCGTGCCCGCAGCCGCCATTACTGCGGATGTTACAGCAAGTGAGTGTTATTAGTATCTAACTGACCATCCCTGGAACTTGGTACCCAGACGTGTAATGTTCCTGTCTGCTTCAAGTAGTCCTGACTGATGTTGGAGTTGACCTTGGCTTGGGTATAAGCTGAAGTAATAATAAAGAATACATACATGGCTGAGATCTTATCATTTTTGGGAACTCTACTTCCCCAGATGTTGCCTTCACGCACATACACTGTCCTTTGCTGTACTTGTACCTTCACCCCATGTTAAGTTACATACCTCATCATCTAGCTCCTCCTTTTTTCTCCCTAGACATAGACTTGTAGCAAGCACCAGTAGGTAGTGAATGATAAGTGCATGTTATGTCTTGGCCAGCTCTTCCTGGGTGGTTCACTCCTAGTGATGGGCAAGCTTTTGTGCCGCGGTTCAACAGCCAGACAGAATACCTGCATGCTGCCGTTTGCAGACACATAGGTTTGTGAACCTGCAAAAACTTGGGTTCGCTGCCTCAGGATCACTGCACTGCACAAGTGTAAAAACAGCCTAAATGCACATTTTTCTAAAAGCAATTTCAATTGCTAAAACCATCATATCTTTTTCAGGCAGTCCAAAAGAATGGGGTAAAACATGGAAGTGGTAGGAAGATAGATTAATGATAGCAGTATGCAAATCTACAGTACTTTTGTGTCAGGATCTGCAGGTCTGCGAAACCTCGTGTTCCAGAACGCTTGCTTGTGTGTTGTAAGTTTAAACTTAGATATCTGAAGGTACAACACAGTGTTCTGCTAATTATTTTTATTTTATTGCTAGTTTGTTTTTTCTGGTTGAACTAGATTGATGGATTTTATTTTTAATTAAACTAACTATGCAACTCAAATGCAATGGAAAACACAAGTTAGCTTTCTTTTGCTTTCCATAACATTTTAGTAAGAGGGATTTTTGGTCCATTGTAGCCCCTTACACACTCCTAGGAGTTCTGGGTCACCATGAGCCTGCTGGGTACTCTGTAACTTTACAACTATGATAGAGACTTTTTGGTTCTTACTGTGAACCTGGGTCTGGTGAGGAGTAGGAAATGGTAGTATTATATGTAATGAGATACAGTGCAACGGCTCTGCCTTTGATGATGTAGTTACAGGGGGCACTGTTACCAGTGAGATGGGATGTGTAGGAAGAAGGAAATGCCTTGTGTGGAACCCAGAAATATGATTTTCTGCTGTGCACTCTGCATGTGGGGCACAAGCAGGATTTCTGCCATCCAATGGCCGGGGCATATCTGTGCTGAGAACAAAGCTGGAAGCTTCCCCACATGGTAAGAACAGGTTACTCTGGCCAGGTGGTAGTTGTTCATGGGGCAGGGGAGGGGTATTACTGACTTGTGCCACTAGTATCCTCCCCTGCCCATTGCATCCCTGTGCCCCAAATTATCTCACCATTCGCATCTTCTTTCACAAAGTGAGAGAGAGGTGTATATGGCTGTTCCGGTATCCCATTGCTGGCTGTGAGCATGAGAATGAACAGGCTCTGGCATTACCTGCAATACATATATATGTATATTGTACAGTATATATAGGCATTGTACTAAGCAATCTCTGTCTCTCTAATCTTGCTATATAGGTATGCTGAACACATGAATCAGTGATGCGCTCGTCTGCCTTGCATCATTTCTTAGTGCTGCACAGATGACCCTTTGCATGGGCAGTGGAATCTATTATATGTTGTCTTTCACTTTAGCAGTACCTTGATGGTAGAAGCAGGTATTGTTTAATCAATGTAAAATGTTTCTCTTAAATATCTTTCCACACACGGGGCCAGATGCAATTCACTTTTTCTCCTGAGTTTTCTCCAAGGAGATATTTTTTCATCTTCAATTTATAATAACTTTTTAGCACTTTGCAATGGAAAATGGTACAAAAGGTAGGTGAATAAGTACTATCAAAATTATTTTGAGTACTTGTTAGCTTGCTGGTGGTTTAAAAGTCATTTTATTGACACGTTTGAAAATATCACCTGGGAGAAAACTCAGTTGAAAAAGTTAATTGCATATGGCCCCCGGTGCATTGCACAACCCAGTGAAAGTTAACCCTGCTAAAGCAATGTATTGGCCTGTGATGCATTGTGCAACCTTTCCTCCTTAACCCCTCCCTTTACAGGAACCACTTGTGATAAGTGTTTCTTTCAGTCAAACAGCAATCAATATCTCTTTTCATTGGCATGCTTTTTCTTAAGTTAGCTTAAAATAAGTTAATTGGGCCTTAACCACTTCAGCCTCCAGTCGTTTTTCACCTATGCATCAGAGCAATTTTCACCTCCCATTCATTCACCAATAATTTTATCACTAGTTATCACAATGAATTGATCTATATCTTATTTTTTATGCCACTAATTAGGCTTTCTTTGTGTGGTACATTTTGCTAAGAATTATTTTTTTCTGCATTTTAACAGGAATATTAAGAAAAAAATGGAACAAATTCATTATTTCTCAATCTTCGGCCAATATAGCTTTAAAATAATACATGCTACCATAATTAAAACCCCCATATTTTATTTGCCCATTTATCCCGGTTATTACATCATTTAAATGATGTCCCTATCACAATGTATGGCGCCAATATTGCCCCAAAAAAGTATGTACATGTAGTTTTACTATTTGGCCACAAAATGGCCACAGTCATTTTTTTTTATTCCATCCTGTAAGCAAGCACTCTCGCTTACAGGAAGTATAGGGAGGATGTGATTTTTGTATTTTGTTCAGAAAGACCGTGGCTTCTCATGGAAGCTGTCAGTCTTCCTAACGGGGACTGAGAATATTGACTGGAAACGTAGTTCCCATTCATTGATCGCCGGGCTAACGGACGGCAGCACGGAAGCGCGTGCGAACGTAGCAGCAACATCCAAAAGGCTAAAATGGTTAATCAATAATGCAAATAATAATTATTGAATTTTTTGTATTATTTTAAGCTGTCGCTTTTTTGGGGGCTACGTTCAAAGTGACACATTGTGGTGTATGCCCTGTAAAAATCTCCTATCCCCTATAGTGGGGGCTTTCTGGCTACCTAATTGGGTGGCTACCTCTGGCTACCTATGCTGAATACTTGATTTACACACCCTTGCCCTTGGTGCTCTGTAGTCTAGAATCTGCCCTGCCTATGAGCAATCAATACCAAGGATTGTCATAGCATTCCTCTTAACATCTCCTTCAGGTTAATTTGTTTATGCATTTTATTACATTTTCTGTGCCAGCCTAAAGCTTAGGACACATTCTAGATGACATTCAACTGAGCTGGCCACTAAGGAATTTCAGAGCCGAGAATCTAGTATGGAGCTCCCTAATGTCGTTGGAGTGTCAGATCTTTAGTGGCAAGGACATTGACCGACCCTCAGGCTAGGTTCACAGTGGTCAGTTGCATATTACGCACCTGTTTTAATGTGTGTGAACTACAATGAAGACTGGACATAGACTTTAATGCAAAGCCTGCATGCATTGAGTTAGAATAATGTGATCTGTTACAGCACAGCACTGTGAACAGGCCCATAGAATTGCATGGGCAGCGACAGAATTATTCTGCAACACAACTGAGCACTGTGAACAGAGCCTCAAGCACATCAATCTCTTAACTAGTTGACCACTGAAAAGTTTTTCCCCTTTAGGATCAGAGCAATTTTCAAATTTCAGCGCTCCTCCCTTTCATTCGCCCAAAACTTTATCACGACTTATCACAATTAACTTTTTCAGTTTTGTGTCCATCACTAATTACAAGCCCATAATTTTAAAAAAATAACAGTAATATACCCTTTTGACATACATATTAAAAAATTTCAGTCCCTGAAGTAACTATTTATTTTTTTTATTGCCATTTTTTATGCAAACGTTTTCTTTGGGCAACCATGGGAGAGTGTGGGAGGTAAGGGGTTAATTTTAAATGCATGAGTATGTCTTTTTATTCCAAAAAAATGTATGTAGGTGTAATCTTCCTATTTGGCCACAAGATGTACTTGTGCATTATCTTCCTGTGTGTACTATTAGTATGCTAACAGGAAGTAATGTGTGGATGTGTTACTTTCGTTATTACAATGACCTCAGACATCTAATTGATGGCAGCAATCATTGACACGGGGACTTTAATCAAGAAATGTGAACTGCATTCCCATTAATTGATATCCCCTCTAATGAGAAAACGTGCGAGAACAAGCATGAGTGTGCAGCGGAGATAGACGAGTATCTACATCCTTGGGACTTCAGATGAAGTTTCCCAGGGTGATATACTGCACAGGATGCAGTAAGTAGTTAACCCTGCACTTGGTCCCTGAACTGTCCCAGAATTTAATGAGTCCCAAATCCCTGTGGGAACTAAACATAACTTGTATTCCCTTCTGCAAATACTTTTTAATTATGCCTTTAGTTTATACTTTCAGAAAATGATGTACTGGGTTTACAAAAGGTTAAGCTCAAATGAATGGTAAGCTTCTTAATCTGTATTCACAGTGGTCAGTTGCATAATGCATACATTATAATGAGTGTGTACTGCAATGGAGACTGGACATAGTCGATCACAGTGATTGATCTTCCCACCCCGGTCATCCCTGGACCTCCCAGATGTGCAGGTCACTGTTAACCACACTAATATTCACCCTACCTCTCAAGCCCGCTGTCTGGGTGTCACCCTGGACTCCGCACTCTCCTTCACTCCCCACATCCAAAACCTCACAAAGTCCTGCAACTTCCACCTTCGTAACATCTGTAAGATTCGCCCTTTCCTGACCCCTGCCACCACCAAACTCCTCATCCATGCCCTCATAATTTCCCGCCTCGACTACTGCAATGCCCTTCTGTCTGGACTCCCTAAGACCCGAATAGCCCCACTGCAGTCCATCATGAATGCGGCTGCCAGAATTATCCACTCCTCCCATCGCTCCACCAGGGCGGCTCCCCTCCGTGAATCCCTCCACTGGCTTCCTATCCAGTCCAGAATCAGATTCAAGATATTGTGTCTGACCTACAAATCCATCCACAAAACCTGTCCAACCTACATTTCTGATCTTACTCAGAGATACACACCAAGCCGCTCACTCCGCTCCTCCAATGAACTTCGCCTGACCGTCCCCCGCATCACCCAGTCCCATGCACGCCTCCAAGACTTCTCAAGAGCCACTCCGACACTATGGAACTCCCTACCTCCACCCATTAGGGCAGCCCCCTCCTTCAACACCTTCAAGAAGGCCCTCAAAACTCACCTTTTCACTCTTGCCTACCACCCCTCACAATTGCTCTAAACCCACAGCCGAACTCTGGTCCCCTACCTCTCGTGTCCCTACCTCTCCCTCTAGATTGTAAGCCTTTGGGCAGGGTCCTCACTCCTTTTGTGTCCTACCTGATCATGCACCTCTATTACTGTGCACCCATGCTATGCATTTGAGTGAACCTAACTTGCCTAACTCCATGCTCCCATCCAGTGACTGACTAAGCATTACCTTGTACTCATACTGTGCTGTGTGATCTGGTTTTCTTGTATTCCTGTATTGTCATATTGCTGTTTGTCACCCCTAAATATTGTCTGTAACCTAAATTAATGTCCAGCGCTGCGTAATATGTTGGCGCTTTATAAATACAACAAATAAATAAATAAATAAATATATTGAAACGGCTGTGAAATCGCAGCGCACACCGCTGAGAGAATGATCGATTTCCGTCCGAAATCGATCGTTCGCGTCGATTCCCGTCGACCCATCCGTGCGGAAGATTTTTATCGGTCGCCGGCGGGTCGGGAGTGCGTCGTTAGCGGCGTTCGAATGCCCGCCGACCGACGCAATGTAGCGGGTATACATTACCTGCTCCGGCCGGCGCGAATCCCCGCTCACTGCTGTCTTCTCCGCTCTGGTCTGGTCTAGTCTCCGGCATGCTTCACTTCTTCCTGCCCGGCAGGAAGTTTAAACAGTAGAGGGCGCTCTACTGTTTAAACTTCCTGCCGGGCAGGAAGAAGTGAAGCATGCCGGAGACCAGACCAGACCAGAGTGGAGAAGACAGCAGTGACATCGGGGATTCGCGCCGGCGGAGCAGGTAATTTATGCGGGGGGTGGGGGAGCGGCGGCGGCACCACCACCACCACAGATTGTGAACGGTTTCAGGCTGAAATCGGTTCACAATATGTTTGCAGTAAAGGTGGCCATACGATCCCTCTCTGATCAGATTCGATCAGAGAGGGATCTATCTGTTAGTCGAATCTGATGGCAAATCGACCAGTGTATGGCCACCTTAAGTTGACATGCAGAATTATTCTGCAACGCAACTCAGGACTATGCACTAGCCCTAATCATCAAACTGTGTTTGCAATATTAAAAAAAGTAAAAAAAAAATAAGATCAATTGTAAAATGGAGATCTTCTGTGTAGGAAGTATGGTATAGCTAATAAGAAATAGAAAATTCAAAGTGTTCCCATGGGGGCTATAAAATTTAGTCTAACAAGATAAGTCATTGTATTTTTGGAAAATAATTTATTCCTGTTTAGCAGAATCAAAGTTTCTTAAAGTGTATGAGTCAGCTAGAAGTATTAGAAACAAAGTTTACTAATATGTATAAAGTCTTGTATTTGTTTAACCACTTTTCCTCTGCTACTTGGTGGGTGTCATTTGTGGCACCCACCAAGCCACCATGATGTAAATTTACTGATGCAGCTTTTCGCTTCAGAGTGCACCCCCTGGCACTGTCAGCTGCATTACTAATTGGTGAAAAGGAAAATGTTCCCTTGTAGCCAATTATTGTAGCCAATCGTCATCAAGCCGGGACCAGGGTGTTCGGTATTACAGGGCTCAGTGCACCGCGTTGAATGGAAGCTGGAGCTGAAGGATGATCGCAGGAACCAGGTAAGGTGAGATATTCTGCTTGCAGGGGCATTTTTTTTATCGATCTGGCCACGGAGGGGGCAGAGTGGTAAGAGGGGGGCACATCTGGCTACCCATAACGGAAGGTGGGGGGCAGAGTTCTGAAAGGGGGGGTTTGAAATGTATTTTGGGGCACATCTAGGTAACTGGGGGTGAGGAATTAATAATGGGAGGCACATCTGATGGTCCTGGAGGCCATAACCTAACACTGGGGGCACATTTGGCTATAATGGGGAGGGGGCGCTAATCCTGGGGGCACATCTGGCTACAATGGGGAACATTGATCCCGGGGACACATCTTGCTATAATGATGGGCCCTATTCTGGGGAGCGCATCTGTCTATCTATATGGGGGCTAGCAAATACAGGGGACAGATCTGGCTATACTGGGGGACTGATATTGGGGGACACATCTGACTATACTGGGGGGGCTGATACTGGGGACACACCTGGCTATCTATATGTAGGGGATGTAATACTGGTGGCATGTTTACCTACTGTAGCATTTTTAATTTTTTACTAGAATTGGTGAAACCTGAGGATTAATGCAATTTTTCATTTTCCCCCCTCTTTTTCCCATTAAAATGCATAGAATTTTTTTTTTCTTGGGTCAAAATACCCCCCTATGAAAGTCTAGTATGTCCTGAAAAAAACGATACCTAGATCATTTAGGTGTCGTGAGTAGGGATAAAGTTATGGCTGTTTAAATAGGGACATGGCTAAAGCGTCAAAACTGCTCTTTCCATAAGGGGAAAAGAAGGTCTGGATGCAAAGTGGTTAAAGAAAACAAGCTTTGGATCACCCTTTCTAATTGTAGGAAAAATTGCAAGGTGGGTCCGGGCCTTAATGGATTTTGTTTGACTTTTTACTACCTCAGTAGAGATGGCTCGAACCTCAGATTTTGGGTTCATGGACTGCGGACAAGTTTGCGTTCGCGCAAACCGCCATGGATTTCAATGGGCAGGCGAATTTTAAAACCTACAAAGATTGTTTCAGGCCACCAAAGTGATGGAAACGTTGTTTCAAGGAGTCTAACACCGGGAGGGGGCATGGCAGAGTGGGATACATGCCAAAAGTCCCTCGGAAAATTATGTATTTGATGCAGAATAGGGTTATAATCCCTAAAGGGCAGAAATCAAAGTACATTCCCACATTTGAGGAAAAGGGCTGCTTTAAAATGCCCAGTGTGTTAATGTAAGGGCTATGGCCACTTCACACTGACAGACAAAACGCCACGTTTACCGGTATTGAGGTCTGTAAGGCCCTTAGGTGTGTGGGCGCTGCATGCGCACTGCTCAACTGAGGCAGACTAGCTCAGTGTACAGGTGAAATTTTATTTTTTTCTTGAGCCTTTTTGTGAAAGTTATTGATAAAAAGTTATTTTGAAAGTTATTTATGTATAGATTTGTTATTTATAACAAATTACAAAATACATATTTATTTATAAAAAAATACAACATTTTAAGGACATATTTCAATAATTTCAATGATAATTTTCAAAAAATGTAAAGTCAGCAGGTGTCAGGCTGGCAGCAGCAGGCCTGCCTGCCATGCTTGGTGGGGGTGGTTTTGCTCAACTTAAGTGCAGAGTCACGCGGTGGAGGCTTACCACCAGTTGCCATTGGTGTTCAGTGGGTGACAGGCTGGCAGCAGGCCTACCTGCCATTCGTGGTGGGGGTGGTGTCACCCAACTCCAATGCAGAGTCACGCTGCGCAGTGGAGACTGAAAATTGAGCCATGGAAAGACCAAGACCCGCATAGGGACAAGTACCTTACGAAGGCACATGATAAAAAAGCAAAAACTACAATGGGATTACCACCTGAGGAAAAGCAGCATACAAAAGCAAAGCCACACACCACAGTGAAAGATACCAGGCCGCAATTATTTCTCAAAAAAGGTGATACCCAAACCGTACCGTGATGTTGAAAGGCAAGTGGTGTCATCTTTGGCACACAGCATTGGGTCAAGGGTCCATCTGACCACAGATGCCTGGTCTTCAAAGCACAGTCGGGCCTACCCGAAGACTAAGTTAGTCCCCACACACAGCATCTCTGCCTGCATGCTGTGTGACTGCCTGCCCCAAGACTAAGTCAGTCCCCACACAGCATCTCTGCCTGCAGGCCGCTTGACTGCCCTCTCCACCACCACCAACAAGGTCCAGGACTCCAGGTGGATTCCTGAATTTTTAAGGCCACTGCTAGCAGGGGCCGCTATAATAATTTTTCTGGTGCGTGTACATGCCTGCCTAATTTTTCTGGCTGCACTGCGGCTGCAACAACAAAACAAAAGGCATGTACATATGTAAAATCCCCTTCATGATCGTTACCTTGCTGCGGTGAAGGGGCTTGCATATCACAATAAAGTAATGACCTATATGAGTGTGTTGGGGGGCACACCCAAGAAAATACAGTTGTTGCTTCATTGTGGATTGAGATGCTCAAATCCGTATTCGGCGGTCACGTGATTACAAACACTTCCTCCTTCCGGGTTGAAGGAGGAAGTGTTTGTACTCATGTGACGTGCGTGGATCGCATCGTGGGAGGCGCCGAGGGACGGCCCTAAGAAGACGTCAGATAGGTAAGATTAATAGGGGTGCTTGAATACCCCTTTTCAAAATCCAAATTGATCCGGATCCGGATACCCAGATATCTGGATCCGGATCGGATATCCGAATCCGATCGTTCAGATATCTGTGTTCATGCGGATATCCGAACGCATTATCCGGGCTATCCACGTGGATTCGGATATCCGGATAATAAAAACGGAAGTGCCCTTTAAATTGCTTTAAAAAACGTTTTTTAGGGTAAATGAGGCATGTAGCATCATTATTTTTTAAAGGGGAACACTAATTGATGATGTGGGGACTTAAAATCCCCCCCCCAAAAAAAAATGGCTGTCAATTAACGTTAAGCCTAGGTTCCAGACAGCGGTCGTGCAGCCCACATTGTGTCCAAAGTCCAACTGCACAGCTGGGACATGACAATTTTCAGCCAAGACACCTCCAAAGAATTACACAGCAGTTGTGTTTTGGGTTAAATATAGGTGGTATCAGTGGCCTGTGGCATCCTGGCCTGGTGGTGGGAGCTGAACAGGCAGCAGGAGCAGGGCAATGCAGCAGCAGCAGGTGTAACATGTGCCAGGAGCATGCCAGACATGGCATGTGGCAATTGGCACTTATCACGTGGCACTTGGTACTTGCCATGTGTCACATGTCACGTGGCACTTGCCAAGTGTCATGTGGCACTTGCCACGTGTCACGTGGCACTTGCCAAGTGCCACGTGGCACTTGCCAAGTGAGAGTCAGACAGCAGAAGAGAAGACACTAGTGCACACACTCTGATTGTCACACAAACAACATCAAGCTAATTAATGATTTAACAATAGTGTAGTGATAATCACTAAACAGTTTATCGCTGTGCACAGCCTTTGGCCCAGCAGCACTGGAGCACACACTCTGACTGTCACACTATGACATCAATCAAGCTAATTAACTATTTAACAATAGTGTAGTGATAGTAGTGAAGGGGTTAATCACTGAACAGCTTTAGGTTTATAACTGTGTACAGCCCTTGGTAGGCCACCAGCACTGGAGCATGTCTCTCAGTGAGCATTCAGCAAGCTAAGACGATAGGTCTCATCATGGCAGCCCTCCTTATTATACAGGGGGGCTGGCCAGTGTTCCTTTCTGTGATTGGGTGCCAGGGTTTAGGCTGAGAGCCCTCTGATTGGCTCAATGAGGTCAGGTGGTGCTGGCCAGGGTTCCCCTCTGTGATTGGTTGCTAGGGCTTCTGCTGGGAGCCTTTTGATTGGCTCCAGGACATCATCTCCTTAGTTACAGTATTTCGGATCCGGATATCCACAATATGCGCCCAAACATCCGCAGATAGCTAGCCGGATTTTTTAAATAATCCGGGATCCGAATCCGAATTGGATAGCGGAAAAAGTTCAGAAATCCGGAATCCGGATGAGCATCCCTGCCCGCACAGGTGATTTCATTTAACTGGATAAAACCCGGATAACAACTATCCGGATTTCATCCGAATACAGATTTGAGCATACCAAATTCGATCAGCTGGACAGTCACTGTTGTTCTGTCATTGAGCTACCAAAGCCCGACCATTTGGGCTGGAAAGCCGTCGTCACCTGCACTCTTGTCAACGTGTGCACCAGCATAGCCATGTGTTTGCGGTGCGTTACACAGTGAGTTTGGTCTGTCAGTGTGAAGCAGTACACTACTTACACTACCTGATCCATGTCTACACACGCAAGATGTTTTTAAACACTTTAGGCCTCCGAATTTAGGAATGCAATGTGATTTCTGCCCTTTAGGGATTATAACCCTTTTTTGTGCGTCAAATCTGAATTTTTCACCCGGGACTTTTGGCATGTATCAAACTCCGCCCTGCCCCCCTCCAGGTGTTAGACCCCTTAAAATATATTTTCCATCACTTTTGTGGCCAGAATTAGTGTTTGTAGTTTTGAAAGTTCGTCTGCCCATTGAAGTCTATTGCGGTTCGCGTTAATTCACCGGTTTGCAAACTTTTGCGGAAGTTTGCGTTCGCGGTTTGCAAACCATAGATCATCATCAGTAGACAGATTATCTAAATCTTATAGCGTACGCCTAGAGGATGTTGTTAAGCTCCTTGCATCATTAGTTGACTCGTGGAAAAAATATAATTGTAACTCTAGAGGCTATACATATTATTCATCTAGCAAGTAGACATAGAGTATTCTAGGATCCACATTTATCTTTACTGTAGGCAGTTATTAGGTTTATGGTCAGATCCAGTCCTGAGACTCCTAACTGCCTTCCAGTCATACAAGAAGCTTCAGAAAGTTTATAATCAGAGAGTAGACCTAATAAATCCATTTTGATGGCAACTTATAAACTGAGGTACACATCTATGAAACCTAATAACTTTTTCTCACACTAATAACACCCCTGGTATGAAACCTAAAAATCTATTGTTTATGCAGAATGCTTAGACTAGAGGAGTCTTCAATCTTCTTTCGTCTAAGCACAAGAGAGAGAAAAGAGGATAGAAGCTATTAATCTTGAACATAGATTAAAATCAATCCATTTGGTGCAACCATCAAGGTTCCTAAATCAGAAAATAAAGAAGATTGCTATACAAATAAAACACTACTCAGTGAGATGAATGATTGCATGGTTAAGTGGGCTCAGTCTAATTATTATAAGTTAATAAACAAACCTGATAGGTAGCTAGCTGCTCATTTAAGAGAACACAAAACAACCCATAGAATCCACACAATTAAAGGCTCGTACACACGCCATAACGCCGCAAATGACAGGTCCGTCAGACCCTCCTGGGTGGATAAGCCCATTTGAAAGCACAGGCTGTAAACAATATGTCTGCTTCCATCAATCAGGAAGTAAAAACTGTGCAGACTTATTTATACACGAGCTTTCATGATGATTAACATCTATATATATAATAGAGTAAGTGCCTCAACCTTCAAGCAAGAAGAAGAAGTAGCGCCCTGCCCCCAGGGCCGGTCCAAGCAAGAAGAAGGGGCTGGTCCAAGCAAGAAGAAGAAGGAGTGTCATATCAAACCAAGGGCAAAGAGGGATAATTTGCATATTCAGTAGCAGTGCATTGTGGGTAACCACAAATGTTCACTTATAGCTGAATTATTGCAGATTTGCTTCTGTTTTAAGAAGGAAAATTACACCAAGCTTTGCTTTTTTTAGTAGGAGGGCTTTTTGGTCTCTTTTATCCTCCTATACATTCTTAGTAGTTTGGGTCACCCTGAGCTGCTTGGTTACTCTGTTGTACTGGTCCAAGCCCTATCTCATACAGCCTTATTGTGATGATTTGCTCGGCTGCGTGTGCAGGCAGCCAGCCTTTTGACCATTGTGTAGGTTTGCATGCTGCAGGACTCTGGAAAGAACAGCTTCTGTCAGTTTTGCAGCTTGTGCTTGCAGAGGAATTTGCATACGTTGTCATGCAAATTGCCTGGCCACATTCATTGGAGGCGTGTACTATAAGTACTATGTCTTTCCCACAATGCTTCGCTGTTCATAAGGATTTCGTCCTATGTAACACTCCTGGTGGGGTGTCAGCCCTGCTCTCTGTTTGAACATCAGCTTAGAGTAATTCCTAAATCTGCGCTAGGCAGATTTCCCTAGTGCTGTTAGGATTGTATTATCTGTATTGCCTGTTTTGTCTTGTCTTGCCTGTTTGCCATTGTCCTGTCCCTATGGTGGTTGACAGGAAATGGTTCTGATCTCTGTTCTTGGAGTATTGCTGGTGCAGCGGTTGCTACCAGTTATCTCTTCTGTTCTGTCTCCTGGGATCGCACTAGCTACTTTTTGCTAGCGCCGGGGATCCTTCTGTTCTGTCTCCTGGGATCGCACTAGCTACTTTTTGCTAGTGCCGGGGATCCTTCTGTTCTGTCTCCTGGGATCGCGCTAGCTACTTTTCGCTAGCGCTGGGGATCCTTCTGTTCTGTCTTCTGGGATCGCGCTGGTCACTTTTCGCTGGCGCTGGGGATCCTTCTGTTCTGCTACTCTGTACTTGGATCGCGCTAGCCACTTTTTGCTAGTGCTGTAGATCCTATCTCTCGCTTGTCCCTGTTTTCGTGTGTCTGTCTGCTACGCTTGCTGGAGGCTCGGTGAGGTAACCGTTAAGCAAGCGCTCGCGTCCTCTGTTTCATGTTTGTCTGTTAATGGTTAGTTAGGCGTGCTTGTCTCTATTGTGCTTATCACGTGGAGACCGTGCATAACCGCGTGCACTGTTGCGAATGAGTGCGGTGTTCGCGGTTAGCTAGCATTTGTTATTTTCCGTATCTCCTCATTGTATTATTTGCTGTGCCTTTGCTAACCTCGTATTCTGTTCTGATCTGCCTTGTGTCTTGTCTGGCGATCGCACCTCTCGCGATCGCGTTCCTATTTCATATCTGCTGTTGTGTGTGTGCGGTTGCGGGGTGGCGACTGGATTGGCACACACACATACAACCTGTCCCTTTGCTCATTCTCATTCGCAATCGCCTCTCTTGCGATTGCGTTCTGCGTTTTGTACAATTCCTGTCTGGCATTTGTGGAGGTACAGAGGATTGGTTCCTCTGCACTCCCCAGCGCCATCTGCCGACAGGAATTTTCCCTCTACGGGTGCGTAGCACCTTTTGCTGGGTTCCTGCAAATTATACGCTTGTGGAGGATTTCCGCCGTGTCAGCGCACGCGTTGTGCGCTGATCACGGGGAAAGTTCCACAATCGTGACAGTATGAACAGCCCAACCCAAAACCCCAGTGTAGACGGAAATTCCGATTTGTACGATTTTGTCGAGTTTGGGTCCTGTGTCTTTAAGAGCTTTAAAAGGCTTAATTCAGAGACCAAGGTGGAATTTCTTTCTGAATGTGTGAGGTTTTGCCTGAATCCCACCTTTCAGATTTCTGATCCGTCCACGTCGGCTCTTCTGTTTGCCTATGTGCTCAAAAAAGACGATTTGTTCACCTGGGCATATAATCTGTTAAAAATCAATTCTTGGAATGGTAATCTGTATCAGTTGCTTGCAGAGATATTCTCTCACTGGTTTAAACTGCCTGGCTTACCACCTGCTCTGATTGAGTGTGTAGCTGCTGATAAGTCAGCTGATCTTTCCCTTCCATGCAAAACCTTTCAGTATGACAATCAGTTCAATGTGTCTGTTGCCACTTCAGGTTTTAAACAGCAGACATGCAAAGTGGCGAAAAAGAGAAAAACTAAAAAACGCAAGCATCGGAATAAAACACTCCCTATTGATGTTTGTAATGATGTTGTTCCGTCTCCGGCTTTTTTGCCCCAATCCAAAGCTTATGTGGATCCTGCTATAGGTAGGATCGCACACTACATTAAAGCAGTTAAAAAATGTGTTCTTGTTCCTGAACTCCAATCCTATGGAGACTATTTGGATACTGGCCTGTTTGAACCCCCATTTGCTTCCTGGGATGTTGGGGCCTTGCTGGAGGAATTCGATTTTGATTGGAAAGCCTTTTGCGATTTTTACATAGCAAAAAGCGAAGATGTCTTGAATGCTTGTCTTGACTCTATGTACCTTCTGATTGATTCCGATGAATGTGACAAGGATGATGTGGATCTGGTGATCTATGTATGGCAAACGATTTTGGATGAGTTGCACACACACCAACCAATTGATTCCAATAAAGAGACATCGTTGTCGGATGATTGTTCCTGCCTTTCTGGGGTAAAGCATGTGAGTCTTGACTTTGTGCAATCTGAAATGAATGAGTGTGCCGCTGTGGTTGATTCCTGTGCGAATCCTGAAGGATTCGCTCCTGACAGTGTGCAGTTTGAATCTGTGCGATCTGATGCCTGTTTCTCGGATGTTCCTGCAGATTGTGATCGGCATGAGTCTGCCGGTTTCCTCAAGGATGTGTGGGATCCTTTGTCAGTTAGAAACAGATCTTTGAGATCTTCCGTCTGTGACCCTGCTATGGGGAAAATTTCTCGACTATGCAGCGTCAAAAGTAAAATTATTATGCCTAATAAAGTTTGTCCTGTTGATGTCACTATTTCTTCTGCAGATGAGTCTCTGTCTCACCCTGTTCACACCTGTAAGGGCCCGTTGCCTGGGGACAGTTGCTCCAGCGTTTCGGTCCTAGATGCCTTGCAGTCTGCTCCGCAGATCGCGGAGGTTTGCGCTATAGAAGCGTCAGTTTCACAACCTAAAGTGAATTTTGATTCGCAGGTTTTGCGTTCTGATTCCTCGGATTCGACATTGTTAGCCGAATCTAAGAGTGAGACAGCGCTTCGGTTTTGCGAATCTGATGCTGAACCCTCTTTGCCTTATTCAGAGACGCTTTCTCTGAATCTGCCCTGTACCATGAATAAAAACATGATCTCCACTTGCACTGACATTTGTGAGTCCCTTTCTTGTTTTGAGAAAAATGCTGATTCTGCACCCTGTACTCTGGATGAGTTAATATTGCCTTGTACAATGTCTCCTGCAGTGCCCCTAGAGGCTCGTCTAGGTATTGCTGCTATACTCACCTGTTTTTCTGCAGTTTTGGAGTTGCAAGCTAGTTTGACTGCTACGCAGAATTCGGGGTGCAGTGAGATTAAAGTTGGGGAGTCAGTGTGTGTTCTAGTAGATATTCCTGTACATTCCGCTCATGATGATGAGATCCAGTCTCAGTTTATAGTGGAACCTTCCCTGGGACATTTGCCCTGTCCACAAAATAAAGTTCTAGTTTTGCCCTGTAACATGGATAGTTCAGAATCCTTCTCAGAAAACTTGAGAAATTTATGTTCCTGAAGTTTTGTCTGATGTTCTGGAGGTCTCTGAGTTCCTCCCAAAGGGAGCAGAACTTGTAGGAGATGTCTCCTGCCCCCCAAGTCCTTCTGAGGTGTTGCCCACTTCAGTAGGCATTGCTGTTGTGCTGACTATCTTTGCAGCTCTGGTGGAGCTTCACTCATATGTAGTCAATGATGATATTGCAGTCACAGAAATTTCTGAATTTGATTCCGAGTCTTCTTTTGAAAGTCCAGTGCTTGAGACCATTGCTCGTGATGATTCTCTGCCCGGTCCTGGTTTTGGTTTCCTCGTGTCGGACTCTGAGGTTGGCAGTTCCCCGACATGTCCTGAGGTTTCTCCTGTGCTGGTGTACCCCAGTGTGCTCTGTGACCCAGAAAGCCCAAGTGTGCCTCGGTTACCAGCGTACTCAGATGCTTCCTCGGTGGAGACATGCTCTGATATGGCCTGCCTGCTTGCATGCCCAGAAGTGGTCCCTGAAAGTCTTGATCTTGATGGGGGTCCTCGTAATTCTGAATCCGGAATTGTCATTGGTTCCATGGGGGTTCTTGGTAATTCTCCATGTGAGCCTGGTGATTGTTCTGCCCTCTTGGGATCTCTGTGGAGCTTCAAAAGGTTCTGGGAGATTCCGGGAGAAATTTTGCTTGGTACCCTGGATAAGATCAACGGTGGCTTTTGTGTTGTAAGGGACACTTCGAACAGGTATTGTGGCAGGTTTGGTATTTTCAGACGCTCCTTGGAAGGTGGTGGGTATTGTCTGGAGGGTGTCGATGGCTTCTTCTCGGGCTTTCACAGTCCTGATGGGTGTTATACTGAGACTGGTAGTACTGATGGGCATGTTTCGGTGGCTTCTGTTTCCGATGAGGTCGGTTTCGGGTGGACTGACTCTGGAATTGGACCTTGTCGGGCTGCCCCGACCTTCATGAGTCTTCAGTTTGAGTCTGTTGCTAATAGCAGTTTTGAGGGTCGTCTGGAATTCGACCCTGGAGGGGGGGGGTACTGTGATGATTTGCTCGGCTGCCTGTGCAGGCAGCCAGCCTTTTGACCATTGTGTAGGTTTGCATGCTGCAGGACTCTGGAAAGAACAGCTTCTGTCAGTTTTGCAGCTTGTGCTTGCAGAGGAATTTGCATACGTTGTCATGCAAATTGCCTGGCCACATTCATTGGAGGCGTGTACTATAAGTACTATGTCTTTCCCACAATGCTTCGCTGTTCATAAGGATTTCGTCCTATGTAACACTCCTGGTGGGGTGTCAGCCTTGCTCTCTGTTTGAACATCAGCTTAGAGTAATTCCTAAATCTGCGCTAGGCAGATTTCCCTAGTGCTGTTAGGATTGTATTATCTGTATTGCCTGTTCTGTCTTGTCTTGCCTGTTTGCCATTGTCCTGTCCCTATGGTGGTTGACAGGAAATGGTTCTGATCTCTGTTCTTGGAGTATTGCTGGTGCAGCGGTTGCTACCAGTTATCTCTTCTGTTCTGTCTCCTGGGATCGCACTAGCTACTTTTTGCTAGCGCCGGGGATCCTTCTGTTCTGTCTCCTGGGATCGCACTAGCTACTTTTTGCTAGTGCCGGGGATCCTTCTGTTCTGTCTCCTGGGATCACGCTAGCTACTTTTCGCTAGCGCTGGGGATCCTTCTGTTCTGTCTTCTGGGATCGCGCTGGTCACTTTTCGCTGGCGCTGGGGATCCTTCTGTTCTGCTACTCTGTACTTGGATCGCGCTAGCCACTTTTTGCTAGTGCTGTAGATCCTATCTCTCGCTTGTCCCTGTTTTCGTGTGTCTGTCTGCTACGCTTGCTGGAGGCTCGGTGAGGTAACCGTTAAGCAAGCGCTCGCGTCCTCTGTTTCATGTTTGTCTGTTAATGGTTAGTTAGGCGTGCTTGTCTCTATTGTGCTTATCACGTGGAGACCGCGCATAACCGCGTGCACTGTTGCGAATGAGTGCGGTGTTCGCGGTTAGCTAGCATTTGTTATTTTCCGTATCTCCTCATTGTATTATTTGCTGTGCCTTTGCTAACCTCGTATTCTGTTCTGATCTGCCTTGTGTCTTGTCTGGCGATCGCACCTCTCGCGATCGCGTTCCTATTTCATATCTGCTGTTGTGTGTGTGCGGTTGCGGGGTGGCGACTGGATTGGCACACACACATACAACCTGTCCCTTTGCTCATTCTCATTCGCAATCGCCTCTCTTGCGATTGCGTTCTGCGTTTTGTACAATTCCTGTCTGGCATTTGTGGAGGTACAGAGGATTGGTTCCTCTGCACTCCCCAGCGCCATCTGCCGACAGGAATTTTCCCTCTACGGGTGCGTAGCACCTTTTGCTGGGTTCCTGCAAATTATACGCTTGTGGAGGATTTCCGCCGTGTCAGCGCACGCGTTGTGCGCTGATCACGGGGAAAGTTCCACAATCGTGACACTTATCAATTCCTACTATGTACTGATGAAAACTAAACGTCTGAAATACATGTGGGTTTGATATCACTGTGTAAAACTTAAAGCCAGTGGTTACCGATTTAAAAACCAAAAAGTCAGATACTCACCTAATGAGAGGGAAGGCTTGGTCCTAATGAGCCTTCCCTCTTCTCTCCCGGTGCCCTCGGTGCTGCACTGGCTCCCCTATTCGCGTCTGCCGCTGCAGGGACTTCGGAGGTCTTCGGGAGCACTTGGGCTTCCGAAGACGGGCCGCTCCATACTACGCACGCGCGAGTGCGTCATAGAGGGCGCTCGCGCATGCGTAGTATGGAGCGGCCCGTCTTCGGGAGCCCGAGTGCTCCCGAAGGCTTCCGAAAGCTCCCTTCGGCATGCGGAAGTGGCAGTATTTGACCGAACTGGTCGAATACTGCCACGGGAGATCCTGCGCGGGTCCGGGCACCGGGAGAGGAGAGGGAAGGCTCATTAGGACCGAGCCTTCCCTCTCCTTAGGTGAGTATCTGACTTCTTGGTTTTTAAATAGGTAAACATTCACTTTAAAGCTATAGGCTTGCTTGACTTACCAAGGGTGAAAAGGAATAATTTGCATATTTAGTAGCAGTGCATTGTGGGTAATCACAAATGTTCACTTATAGCTGAATTATTGCAGATTTTCTTGTGTTTTAGGAAGGCAAATTACACCAAGCTTTGATTTTTTTAGTAGAAAGTCTTTTAGGTCCTTTTTATCCCCCTATACATTCCGAGTGGTTTGGGTCACTCTGAGCTGCTTGGTTACTCTGTTGTACTGGTCCAAGCCCTATCTCATACAGCCATATCAATCCCTACCATGTACTGATGAGGACCAAAAGTCTGAAACAGGCTGTCACATGTGGGTTTGATATGACTGTGCAAAATTTGAAGCTATAGGCTTGCTATACACCAGTGGTTCTGGATGCTTGCTTGGCTTACTAAGGGCTGATTCAGATGGACATTTGGAGGCGCTGCGTTCATTGGTGTCGCGGTGGCAATGTGTTTGGGCTTTCAGCAGCGTTCGCGTTGCGTTCAGATGCGGTCGCGTTTTTTCTTACTCTAGGGGGACATTACCCGTCGCGTTTAACCTCCCCTGGAAGCTACATGTAGCTTCCAGGGGCTCCTTGAACGCCAGGGAAAATCTGGACCTGAACCGTGTTCGTGTAAACGCGCGTGAAAGCTTGGTACGAAACGCTCCCGTTTACTTGAATGGGAGCGTTTAACGCCAAGCCCCGAACGCTGGCGGTAAACGCTCCTTAAGCGTCCGTCTGAACCAGCCCTAAGGGTGAAAATTAATTATTTGCATATTTAGTAGCAGTGCATTGTGGGTAACCACAAATGTTCACTGCTAGCTGAATTGTTGCATATTTCCTTCTGTTTTAGGAAGGCAAATTACACAAAGCTTTGCTTTTTTTAGTAGGAGGTCTTTTTGGTCCCTTTTATCCCCCCATACATTCCGAGTGGTTTGGGTCGCCCTGAGCTGCTTGGTTACTTTGTAGTACTGGCCTACGCCCTATCTCATACAGCCGTATCAATCCCTGCTATGTACTGATGAGGACCAAAAGTCTGGAACAGGCTGGCTATATGTGGGTTTGATATGAATGTGTAAAATTTAAAGCTATACGCTTGCTATACACCAGTGGCTCTGGATGCTTGCTTGGCTTACCAAGGGGGAAAAGGGGAAATTTGCATATTTAGTAGCAGTGCATTGTGGGTAACCACAAATGTTCACTTATAGCTGAATTATTGAAGATTTCCTTCTGTTTTAAAAAGGCAAATTACACCAATACAGTGTCCGGCATTGCAGGAAGTGACGACAGTGAAACGCACGATGAAACACGGAAGAGGTGAGTCATCCCCACCCGCTGCCTCTTACTAATAGTGGCGGCTGCTACTGTGCTTAAGCAGGAGGGGGAGCGCACATGGGGGACCCAGGTGAGGGGGGGTTCCTGCTGAGCTTAAGCTGGAGGTAGAGTGCACATGGGGGACCCAGGTGAGGGGGGTTCCTGCTGAGCTTAAGCTGGAGGTAGAGTGCACATGGGGGACCCAGGTGAGGGGGGGTTCTTGCTGAGCTTAAGGGCTCGTTTCCACTGTAGCGGTGCGGAATCGCCTGGATTCTACCGCTAAAGAAATCGCATGCGGCTGCGTTTCCCCATGCGGATTTACCCGCGATTTCGCATGCGATTTCGCATGGCAAGGAGCCAGGCGATTTTAACCATGTCACTGCCTGTGTAAAGTTCCATTGCCTTTCATGCGAAATCGCATGCGAAATCCGCATGACAAAGCCGCATGCGATTTCCCTATTGAATGCATTAGCGGCGATTCGCCCGCATTCCTGCCGCACGCGAAATCTGACGACCCTGTCGTGCAGATTTTTCTCGCACCGAAAAACGCCGCCGCCGCCGCACACGTGGAAACAGCCCCATCCACTAACATTGAGTATGCGAATCCGCATGCAGTGCCCGCATGCGGATTTGCTATAGTGGAAACGAGCCCTAAGCTGGAGGTAGAGCACACATGGGGGACCCAGTTAAGGGGGGTCCCACCCCCCTCCCCGCCGCTGTGCCCAATACCACCTTCCTGCCCTCTACCCTCTTATGCGGCGTATGCTACGCCGCGGGTCGGCTAGTAAGCTATATAACCATATGACCCAACTCTCTCTTGTGGATATAAACTCTTATTTAGATGGCTTGTTAATACTCCTAAAAGTGCAATCACCCAAGAAGAAATAGCCCTTACTAGCAAAAATGTTTTTATTGCCATGTCTGTCGGTTTTTGACAGGTTTCCTTTAACTTCCTCCTTAGGCCTCAGAGAAGGAGAGAATATGTTTTACAATTTGCTTTACTAGGAGGCCTTTTTAAAAAAGTATGATAACACAGCAAAATGGTCTGGGCTCTCCTGTGTATAAAACACAAGATAAAGTAAATAGTATCGCTGTTCTCCTGTCTCCACCAGTGTATCACTGCAGTTGCTCTTTGACAGAACCCTGAAGCTATTTATAAAGCATTGAAAAATCTGCGGTTAACATAACTGATTTATTTTTTTTCTGCACACAACAGAATGTTGTTCTGTTATTTTCTTAATACAATAAATAAATAAATAAATAAAAGCAACAAACAAGACCAAAATTCATGAAATTGTATAGCAAAACCAATCCAATTTCAAGTGTCATAGGAAATAAAAGGTAAAGGAAGTAAAAATGTTTTCCTGCCCTACACAGGGCCCTGGTCAAGATTAATCTGGGGGCCTCCCCTAACCCCCCCCCCCCCCCCCCAGTAAGCAGCATTAGGGGCCCTTTGTTTCAGGCAAATTCACTCCCACCATAGGGCACCCCAACTTTATTGTGGTGTCCAGGGCCCCTGTACAGTTTCTACTAGTGTAGTGGCTCACCGGTCCAGCTGGCACACCCCGCCATTAGACCATGCATTCCTGTCTTTATCTTTGCCGGGGTGCCTATTCTCCATTACCCAGAACATGTTATTATGTAATAACATACTGCCGGGACCTTGAGAAGATGCAAACAGTGGGGATGAAGATGGGAATGCATGGACTAATGGAGGAGCACGGAGGCCTGGACAGGTGATTCGCTACACTGCTGGAAACTCTGCAGGATCCCTGATAAACACAATAAAATTGGGAGGGGGAGCCCTGGGAGGAGGGGGGGGGGCAGCAGCTGGCTCATGGGTCCTGGGCAATTTCCAAGTTTGCCCCTATGGAAGCTCCAGCCCTAGCCAATGCTCCACAGACTCTGTTAACTTTGCTGATGACACAACTATCATCGGCCTCATTGGCAGCAACAGTGAGCATGAGTATCGCAGTGAAATAGAGAGAATCTGCAACTGGTGCAGAAGTAACAACCTCGTCCTCAATGCAACAAAGACTTTTGAGCTGATTGATGATTTTAGGAAGAACCCTCCCACCCTTCCACCTGTCAACATAGGTGAGAATGTGGTCTCCAGCGTACCATCTGTCTGGTTCCTCGGCACAACCTTATCCACTGACCTAAAATGGGGGCATAACACTGTCAGAATTCAGAAGAAAGCATGGCACAGGCTATTTTTCCTGCGCCAACTTAAAAAAATTGGCATGCCTTTGGATCTGCTGACCAGCTTCTACAACACGACTACCAAATCTATTCTTTGCTCCTCCATCATCGTCTGGTATGCTGGTGCAACGGTGAGCAACATAAACTGCAAAGAATCATTCATGTGGCAGAAAAGATCAATGGATCACACCTACCTTCCCTCGACCTCCTCCAAACTACTAGGATGAGGAAGAGGGCCAACAGGATTTCCTGTGACCCTTCTCTCCCTGGCAGCTGCTACTTTGAGCTCCTCCTGCTGGGTCAAAGCTGTCGAACTATTTCATCCAAAACAATGCAGACGTAGGAACTCCTTCTTCCCTCAGGCTGTTCTTCTGTTAAATGCAAGCCCCTACTGACCTTCACCTCCTAGACTATACAGCTCCTAACTATCTACTCTACCATGCTGCCCAGGGGTTGCTCTTCTCTTCTGTATAGATAGGATACACTATTGCAGAAATGTTAATGTGCTGTTAATGTTTGTGAATGTTCTGTAAATGTATCATGTACTGTAATGTATCATGTACTGTTCATTTGCTAATGTGGAGTACTTTTGCCTAAGCCATGTGTGCCAAAAGCAATCCCGGGTACGGTTCAGCCGTATTTGGCGAATAAACTTCTTATCTTATCTTATCTTTTCCCACATAATTAGCAAGCTGATAAGGAGATGGAGCATAACCTAGTACAGTTGGAATATCGTAAAGCCCATGTTAATTTTCACTGCTCACATTTTATAGAATAGGGATTATAAAAAATATATTTCTGTCAGGCCTGTCTGGTCAATGACTACAATTCAGAGTGTATGTCCATATGACTGTCCCAGAGCCCAGCCCATAACACCTCCGCAAACTCCTACCTAACACAATACTACAGTACATCCTGCAGGTAAATGTGGCATACAGTCTGACAGGTAGTAATCCACCAAACAGAACCTGGTTATACTTGACAAGCAGTGGCACAGAAGATATAATATATAGTCACCTGAGGCCTAGTGGAGGAGGCTGTCCAGACGAGTGAATCAGATGACAGCAGTGTCAGGAGTTTGTGGAGAGTAGCAAGTAAACTGTAGTCAAGGCAAGCCGAGGTCGGTCCAGGCAGAGTTCATGCAAATCCGTGTCCAAAGCAGAGGCTCAATCCAGGCAGCAAGGCAAAGCATAGTCCAGGTACAAGAGCAAGGTAGGCAACAGGAATTCAGCAGAGACAAACGTGGTCAGTAGAGATGGCCCGAACAGTTCGCCAGCGAACGGTTCCAGGCAAACTTTGGGTGGTTTGCGTTCGCCGGCGAAGGCGAACTTTTGCGGAAGTTCGATTCGCCCCATAATGCTCCGTTAGGGTCAACTTTGACCCTCTACATCACAGTCAGCAGGCACATTGTAGCCAATCAGGCTACACTCAGTCCTGGAGCCACTCCCTCCCCCTTATATTAGGCAGGCTCCGTCGGCCATTACACTCACTCGTGTGCCAGCAGTAATTAGTGAAGGGACAGGTGCATTAGACTCTCTCATAGGGAAAGATTAGTTAGGCTCTTGGCTTGTTAGCTTGCTCCTGGCTGATTGTTATTGCTAAAATAGCACCCTTCACCCTCAACAGCTCTTTTGAGAGCTAATGTTCTCCTGATGTGTTCTTTTTTGTGTTGCTCACTGCCACTGACATTATACAGCCCTATCTGTTGCTGGACCTTGGTAATTGTTTTTACTGTGCCAGCCAGGCCCTGCCTAACTATCTATACTGGGACACCTACCTATGCCTACCTAACTACTGGGGCACCTACATACCTATACGGGACACCTACCTACCTACCTATACTAGGGGACCTACCTATGCCTACCTACCTATACTGGGACTCCTACCTATGCCTAGCTAACTACTGGGACACCTACCTATGCCTATCTACCTATACTGGGTCTCCTACCTATGCCTAGCTAACTACTGAGGCACCTACCTATGCCTATCTACCTATACTGGGACACCTACCTATGCCTACCTACCTATACTGGGACACCTACCTATTTCTACCTACCTATACTGGGTCTCCTACCTATGCCTAGCTAACTACTGAGGCACCTACCTATGCCTCTCTACCTATACTGGGACACCTACCTATGCCTACCTACCTATACTGGGACAGCTACCTATGCCTACCTACCTATACTGGGACTCCTACCTATGCCTACCTACATACAAGAAGATAATTAGGTCGTTGCTTCATTGTGGACAGGGCAAATTTGATCAGCTGGACAGTCACTGTTGTTCTATCATTGAGCTACCACAGCCCGGCGACCATATGGGCTGGAAAACTGCCACGGCCTGCACTCTGGCCATGTTGCGCACCAGTCCAGCACGGCCGTCACTACGCAAACAGCTGTTTGCTGTGCGTTACACAGTGAGTTTGGTGTGTCAGTGTGAAGAAGTACTCTAATTACACTCCCTGATTGATGTATACACATGCAAGATGCTTGAAAGCACTTTAGGCCTGCAATTTAGCATTTAATGTGATTTCTGCCCTTAAAACGCTGCTTTGCGTCAAATCCAGATTTTTCCCCAGGATTTTTGGTGTCTATCCCACTCCGCCACCTGGGGGTCCAGGTGTTAGACCTCTTGAAACATGTTTCCCATCACTTTTCTGGCCAGCATAACTGTTTCTAGTTTTCAAAGTTCGCCTCCCCATTGAAGTCTATTGCGGTTCGCGAACGTTCGAAAATCGGAGGTTCGCGACATCTCTAGTGGTCAGGATACAAGGCAGTAGTCAGCAACAGGAATCAAGCAGAGGTTAAACGTAGTCAAGATACAAGGCAAAGTTTGGCAACAGGAATCCAATAACAGTGAGCCCATACCCAGCAACAAGCCAAAGCTAATGCTATCAAGGGCGATGACTGGGGGTGCTCACCAGGTTTAAATACAAGAACTAACCAATCAAACACAAGCAGAATTGAACACAAACCAATAACAGTTCAGCGTGTCAGCTGATCAGCTGACATGCAAGCATACACGCGGTTACTTTTTACATCAGCGGAGCGCGTACTGAGAGTGCGTCCTCCGCCTGTTCAATGGGAGCTGAAGAGCAGCCTCCTGCGCTTCAGTGACATCAGCGGCTTGCTGAGATCCGGAAGTCGGCGCTGCAGCTCGGGTCTCGGCGTTCCGCCGCTGACAGTCACCGGCGGACCTTACAATTTCAAATTACATTTTTTTTCTTTTTATTTACTTATTTTGCATTTGCAAAATAAAGCATGCATATTTAAAGCTGCAAAATATTTAGGCAGGAGGCAGGAGTGGATGAGGTAAGGAATGGATCAAAGTCTGTCCAACTACACCCCATAATGTAGACCACATCTCTGCTGAGCCTATGAAAGCCAAAACAGGGGTTTAAATTGAGTCATCAGTAAAATATACATAACTTTTTATTGTTTTTTTCATGAAACATAGAGGAAAAATTGCAAACCTGTTACATATAATAAAATCACAGCTGTTACATACGTCAGCATTCAACAGTTGTGATTGTGTTTTATGGGACAGGATTTGATATGATTTCTCTCCATGTTTTATTAACAAAACCAGTTAAAACTACCATCTTAGATACTTTACTGAGAAATCAATTGAAACATGTATTTTGTTTTTATAGTCTTCTGGTTGATGCTTATTGCGTTCATACACAGGGGGAGTTGCAGTGGTTAGTACTGTATATTGTCTATACATGCTGAGCCAGCTGGGCTTGTGCATGGGGATGTATGCTGATAGTGCTGCAGACCTAAACCTTGCTCTTATTAAATTAAATATTTTTGCAGTTTAATTTTAAATGCATTTTACAATTTGTATTTCTATGGAATTAAATTATAAAATAAAAAGGGTGAATTAGGATAATATATCTGAGAAAGTACAGAGTGGGTTGTTTTGAAAAGGGCAAAATAACAAGGAAACTATGGGCCTGATGCTATTCCAGGTGATAAGTAGCTTACATTATCGGGCAGCACAGTGGTGTAGTGGTTAGCTCTCGCGCCTTGCAGCGCTGGGTCCCTGGTTCGAATCCCAGCCAGGGCACTATCTGCAAAGAGTTTGTATGTTCTCTCAGTGTCTGCGTGGGTTTCCTTTGGGCACTCCGGTTTCCTCCCACATTCCAAAAACATACAGATAAGTAGAGATGTCGCGAACCTCCGATTTTCGGTTTGCAAACCGGGTTCGCGAACTTCCACGGAAGGTTCGGTTCGCGGAAAAGTTCGCGAACCACAATAGACTTCAATGGGGAGGCGAACTTTGAAAAATAGAAAAAATTATGCTGGCCACAAAAGTGATGGAAAAGATGTTTCAAGGGGTCTAACACCTGGAGGGGGGCATGGCGGAGTGGGATACATGCCAAAAGTCCCGGGGAAAAATATGGATGTGACGCAAAGCAGCGGGCAGAAATCACATTAAATGCTAAATTGCAGGCCTAACGTGCTTTCAAACATCTTGCATGTGTATACATCAATCAGGTAGTGTAATTAGAGTACTGCTTCACACTGACACACCAAACTCACTGTGTAACGCACCGCAAACAGCTGTTTGTGTAGTGACGGCCATGCTGGACTACTGCGCAACATGGCGAGATTGCTCTTCCTCACTCAGTGATGTCAGGTAATGTGTGACTTCCTTCTCAACTTTCCATGGCATTGTTAAAAAGCTTACGTTTTGTTTTTAAATTACATTTTCTACTTGCTGTGTACTTGTTCAGTACCGCTACAATGAGAATCCTGTGGAGGCGGGCAAGTCTGCCATTGTGACCCCGGGGTAATGGCCGGGGAATGAGGGGTTTGAATCCGGTGTGGAGCCTGAGCAACGGCTACCACTACACATCCAAGGAGGGCAGCGGGCAGGCATACACACCCGCCCGCCCGCCCCGAGGTAGTGACCAAAAATAACAATACAGGAGGAGGACTTTCGAGGCCCTGCTGTGTATTTGAAATGAATGTACTTTAAATCCTTTAACGAGAACCAGTTATGGCGGGCAAAGATGACACCACATTCCTTTCACGAGAATCATATGGAGGCGGGCAAGTCTGCCATTTGTGACCCCGGGTAATGGCCGGGGAATGAGGGATGGAATCCGGTGTGGAGCCTGAGAAACGGCTACCACTACACATCCAAGGAGGGCAGCAGGCAGGCATGCACGCCCGCCCCGAGGTAGTGACCAAAAATAACAATACAGGAGGCGGACTTTCGAGGCCCTGCTGTGTATTTGAAATTAATTAACTTTAAATCCTTTAACGGGAATCCGTTATGGAGGGCAAGTCTGCCATTTTCACTGCGGGGAATGAAGGTTGGATTCCGGCCCGAAGTGGGAGCCTGCTGAGACCCATGCTGTAGCTGCCCTAACCGTGCTTTGCAGACCAGGCATCTATGGTCGGATGGACCCTTGAGCCAGCGGAAGACAAACCAAGTCTAAAGCATTTGCCAAGAATGTTTTACGGAGGGCAAGTTTTTTTTGCCCTTTTTTTAAATTTTTTGAAAATGATAGATGGTTGTATTTTTAAATTGTTTGAAAGTTTAGATGGTTGTTGTCACAGACCGCTAGGCCGGTCTGCGGATGGGGTAAATCGATCAGCGTCAGAAATCCTCTTACACGGTCATTTGTTCATCACGAAGGATAAACCGCATTCGCAATTTGATGAACTGACTCGCGAAGGGAGCGTTCTGATACCAACCGAATCACTCCACACACATACAATTCAAAGATCTGCCACCAAGCGAGTTACACAGCCCGCTACTGTAATTTTACTAGGACTTCGAGAACGCTATATTAACCCTTAGCAGTATGCAAGAATCTGGGTCAGATCGTTATGTCTGGGCCGGGTTCTCGCATACGGGTTATAAATGTATACTTCTATTAAACACAGGGTAGCGAGTTCAGGAGAATAGGTACGATTGTGTATGTTCAGCAACAGGTCATAACCGCTAAACGATTTTTAAACGTTTAATAACACAAATGCATTACATACAGTTATATACACCTATTAACATATAAAACACAGAGCTTAAAAATAAAAAAGAATTAAATCAGAAAGTTCTTACTTAGTTAGCTGAGCAGTCCATTTGAAGGATGAAGAAAATAGTCCAGTTTAAAGTAGGCATTCAGGTTAAAGTCTTTGTACACAACATGCGCCCGGTTCTCCTTGAGCACATGCCTAGACCTTCCTGGTAGATGGGAATTGAAGAACTGGGAGGAGTTCCTTGCAAACGCTTTTTACTGACCAGAGTTTTGGGGCGGTCACTACCTGGAAAGTAGGTGTGTTTGAGGCAGGGTTACCTCCTGGCAGGCAAGTTCCCACCCACAGACTTGGAGCAAGGAATGTACCAATTATTAATAATTTGTGTAATTCCGCCCCAGATGGGTGCAACGCAAATCCGAGACCATATTCATAAGCAGCACGCGACTCTGTATTAAATGAGTCTATACACGCCTAGTCTGTCGAATTTGCTCTACGCAGGCCGGATCAAGTGGATTCTCTGTTGATTCCTGATAGCCAGAAAATTATAAATCATGTGAGTGATAGAACTGATTTCTGGGTATCAGGAAATGTGTTTGTTGTCTTTCTGTGCCAAACCCATCTTGAATTATTAATAAAGTAAATGTTCCCATTGTGTGAAGCTATAAGCTTGGAGGGAAATTTGAAGTTCAACCAGTTTGAGCTGGTTTGGTGGAACATGAGCTATGTGACCAAATGCTGCTCCCCAGGTGGTCTGGCCACTTGTGAATTCTTTCCTGACCTCAACAGGATGTGAGGGAGGTTACTGTACTCAGTAAGAGAGAGGGAAATTGACATCTATTGTGCATTTACCCAAGACTGACAGGAACTGTGCACGACCATGCGAAAGTCGATGGCGCTTACGCGCACGACTTTCGTAATATTCGTCACATCTCTCCCCTACCAGACGGACGCACAGAGTGGGTCTGCATGACCCGCTCTACGCGCCGCTTAGCTACTGAACGGGTTCTCGACTTCTTATCTGACTGCCCTTTAGACAACTCACCAGAAGCATAAGGCCTCATGGTCCGGTGTGTCCCAGTGTCCGCTTTGCGGACGGTGTGATGCACACCCACAGGCTTACCTCTAAAGGCCTGGCTGGGTTTGCATAGCGCTTCCTGTAAGGGAGCGAGTCGTTGGCTGACATCCGGGTCACTTCCTGACTCTCGGGTGTCAGCCTGCGAATCTGGAAGCAGCGTAGCATACCCCTGCTCTAACTGACTACACCTTGGCACAACATTTTGGTCAGCACAACCTAGGTGAACATTAGAGCACAATTTAAAAAACGAATTTGCCTTTACCGGGGTGGCGAGGCTTGCCCCTTCTCCAGGAAGGATAGAGGGTGGACCTCTGGGCAGTTTTGCACTGGGTTGCTTCTGCAAGGGGAAAACATGCAAGGGTGAGACAGGGAAGGCATGGCCTGTCTCCACCAGCTGTTTGTTAACAGCAGGCAATGGTGGAGCACTCTGGCTGTCATAGCAGGAGGGGAGGTCTAGGCCCCCTGCTGCCTGCTCTGACACCTGGCCTGCTTCCACTGCCAAGCACGGATATGACCCAGGCAACACAAGACTGTTACCTCTTAGGTTAGAGGCAATCACACTTAAACATAAATCATTTTTAGTAATAGGAGATTCGGCATGAAATCTATTAGCAACATCTGGTACAACATTAACATCACAGTTACGTTCATTTTTCACATCATGTACACAGGTATCTGGAACAACAGTGACAGGTTTAGAATCAGACAAACCGTGATTAGACAGCTGTCCATTAGAAGCAGGTACCGCTTCCTGGCCTCCTTCCCTAGGAGGGCTAGGTACCATTACCCTTGCTGCCTCCCTCTGTCCCACCCCCAGCTTGTACAGTACCTGAGTGGGTCCAGACTGGCAATCCGGGGTGTTGATCACAGGTTCATAAAAGGATCAAAGGGTGCCTAGATCGGTGCCCAACAGCACAGGCACTGGGATGTCATCTGTCACCCCCACAACTTTTGACTGGCGGCCCCTTCCCCAATCGAGAACAACACGAGCTTTGGCGATGCGTGCGTGTGCGCCACCAACTCCCAAAAGTGTGACACGCTCATTAGGCAGGAAATTCTCCCTGTCTACAAGATGAGAGCGAACCAAGGTAAGCTCTGCGCCTGTGTCACGGAAACCAACAGCGATCTGGTCGTTAACTTCCACGACTTGATGATTTCCGGAAAGTCGAGGATTTGCTGCTCCCATGACGAGGTAGGTGTGTGCAGTAGAGGATGCGCTAGCCACTTCTGCGCTAGGCTCTGGAGACGGCGTCCTCACCTCGGGGCAGGCAGACTTGAGGTGTCCTCGCTGTCCACAGTGGTAACACTTCGGAACATATGTGGCATCAGGCGGATGAGTAGCAGGCGCAGCATCCGGCCTCTGTTGCTGTGGGACCCGATTCCCACAGTTAGCAGGGGGAGGAGAGCTGGGTTGCATAGGTCTCCCCCCTCTCCAGCTCTGGGCTGGAGGTTTGCGGCTGTCCGGCACACGGGTGGCCACAAAAGTGTCTGCAAGTTCTGCGGCAGCTTTGGCGGATTCAGGCTTCCGCTCCAAGACAAACTGCCGGACATCTGGAGTGCAGCAGTTCAGCAACTGCTCCTGCACGATGAGGTCCTCCAGACCTTGGTGAGAGTCTTTTTTGAGGCCCCGTGACCACTGCCTGAACACAGTCAGCAGGCGACTCTCCAGGTCGGTGTAAGAGTCGGTGTGGCCTTTCTGCAGGGAGCGAAACTTTTTGCGATAGACCTCTGGGGTCAACTGGTATTTGGCGATAATTGCAGCTTTTATCGCCTCATAGTCATTGTCTTTCTCAGCGGGTAAGTCCACAAACGCCTCAAGCGCTTTGTCCCGCAAGTTGGGTGTCAGATATCTCGCCCACTGCTCCTGGGGCAGATGATGCTGACGACAAGTCTTTTCAAAGGAGTGTAAATAAGTGTCCGGGTCGGTTCCCTTCTCCATTTCTGGGAATTTAAACTTTGGAGTCCCAAACGGGCCTGCTGTGGGCCGGGGTTCCGGAGCACTTTGCGAGGGATTTTGGCCTTGCCCTCGCAGTTTGGCCATTTCCAGGTCGTGTCGGCGGGCGGATTCTCTCTCTGCCGCCTCCTTCTCAGCAAGCCACCGGCGTTCAGAGGCTTCCCGTTCCGCCTGGCGTTCTGAGGCTTCCCGTTCCGCCTGGCGTTCTGAACGGTCAGCGTCTCGTTCTGCTCTGTCAGCGTTTTCTCTGACAATCTGCATGTACAGCTCAGGATTTGTCTCCAACAGCCTTTGTAATCCAGGTTGCATTCCAGCATCAGGAACACAGAACAGGTTGGCATGGGCGGGCTCCTGCCGGCCACCATGCTCCTCAGCAGTTACAGCGACCGGTTCAGACGCGGTCCCGTTTTCCTCTGGGTCTGGAAGTGGGTTGCTTTGCTCCAACCGCTCACTTTCCTCTGCCCCAGTTACAGCACCGTCTGAACCAGGAGTGTGCTCTCCCAGCATCTGCTCCGGCTGGGTATTCAGTCGCAACAAGTCCTCGATCAATTGGGATTTCTTTTTTCTATACGTCATAATGCCTTTTTCCTCACACAAGTTTACTAGGTCTGCCACTGACATTTTCTTGTATCTTGCTGCAGCCATTTTTGCCAAATAAAAGATAGGATAGCAAAAGAGATTGGGGGGGGGGGGGGGGGAACTCTGTGCTACACGTTTAGCCTATATAAATGGTAATGCACCGGTTATCGACCACAGATTTTTGATCTGTTCTGGCAGGTTAATCAAATAACGTTGCCGTTGATGTTCTGAACATACACAAATCCCAAAAAGCTGCCAAACAAATGTCACAGACCGCTAGGCCGGTCTGCGGATGGGGTAAATCGATCAGCGTCAGAAATCCTCTTACACGGTCATTTGTTCATCACGAAGGGTAACCCGCATTCGCAATTTGATGAACTGACTCGCGAAGGGAGCGTTCTGATACCAACCGAATCACTCCACACACATACAATTCAAAGATCTGCCACCAAGCGAGTTACACAGCCCGCTACTGTAATTTTACTAGGACTTCGAGAACGCTATATTAACCCTTAGCAGTATGCAAGAATCTGGGTCAGATCGTTATGTCTGGGCCGGGTTCTCGCATACGGGTTATAAATGTATACTTCTATTAAACACAGGGTAGCGAGTTCAGGAGAATAGGTACGATTGTGTATGTTCAGCAACAGGTCATAACCGCTAAACGATTTTTAAACGTTTAATAACACAAATGCATTACATATAGTTATATACACCTATTAACATATAAAACACAGAGCTTAAAAATAAAAAGGAATAAAATCAGAAAGTTCTTACTTAGTTAGCTGAGCAGTCCATTTGAAGGATGAAGAAAATAGTCCAGTTTAAAGTAGGCATTCAGGTTAAAGTCTTTGTACACAACATGCGCCCGGTTCTCCTTGAGCACATGCCTAGACCTTCCTGGTAGATGGGAATTGAAGAACTGGGAGGAGTTCCTTGCAAACGCTTTTTACTGACCAGAGTTTTGGGGCGGTCACTACCTGGAAAGTAGGTGTGTTTGAGGCAGGGTTACCTCCTGGCAGGCAAGTTCCCACCCACAGACTTGGAGCAAGGAATGTACCAATTATTAATAATTTGTGTAATTCCGCCCCAGATGGGTGCAACGCAAATCCGAGACCATATTCATAAGCAGCACGCGACTCTGTATTAAATGAGTCTATACACGCCTAGTCTGTCGAATTTGCTCTACGCAGGCCGGATCAAGTGGATTCTCTGTTGATTCCTGATAGCCAGAAAATTATAAATCATGTGAGTGATAGAACTGATTTCTGGGTATCAGGAAATGTGTTTGTTGTCTTTCTGTGCCAAACCCATCTTGAATTATTAATAAAGTAAATGTTCCCATTGTGTGAAGCTATAAGCTTGGAGGGAAATTTGAAGTTCAACCAGTTTGAGCTGGTTTGGTGGAACATGAGCTATGTGACCAAATGCTGCTCCCCAGGTGGTCTGGCCACTTGTGAATTCTTTCCTGACCTCAACAGGATGTGGGGGAGGTTACTGTACTCAGTAAGAGAGAGGGAAATTGACATCTATTGTGCATTTACCCAAGACTGACAGGAACTGTGCACGACCATGCGAAAGTCGATGGCGCTTACGCGCACGACTTTCGTAATATTCGTCACAGTTGTATTTTTAAATTGTTTGAAAGTTTAGATAATTGTATTTTTAAATTGTTTAAAAGTGTATCCATTTTTCCTCCCCCCAGCCACGAACAATACCATGGGAACGTGGAGCAGCAGAAGCCCCCTGTGACGGCTGCCGCGGTTGTTCTCCGCGGCTTGTCTTTTGAGGGGTGCTGCTTTTCCTCAGGTGTTCTTGCCATAGCTGTTTGGGCCTTCTCTCCAGGTGCCTTCGTAAAGCTATTGTCCCTACGTGACAGTTGGCCTTTCCACGGCTCAATTTTTGCTGGCGGAGACAACAGATGGCTTTGCTCCGATCTGAGACACACACGTTAAAAAATTTCCAAACTGCTGAGCCCCCCTGGGCTGATGGCGCTACGGTGGCATCAGCAGCTGAGGTTGAAGGGCATGTTGGCTGTCTGGCCATAGCGGGCGATACATGGCGCCGGACACTGCCCCCAGCTGTTTCTGACTGACGACGAGCTCCCTCTTGTATTGCGTTCCGGAGTTGGAGCCTGATCAACGTCTACCACCACACATCCAGGCAAGGAGGGAGGCAGGCAGGCAGGCATGCACGCCCGCCCCGAGGTAGTGACCAAAAATAACAATACAGGACTCAGGAGGACCTTTTGCAGCCTTAATTGAAATGGATTAACTTTAAATCCTTTAACGGGAATCCGTTATGGAGGGCAAGTCTGCCATTGTCATCGCGGGGAATTAAGGTTGGATTCCGGCCCGAAGTGGGAGCCTGCTGAGACCCATGCTGTAGCTGCCCTGACCGTGCTTTGCAGACCAGGCATCTGTGGTCAGATGGACCCTTGAGCCAGCGGAAGACAAACCAAGTCTAAAGCATTTGCCAAGAATGTTTTACGGAGGGCAAGTTTTTTTGCACTTTTTTTAAATTTTTTGAAAATGATAGATGGTTGTATTTTTAAATTGTTTGAAAGTTTAGATGGTTGTATTTTTAAATTGTTTGAAAGTTTAGATAATTGTATTTTTAAATTGTTTGAAAGTGTATCCATTTTTCCTCCCCCCAGCCACGAACAATACCATGGGAACGTGGAGCAGCAGAAGCCCCCTGTGACGGCTGCCGTGGTTGTTCAATCACCTCCTCACGATTTTGGGAAGTGATGGCACGTGCCTTCTTCTGAGCACTGTATTTTGGGGCAGGTCCGCACGAAATCAAAGCAACACCACCTCGCACAGCCACAGACCTGCCGGTGCCTGGTGGCCTTCCTCTGGGTCTGCCTCTACCTCTTCCTCTACCTGGGTTGTCTATTTTGTCCAACTCGGGGGTATGTTAGCTATATGCAGTGAGATGGGTTCTCACTCAACACAACAGGTAGTTAGATGCAGCGAGGTGGCCAGTAGTGGTGCTCAAATACCCCTTTTTAAAATTCGAGTTTGGTCGAATTCGAATAGTAAATTATTCGAGGTCATTCGAATATTCGAGTCGAATAATTTTTACTATTCGATTCGACCTCGGACTTCGAGCTCACTATTCGAGTCGGTATTCGAGCTTACTATTCGAGCTGACTATTCGAATTGGCCTTAAATAGCTTCCAACACTTGTTTTGAGGGTGAATGATGCAAGAAACCTCTTTTTTTCCAAGTAACAACAGCAAGTGATTATGTGGGGATGTTCCTTTAAAAGAAAATGTGGAAAGAGAAGTTGTGTCCTTAATTTTGTTCAGTAGTGTTACTGTATATACTTGTCCTTCTTCTTCTTTATCTTTCTTCTTCTTCTTCTATATCGTCTTCTTCTATATCTTCTTCTTCTATATCGTCTTCTTCTATATCGTCTTCTTCTATATCTTCTTCTATATCGTCTTCTTCTATATCTTCTTCTTCTTCTTCTTCTTCTTCTTCTTCTTCTTCTTCTTCTTCTTCTTCTTCTTCTTCTTCTTCTTCTTCTTCTTCTTCTTCTTCTTCTTCTTCTTCTTCTTCTTCTTCTTCATCTTCTTCTTCTTCATCTTCTTCATCTTCTTCTTCTTCATCTTCTTCTTCTTCATCTTCTTCTTCTTCATCTTCTTCATCTTCTTCTTCTTCTTCTTCATCTTCTTCTTCTTCATCTTCTTCTTCTTCATCTTCTTCTTCTTCATCTTCTTCTTCTTCTTCTTCTTCTTCTTCTTCTTCTTCTTCTTCTTCTTCTTCTTCTTCTTCTTCATCTTCTTCTTCTTCATCTTCTTCTTCTTCTTCTTCTTCTTCTTCTTCTTCTTCTTCTTCTTCTTCATCTTCTCCTTCCTTTTCAATATCGTCTTCTTCACGTATTTCTCTTTTCAATTTTTTTTTAAAGAAATGCAGCTATTTTTGAGCGTAACAAATAGCTGGTGGGCGCACGCATGTTGGAAGCGCCATTGTATGTGCTCCCTGGCAGTGGAAACACAAAGACAGCAGGAGGTAAATTCAGCAGCAGGAGGAGGAGGATGAGTGTGTGGCAGCAGGCAGTCAATGAGGCAGGCAGCTCGCCGTGACATAATAGCCCTGGTACCTAGCGGTGATACCAGGGCTGTAAATAAACACAACAGGAGGTCCCAGACAGCGGTCGTGCAGCCCACATTGTGTCCAATACACAACTGGGACAACACAGTTTTCAACCCGGGCACCTCAGAAAAATTAAACCTTTTTTTTTTTTTTTATGGTTTTTTGGTTTTTGGTTTTGCAACCAATATAGCTATTGTTTGACGTAATAGCTGGTGGCAGAGTGGCAGCAGAAGGTAAATCATCTGTGTACCCTGGCAGTGGGAAACACAGACAGACAGCAGCAGCAGGAGGAGGAATGGAGGAGTAGGCGAGCAGCTATTGTTTGACGTAATAGCTGGTGGCAGAGTGGCAGCAGAAGGTAAATCATCTGTGTACCCTGGCAGTGGGAAACACAGACAGACAGCAGCAGCAGCAGCAGCAGGAGGAGGTATGGAGGAGCAGTGTGAGTGTGGCAGCAGGTAGGCAGCGTGACATAATAGCCCTGGTACCTAGCGGTGATACCAGGGCTGTAAATAAACACAACAGGAGGTCCCAGACAGCGGTCGTGCAGCCCACATTGTGTCCAATACACAACTGGGACAACACAGTTTTCAACCCGGGCACCTCAGAAAAATTAAACCTTTTTTTTTTTTTATGGTTTTTTGGTTTTTGGTTTTGCAACCAATATAGCCATTGTTTGACGTAATAGCTGGTGGCAGAGTGGCAGCAGAAGGTAAATCATCTGTGTACCCTGGCAGTGGGAAACACAGACAGACAGCAGCAGCAGGAGGAGGAATGGAGGAGTAGGCGAGCAGCTATTGTTTGACGTAATAGCTGGTGGCAGAGTGGCAGCAGAAGGTAAATCATCTGTGTACCCTGGCAGTGGGAAACACAGACAGACAGCAGCAGCAGCAGCAGGAGGAGGTATGGAGGAGCAGTGTGAGTGTGGCAGCAGGTAGGCAGCGTGACATAATAGCCCTGGTACCTAGCGGTGATACCAGGGCTGTAAATAAACACAACAGGAGGTCCCAGACAGCGGTCGTGCAGCCCACATTGTGTCCAATACACAACTGGGACAACACAGTTTTCAACCCGGGCACCTCAGAAAAATTAAACCTTTTTTTTTCTTTTATGGTTTTTTGGTTTTTGGTTTTGCAACCAATATAGCTATTGTTTGACGTAATAGCTGGTGGCAGAGTGGCAGCAGAAGGTAAATCATCTGTGTACCCTGGCAGTGGGAAACACAGACAGACAGCAGCAGCAGGAGGAGGAATGGAGGAGTAGGCGAGCAGCTATTGTTTGACGTAATAGCTGGTGGCAGAGTGGCAGCAGTAGGTAAATCATCTGTTTACCCTGGCAGTGGGAAACACAGACAGACAGCAGCAGCAGCAGCAGCAGGAGGAGGTATGGAGGAGCAGTGTGAGTGTGGCAGCAGGTAGGCAGCGTGACATAATAGCCCTGGTACCTAGCGGTGATACCAGGGCTGTAAATAAACACAACAGGAGGTCCCAGACAGCGGTCGTGCAGCCCACATTGTGTCCAATACACAACTGGGACAACACAGTTTTCAACCCGGGCACCTCAGAAAAATTAAACCTTTTTTTTTTTTTTATGGTTTTTTGGTTTTTGGTTTTGCAACCAATATAGCCATTGTTTGACGTAATAGCTGGTGGCAGAGTGGCAGCAGAAGGTAAATCATCTGTATACCCTGGCAGTGGGAAACACAGACAGACAGCAGAAGGGCAGTACACAGCAGCCCACTGTAGGTGTAAAATGTGTGGCTACAGGCGACGTAATAGTCAAAGTGAACCAGGCTGGCTTAGTGAGCAGGAGCCAGGAGGTGGTAAAGGGTGGTAAGGCACATTAACGATGGTTCCGGCAGCCAGTTCATGTCCCCCTCTCGCCGACAACAGGGGCCAGGAACTCGCCTTCCACCCACGCCTGGTTCATCTTGAGAAACGTCAGTCTGTCCACAGACTTGTGAGACAGACGTGAGCGTTTCTCGGTGACCACGCCACCAGCTGCACTGAAGCAGCGCTCGGACAGCACGCTGGAAGGGGGGCAGGACAGCACTTCCAGGGCGTACTGCGCCAGCTCGCTCCAGATCTCCATGCGCTTGACCCAATACTCCATGGGATCAACAGGGGCATCGCTGTCAAGCCCGCTGTACGACCCCATGTAGTCAGCCACCATGCGGGTCAGGCGCTGGCTGTGACCGGAGGAGGATGCTGCTGCATGCATCTCCTCTCTAGTCACTGCTGCCGGAGCCTCTACAGTCCTGTAGAGCTCGTGGCTGAGAGACAGCAGGTCTGTGGGGCGCTTGCTGCTGCTGGATGCAGGCACCTGCTGCTGCCTCTGTGCTGGCTGCTGGACAGTGGGGGTGGAAGGCTGGGGGAAGGCTTCCTCCAAGCGCTCAACAAGGGCCTGCTGCAAGCTCCTTATTTGTTGCGCTGGGTCTCCTCCTGCAGGCGGCAGGAACTGGCTCAACTTCCCCTTGAGGCGTGGGTCCAACATCATGCTGATCCAGATGTCCTCCCTCTGCTTCATCTGGATCACCCTGGGGTCCCTGCGCAGGCACGTCAGCATGTGCGCTGCCATTGGGAAGAGGCGGGCCACGTCTGCTGGCACATCGACGTCAGTGCTGTCCTCATCCTCCTCCTCTGCCGCCTCATCCTCTCTCCACCCCCGCACCAACTCAGCTGCGCTGTGCTGATCCCCCTCATCAGCAGCCAGGTCAGGGACCTCCACCAAGTCCTCCTCCTCCTCCCCCTCAGAGGTGGACTGCGCAGCTGGTTGCCGCTCCTGCTGGTCCAAGGCTGCCGCTCCCTGTTCCAGCAAAGCATCGAGGGCCCTGTTCAGCAGAGAAACCAGGGGCACCCACTCGCAGACCATAGCATGGTCCCTGCTCACCATGTTTGTGGCCTGCAGGAAGGGAGCCAGCACTAAGCACACCTGCTGCATGTGCCTCCAGTCATCATCGGGGACGATGGACGGGAAGTTGCTGGTCTTGTCCCTTCTCAGAGCTGCGGAAACAGTGGCCAGGGCAAGGTACTGTTTGACAGCGTGCCTCTGTTCAACCAGACGCTCCAACATCGCCAGGGTGGAGTTCCAGCGAGTCGGAACGTCAAGGATCAGCCGATGGCGTGGCAGATCCAGCTCCTTTTGCACGTCTTCCAGGCTCGCACAGGCTGCAGCCGAGCGCCGGAAGTGACGCACAACATTCCTTGCCGTTTCCAGCAGTTCGCCCATCCCCTGGTAGGTGCGCAGGAACTTCTGCACCACCAGGTTCAGCACGTGGGCAAGACAGGGGATGTGGGTCAGGTTTCCCCTGTGTATTGCGGCAACCAGATTGGCCCCATTGTCGGCCACCACCTCTCCGACTCTGAGGCCTCTGGGGGTCAGCCAAATCCTCTCCTGCTCCTGGAGTTTGGCCAACACATGGGTTGCCGTCAGCTTGGTCTTCCCAAGGCTGACCAAGTGCAGCAGCGCTTGGCAGTGGCGGGCCTTCACGCTGCTGCTGAGGCGGGGGGTTTGGCCAGGTGTGCCGGAGGATGGCAGAGGATCGGAGGAACCTGCTGCAGTTCCCCTGAGCCTGCGGGGTGGCACCACCCACTGTGTTGCTGCTGCTGCTGTGCCCGCTGCTGCTCTCCCATCCTCACCCCCTTCCACCAAGCTGACCCAGTGGACAGTGAAGGACAGGTAGCGGCCTGTCCCGAAGCGGCTGCTCCAGGAGTCCATGGTGACGTGGACCCTTTCACCAACCGCGTGCTCCAGCCCTCGCTCCACATTGGCCATCACAAAGCGGTGCAGTGCAGGAATGGCCTTGCGGGAGAAAAAGTGTCTGCTGGGGAGCTGCCAGTCTGGGGCTGCGCAAGCAAGCAGCGCACGAATGTCGCTCCCCTCCTGCACGAGCGTGTACGGCAGGAGTTGGGAGCACATGGCCCGTGCCAGCAAGCCGTTCAGCTGCCGCACGCGACGGCTGCTGGGAGGCAGAGCCCTAACCACCCCCTGGAAGGACTCGCTCAAAAGGCTCTGGCGTGGCCTTTTGCTGACACGGGAATCAGCAGACACAGCAGAGGAGGCCACTGAGGACTGGCTGCCAGAACAGGCCTCAGTGTCGGCGGCAGGAGTTGCAGAGGGGGGAGGAGCAGTGCGTTTCCGCACTCCTGCTGGTGCTGCTGGAGGAGCAGGAGGGCGGGTGGCTGCTGTTGCTGCTGCTGCTGCTGAAGGCTGTGCAGTGATGGGTGTGGTGCCACTGCCAGCACCAGATGCCTTCAGCCTCTGGAACTCCTCATGCTGGTGGAAATGTTTAGCCGCAAGGTGGTTGATGAGCGAGCTGGTGCTGAACTTTAAGGGGTCTGCACCTCTGCTCAACTTCCGCTGACAGTGGTTGCAAGTGGCGTACTTGCTGTACACAGTGGGCATGGTGAAAAAGCGCCAGATTGGTGACAGAAACATCCCCCTACGGCATGGAAGCGCTGCTGCCTGTCTCCCTGTGGTGGTTGGGGGGGGGGCTTGGGTGCTGGTGGTGGTACTGGCTGATGCTGCTGCTGCTGAGCCTGAGACACCAGCAGGGTGTGGGACGCTGCCAATGCTTGCAATGATGCGCCTCCTTGCAAGGCCCACAAGCGCATCCTCCTCCTCCTCCTCAGAGCTGCTGAGGACGACATCCCCTGGAGGTGGTGGCACCCAGTCTCTGTCTGTCACCGGGTCATCATCATCCTCCCCCTCCTGAAACATGTCCTGCTGGGATGAGGACCCCCCAAACTCCTCTCCTGATGCATGGATGGGCTGCTTGACTGTCGCCACAGTCTTGCTGTCCAATCCCTCATCCCCCAAAGTGCCCATCAGCATCTCCTCCTCAAGATCGCCAACAACAGCAGACAATTTACTCATGATGCCTGGGGTCAAAAGACTGCTGAATGACAGGTCGGCGAGTGACGGTGAACTGGCCTCCTCCCCAGACCCTGCTGGGCGGCTGCTGCGAACAGGGGTGGTGGTGGTGGTGAGGGTGGAGGCCTCGGATGCAGAGCTGATGGCGGGCTGCTCATCCTCCGTCATGAGTTGCACCACAGTGTCTGCATCCTTTTCCTCAATGGGACGTTTCCGACCCGGCTGGAGGAAAATGGGAGCAGGTGCTACACGCTGCTGCTGCTGTGTCTCTGCAGCGTGAGTTGCAGATGCTCCTGCTGGGCGGCGCCCAAGGCGTCCACGGCCAGTGGCTATGGGAGGAATGTTAGCCACTGACGCTGCTGCTGCTGCTGCGGAACTGTGCATGGTGGCGCGCCCGCGGCCGCGGCTTGCCACAATGCTGCTCCCTCTCCTCCTGATTCCCTTGCTGCCCTTCCCCTTGCCCAAACCGCGCTGGCTGCCACTTCCAGACATCTTCAATGTTTTGGGCGTATAGACAAAAGTTTTTTAAAAGGGCGGGTGAAAAGTGGGGTACTTTAATGGAGTGGGTTGGTTGGTGAGGTGACTGAGTGAGTGTCCCCTAGTACAGTAAGTAAGTAGTAACAGTCAGGAAGTACAACTAGCAGTTACAATAATCAGTAGTAATCACAAGTAAATTTAGTGTGTGTACACTCAGACAGTGAGTGCCCGCACGCAGGAGCTAGTAGCCTATGAACACAGTGACTGAGTGTCCTAGACTCCTAGTACAGTAAGAGTAAGTAGTAACAGTAAGTAGAACTAACTAATTACAATAATCAATCAGCGATCAGAAGGAAATGGAGTGTGGGTGGTGTGTGTACACTCAGACAGTGAGTGACCGCACGCAGGAGCTAGTAGCCTATGAACACACAGTGACTGAGTGTCCTAGACTCCTAGTACAGTAAGAGTAAGTAGTAACAGTAAGTAGAACTAACTAATAATCAATCAGCGATCAGAAGGAAATGGAGTGTGGGTGGTGTGTGTACACTCAGACAGTGAGTGCCCGCACGCAGGAGCTAGTAGCCTATGAACACAATGACTGAGTGTCCTAGACTCCTAGTACAGTAAGAGTAAGTAGTAACAGTAAGTAGAACTAACTAATTACAATAATCAATCAGCGATCAGAAGGAAATGGAGTGTGGGTGGTGTGTGTACACTCAGACAGTGAGTGACCGCACGCAGGAGCTAGTAGCCTATGAACACAGTGACTGAGTGTCCTAGACTCCTAGTACAGTAAGAGTAAGTAGTAACAGTAAGTAGAACTAACTAATAATCAATCAGCGATCAGAAGGAAATGGAGTGTGGGTGGTGTGTGTACACTCAGACAGTGAGTGCCCGCACGCAGGAGCTAGTAGCCTATGAACACAGTGACTGAGTGTCCTAGACTCCTAGTACAGTAAGAGTAAGTAGTAACAGTAAGTAGAACTAACTAATTACAATAATCAATCAGCGATCAGAAGGAAATGGAGTGTGGGTGGTGTGTGTACACTCAGACAGTGAGTGACCGCACGCAGGAGCTAGTAGCCTATGAACACACAGTGACTGAGTGTCCTAGACTCCTAGTACAGTAAGAGTAAGTAGTAACAGTAAGTAGAACTAACTAATAATCAATCAGCGATCAGAAGGAAATGGAGTGTGGGTGGTGTGTGTACACTCAGACAGTGAGTGCCCGCACGCAGGAGCTAGTAGCCTATGAACACAGTGACTGAGTGTCCTAGACTCCTAGTACAGTAAGAGTAAGTAGTAACAGTAAGTAGAACTAACTAATAATCAATCAGCGATCAGAAGGAAATGGAGTGTGGGTGGTGTGTGTACACTCAGACAGTGAGTGCCCGCACGCAGGAGCTAGTAGCCTATGAACACAGTGACTGAGTGTCCTAGACTCCTAGTACAGTAAGAGTAAGTAGTAACAGTAAGTAGAACTAACTAATTACAATAATCAATCAGCGATCAGAAGGAAATGGAGTGTGGGTGGTGTGTGTACACTCAGACAGTGAGTGACCGCACGCAGGAGCTAGTAGCCTATGAACACAGTGACTGAGTGTCCTAGACTCCTAGTACAGTAAGAGTAAGTAGTAACAGTAAGTAGAACTAACTAATTACAATAATCAATCAGCGATCAGAAGGAAATGGAGTGTGGGTGGTGTGTGTACACTCAGACAGTGAGTGACCGCACGCAGGAGCTAGTAGCCTATGAACACACAGTGACTGAGTGTCCTAGACTCCTAGTACAGTAAGAGTAAGTAGTAACAGTAAGTAGAACTAACTAATTACAATAATCAATCAGCGATCAGAAGGAAATGGAGTGTGGGTGGTGTGTGTACACTCAGACAGTGAGTGCCCGCACGCAGGAGCTAGTAGCCTATGAACACAGTGACTGAGTGTCCTAGACTCCTAGTACAGTAAGAGTAAGTAGTAACAGTAAGTAGAACTAACTAATTACAATAATCAATCAGCGATCAGAAGGAAATGGAGTGTGGGTGGTGTGTGTACACTCAGACAGTGAGTGACCGCACGCAGGAGCTAGTAGCCTATGAACACACAGTGACTGAGTGTCCTAGACTCCTAGTACAGTAAGAGTAAGTAGTAACAGTAAGTAGAACTAACTAATTACAATAATCAATCAGCGATCAGAAGGAAATGGAGTGTGGGTGGTGTGTGTACACTCAGACAGTGAGTGACCGCACGCAGGAGCTAGTAGCCTATGAACACAGTGACTGTCTGACTGAGTGTCCTAGACTCCTAGTACAGTAAGAGTAAGTAGTAACAGTAAGTACAACTAACTAACAATAATCTATCAGTAATCAGAAGGAAATAGAGTGTGTGTACACACAGACAGTGAGTGAGTGCACACACGCAGGAGCTAGCTAGTAGCCTATAAACAGTGACAGTCAGTGAGTGTCCTACTCCTAGTACAGTATAACTACAATACTATTAGTAAAGGACAGCAGAAATACTGGTATAGATGAGAGAAATAAACAGAGGACAGCTGCCCACAGAGGCAAGGCCCCCCTGAGGCCTAAACCTGTAAGCTTGCAGCAGCTGCCTGTCTCTAATGTAACACACAAGCTACTAACTAAAATACAATGTCTATCTAACTAACAACAATATAGGTGTATATGGCAGGTGTAGGTGAGCAAAAACGCTAGGTAAATGATCACAATAGAGCACTTGCTAAGCCAAAGCACAAAGGAGCAACTCTCTCTCTGTACAAGTCTCAGGCAAGCATGGAGAAACGGAACATGGCGGCCGCTATTTATAGGGTAGGGGCTGGCCAGGGTCCCCCTCTGTGATTGGCTGCCGTCAGAGGGCCTGGGAGCCCTCTGATTGGCTCTAAGGACATCAATCTGGGCTATGACGCTATTCGAGCTCGGTACCGAGCTCGAATAGCGCCGTTTGCTCGAATAGCTCGAATAGTGAATGGGCTATTCGAGTGTACTCGGATAGCCCATTCGAATAGCTACAGCTATTCGGAGCTCGAATACCGAGCTCGGATAGCTGAAAAAGAGCTCGAATATTCGAGCTACTCGAATATTCGAGCTCTGCTGAGCACCACTGGTGGCCAGGTGGGTTCACACTCAACACAACAGGTAGTTAGATGCAGTGAGCTGGGTTCACTCAACACAACGCTTGGTATATGCAGTGATGAGGTGGGTTAAGTAAACATCTAACATCTAACTACCTGTTGTGTTGAGTAAGAACCCACCTCAGTCACTGCAACTTAAGTACCTTTACTGTTGAGTAAGCCCAGCTCACTGCATCTAACTACCCAGTACCTGTTGTGTTTACTTAACCCACCTCATCACTGCATATACCTAGCGTTGTGTTGAGTGAACCCAGCTCACTGCATCTAACTACCTGTTGTGTTGAGTGTGAACCCACCTGGCCACCTCGCTGCATCTAACTACCTGTTGTGTTGAGTGAGAACCCACCTCAGTCACTGCATCTTAACCACTTGAGGACCTAGGGCTTTACCCTCCTTAAGGACCGGCCACTTTTTTTCCATTCAGACCACTGCAGCTTTCACGGTTTATTGCTCGCTCATACAACCTACCACCTAAATGAATTTTGGCTCCTTTTCTTGTCACTAATAAAGCTTTCTTTTGATGCTATTTGATTGCTGATGCGATTTTTACTTTTTATTATATTCATCAAAAAAGACATGAATTTTGGCAAAAAAATGATTTTTTTAACTTTCTGTGCTGACATTTTTCAAATAAAGTAAAATTTCTGTATACATGCAGCGCGAAAAATGTGGACAAACATGTTTTTGATAAAAAAAAAACCATTCAGCCTATATTTATTGGTTTGGGTAAAAGTTATAGCTTTTACAAACTATGGTGCAAAAAGTGAATTTTCCCATTTTCCAGCATCTCTGCCTTTTCTGACCACCTGTCATGTTTCATGAGGGGCTAGAATTCCAGGATAGTATAAATACCCCCCAAATGACCCCATTTTGGAAAGAAGACATCCCAAAGTATTCACTGAGAGGCATAGTGAGTTCATAGAAGATATTATTTTTTGTCACAAGTAAGCGGAAAATGACACTTTGTGACAAAAAAAAAAAAAGTTTCCATTTCTTCTAACTTGCGACAAAAAAAAATGAAACCTGCCACGGACTCACTATGCTCCTCTCTGAATACCTTGAAGTGTCTACTTTCCAAAATGGGGTCATTTGTGGGGTGTGTTTACTGTCCTGACATTTTGGGGGGTGCTAAATTGTAAGCACCCCTGTAAAGCCTAAAGGTGCTCATTGGACTTTGGGCCCCTTAGCGCAGTTAGGCTGCAAAAAAGTGCCACACATGTGGTATTGCCGTACTCAGGAGAAGTAGTATAATGTGTTTTGGGGTGTATTTTTACACATACCCATGCTGGGTGGGAGAAATATCTCTGTAAATGACAATTGTTTGATTTTTTTTACACACAATTGTCCATTTACAGAGAGATTTCTCCCACACAGCATGGGTATGTGTAAAAATACACCCCAAAACACATTATACTACTTCTCCTGAGTACGGCGATACCACATGTGTGGCACTTTTTTGCACCCTAACTGCGCTAAGGGGCCCAAAGTCCAATGAGTACCTTTAGGATTTTACAGGTCATTTTAAGAAATTTTGTTTCAAGACTACTCCTCACGGTTTAGGGCCCCTAAAATGCCAGGACAGTATAGGAACCCCACAAATGACCCCATTTTAGAAAGAAGACACCCCAAGGTATTCCGTTAGTAGTACGGTGAGTTCATAGAAGATTTTATTTTTTGTCACAAGTTAGCGGAAAATGACACTTTGTGAAAAAAACCAATAAAAATCAATTTCCGCTAACTTGTGACAAAAAATAAAATCTTCTATGAACTCACCGTACTACTAACAGAATACCTTGGGGTGTCTTCTTTCTAAAATGGGGTCATTTGTGGGGTTCCTATACTGTCCTGGCATTTTAGGGGCCCTAAACCGTGAGGAGTAGTCTTGAAACAAAATTTCTCAACATGACCTGTGAAATCCTAAAGTTACTCATTGGACTTTGGGCCCCTTAGCGCAGTTAGGGTGCAAAAAAGTGCCACACATGTGGTATCGCCGTACTCGGGAGAAGTAGTACAATGTGTTTTGGGGTGTATTTTTACACATACCCATGCTGGGTGGGAGAAATAACTCTGTAAATGGACAATTGTGTGTAAAAAAATAAAAAGATTGTCATTTACAGAGGTATTTCTCCCAACCAGCATGGGTATGTGTAAAAATACACCCCAAAACACATTATACTACTTCTCCCGAGTACGGCGATACCACATGATTGGCACTTTTTTGCAGCCTAACTGCGCTAAGGGGCCCAAAGTCCAATGAGTACCTTTAGGATTTCACAGGTCATTTTTGTTTCAAGACTACTCCTCACGGTTTAGGGCCCCTAAAATGCCAGGGCAGTATAGGAACCCCACTAATGACCCCATTTTAGAAAGAAGACACCCCAAGGTATTCCGTTAGGAGTATGGTGAGTTCATAGAAGTTTTTATTTTTTTGTCACAAGTTAGCGGAAATTGATTTTAATTGTTTTTTTTTCACAAAGTGTCATTTTCCGCTAACTTGTGACAAAAAATAAAATCTTCTATGAACTCACCATACTCCTAACGGAATATGTTTGGGTGTCTTCTTTCTAGAATGGGGTCATTTGTGGGGTTCCTATACTGCCCTGGCATTTTAGGGGCCCTAAACCGTGAGGAGTAGTCTTGAAACCAAATGTCGCAAAATGACCTGTGAAATCCTAAAGGTACTCATTGGACTTTGGGCCCCTTAGCGTACTTAGGGTGTAAAAAAGTGCCACAGATGTGGTACCGCCGTACTCAGGAGAAGTAGTATAATGTGTTTTGGGGTGTATTTTTACACATACCCATGCTGGGTGGGAGAAATATCTTTGTAAATGACAATTGTTTGATTTTTTTTTACACACAATTGTCCATTTACAGAGAGATTTCTCCCACCCAGCATGGGTATGTGTGAAAATACACCCCAAAACACATTATACTACTTCTCCTGAGTACGGCGATACCACATGTGTGACACTTTTTTGCAGCCTAGGTGCGCTAAGGGGCCCAACGTCCTAATCACAGGTCATTTTGAGGCATTTGTTTTCTAGACTACTCCTCACGGTTTAGGGCCCCTAAAATGCCAGGGCAGTATAGGAACCCCACAAGTGACCCCATTTTAGAAAGAAGACACCCCAAGGTATTCCGTTAGGTGTATGGCGAGTTCATAGAAGATTTTATTTTTTGTCACAAGTTAGTGAAAAATGACACTTTGTGAAAAAAAAAAAAAAATCAATTTCTGCTAACTTTTGACAAAAAATAAAATCTTCTATGAACTTGTCATACACCTAACAGAATACATTGGGGCGTCTTTTTTCTAAAATGGGGTCAGTTTGTGGGGTTCCTATACCGCCCTAGCATTTTACGGGCCCTAAACCGTGAGTAGTCTGGAAACCAAATGTCTAAAAATGACTGTTCAGGGGTATAAGCATCTGCAAATTTTGATGACAGGTGGTCTATGAGGGGGCGAATTTTGTGGAACCGGTCATATGCAGGGTGGCCTTTTAGATGACAGGTTGTATTGGGCCTGATCTGATGGATAGGAGTGCTAGGGGGGTGACAGGAGGTGATTGATGGGTGTCTCAGGGGGTGGTTAGAGGGGAAAATAGATGCAATCAATGCACTGGGGAGGTGATCAGAAGGGGGTCTGAGGGGGATCTGAGGGTTTGGCCGAGTGATCAGGAGCCCACACGGGGCAAATTAGGGCCTGATCTGATGGGTAGGTGTGCTAGGGGGTGACAGGAGGTGATTGATGGGTGTCTCAAGGTGTGATTAGAGGGGGGAATAGATGCAAGCAATGCACTGGCGAGGTGATTAGGGCTGGGGCCTGAGGGCATTCTGAGGGTGTGGGTGGGTGATTGAGTGCCCTAGGGGCAGATAGGGGTCTAATCTGATAGGTAGCAGTGACAGGGGGTGATTGATGGGTAATTAGTGGGTGTTTAGGGTAGAGAACAGATATAAACACTGCACTTGGGAGGTGATCTGACGTCGGATCTGCGGGCGAACTATTAATGTGGGTGGGTGATCAGATTTCCCGCAAGGGGCAGGTTAGGGGCTGATTGATGAGTGGCAGTGACAGGGGGTGATTGATGGGTGGCAGTGTCAGGGGGTGATTGATGGGTGGCAGTGACAGGGGGTGATTTATGGGTGATTGACAGGTGATTGACAGGTGATCAGTGGGTTATTACAGGGAAGAACAGATGTAACTAATGCATTGGCGAATTGATAAGGGGGGGTCTGAGGGCAATCTGAGACGTGTAGGCGGGTGATTGGGTGCCCGCAAGGGGCAGATTAGGGTCTGATCTGATGGGTAACAGTGACAGGTGGTGATAGGGGGTGATTGATGAATAATTAGTGGGTGTTTAGGGTAGATAACAGATGTAAACACTGCACTTGGGAGGTGATCTGACGTCGGATCTGCGGGCGATCTATTGGTGTGGGTGGGTGATCAGATTGCCCGCAAGGGGCAGATTGATGGGTGGCAGTGCCAGGGGGTGATTGATGGGTGGCAGTGACAGGGGGTGATTGATGGGTGATTGACAGGTGATCAGTGGGTTATTACAGGGAAGCACAGATGTAAATATTGCACTGGCGAATTGATAAGGGGGTCTGAGGGCAATCTGAGCGTGTAGGCGGGTGATTGGGTGCCCGCAAGGGGCAGATTAGGGTCTGATCTGATGGGTAACAGTGACAGGTGGTGATAGGGAGTGATTGATGGGTAATTAGTGGGTGTTTAGGGTAGATAACAGATGTAAACACTGCACTTGGGAGGTGATCTGACGTCGGATCTGCGGGCGATCTATTGGTGTGGGTGGGTGATCAGATTGCCCGCAAGGGGCAGATTGATGGGTGGCAGTGCCAGGGGGTGATTGATGGGTGGCAGTGACAGGGGGTGATTGATGGGTGATTGACAGGTGATTGACAGGTGATCAGTGGGTTATTACAGGGAAGCACAGATGTAAATATTGCACTGGCGAATTGATAAGGGGGGTCTGAGGGCAATCTGAGCGTGTAGGCAGGTGATTGGGTGCCCGCAAGGGGCAGATTAGGGTCTGATCTGATGGGTAACAGTGACAGGTGGTGATAGGGAGTGATTGATGGGTGATTGATTTGTAATTAGTGGGTGTTTAGGGTAGATAACAGATGTAAACACTGCACTTGGGAGGTGATCTGACGTCGGATCTGCGGGCGATCTATTGGTGTGGGTGGGTGATCAGATTGCCCGCAAGGGGCAGGTTAGGAGCTGATTGATGGGTGGCAGTGACAGGGGGTGATTGACGGGTGATTGACGGGTGATTTACGGGTGATTGACAGGTGATCAGGGGGATAGATGCATACAGTACACGGGGGGGGGGGGGGGGGTTGGGGAGAATCTGAGGGGTGGGGGGGTGATCAGGAGGGGGCAGGGGGCAGGGGGGGGATAAAAAAAATAGCGTTTACAGATAGTGACAGGGAGTGATTGATGGGTGATTAGGGGGGTGATTGGGTGCAAACAGGGGTCTGGGGGGTGGGCAGGGGGGGGTCTGAGGGGTGCTGTGGGCGATCTGGGGCAGGGGGGGGGAGAAATCAGTGTGCTTGGGTGCGACATAGGGTGGCTACAGCCTGCCCTGGTGGTCCCTCGGACATTGGGACCACCAGGGCAGGAGGCAGCCTGTATAATACACTTTGTAAACATTACAAAGTGTATTATACACTTTGTATGCGGCGATCGCGGGGTTAACATCCCGCCGGCGCTTCCGTATGGCCGGCGGGATGTTGCGGCGGGTGAGCGGTGACAGGCGCCGGCAGAGGATCGCGTCACGGATGACGCGATCGCTCTGCCCATGCCCCTACAAGGACCGCCGCCTTTGGGCATGAGCTGGTCCTTGCGGGGTCCACTTCCCGGCCGCCTCTGTGCGTTAGGCGGTCGGGAAGTGGTTAAGTACCTTTACTGTTGAGTGAACCGATTATTACCGATTATCTGCAATTTGAAACTTATGCCGGCAGGCAGAGCAGAACGGGGCCAGAAGCGGCGGTGGGGGAATCAGCAGTTTACATCGCTGATCTGCAGTAGAGGTATGTTGGTGGGCAGTGCGACTTTCTGGAGGAGGGGTCGGCAGAAGGTAAAGTGGACGTGGGGGTATCGGGGAGCACAAGAGGCAAATATATTTAAGACCTCCCCGAAAATAAGACCTAGGACAAGTTTTGAGGGGAAAAAAAATATAAGACAGTGTCTTATTTTCGGGGAAAGATGGGGTTCTCACTCAACACAACAGGTAGTTAGATGCAGCGAGGTGGCCAGGTGGGTTCACACTCAACACAACAGGTAGTTAGATGCAGTGAGCTGGGTTCACTCAACACAACGCTAGGTATATGCAGTGATGAGGTGGGTTAAGTAAACACAACAGGTACTGGGTAGTTAGATGCAGTGAGCTGGGTTCACACAACAGTAAAGGTACTTAAGATGCAGTGACTGAGGTGGGTTCTCACTCAACACAACAGGTAGTTAGATGCAGCGAGGTGGCCAGGTGGGTTCTCACTCACCACAACAGGTAGCTAGATGCAGTGAGCTGGGTTCACTCAACAGTAAAGGTACTTAAGATGCAGTGACTGAGGTGGGTTCTCACTCAACACAACAGGTAGTTAGATGCAGCGAGGTGGCCAGGTGGGTTCACACTCAACACAACAGGTAGTTAGATGCAGTGAGCTGGGTTCACGCAACACAACGCTAGGTATATGCAGTGATGAGGTGGGTTAAGTAAACACAACAGGTACTGGGTAGTTAGATGCAGTGAGCTGGGTTCACACAACAGTAAAGGTACTTAAGATGCAGTGACTGAGGTGGGTTCTCACTCAACACAACAGGTAGTTAGATGCAGCGAGGTGGCCAGGTGGGTTCACACTCAACACAACAGGTAGTTAGATGCAGTGAGCTGGGTTCACTCAACACAACGCTAGGTATATGCAGTGATGAGGTGGGTTAAGTAAACACAACAGGTACTGGGTAGTTAGATGCAGTGAGTTGGGTTCACTCAACAGTAAAGGTACTTAAGATGCAGTGACTGAGGTGGGTTCTCACTCAACACAACAGGTAGTTAGATGCAGCGAGGTGGCCAGGTGGGTTCACACTCAACACAACAGGTAGTTAGATGCAGTGAGCTGGGTTCACTCAACACAACGCTAGGTATATGCAGTGATGAGGTGGGTTAAGTAAACACAACAGGTACTGGGTAGTTAGATGCAGTGAGCTGGGTTCACTCAACAGTAAAGGTACTTAAGATGCAGTGACTGAGGTGGGTTCTCACTCAACACAACAGGTAGTTAGATGCAGCGAGGTGGCCAGGTGGGTTCACACTCAACACAACAGGTAGTTAGATGCAGTGAGCTGGGTTCACTCAACAGTAAAGGTACTTAAGATGCAGTGACTGAGGTGGGTTCTCACTCAACACAACAGGTAGTTAGATGCAGCGAGGTGGCCAGGTGGGTTCTCACTCAACACAACAGGTAGTTAGATGCAGTGAGCTGGGTTCACTTAACAGCAAAGGTACTTAAGATGCAGTGACTGAGGTGGGTTCTCCCTTAACACAACAGGTAGTTAGATGCAGCGAGGTGGCCAGGTGGGTTCACGCTCAACACAACAGGTAGTTAGATGCAGTGAGCTGGGTTCACTCAACAGTAAAGATACTTAAGATGCAGTGACTGAGGTGGGTTCTCACTCAACACAACAGGTAGTTAGATGCAGCGACGTGGCCAGGTGGGTTCACACTCAACACAACAGGTAGTTAGATGCAGTGAGCTGGGTTCACTCAACACAACGCTAGGTATATGCAGTGATGAGGTGGGTTAAGTAAACACAACAGGTACTGGGTAGTTAGATGCAGTGAGCTGGGTTCACTCAACAGTAAAGGTACTTAAGATGCAGTGACTGAGGTGGGTTCTCACTCAACACAACAGGTAGTTAGATGCAGCGAGGTGGCCAGGTGGGTTCACACTCAACACAACAGGTAGCTAGATGCAGTGAGCTGGGTTCACTCAACACAACGCTAGGTATAGGCAGTGATGAGGTGGGTTAAGTAAACACAACAGGTACTGGGTAGTTAGATGCAGTGAGCTGGGTTCACTCAACAGTAAAGGTACTTAAGATGCAGTGACTGAGGTGGGTTCTCACTCAACACAACAGGTAGTTAGATGCAGTGAGGTGGCCAGGTGGGTTCTCACTCAACACAACAGGTAGTTAGATGCAGTGAGCTGGGTTCACTCAACACAACGCTAGGTATATGCAGTGATGAGGTGGGTTAAGTAAACACAACAGGTACTGGGTAGTTAGATGCAGTGAGGTGGGTTCACTCAACACAAAGCTAGGTATATGCAGTGATGAGGTGGGTTAAGTAAACACAACAGGTACTGGGTAGTTAGATGCAGTGAGCTGGGTTCACTCAACAGTAAAGGTACTTAAGATGCAGTGACTGAGGTGGGTTCTCACTCAACACAACAGGTAGTTAGATGCAGTGAGGTGGCCAGGTGGGTTCTCACTCAACACAACAGGTAGTTAGATGCAGTGAGCTGGGTTCACTCAACACAACGCTAGGTATATGCAGTGATGAGGTCGGTTAAGTAAACACAACAGGTACTGGGTAGTTAGATGCAGTGAGCTGGGTTCACTCAACACAAAGCTAGGTATATGCAGTGATGAGGTGGGTTAAGTAAACACAACAGGTACTGGGGTATATGCAGTACTGGGTAGTACAATGTGCAGCTCCCTGTCACACACACAGGTAGTCACTGAATGTGCTGGGCTGCTGGCAGTGGCACACACAATATCAATTAGCAAGGCTGTGCATGCAACAAAAGTGTCAGTTTGACACACAGAAAAAAAAAATGTACAGGTTGAACTCTGAAAAGAGCTGTTGCTGGGTGCTTTAAAAGCAATAATAATCAGTCAGGAGCAAGCAAAGCAGCCTAGAACTTAACTAATCTGTCCCTAGGAGAAAAAGTCTGCAGCAGCTGTCCCTTTCCTCTCTCTAGCAGGCACACGAGTGAGGCTAATGGCCGCCGGACCCTGCCTTATATAAGGGGGGGTGGGGCTCCAGGGCTTAGTGTAGCCTGAATGGCTACAATGTGCCTGCTGACTGTGATGCAGAGGGTCAAAGTTGACCCTCATAGTGCATTATGGGGCGAATCGAACTTCCGCAAAGGTGTTCGCCTAGAACCGTTCGCCGGCGAACCGTTCGCTACATCTCTACAGATAAGTTAATTGGCTCCCTCTAAAAAAAATTGGCCCTAGACTACAGTACTTAAACTACATAATATAGACATATGGCAATGGTAGGGATTAGATTGTGAGCTCCTTTGAGGGACAGTTAGTGACAAGATATATATATATATATATATCTATATATATATATATATATATATATATATATATATATATATATATATATACTGTACAGCGCTGCGTAATATGTCGGCTCTATATAAATACTAAATAATAATATTATTAATAATAATTATTATTACTTAGGCTTTATGCTGTGGTGTTGTCCTTTAGCATCATGGCACTTCTGCCTCACTTCACGGAGATGAGTGTGTGCACCCGATATCCACTACGAGAGCCAGTAAGCTCCCAACCACTTACCGACATCCACCACAGTATGCCAGCTTGCGCTGGCATCATTGCCTCCCAGTTGCTGTGTGCCATTTGTGGAATCCACTGTGGCTGCCACCGCCGCCGTCCTCTTCTTACTGGGAGCCCCAGCAGAAGCATCGCTGTGGCCCAATGTGAATCATCCGCCTCAATGTTATCCGCCTCTACCATCCCCTTCCAGCAGTCATCGCAGTCCTTTACCGCCCCCCTTCCACCTCCATTAAACAATTCCTGGACAACCTGGCCTCTTGGCTCCTACACATCCTCTCCTCTGACCTCCCCACAATCATACTTGGGGACTTCAACATCCCCATGGACAGTCCTTACTCCCCTGAAGCCTCTCAACTGCTCTCCCTCACTACTTCCCTTGGCCTCTCCCAACACACCAATTCCCCCACCCACCGCACTGGCCACACTCTCGACCTGATTCTCTCAAAATCCGCTACCCTCCCCAACCTGGACATCACACCCTTCCCCCTCTCCGACCATCACCTTCTCTCTTTCTCCATCTCCCCATCATCCTCCCCCAACCCTCCACCACCCTCAGGTCGTTGGCAGAGAGATTTGCATAACCTAGACCCAACTGCACTAGCCAACCCCCTCCACTCCCTCACATCCACCCTCCCAAACGTTACCTGCCCAAACCAAGCCGTGGCCAAATACAACCAGGCCCTTTCAGCAGCCCTAGACATTGCTGCACCCCCCACATTCCGCCCCAGACGTCCCATCAACCCCCAGCCCTGGCACAATGCACACACTCGCAACCTCCAAAAACAGACACGCACCTACGAACGCAAATGGAGGAAATCCCGCAACAACTCCGACTTCTTGGCGTACAAGGCCAACCTGCAGCTGTTCTATACCGCATTAACTGATGCTAAACAAAAATACTTTGCTGCCTTGATCGGATCCCAAGCCTCCAACCCTCGGCGCCTCTTCGCCACCTTCAACTCCCTCCTTAACCCTACCACTCCTCCCCCCCACCTCCGCCCTCTCAGCCACTGATCTGTCCACCCACTTTACCGACAAAATAGCCAGCATCCGACGGGAAATCTCATGCCTCCACTCCACCACCTCTTCCTCCCCCACCAATACCTCTCCCCCACCCCACCCACCACTCACTGCCTTTACTCCTATCACAGAGGACCAAGTCAGCCATCTCCTAGCCACTTCTCCTGCCACCTCCAGCCCTCTAGACCCTGTGCCATCCAAATGCCTCCGTCCTCACTTCCCTGTTCTGGCTCCTGTCCTCACCACTCTGTTTAACCTCTCCCTATCCACGGGTACCTTCCCCTCTGACTTCAAACAGGCCACTGTACTTCCCCTACTTAAAAAACCCTCACTAGACCCCTCACTTCCATCCAGCTACCATCCCATCTCCTTACTCCCTTTTCCATCTAAACTCCTAGAGCGTTTAGTCCACCAACGCATGACCCATTACCTTGACTCCAACTCCCTGTTTGATCCCCTACAATCAGGATTTCGGCCAGGCCACTCCACCGAGACTGCCCTCACCAAGGTCGTCAATGACCTCACGCTTGCCAAGGCCGAAGGAAAATACACTATCCTTCTCCTCCTAGACCTCTCCTCAGCATTCGACACTGTTGATCACTCCCTGCTACTCCAGTCCCTGCAATCTGTGGGTATCCAAGACCATGCCCTAGCATTGTTTTCCTCCTACCTCTCAAATCGCTCCTTCAAGACCTCCTTCAATGGTTCCTCCTCAACCTCCTTCCCACTTTCAGTTGGGGTCCCCCAAGGCTCTGTTCTTGGTCCCCTGCTGTTCTCCATTTACACCGCCTCCATCGGAAAACTCATCTCCTCTCTGGGTTTCAACTATCACCTATATGCAGATGACACCCAGATTTACCTCCATACCACTGACCTCTCCACCACCACCATGGAGAAGGTATCCTCTGGTCTCTCAGCTATTTCATCGTGGATGTCTGCCAGGTTCCTAGAATTAAACCTGGATAAGACTGAGCTCCTAATCTTCCCGCCCCGTGCTGCTTCACCCCCCACTGACCTCTATGTCACTGTCAATGGCACAATCAATCATCCAACCACACAAGCCCGCTGCCTGGGTGTCACCCTAGACTCGGCCCTCTCCTTCACCTCCCACATCCAAACCGTAGCTAGAGCCTGCTATTTCCACTTACGCAACATCTCCAAGATCCGGCCTTTCCTGACCCCAGACACTACCAAACTCCTTGTCCATGCCCTCATCATCTCCCGTCTGGACTACTGCAACTCCCTCTTGTCAGGCCTTCCTCAAAACCGCATCGCCCCCCTAAAATCCATCATGAATGCAGCAGCCAGACTCATCTACTCCTCCCACCGCTCTGTCTCCACAACTCCCCTATGCAAATCCCTTCATTGGCTTCCAATTCACTTCAGAATCAGCTTCAAGATCCTATGTTTGGCATACAAATCCTTACACAAGTCCTGCCCAACCTACATCTCTGACCTGGTCAGCAGATATACAGCTGGCCGCCCACTTCGCTCCTCCAACGACCTCCTCTTAACCACCCCACGCATCTCGCACTCCCATGCCAGACTGCAGGACTTCACTAGAGCTGCCCCTATCCTGTGGAACTCTCTCCCGCTGCCCATCAGGCTTGCTCCCACCTTCAACACCTTCAAAAAAGCACTCAAAACTCACTTCTTCAAGGAGGCCTACATCAACTCAACACTACCCTAATCCTTTCTGCCAATAACTTCTTGATGCACCCCCTCCTTTTGTGTCACCAGCCCCTCCCTCTAGATTGTAAGCCTTTAGCAGGGCCCTCTTCCCTTGTGTATCATACTTGACTATGTGCACTTTACCCAGAATTTCGAACTGGTAATTTTTACCACTACCATTCCAGTTTATGATCTGGCATTGTACTATTATCTGCATTGTGTTGCGTATCTTATTGCTATTACCTGTATTGTTGTATCTATGGTCTGTTACCTGTATTGTTCTGTCAACCCTGTTATGATTGTCTGTAATCCTATTTATTGTACAGCGCTGCGTAATATGTTGGCGCTATATAAATCTAATAAATAATAATAATAATAATAATAATAATAATAATCCTGACCTGAACTTGCATGAGTAACAAGGAGTTAAAGAAAGTTTAAAGGGGAGGGGCTATGCCTTTTTTTTTTAAACCACATAGCTCCCCCCCCAACAGATTTTATAAACCCCTTGTCATCCATGCAGGCTGGTATGTGTGGGGCTCCGCCATACTAGCCATACCAGCCCAGTACTTTTTCCCCTACTTTTTGGAACTGTTTTAATAGCAGAGTGCTAAAGAAAAGTTATTTTAAACAGCAGATTATATCCTAGGAGAAAATGTGAATTAAATAAGGATCTTATGTTTTATTGGGAATCAACCCTGTTCCAGGGTCACTTGAATGTGACATTTTTAAAGCCTTTGTACTATTTCTTGTAGTAAAGAAATATCTATCAGGCAATTAACTGTGAATATGTTTGCTATTTGAAATTGCGGATTCCTGTATGCTGAGTACAGATTTCCTGGAGGCGATTGCCTGCACCTAAAGATTTCTGATTGGTTGCCACACACAACTTTCAGATAGAAGTCCTTGAGAAATACCCATTAAAAGATGTCTCTCTTTGTGACATTTTTGTCTGTTAGCTAATCCAAACAAGAACAAATCACTTTTGATGAGCTGCTGGCTGCTGACGTAGAAAGCACTTCTAGCAAGCTAACAACTTTCTCCAGTCAACTCACATTTAATAGTTACTTTGTGTTGCATTTTCTTCAGCATATAAACTACCCCTACTATATCACCAATGCCTTAGATACTTTATATCAGCACCTGTTGCCACAACACCGGGTATCTTTGGGTATAAATAGGTTACCTCCGAAGAATATTTAATGGTGTAAATTATGATCAGTCGCATTTATATAAGCCCTAATGTTTATTGACACAAGCGGGAATGCATGCACGATGCATGCAGTCCATCAGTCCAGTAAAACATCCATCAGGATAATTAAAAACTATGCCTCTATACAGCTCATGGACCTTTGGTGGTAGAGAGACTCCAGATACTTACCATACTATACTAACCTCTCTTAAGGTGACCATACACTTATAGATTTGCAGCAGATTCGACCTTCAGATAGATTTCTGTCAGATGCCTATCAAGTCGAATCTGACAGTAATCTATCGGTTGTGTGCCACACAATAGGAACAGATTTCCAATGGATTTCAGGATGAAATGCATTATTGGACCATTACATTCAATGCAACTCTATGGGCCATCGATCTGCTGCCAGCAGCAGATCGACCTAGATTTTCCATCAGATAGATCAAATCGATTGAAATCGATCAAAATTGGCCACAAATCGTTCAATCTGGAAATTTGATAGAATCGATTTCTGATCTGATTTTATAGAATCGATTTGTGATTCTATAGAATTGATCGATCGATCGATGGCTGAAATGGACCAGTGTATGGGCCACTTAAACAGGATTCAAAGACAGAATGAAAATGTTGAAAAGATGAGGCCAAAGCTGAGAACAATGGTTGTGAAAGAGAAATAATCAGACTCACAAACTTTGTTGAATGAATTAGCAATTATAATCATTGTATGCTCTTACAGCCAAATATGTATAGACATTGATATACACTCACCTAAAGGATTATTAGGAACACCATACTAATACGGTGTTTGACTCCCTTTCGCCTTCAGAACTGCCTTTATTCTACATGACATTGATTCAACAAGGTGCTGAAAGCATTCTTTAGAAATGTTGGCCCATATTGATAGGATAGCATCTTGCAGTTGATTTGTGGGATGCACATCTAGGGCACGAAGCTCCTGTTCCATCACATCCCAAAGATGCTCTATTGGGTTGAGATCTGGTGACTGTGGTGGCCATTTTCATACAGTGAACTCATTGTCATGTTCAAGAAATCAATTTGAAATGATTCAAGATTTGTAACGTGGTGCATTATCCTGCTGGAAGTAGCCATCAGAGGATGGGTACATGGTGGTCATGAAGGGATGGACATGATCAGAAACAATGCTCAGGTAGCCTATGGCATTTAAACAATGTCCATCTGACACTAAGGGAGCTAAAGTGTGCCAAGAAAACATCCCCCACACCATTACACTACCAGCCTGCACAGTGGTAACAAGGCATGATGGATCTATGTTCTCATTCTGTTTACGCTAAATTCTGACTCTATCAAGACTCATCAGACCAGACAACATTTTTCCAGTCTTCAATTGTCCAATTTTGGTGAGCTTGTGCAAATTGTAGCCTCTTTTTCCTATTTGTAGTGGAGATGAGTGGTACTCAGTGGGGTCTTCTGCTGTTTTAGCCCATCCACCTCAAGGTTGTGAGTGTTGTGGCTTCACAAATGCTTTGCTGCATTCCTCGATGTAACGAGTGGTCATTTCAGTCAACGTTGCTCTTCTATCAGCTTGAATCAGTCGGCCCATTCTCCTCTGACCTCTAGCATCAACAAGGCATTTTTCGCCCACAGGACTGCCGCATACTGGATGTTTTTCCCTTTTTACACCATTCTTTGTAAACCCTAAAAATGGTTGTGCGTGAAAATTCCAGTAACTGAGCAGATTGTGAAATACTCACACCGGCCCATCTGGCACCAACAACCATGCCACGCTCAAAATTGCGTAAATCACCTTTCCCATTCTGACATTCAGGTTGGAGTTCAGGAGATTGTCTTGACCAGGACCACACCCCTAAATGCATTGAAGCAACTACCATGTGATTGGTTGATTAGATAATTGCATTAATGAGAAATTGAACAGGTGTTCCTAATAATCCTTTAGGTGAGTGTAGTTTAGTAATTGGAATCTTCAGGGAGGATTCTCATGGGTCTGTTAAGAGACCCGACAGCACATTTAAAGATGCTTTTGCCGGGGCTTGCTTTCCTGCCCTTGCAGGAAATTCACTGCTTTTTCTGGGAATAACAAAAGTTTGCTTTCCTAAAACAGAAAGAATTTGCGATAATTCAGGTTGGAGTGAGCTCGAGATGTCTCCCAGGCACCACTGCTGAATATATGCAAATTAACCATTGTACCCTTAGAAGCTAAACACACCTCCAGAACCGCTGGAATGCAATGATGTGTCAGCTTGTTAATATGTACAGAGCCATAATAATCCAACATGCATACAGACTGTTTCGGATTGTTTGATCCTCATCAGTGCATGGCATGGATTAATTTGGCTCTATGGAGTAGGGCTTGTAAATCCGAGAGGCACAGACTAACCAGCAAGCTCATGGTGACCCAGAACTCATTGGGGTGTGACAATCCAGACAATCCAGCCCCGCGATCCCGTCGAGATCTGCTCCCGTTAGCGTACGCAGGAAGTACGGGCGCAGACAGACAACGAGACTGGTTGCTGGATCGTCAGAGGTAAGAAGAAAAGGGCGACAGAGCGTGCCAATCCCGTCTAATCTGCTCCCGTTAGCATACACAGGAAGTACGGTGAACAGACTGACAATAAAGATTGGTCGCGCAGCTGCCGACAATATGTAATGGGACAAACATCCACCAATCCCGTATTACTAGGCCACTGTTGCCATGCAGGTCTCATGCACTAGAGACTGCTGGAGGCAAATTCACTGTGTGCGTAGTAAACGGTTAAGATTTTCTGGGAATATATGTACATCTTCAATACCAATAAATGGATACATTAGCATTTTTTAAAAATTATTTTTCCTATCATAAATTTAATATCAATTTTCTTTTGGAACATAAACTGTTCCCCTTGTTCTCACTATTCTCCTTAACAAACCTATCAAACCTATACTGTACATTTTTTGGTGAATTTGATGGAGTGTGTAATAAATTAGTATTTCAAAGTGTTTTCTTAGTACAACTTTTCCTGGTCCCTGTAATGTATTCCACAACCAAGCTAGCCACCATATACAATAATAAATCAATACAATAACATTTGTAAAGCGCTTTTCTCCCATAGGATTAAAAGCGCATAGTTGTGTCTTAGATCAATACAGGGTTGCAGGCTGGGTTGTGTTACAGAGGAGATAGTCAGATGTTCATGAATGCCAGACTGAAGAGTTGGGTTTTCAGTTTAGACTTAAATGCTTCCAGGGATGGAGCTGTCCTGATCGGGTGTGGCAGGGAGTTCCAAAGTGTAGGGGCAGCACAAAGTGTAGGGGCAGCACCCCCCCAGAAAAACTTTGATGGGTCCCCTCAATGTTCACATCTTTTACCCTTGCCTACCCCTTGTGACCCTCAGAGACTGGGGGTCATCTTGCAAGGATCATAAAACGTGTGGACATCCTAATCTTCACACCCATTACAAGTGTAGCACAAAAACACCTGATAGGAAGGATGGATCCCTTTATCTGAGTGAGTGAAGTAGTAAGTTGTGCCCCCTTACACGCCTTGGCCCCCCTGCAGTTGCTTCTCTCCTGTAGTTACACCCCTGGTGGCAGGTAATACCGTAGTATAATATCAGTAATTAGACCAATATCCTACTATCCCGTTATGGGTGTGCAGGTCATGATGGCCATAATTGTTCTATGACCCTTGCGATATGGGCCCCAAGGGCATGGAGGGCACCAAGGGGAGGCAAGGGAAGGGGTGTGAAAATTGAAGGGGGGCATCAATTTTTTTTTTTTTTGGGGGGGGGACTTCATGAATTGTAGTTATGCCATTGCTTGGCTGGTTAATTAGCAGGTTCAATAGTAGGAGTAAGTAGAGGGGGCAGTTAGTGTTAGGCATAGGTATTAGGTAACAGAGGGTTAGAATAAAAATCTAAGGTAAAGAGAGTTAGTAGGCTATTGGTATAACTACCAATATTTCTCTATCACTTAATTTTTATTCTAACCCTCTGCTACCTATGCCTAACACTAACTGTCCCCCTACCTACTACTACTACTAAACCTGCTAATTAACCGACCAAGCAGTGGCATAACTACAATTCATGGGGCCCCCCAGAAACACTTTGATTGGGACATCCCAATTTTCATGCTCCTTCCCTTGTCTCCCCTTGGTTCCCTTCACGCCCTTGGGGCCCGTCTCACAAGGGTCATAGAACAATTGTGGCCATCATAATCTGCAATAGCAAGTGTAGCCACAAAAAAACCTGATCTGAAGTATAGTCCCCTGTATCGGAGGATGGAAAGTTTAGTAGTTGGGCTCACCCATAATTCTGCCCCCCCCCACAGCTCTGGGCCCCCCTGCAATCGTAGGTGTTGTTCCCCTATAGTTACACCCCTGCCAGGCAAGCAATGAAAAAGCCTGGAGCTACACTACAATGTAGACAAACTCTATGCTCTACTGTTCCCAGTGAGCGACTATACAGCCACTTAATTCCTGCAGCAGCCTGGTAATTAAAAAACCCAGAGTTCATCTACAGTGTAGCCAAACTCCAGTACACTACTGATCACATGCCTACCACCATTCCTGCAGAGTTTTTCTACATAGTACCAGTACTTTACCAACACTCAGGTGCCTATTTTTTTCAGGCACCTCAGGCACACAAATTTTCAGCTATAGTCGTTATTTCATAAATTGTAACATGGGCACTTACAGTAGCACCTAAATTGGCTGTGACTCACTCATCCAAAAGACCAGAATGTGCGTTGGAATGGGTCAATTATTTTTTTTTTTTATTTTAGAATCAGGTCAGCCAGTTCTCCAGTTCTCAGATTTTATTTTTCAATTGATCCATAGGAGTATGGAATAGCATGCAAAATAAATAGTACATTACAGTCAAATTCCTTTATTAAGCAAATAAAATAACATTTACTATGTAGGTTGATATGCCAGGTTACAGTATAAGCATACATCTGCTGTCAATGTAAATCACAGGAGCTGGGTACACAAGGTAGATATTTTTTTTTACAATAAAACAAGTGTTATATCAACATAGGATATAATTATCCTAAACAAAATGTTCAGTAAAAAAGAATCCAGTTATACAAATCCATCATAATAAAGCCAGATTGCAGGGCACATGGAGAAGTGTCCTCTGGTGAAATGCATCAAAAAAACAGGTCACTATGCCTGGGGAAAAAGGGGTGAGGCTTGCAAGCAAGGGGTGTGAGCATCAAGTTGTGTTTTATAAAAGAAGGGACTGGTGCCCTCTACAAAATAGATGGCATGATAAGTAAGGACAATTTAAGCTCAGCAAGGAAGTTGAAGCCAATTCACAGATGGATCTTCCAAATGGATAGTGACTCCAAGCCAAGCATACCTCCAAAGTAGTGCCAAAATGGTTTAAGAAAAATAAGGTATTTAAGTGGTATCAGAAAGCCTTGACCTCCATCTCATTGAAAAACTGTTAGGACAACTGAAAAATCACACATAAGAAAAGAAAACTATGAACTTGCCCCAGTTACACATCTTCTGACTGGAGGAATAAGCCAAGAATCAAGCAACTTATTGAAAGAAGATTGTTAAAGGCTATCCATAATGTTTGGCATAAGTTGAAAAATTTAAAGGCAATGCTATGAAATAGTATCAACACCACTGTACATGACCTTGTTGAATTGTTATATAGTCAATATAAAGGGAAATAATCTGTATGTGAATAGTTAACGTCACAAAGGAAGTAATCATCTAAAGCTATGTACAAACATGTGATAACCGTCGTCTGGTTTGGCTAATACTGACCGTTTCAGCCAACAATCGTTATGTATATGCTGCCGATCTATATTGCTCAGCCATTGGGTGTTGTTAAAGATCAGTTCTGTCAGACTCTTAACCACTTCGCCGGCCCCTTTTAACTTCATTTCCCCGCCCGGGGCGTAGATATACGCACCCCCACCGCTACCGCCGCTGTCTACACTCCCGAGCTTGTGCACATCACCGCCCGCTCACCCGGAGATCAATGAATGGGAAAACTGTTCCCGCTCATTGATCTAAGTCCCCGCAGCAATGATCGGCTGCTTCCATGAGCAGCTGCATGATCATTGTGAAAAAAAAAAGTTTCCCATCCTCACTGCACTTTCTGTAAGCGTACTTGCTACGCTTACAGGACCATTCACAAAAAATTACTGTGGCCATCTTGTGGCCAAATAGTACTAGTCAAAAGCATTTTTCCCATATAAATACATATTTTTACATTTTAAATTAACTCCTTACCTCCCACACTCCCCAATTGTTACCAATTTTTTTTTTGTAAAAAAAAAAAAATTACAATAAAAAAATACATAAATAGTTACCTTAGGGAGTAGGGACTGAACTCTTTATATATTTATGTCAAGAGGGTATAACACTGTTACTTTATAAATGATGGGCTTGTAATTAGGGATGGACGCAAAACTGAAAAAAATGCACCTTTATTTCCAAATAAAATATTGGCGCCAAACGTTGTGATAGGGTCATAATTTAAACGGTGTAATAACCGGTACAAATGGGCAAATAAAATACATAGATTTTAATTCATGGGCCCAAGTGTTGGGCTCCTTCTTCCTGAAACGTCACTTCTGTCGTCACCACTCCGGCCGCCTCTCGCATGCGCAGTACTGGTGACGGCAGAAGTGACGTTTCACGAAGAAGGAGCCCGACACTCGGGCCCAGTGTCGCCGGGAGCCACCGGGAGCCATTTCTGAGCGGAGGGCTGGGAGAAGAGCCAGATGGACACCAGGGGACCTCCCGACCTATGGTGGGCTGCAGAAAGCCCCAGGTGAGTACCAATTTCGTTTTTATTTAGAACTTGGAGTCCCTTTAAAAACTATAATGGCCGAAAACTGAAAAATAATGATTATTTTCCAAACATTTTCCTATTTTCCCATTAAAACACATCTAAAATAAAATAATTCTTGGCATAATGTCCCATCTAAAGAAAGCCTACTTGGTGGAGAAAACAACAAGATATAATTCATTTAATTGTGATAAGTAATGATAAAGTTATAGGCGAATGAATGGAAGGAGTGCTGAATGGTGAAAATTGCTTGGATGCTGAAGGGGTAAAACCCCTCAGTTGTGAAGTCGCAATCCTTTTTACAAGCCCTGCTGACTGTTTGAAGCACCCTGTCGTCTGTCCCTCTACCCTCCTCCATAGCAGTAAAACACAACAGTAGCCTCAAGTCCAGGGATGTGTCTGGACAGCATAATTCCACGAATTGTCTCCCGAGGGAACGTTTCCTGATCCCCGAAGAGCAACAATTCTCGCATGTGTGTACTTAGTTAAAGAAAACCTGAACTGAAAATTAAAAGTCAAAATAAACATACACAAGTCATACTTACCTCCTGTGTAGTCTACTCTTCAATCTATTTTTCCTCTCCTGCGTCCTGTTTGTCCACTGTGATCAATGGAATTCTCCGTCCTCCATTTTGAAAATAGCCATTCCCCCATAACAGCTTCCTGGTCAGCACACAGTTAAACTGTAACATTGCCCACTTGAGCCATAGGGAAACATGGACACATCAGTTCTCCTCTCAGCTGTAACTGACAGCAACTGATCTATAACTGACAGCAACTGATATATTTCAGTTCTGACAAAATGTTGTCGGAACTGGAAGGGATCACTGTAGGAAGAAAATGGTGAGCTTCTGAAAGGAACTGATGGCAAGGTAACTATGTAATGTTCATTTGAAGTTACCTCATGTGTTTATTTTAAATTATTTTACTCAGTACAGGTTCTCTTTAAGAGTATTTAAGAAAAGTTGCAGAGGATGGGGTCGGACTGCATAGATTTCACATGAACTAATAATTAATAGCACTGTGTCCTCTTACACAATTCTTCCTGGTTGATACAGGACTACACACACACCATTTTAACACATAACAAAAAATTGTTATGTCAGATTTAGTCATACGCAGTACATATACATAAATATTTGCACTATACATTGCATATTTTTGAATCCTGCATAATAAACCTGGAGGCTTTAAATCATTTGCAGCCTGCCTGATTTCAGGGACCATACTGATTAAAATAATGATGTATTCTATCAGTCATAATAGCTATAATAATTACTAGTGAATCCTAATGTCATTAAAATGATAACTCCAAGAAGCTTTACAGAAGACAATGACATTCAAAATTGCACATTAAAATGATAACCATAAAGAGCAGTAATATTATGTTCTATAAATCTTCAGATGCAACTTGGAAATGCTGTGTTTTTGTTCCATAAGGAACTAACACAATGCAGCTTTAGAGGGGGCTGAATAAATAGCTGGATTATTAACCTTCTTTTACTCCCTGCATGGAAGTTCATTTACTGACGAAGCTTGTCGAACTTACTATTCACAATGATAGTGTTCCTCCAACTGCCTGGAATGAAAAGCAGATAAATACAGCTATAGCAGTAATTGTAATACCAGGTACAAAATAAACCAGTTCAAGTTTTATGTTGTTACAACCTGCTTTTTAATGCTAAACAAATAATTTATTTGTGAAAAGAATTGCAGTTTCAAGTCAATCAAAATGTAATACAGTGCATGTATTATCTATATGTAGTCATAGCCATGGTGTTTACATAATATGAGCACCAATAAACATTTTAACATGATTATACATTGAATGGGGGAATTAACTTCTATGGAATCTTGCCATTGTTTGCTTGTTTTTTTTATCATTTTCCTTGATTGGGTTGTTCTCTTGTGAGGCAATCCATAGAAATAATATTGAAAGCATGTTTTTCCCATCTGATAAAGGACTCCATGGAAGCATTTATGAATTCACTAAATGTAGCCTTTCATTTATTAAAGCCTATTTATTTGCAATATCCAAGAGTGCTGCCTTTTCTTTGTCTGCTGCAAGGGTGTAACTACTGCAGAACAACATATTCGGCTGTTATGGAACATGGATAAGGGAGAGGTTCCAGAGGTGCTAGTGTTTCTGTGCGAAGCAATTGCAGAGTCGGGGAACAGAGTGGAAAACCCACCTCACCAAGTTCCCTTGTAGGCTCAGCTTGTTTTTTCCAGCACCACTCTGAGCCGGTTTCCATAGCTGCAGCCGGTGTCTCTCATTACGTGACTGGCGAGTCACATGATGAGAGAAACTGGCTGCAGCCTTGAACTCCAGACACTAGGTTGCACTGGCGATAAGATGGTGAAGATGCTGGGACCCTGGAGAGGTGAGTGACTTAGGCCTATTTATACAATGAGGGAAATCGTGCTACGTATACAAGGGGGGGATCTGGCTACATTTACGAGGGGGGATTTTGCCTACCTATACAACGGTGGAGGAGAGGTTAAATCTTCCTATCTGTTCAAGAAGGAGGGGGATCTGCCAACCTATATAAGGGGAAAATGTGGCTACCTATTTAAGAGGGCAATATAGCTACATATAATGAGGGGGGGGGGCAGGCAATCTGTGGGGTTCCCTAGCAAACTATAATAGGGAAGGTGGTGTCTGGTTTACCTACTTAAGGAACTTATTGGGGGGACATACTCAACATTGGATGCACACCTGCTACCTATACTGAGGAGGGCAAGCATTTTTTTTTGGGTGGGGGGTGCACTTTGGAAACTCTGTCTTGACTGCTGGAGAACCTTGCCCTGGCACTGGCTTGGAGGCAGGAGATTCAACTTCACAGTGCTGCTTAAATGGTGTCACTACACCTTGTTGCTGTGGCACATTTCCAACTATCACTATAAGATTTCTTCAGTTTAGAAAGTGTAGTACCCAGTCCCCTATCATTTTTCAGATTCGTAAACATGCCTAAAACCTTTAGCCTATATGATCAACTCAAGAAGCACATGGCAAGACCATGGTAACAACCACACTCTACTTCATTCATCATCATTACAAATCATTTGTGTGTTTGGTAAGCCGCAAGGACTGTGAGATGGGACAGACACAAGAGATCTGTAAGTAACTGCAACAAGTTGATGTCATTAAACTAGTTCCAGTTTAAGGTTAACAATATGCAAGTGAAGTGTGGAGGAATGGGGAAGAATGTAGGAGTAACTGTATGGGATGTGTTAAAGAGCAGGGAAGTCTACAAGAATAGATTTGGAGAAGGGGATTGTAAGAGTAGCTGAAATAGGTGTGGGTGAGTAATGGTAGGCACAGGGTGGTGGGTATGGTATGCCTATGGACTTTGAGATCAGCTTTAGGGGGATGGAAGAGTCTGTAATATTGAATGAAGAGTAGAGAATTTGTATGGTTGCATGGGAGTGTTCCACAAACACAGAAGAACAGGGGCCTTGGTAAGCCTATCTGTTCCTGGTAACACTAACATTGCAAAGGAGACAGCATCCAGGTGATTACCTGCTGTAGTCATTGGAATCAAATGTTAATCACAGGCCTAGAGAGCAAAATATGTTTTTTTTCTGACCAACACTGTGTTCAAATGATCAAATTGTTAAATAAGTCGGAAAGGGATTCCTACAACAGACTGAATAAAAAGAACCGATGCTGTATGGATAATGATTGCTCATACATCCACATGTCACAATATGTGCATGTGTAAAAAAATTACACCAAATGCCTGCCTTTTTGTTGTTGTAAGTCTACATGCAAAGCTGGTTCTAGCTACAGTGGGGCCCCCCTGACCCCCAATATAGTAGTCAGATGTGCTCCTAATCAGTGGCGTAGCTACAAACCTCTGGGCCCCGATGCGGAATCTGGATGTGGGCCCCACCCACGGCAACAACAGCCCCCCCTCCCCCGGCAACACCCGACGCACACACATATCCAAATCCCTATAGCCAGCTATAGGTCCCCCCAGTATAGGTAGCCAGGCATAGGTAAGCCAGTATAGTTGCCCCCGGTATAGGTTAGCCAGGTAGGTGCCTCCAGCATAAGTAGCCAGTATAGTTGCCCCCAGTATAGGTTAGATAGGCAGGCGCCGCCGGTATAGGTTAGATAGATAGGTGCCCCCAGTACAGGTTAGCTAGGTGGGTGCCTCTAATATAGGTAGCCAGAATAGTTGTCCCCAGCATAGGTTAGATAGGTAGGTGCCCCCAGTATAGGTTAGTTAGGTAGGTGCCTCCAATATAGGTAGCCAGTATAGTTGCCACCTGTATAGGCTAGCTAGGTGCCCCGAATACAGGTTAGACAAGTAAGTGCCCCCAGGTTAGATAGGTAGGTGCCCCCCAGTATAGGTTAGATTAGGTAGCTGCCCCCCAGTATAGGTTAGATGAGGTAGGTGCCCCCCAGTATAGGTTAGGTAGCTGCCCCCCAGGATAGATTAGGTAGCTTTCCCCCAGGATAGGTTAGATTAGGTAGCTCCCCCCAGGATAGGTTAGAGTAGGTAGCTGCCCCCCAGGATAGGTTAGGTAGCTGCCCCCCAGGATAGGTTAGGTAGCTGCCCCCCAGGATAGGTTAGATTAGGTAGCTGCCCCCCAGGATAGGTTAGATTAGGTAGCTGCCCCCCCCCCAGATAGGTTAGGTGGGTAGCTGCCCCCCAGGATAGGTTAGGTAGGTAGCTGCCCCCCCAGGATAGGTTAGGTAGGTAGCTGCCCCCCCAGGATAGGTTAGGTAGGTAGCTGCCCCCCCAGGATAGGTTAGGTAGGTAGCTGCCCCCCCCAGGACAGGTTAGGTAGGTAGCTGCCCCCCCAGGATAGGTTAGGTAGGTAGCTGCCCCCCAGGATAGATTAGGTAGCTGCCCTCCAGGATAGGTAGGTAGCTGCCCCCCAGGATTAGGTAGGTAGGTAGGTAGGTCCCCCCCCATAATGAAGGGGGGAGCCGCATCTGCGGGAAGAGCAGCCCGACCTCTCCCTCCCTTCCTCTCCCCGGGCCCCCCCCCCCCTTCAAATGCAGAGTGCGCGGCGCACGGAAGCGCTGTAGGCAGAACTCACCTCCGTCCCTGCGCCGCTGGTCTCCTCCCGCTCTGTATAGATGTTGTTACACACTGCTTCCTGTTTAGCCGGAAGCAGTGTGTAACAACATCTATACAGCGAGAGGAGATCAGCGGCGCTTGGAACGCAGGGACGGAGGTGAGTTTCAGCCTACAGCGCTTCCGTGCGCGTCACTCTGCATCTGAAGGGGGGGGGGGGGGGGGCGGGGAGAGGAAGGGAGGGAGAGGTCGGGCTGCTCTTCCCGCAGCTGCGGCTCCCCCTTTCCCAATAGCGCGCACGGCGCACGGGCGTCACTCAGTCCTTGCCGCACTACAAAAAGACATGGGCCCCCCCCGGGCCCCTCCCACGCCTCTTCAGGAGCCGGGCCCAGTCGCGCATGCGACCGCTGCGACCTCTATTGCTACGCCCCTGCTCCTAATGACCCAACCCCCCAGTTCAATAGCAAGATGTGCTCCCGCCTCCTTCTCCCCAGAAACTAGCCAGATGCCCCCCCCCCCCTCCCCATATTCCCAGTGTACTACACTCCCTCCCTCCAGTGTAGTAGCCTGATGTGTGTGATGCCCTCCTCTAGTGTAGTAGCCTGATGTGGTCCCCTCCATCCCACTAAATGATGTGACTGTTGACCAGTGGCCCCCCACTCCTCCCCTCCCTCCAGCGTAATGCAGGCAGTGGGGACAGGCACACACTCACTTTCTCCAAGTTCCAGGTGTCGCAGGTTCATCTGTCTCCACATGTAGTGATACTGTCCTGCACTTCCTGCTTCATAGCTCCCAACTATCCCTGTTTTGGAGGGACAGTCCCTCTTTGGGAGCCCTGTCCCTCTGTCCCTCTTTCATCCTCATTTGTCCCTTTCAGGACTTTGTCCCTGTTTCTATGTAAATATATATATTTCTCTACTAAAAAATGTGCTTGACTCTAAACTGTATTCCCATCCTTTAAATTGATATATTACTCATTTTAAAATGTTAATATGAAAGAAAATTAAGCAGGATAGAAAGGACCGGTCTGGTTTGATTTAAAAAACAACATATTTTTCTTATGAAAATTTATGGTATGCATGACTAGGGGTGTGATGGGGGCGCGATCAGGGGTGTGACAGGGGCGTGGCTTAATTGTCCCTCTTTCTCATCTGCTTCTTTCTCATGCTGCTTCTTTGTTCAAGCACTTGAGCCCAAGCAGAAAAGCAGGAAGTGCAGGACAGAATCACTAGAGGGGAGGCAGATGGAAGCTGCATCGCCTGGAACTTGGAGGGTGGGTGCAGGGGCCCTGGAGCAATTGCCCCCTTTGACCATATGGAAGCGCCGGCCCTGTCTACATTGTGTACACACTGTACTGTTTTAAATCTCACTTTAAAAACTATATGTTTACATAAGAGAAGGAGGTAAAAAAAGAAATAAAAACATGATTATGATAACTTTGTCATGGACTTTGAAAGGAAATGTTACTTACAAAGACAACATTTCCACCACAGCTACAGATTTGGAAAGAGAAGAAACAGCGTATTTTCAGTAATGATCTACAAAGCGGTTTCTGCTCTGGGTATACAGAAGCTTGACGGTCATAGAGATCTTGCACGGAAACAACTAGGTGAGAGTTTGGGAAAGTTGGTAGAGCATCTTTCAAAGCAAGCAGGGGGATATTTGGCAACTGCACTACTCAAGACATCATAAAAACAGACATATTAAGAAGAAAAAAGTAAACATTTGGATTGAAAATATGTTCAAAGAGTCTGCCCATCTGAGCCTGATATTGCAGCTTAGTTTCCTGTTCTCTAGTGATCAAATGGTGAGATATGTGTACCGAGGCTTTCTGCTCCCCCTTCCCATCCCGATGTTTTTTTACATTCGGAAAGTGAAAGGGCGCTCCACTGTAATCAGTATTTTAGATTTGGAAGTCAGGAATAGAGATGAGGTGTCTTTTGGGACAACTAATTTCACAGTGCAAAGTGAATTTTTTTCACTGTAATTATGAGAAAATACAGCCTTTTCCTTTTTTTTCTTGATTTGCAAAATAGGAATCAAAATATATGTCAGAGTCCTTTTCAACTGAAAGAGTCTTATGAGCAGGATTCAGTAACAAGTACAAGTTTTCAGTTCTAGGGCGAGTGGATTTAACCACTTCCTTACCACAGGTTTTTTCCCCTTCAAAACCAGAGCAATTTTCACATCATGTTCCTCCTATTCATTCACTAATAACTTTATCGCTACTTATCTCACTGAAATGATCTTTATATTATTTTTTTGCAGGACAAATTAGGCTTTCTTTGGGAAGTACTTTTTGCTAAGAATTATTTTATTTAATATGCATTTTACAGGGTAGAAGAAAAAAATGAAAATAAATATTATTTCTCAGCTTTCAGCTATTATAGTTGTAAAATAAAATGTGCTCCGATACATGATACACAGATGTTTTATTTGTCCCAGTTATTACAACATTTAAAAGATGTCCATAGTACAGTGTATATGGCGATAATATTTTATTTGGAAATAAATGTGTATTTTTTTCCCTTGAATGGTTTTTTATACTATAACAATAATTACAAGTCTTCTTACTTTATATACAAAATTACAGTAATATACCCTCATGACATACATATTAATCCCTTTCTGACCGCCTAATTTTCCTATGTAATAGTGTATAATAGTGTATTTGGGTGTATTTTTACTTTTTGGCCACAAGATGGTGCTACACTAACTTCTGTGTTCTAAGAATAGAACACGGAAGCAAGCTTTCACATTGGATTTATCTTGAACCAGAGACCGTGTCGCTGCCGCAGGCTCTGATTCAACACAGGCACGGTAATTGGGTTTGGGAAAAGCCGTTTCCCATTACCCGATCATGGAAGGGCAAGAATGCGGCGAACAGAAACGGCGCGACGATCACGAACTGCATCGGTAATTAAACAGTGCATATATACGCCCCCGATCTGCAAGTAAAGTACACAGGGGTGTATATATACATACCAGTGGTAGGCAACTAATTAAAGGAGAACTCCAACATGATTTAAATAAAAGTGTACTTATAGGTTAGATTCACAGTGGTCAGCTGCATTGGGCACGCGTTATAACGACTGTGAACTGCAGTGGAGACTGGACATAGACTTTAATACAAAGCCTGCATGCAGCGAGTTAGAAAAACGTGATCATCAGTTACAACTCAGTACTGTGAACCAGTGGCGGACACAGCCAGCTGTGGGCCCCTGCACAAAATCCCCCCCCTGACATGCAGCTAAAAGTGGGTGTGGCCATAACTAAATTGGGTGTGGTAACACATTGCATCTATTTAACAATACAGTCTATGCCAACCTTCCCTTAGTCCCAGGAATATTTCTTGATGCATACATGTGACATCTGCATTATACAGCTTACTGAACGAAAGCAAAACTTATCTCCAAGACCCCCAATCCTGCATCATTAAGACCAAGGCTGACATGACTTTAAACTTGAAAGAACACCCAAAGTGAGAGGGATATGGAGGCTGGCATATGTATTTCCTTTTAAATAATGCACATTGCCTGCCTGTCATGCTGATCCTCTGCCTTTACTACATTTAGCCACAGCCCCTAAACAAGCATGCAAATCAGATGTTTCTGACGGAAAACTGGAGTTGACTGGAGCAAACACAAATCAATCCAGGATTGACTAGCCAAAGTTGGTGCAGCCTGCAGTGCGCAATCTAGACCACCTGGCTGGAACCTAGTAGAGAGGCTGAGTGAGCTAGGACGCAGGAGGTGCAGTGGGAAGACAAGACAGTGGATTGTAAACAGGAGGTAGGTCCAGGATGTTTTTTTTTAGAGTGCTATGCAGGTGCTGTATTCTCTGCCGGGGCAGTTGCCAACCTGCGGCAACAAATGGGTCTTGTCCACACACTGGAAAGTGGGCGTGGTAATCACAGGTCATGGGCAGGGCCAAATGTACATGCACTTAGCAGTGGTGTGACTCAAAGACAGTGGTCATCACAACAGAAACATTAAATGAAGCCCCCTCTCCTAATAAAAATATATGCCCTATTGGGCATGCATATAGCAGAGATTAGAATGTGAGCTCCTCTGAGGACAGCCCGTGACATGACAATGTACTCTGTAAAGTACTACGGAAGATGTCAGTGCTATATACATAATAATAATAATATGGTAGGACATTAGACTAGGACTATGGTAGGATTAGACTGTGAGCTCCTCTGAGGACAGTCAGTGACTTGACTATGTACTCTGTGCTGCAGAAGATATCAGTGGTATATAAATACAGAATAATAATATGGTAGTGTAGCGATTGTGGAATTCTCTCCGTGATCAGCGCACAGGGCGTGCACTGACACTGCGGAAATCCTCCACAAGCGTGTAATTTGAGGGAACCCAGCAAAAGGTGCAATGCATCTGTAGAGGGAAATTCCTGTCGACAGGTGGAGCTGTGGAGTGTAGAGGAACAGCTCCTCTGCCCTGCCACAGACGCCAGACAGGAATTGTACGAAGGGAAGAAACGCAGGGCAAGTTAGCCCTGAAAGAGAGAGATCAAAGCAACAGAGGGTATGTGTGTCCACCAAACTAGTCGCCACCCTGCGACGATTAACACACAACCATGAAGACAAAGTGAGAAGGCAATCGCCAGGGATGGCGATTGCTAACAGCGACACAAGACCGAATAAGCACAGATGAGGAATGTATGTATGTCCACCAATCTAGCCGCCAACCTGTGACGGTGGACACACAACGGAAGAAACCAAGTGAGAACGCAATCGCAAGAGAAGCGATTGCGGAAGAGAATGAGCACAGGGACAGATTGTATGTATGTGCACCAAACTAGTCGCCAACCTGCCACGGTGCATACACAACAGCAGATATGAAGTAGGAACGCAATCGCCAGAGAGGCGATTGCCAGAGGTGACACAAGGCTACGCAAAGGCAGAGCACGAGAGTAGCAAAGGCACAGCAAATCATACAATGAGAAGATAAGGAAAATAACAAACGCTAGCTAAACGCGAACACCGCACTCATTCGCAACAGTGCACGCGTTTATGCGTGGTCTCCGCATGATAAGCACAACAGAGACAAGCACGCCTAATTAACCACTGACAGACAAACATGAAACAGAGGATGCGAGCGCTTGCTTAACGGTTACCTCACCGAGCCTCCAGCAAGCGTTCGTAGCAGACAAGACAGATTAGAGGAGATAGCTGGTAGCAACCGCTGCTCCAGCTAGACTCCGAGAACAAAGATCAGAACGATCTCCTGTCGACCACCGCAGGGACAGGACAATCGCAACAGACAAACAAAACAGAAAAGCAATCCTAACTGTACTAGGGAAACCAGCCTAGTGCAGTCCCAGGAATTACTCTAAGCTAATCTTCAAACAATGAGCAAGGCTGACACTCCAGCAAGTGTTTCACAGGACTAACCCTCATGACCAGCCAAAGGACTCTGGGAAACATAGCTCTTTATACTGCCAGTCATCAAAGGAGGCAGGTAGGGGATTTGCATAACGAGTGTATGCAAATTCCTCAGCAGCAGAACAGACCAGGAAACTTGTAATGGAAAGACAGGTCTCTCTTCCAGAGACCTGCAGCCCACAGACTAGAGGAATGGTCAAACAGCTGTCTGCCAGTGCATCCAGCTGAGTGGATCATTACAGGTAGGACATTAAACTCACTATGGTAGAATTACACTGTGAGGTCCTCTGAGGACAGTCAGTGGCATGCCTATGTACTCTGTAACTAGCAGCCCAAAAAATCCAAAGTACATGTCCAATGCTTCTTAAGAGACCTTAAAAGAAACCTGAAATGACTTTAAAAAAAGTATTTCACTGCAGCCAGAAGCCCTCGCCATCATGGAACAATCCTCTGGTCCCTGCGGCAGCTATGTTTGGTGCCCTTGTTCTTGTGGTGCCCTAGGCCATGGCCTAGGTGGCCTAGGTTGAAATCTGGCCCTGCCTGGGATCTGATCTGCAGTCTCCTGTCTCCTCAGGCTCCAAGTCAGGATCTCCTGCCAGCACTCTCCTCTTCTCTCCTCAGCGGTTTCCCACCGAGCCATGCATACTGGCTTACACTGAGACGCCAGATCAGCGTGCGCATGTCTGATACTGACGTCTCTCTCTCAGTACCATCTGCCAGAGGGGAGGGACGGGGAGGAAGGGAAGGAGGGGTGTGGCCAAATAGCATCCCTCTGCCCCTAGCTCATGCAGCTCTGGGACATATGTAAAAAAAATTAAAAATCATCATTAGCAGTACTTAACCACTTAACGACCAGCTAACGCCGATGGGCGGCGCCTGGTCGTTAGTGGTATAGCATGGAAACCTTTCCATGCCAGTTCACGGAGGGTGCCTCCGTGAACAGTGTGGGAGCCGCTGATCGCAGCTCGCACACGTAATGTAAACACGCGGGGAAGAAATCCCCGCTGTTTACATCATATGGCGCTGCTGCGCAGCAGCGCCGTAAGGCAGATCGGCGATCCCCGGCCTCTGATTGGCCGGGGATCGCCGGCATATGATAGGCTGAAGCCTATCCCACAATGCGCAGGACGGATATCCGTCCTGCGCCACCTAAGGAAAGGAGGGGAGGGAGGTAAGCGGGGAGAGGGCGGAAAATGCTGCGGAGGGGGGCTTTGAGGAGCCCCCGCAACTCACTAATGGCCGGCGGCGATCAGACCCCCCCAGCAGGACATCCTCCTAGTGGGGAAAAAAGGGAGGGGGGAGTCTGATCGCCCTGGTGTAATCCTGATCAGTGCTGCGGGCTGTAGAGCCCACGCAGCACCGATCATTAGAAATTCGGCTGGTCCTTAAGTGGTTAATGGGCCCCTCCAGAAACGGAACCTGAGGGGCCCTAGTGCGTCTGCACGGCCTGCACGGCCGTATGTCCGCCCCTGCTGTGAACAGTCCCATAGAATTGTATGGGCAGTTAGCTGACTTGCAGAATTATTCTACAATGCAACTAAGGTCTGTGAACTAGCCCCAATACTAATTATTCTTGCCTCCAATGTGTATTGTAAGATTGTAATCAAATAAAACATTAAAAAAACATTACATTTTATTGAGAATTCAGAACATGTTAGCTGGTAGCAACCGCTACCGCTAGATAGCTGGTAGCAACCGCTGCTCCAGCTAGACTCCGAGAACAAAGATCAGAACGATCTCCTGTCGACCACCGCAGGGACAGGACAATCGCAACAGACAAACAAAACAGAAAAGCAATCCTAACTGTACTAGGGAAACCAGCCTAGTGCAGTCCCAGGAATTACTCTAAGCTAATCTTCAAACAATGAGCAAGGCTGACACTCCAGCAAGTGTTTCACAGGACTAACCCTCATGACCAGCCAAAGGACTCTGGGAAACATAGCTCTTTATACTGCCAGTCATCAAAGGAGGCAGGTAGGGGATTTGCATAACGAGTGTATGCAAATTCCTCAGCAGCAGAACAGACCAGGAAACTTGTAATGGAAAGACAGGTCTCTCTTCCAGAGACCTGCAGCCCACAGACTAGAGGAATGGTCAAACAGCTGTCTGCCAGTGCATCCAGCTGAGTGGATCATTACAGGTAGGACATTAAACTCACTATGGTAGAATTACACTGTGAGGTCCTCTGAGGACAGTCAGTGGCATGCCTATGTACTCTGTAACTAGCAGCCCAAAAAATCCAAAGTACATGTCCAATGCTTCTTAAGAGACCTTAAAAGAAACCTGAAATGACTTTAAAAAAAGTATTTCACTGCAGCCAGAAGCCCTCGCCATCATGGAACAATCCTCTGGTCCCTGCGGCAGCTATGTTTGGTGCCCTTGTTCTTGTGGTGCCCTAGGCCATGGCCTAGGTGGCCTAGGTTGAAATCTGGCCCTGCCTGGGATCTGATCTGCAGTCTCCTGTCTCCTCAGGCTCCAAGTCAGGATCTCCTGCCAGCACTCTCCTCTTCTCTCCTCAGCGGTTTCCCACCGAGCCATGCATACTGGCTTACACTGAGACGCCAGATCAGCGTGCGCATGTCTGATACTGACGTCTCTCTCTCAGTACCATCTGCCAGAGGGGAGGGACGGGGAGGAAGGGAAGGAGGGGTGTGGCCAAATAGCATCCCTCTGCCCCTAGCTCATGCAGCTCTGGGACATATGTAAAAAAAATTAAAAATCATCATTAGCAGTACTTAACCACTTAACGACCAGCTAACGCCGATGGGCGGCGCCTGGTCGTTAGTGGTATAGCATGGAAACCTTTCCATGCCAGTTCACGGAGGGTGCCTCCGTGAACAGTGTGGGAGCCGCTGATCGCAGCTCGCACACGTAATGTAAACACGCGGGGAAGAAATCCCCACTGTTTACATCATATGGCGCTGCTGCGCAGCAGCGCCGTAAGGCAGATCGGCGATCCCCGGCCTCTGATTGGCCGGGGATCGCCGGCATATGATAGGCTGAAGCCTATCCCACAATGCGCAGGACGGATATCCGTCCTGCGCCACCTAAGGAAAGGAGGGGAGGGAGGTAAGCGGGGAGAGGGCGGAAAATGCTGCGGAGGGGGGCTTTGAGGAGCCCCCGCAACTCACTAATGGCCGGCGGCGATCAGACCCCCCCAGCAGGACATCCTCCTAGTGGGGAAAAAAGGGAGGGGGGAGTCTGATCGCCCTGGTGTAATCCTGATCAGTGCTGCGGGCTGTAGAGCCCACGCAGCACCGATCATTAGAAATTCGGCTGGTCCTTAAGTGGTTAATGGGCCCCTCCAGAAACGGAACCTGAGGGGCCCTAGTGCGTCTGCACGGCCTGCACGGCCGTATGTCCGCCCCTGCTGTGAACAGTCCCATAGAATTGTATGGGCAGTGAGCTGACTTGCAGAATTATTCTACAATGCAACTAAGGTCTGTGAACTAGCCCCAATACTAATTATTCTTGCCTCCAATGTGTATTGTAAGATTGTAATCAAATAAAACATTAAAAAAACATTACATTTTATTGAGAATTCAGAACATGTTTAATTACGGTACACTCCACGCTTTGTTAACAATGATGAGTATTAAATTAATCACTTAGAGACAAAGGACTGGTGATTGTTTTATGTATGCAATTGGCAAATCCCATGACAAAATTATCATTGCACTGAGGAAAAAAAATCCCTTTAGGCAACAATTTGGGGCTCAATGCTGTACAGCCACATTGCTAGACTTCAGGTTAGTGATGCATTATTTTGCTGTGAAGGGGCGAAAATAAAATGAGCAGACTCAGCAGAGCACAATGGATCAGGTGGGGAACAAGAGAAACAATGTGATTGGGGCTGCTCGGGCATCGAGGGTCATTAAAGATCCAACTGTCGGGCAGACGCTGTACACACACTAGATTAGTGTGTAAAGTTTGCTGGCCAAAGTGGTTGTTCATAGCTGTTTCAGCCAACTTGTAGCTTTAAAATTTAGGTGAGGTTATTTCAAATATCAAAAATCAGGGCAGATAAACACTAAACATGTCACCTGCTTTATGCAGATGGTAAGACATTGCTCATCTCAGGGTTTTTTAACTTGTTTTGGTTACTTGTTTAAGGTTCTTAGCTTCACCTCCCATGATCATGAGGTGGGGGTGAGCCCTCATCCTTGACATGCCCTTGTCCCTTGACTTGCAAAGTCCCCCATGTTATGTACAATGTGAATTCTTCAGGTGTCTGAGCCCCACACTGTCCTGCTCAGCCATTCTGGCAATACAAGCCTTCATTGATGAGAAGAGGTTAAAGAGAAAAGAGGTTTAGGACAGGGCTATAACCATTTTAAAACATTTTGTCAAAAATGTTTTAAAAAATAGAAACACACGCGCACACACACACAGACACACACAAACACACACACACACACACACACACACACACACACACACACACACACACACACACACACACACACACACACACACACACACACACACACACACACACACACACACACACACACACACACACACACACACACACACACACACACACACACACACACACACACACACACACACACACACACACACACACACACACACACACGCATAGAGGTGATGAGCGGTGCTGAAGCTACACAAAATATATAAATACATAAATAAATAAATGGAAATTTCCAAGCATCTAATCTAAAGTTCCCTTGTTATGCTTAGTCAATTTGTTTAATGTACCAGGTTAGGATGAAATTGCACAGGCAAGAAATCCACTTGTTGGCCAAGCAGCAGTAATTAGGTGGTGCTGCTCACAGTGAAGACTTGCTACAGGTCTCTATTGGGAGTGATAACACAGGGTTACTCCTGCTTGGCCAGCAGATGGATTTCCTCAGTTTTTCAACCCCCCCAGTCCTAAACTGAATGCAGGAGAGATAAAATACTTGCATGCAACTAATCTTTTCTTACCATCAATTGCATCAGGCCCCAGGAATTCACCAGAATGGTGTACTCTATATAATGATATCATAATTGCAGCTAGGAGAGAGAACCCCATAAGAACGTAGTTAACCAAACCTTATTGCTGTTGTAACCCATTTGATCCGTGAACACGGAACACCAGGCACTCGGCTAAGTGGAATTTACCAGACACTGACTCAGATGAAATGATCAAAGATTCACTCATGACCTAACCGGGGTATCCGGGCGGATTTGGATATCTGGATAGAAAAACCAGAAGGGGCCTGTAAATTGCTTTAAAAACATTTTTTAGGGTAAATGAGGCATGTAGCATAATTATTTTTTAAACGGAAACACTAATTGATGATGTAGGGACTTAAAATCCCCCCCCCCCCCAACAAAAAAAATGCTGTCAATTAACAACAGGACTAGGTTCCAGACAGCAGTCGTGCAGCCCACATTGTGTCCAAAGTCCAACCGCACAACTGGGACATGGCAGTTTTCAGCCCAGACACCTCCAAAAAATTACACAGCAATAGTGTTTTGGGTTAAATATAGGTGGTATCAGCACAGCAGCAGTAGCCTGTGGCACCCTGGTGGTGGGAGCAGCAAAGGCAGCAGGAGCAGGGCAATGCAGCAGCAGCAGGTGTAACGTCTGCCAGGAGCATGCCGGACGTGGCACTTCGCCATGGCACATGGCACGTGGCACTTTGCACGTGGCATTTGACACCTGGCACTTTGCACTTGGAACTTTGCACGAGGCTCTTTGCACTTGGCACGTGGCACTTTGCACGTGGCAGCTGGCACGTAGCACTTGGCACGTGTCACATGGCACGTGCAAAGTGCCACGTGCCACCTGCCACGTGCAAAGTGCCACATGCCACCTGCCACGTGCAAAGTGCCACGTGCCAAGTGCCATGTGCAAAGTGCCAAGGGCCACGTGCCAAGTGCCACATGCCGAGTGACAGTCAGACAACAGAGGAGAAGACACTAACTGTCACTAGGGATGCTCACCGCATTCCGTGGAATTCAGTTTTCCTCAATTCCGGACGGAATTTGGTGGTTCCGTTCCGTCGCATCGGAACGGAATTGCTATAGCGCTATAGTGGAAATTCCGTGAAACGATGCGTAATTCCGGCGAAATGCGGATTTTTGTAAGCCAATCACAAGGAAGCCCCTAGAAGAAGCTTAAAGTGAAAACAACAGGATTTCTTCATGAAAATAGGAATTTCTGCACCAATCAGAGGCTTACAAAAACCACCCAAACGGATTTCTGCATGAAAATCGGAATTATTTCAGCACCAATTACAGTTTTAACAAAAACCAATCAATCCTATGTTAGCAACCAGCTCCCTAGCTATCTCACCTATCCCAACCATTTTGTATAGGTCCCATAGCCTACGCGACACCTCCTGCGGTGCCAAAACCACCGCCAGGTCCCATAGCTTACGCGACACCTCCTGCGGAGCCAAAACCACCGTCATGGGACCACTGCTAGGTCCCAAAGCTTACGCGACATCTTCTGTGGCGCCAAAACCACTGCCATGGGACCACCACCAGGTCCCAAAGCTTACGCGACACCTCCTGCGGCGCCAAAACCACCACCATGGGACCACCGCCAGGTCCCAAACCTTACGCGACACCTCCTGCGGCACCAAAACGACTGCCATGGGACCACCGCTAGGTCTAATGGTTTAAGCGACACCTCCTGCGGTGCCAAAACGACCGCCATGGGACCACCGCTAGGTCCCATGGCTTAAGCGACACCTCCTGCAGTGCCAAAACGGCCACCATGGGACACACAGACACATAGCAGCTGCCTGCAGCAGCCCTACAGCACACACTCTGACTGTCACACAATGAAATCAAGCTAATTAACAACACAACAATAGTGTAGTGATAGTGAAGGGGTTAATCACTGAACAGCTTTAGGTTTATCACTGTGTACAGCACTTGCTAGGCCAGCAGCACTGAGCATTCACAAGCAAGGCTAATATTTCTCGTCATCATGGCAGCCCTCCTTATTATACAGGGGGCCTGGCCAGGGTTCCTTTCTGTGATTGGGTGCCAGGGCTTAGGCTGGGAGCCCTCTGATTGGCTCAATGAGGTCAGGTGGGACTTGCCAGGGTTCCTTCCTGTGATTGGGTGCCAGGGCTTAGGCTGGGAGCCCTCTGATTGGCTCAATGAGGTCAGGTGGGGCTGGCCAGGGTTCCCCTCTGTGATTGGTTGCTAGGGCTTCTGCTGGGAGCCCTCTGATTGGCTCAATGACGTCCTGGATGTCATCTACTTAGTTACAGTATCTCAATAGTCGGATTTCTGTGGATATCCGCATTGCCAGCCAACTATCCACAGATAGCTATCCGAATTTCCACAGAAATCCGGAATCCGAATCGGATAGCTGAAAAAAGGTTGGTTGTCCGGGTTACCCGGATATCCGGAATCTGTATGAGCAGCCCTGCTTGTAATCCAAATCTGTTACTCTGTATCTTGCTCAGGTATCACCTAGTTGCTCCTGCAGCACACTTTAATATCATAAAATGCAATGTGACTCCTCCTCCACTCTTCCACTGTAATGCTGACAGGTTCACTTTAAATATCACACTCCTGTTCACTCTGCAGATCACACCAACTGAAGAACTTGTAACTCAACTCCTGACTCAAAACGGACTTGACAGGGACAATGTATTTTTATCAACCAGAACTTAATGCTGGCGGTGGCTGCATCAGCTATGCGGGGACTTTAGGGAGGCTTATGACAGTCTATCAGCAGCAGCTAGGCCTGAACATGCAATGTACTCCTTATCATCAACAGTATCTTCTCTAAGTTCAATGTCGCTGTGTGTGGAAAGCTTTCTCACAGGGATGAGCAGAAACTACGCCAGTGCGAATTTACGCATTGTAGTTCGCATCTACGCATCGTAGTTTGTAGATGAAGTTTCAAAACCACGCTTACTAATTTATGCTTAGCGAAGTACTGTTACGCGTAGCTTATGCCCACTATGCGTAGTTAACATGTTTATTGCATAGTGAACTACTAATGCGTTACTCGTGTCTAATTTTCCACGTGCGATTGTATGCTTACAAATTTATGCATTGGAAATGGGAATGTACGCATAGAAGAGTTCCCAGTATAACCATTTAAAAAGGAATTAATACGTAAATTTTTTCTGCATACGGGCATAAGCATCCGCATACACTGCGCTTCGCACTACGCGTAATTGCGTATTTTAACGCATAGTCTACGAAATGCATACGAAAGCGAATATTTGATTTAAAAGCCATAGTTTGGCGAAACGTAATTGCGTAAAACTACGCGTAGTTCCAGCGTAGCGAAGTTGGCTCACTACGACCATCCCTGCTTTCTCACACTAACAGTCTCTAGTAACACCACATTGAAACACACTAGGTGGCTTGGGGTTGGCCCCCAGGCTTGTACTCATCTGTCTGTGGCCTCTGGTATGGCTCAGGTCTAGGTAAGGTCCGCCTCCTCCGGCCCCCAGTCTGTCCAACCTTCTGCCGCTGTCCTTACTGGTATGTGCTGGTCTCTCTATGGCTGCTGGGTCACCTCCTACTGTCCGGGCGTCTGCTACGGCCTCTCTGTGTCACCCCCTTCCCGCTCCGCACCACCAGCTCCTGGCGGAAGTCCTTCTCTCTCTCCTCACAGGCGAGCTATCTATGGTCTATGCCTGTTCCCTCCGGCTACACCCTGGTCTCCCTGCCCCTTGAGCCTGCGCAGTAGCTCCCTGACTGGCCGCACAGAGTTTCTGAAAAGTTCCAGCAAATTCCCCTAATTTGCACATTGGATCACTTGGCAACAGTCTATGCGAGCTTACTCTCCCTCCCATGCATCTATTTGATTCCATAGGCCTAGATACTCTGCTATCTTGTGGCCATTTATCAGAAGGTAAATCTGCAATAATATTTTGTAACCTTCTTTTGGGCCTTACACTGCCCCCTGTGTACTCACAAACAGGGATGCTCAGCAGAGCTCGAATATTCGAGTAGCTCGAATATTCGAGCTCTTTTTCAGCTATTCGAGGTTGAATACCAAGCTCGAATAGCTGCAGCTATTCGAATGGGCTATTCGAGTGAACTCGAATAGCCCACTCACTATTCGAGCTATTCGAGCAAACAGCGCTATTCGAGCTCGAATACCGAGCTCGAATAGCGTCATAGCCCAGATTGATGTCCTTAGAGCCAATCAGAGGGCTCCTAGGCCCTCTGACGGCAGCCAATCACAGAGGGAGACCCTGGCCAGCCCCTACCCTATAAATAGCGGCCGCCATGTTCGGTTTTTCCGTCCTTGCCTGAGACTTGTACAGAGAGAGATCTGCTCCTTTGTGCTTTGGCTTAGCAAGTGCTCTATAGTGGTCAATTACCTAGCGTTTTTGCTCACATACACCTGCTATATACACCTATATTGTTGTTAGCTAGATAGAGATTGTATTTTAGTTAGTAGCTTGTGTGTTACATAGAGACAGCTGCTGCTGCAGGCAAGCTTACACAGCTTTAGGCCTCAGGGCCTTGCCTGTGTGGGCAGCTGTCCTCCTGTCCTCTGTTAGTTTATTTCTCATCTATACCAGTCAGTGTTTCTGCTGTGTATTCTACCTTGTCTTGTCCTTTACTTACTGAGTGATTATTGTATTTTGTAGTTATACTACTGTACTAGGGACACTCACTGTTACTGTTCATAGCTCCTGCGTGTGTGTGTGCGTGCACTGTCTGTAGTGTACACACACTCTATTTCCTTCTACTGAAGCTGATTACTATTGATTATTGTATTTTCTAGTTAGTGTACTAGGGGACACACTCACTGTTCACTGTTCACACTTACTGATTACTGAATTATTGTATTTTGTATTTGTAATGTACTAGTAATCACTTAGCGATCTAATCACTTAGTGATTAGTGTCACCTCACCCACTAACCCACTCCATTAAAGTACCCCACTTTTTCACCCGCCCTTTTAAAAATCTTTTTTGTTTACGCCCAAAACATCTAAGATGTCTGGAAGTGGCAGCCAGCGCGGTTTGGGCAAGGGGAAGGGCAGCAAGGGAATCAAGAGGAGAGGGAGCAGCATTGTGGCAAGCCGCGGCCGTGCCACCATGCACAGTTCCGCAGCAGCAGCAGCTGCGTCAATGGCTAACATTCCGCCTATAGCCACTGGCCGTGGACGCCTTGGGCACCGCCCAGCAGGAGCATCTGCAACTCAAGCTGCAGAGACACAGCAGCAGCAGCAGCGTGTAGTACCTGCTCCTATTTTACTCCAGCCGGGTCGGAAACGTCCCATTGAGGAAAAGGATGCAGCCACTGTGGTGCAACTGATGACATAGGATGAGCAGCCCGCCATCAGCTCTGCATCCGAGGCCTCCACCCTCACCACCACCCCTGTTCGCAGCAGCCGCCCAGCAGGGCCTGGGGAGGAGGCCAGTTCACCGTCAGTTGGCGATCTGTCATTCAGCAGTCTTTTGACCCCAGGCATCATGAGTCAATTGTCTGCTGTTGTTGGCGATTTTGAGGAGGAGATGCTGATGGGCACTTTGGGGGAGGAGGGATTGGACAGAAAGACTGTGGCGACAGTCAAGCAGCCCATCCATGCATCAGGAGAGGAGTTTGGGGGGTCATCATCCCAGCAGGACATGTTTCAGGAGGGGGAGGATGATGATGATGATGATGACGGGGTGACAGACAAAGACTGGGTGCCGCCACCACCAGCACCTGGGGATGTCATCATCAGCAGCTCTGAGGAGGAGGAGGAGGATGCGCTTGTGGGCCTTGCAAGGAGGCGCATCATTGCAAGCATTGGCAGCAGTAGGCAGGTCCCACAGCCTGCTGGTGTCTCAGGCTCAGCAGCAGCAGCAGCAGCATCTGCCAGTACCACCACCAGCCGCACCCAAGCTCCCCCCCAACCACCACAGGGAGACAGGCAGCAGCGGCTCCAGGCCGTAGGGGGTTTTTCTTGTCACCAATCTGGCAATTTTTCACCATGCCCACAGTTTACAGCAAGTACGCCACTTGCAACCACTGTCAGCGGAAGTTGAGCAGAGGTGCAGACCCCTTAAAGTTCAGCACCAGCTCTCTCATCAACCATCTTGCTGCTAAACATTACCACCAGCATGAGGAGTTCCAGAGGTTGAAGGCATCTGGTGCTGGCAGTGGCACCACACCCATCACTGCACAGCCTTCAGCAGCAGCAGCAGCAACAGCAGCCACCCGCCCTCCTGCTCCTCCAGCACCACCAGCAGGAGTGCGGAAACGCACTGCTCCTCCCCCCTCTGCAACTCCTGCCGCCGACACTGAGGCCTATTCTGGCAGCCAGTCCTCAGTGGCCTCCTCTGCTGTCTCCGCTGATTCCCGTGCCAGCAAAAGGCAACGCCAGAGCCTTTTGAGCGAGTCCTTCCAGGGGGTGGTTAGGGCTCTGCCTCCCAGCAGCCGTCGCGTGCGGCAGCTGAACGGCTTGCTGGCACGGGTCATGTGCTCCCAACTCCTGCCGTACACGCTCGTGCAGGAGGGGAGCGACATGCGTGCGCTGCTTGCTTGTGCAGCCCCAGACTGGCAGCTCCCCAGCAGACACTTCTTCGCCCGCCAGGTCATGCCTGCACTGCACCGCTTTGGGGATCGGTTGAAAAGGGCTCCCGAGCTGCCTGTATGAAAAGGGCGCCGCCATAGACATCAATGTTATTTCTGGAAATATGGGCTACAAGGTGTAGAAAAGGGCGCCCGAGTTTTGATATAGGCTACAAGTGGGCTCCCCTTTGTAGCCCATATTTTTTCGGCTACAAGGTTTTCGGCTACAAGCGGGCTCCCCTTTGTAGCCCATATTTTTTTCGGCTACAGTAAGGTTGCCCCTCTGTAGCCCATATTATTGACTTTTTTTTGTAGCCGAAGTTTTTATATGGGCTACAAGCACTGTAAGCCGAATTATTTCATCCCCCCACTATCCATGGCGGCCTGGAGGGGGAATAGTAATTAACACATCCCAGAGTTTTTTTCTAGCCGAAGTTTGTATATGGGCTACAAGCGCTGGAAGCCGAATTATTTCATTCCCCCACTATCCATGGCGGCCTGGAGGGGGAATAGTAATTAACACATCCCGGAGTTTTTTTGTAGCCGAAGTTTTTATATGGGCTACACCAGGCGCCTTTTTTTTTGTAGCCGAAGTTTTTATATGGGCTACACCAAGCGTCTTTTTTGTAGCCGAAGTTTATATGGGCTACACCAGGCGCCTTTTTTGTAGCCGAAGTTGGTATATATATGGGCTCCACCAGGCGCCCTTTTTTACCGGCGCCCTTTTCATGTAGACCCCCGCTTTGTCATGGCCAATGTGGAGCGAGGGCTGGAGCACGCGGTTGGTGAAAGGGTCCACGTCACCATGGACTCCTGGAGCAGCCGCTTCGGGACAGGCCGCTACCTGTCCTTCACTGTCCACTGGGTCAGCTTGGTGGAAAGGGGTGAGGATGGGAGAGCAGCAGCGGGCACAGCAGCAGCAGCAGCAGCAACACAGTGGGTGGTGCCACCCCGCAGGGTCAGGGGAACTGCAGCAGGTTCCTCCGATCCTCTGCCATCCTCCGACACACCTGGCCAAACCCCCCGCCTCAGCAGCAGCGTGAAGCAACGCCACTGCCAAGCGCTGCTGCAGTTGGTCAGCCTTGGGAAGACCAAACTGACGGCAACCCATGTGCTAGCCAAACTCCAGGAGCAGGAGAGGATTTGGCTGACCCCCAGAGGCCTCAGAGTCGGAGAGGTGGTGGCCGACAATGGGGCCAATCTGGTTGCCGCAATCGACAGGGGAAACCTGACCCACATCCCCTGTCTTGCCCATGTGCTGAACCTGGTGGTGCAGAAGTTCTTGCGCACCTACCAGGGGATGGGCGAACTGCTGGAATTGGCAAGGAATGTTGTGCGTCACTTCCGGCGCTCGGCTGCAGCCTCTGTGAGCCTGGAAGATGTGCAAAAGGAGCTGGAGCTGCCACGCCATCGGCTGATCCTTGACGTTCCAACTCGCTGGAACTCCACCCTGGCGATGTTGGAGTGTCTGGTTGAACAGAAGCACGCTGTCAACCAGTACCTTGCCCTGGCCACTGTGTCCACCGCTCAGAAAAGGGACAAGACCAGCAACATCCCGTCCATCGTCCCCGATGACGACTGGGGGGCACATGCAGCAGGTGTGCTTAGTGCTGGCTCCCTTTCTGCAGGCCACCAACATGGTGAGCAGGGACCATGCTATGGTGTGCGAGTGGGTGCCCCTGGTTTGTCTGCTGAACAGGGCCCTTGATGCTTTGCTGGAACAGGGAGCGGCAGCCTTGGCCCAGCAGGAGCGGCATGCAGCTGCACATTCCACCTCTGAGGGGGAGGAGGAGGAGGACTTGGTGGAGGTCCCTGACCTTGCTGCTGATGAGGGGGATCAGCACAGTGCAGCTGAGTTGGTGAAGGGGTGGAGAGAGGATGAGGCGGCAGAGGAGGAGGATGAGGACAGCACTGCCGTCGATGTGCCAGCACACGTGGCCCGCCTCTTCCCAATGGCAGCGCACATGCTGACGTGCCTGCGCAAGGACCCCAGGGTGATCCAGATGAAGCAGAGGGAGGACATCTGGATCAGCATGATGTTGGACCCGCGCCTCAAGGGGAAGTTGAGCCAGTTCCTGCCTCCTGCAGGAGGAGACCCAGCGCAACAAATAAGGAGCTTGCAGCAGGCCCTTGTTGAGCGCTTGGAGGAAGCCTTCCCCCAGCCTTCCACCCCCACTGTCCAGCCAGCACAGAGGCAGCAGCAGGTGCCTGCATCCAGCAGCAAGCGCCCCACAGACCTGCTGTCTCTCAGCAACGAGCTCTACAGGACTGTAGAGGCTCCAGCAGTGACTAGAGAGGAGGTGCATGCAGCAGCATCCTCCTCCGGTCACAGCCAGCGCCTGACCCGCATGGTGGCTGACTACATGGGATCCTACAGCGGGCTTGACAGCGATGCCCCTGTTGATCCCATGGAGTATTGGGTCAAGCGTCTGGAGATCTGGAGCGAGCTGGCGCAGTACGCCCTGGAAATGCTGTCCTGTCCCCCTTCCAGCATGCTGTCCGAGCGCTGCTTCAGTGCAGCCGGTGGCGTGGTCACTGAGAAACGCTCACGTCTGTCTCACAAGTCTGTGGACAGACTGACGTTTCTCAAGATGAACCAGGCGTGGGTGGAAGGCGAGTTCCTGGCCCCTGTTGTCGGTGAGAGGGGGACATGAACTGGCTGCCGGAACCATCGTTAATATGCCTTACCACCCTTTACCACCTCCTGGCTCCTGCTCACTACTAAGCCAGCCTGGTTCAGTTTGACTATTACGTCGCCTGTAGCCACACATTTTACACCTACAGTGGGCTGCTGTGTACTGCCCTTCTGCTGTCTGTCTTTGTTTTCCACTGCCAGGGTACACAGATTTATCTTCTGCTGCCACTCTGCCACCAGCTATTATGTCCAACAATAGCTATATCTGTGTAATTTGCTGTAAAAAAATAATAATAATAAAACATTAAAAAAAAAAAAAAAGGTTTAATTTTTCTGAGGTGTCCGGGTTGAAAACTGTGTTGTCCCAGTTGTGTATTGGACACGATGTGGGCTTCACGACCGCTGTCTGGAACCTCATGCTGTGTATTTACGGCCTGGTATCACCGCTAGGTACCAGGGCTATTATGTCACGCTGCTGCTGCTGCTGCTGCTGTCTGTCTGCTGTGTTTCCCACTGCCAGGGTACACAGATTTACCTTCTGCTGCTGCCACTCTGCCACCAGCTATTACGTCCAACAATAGCTATATGTGTAATTTGCTGTAAAAAAAAATAAAAAAATAAACCATTAAAAAAAAAAAAAAAAGGTTTAATTTTTCTGAGGTGCCCGGGTTGAAAACTGTGTTGTCCCAGTTGTGTATTGGACACGATGTGGGCTGCACGACCGCTGTCTGGGACCTCCTGTTGTGTTTATTTACAGCCCTGGTATCACCGCTAGGTACCAGGGCTATTATGTCACGCTGCCTACCTACCTGCTGCCACACTCCCACTACTCCTCCATTCCTCCTGCTGCTGCTGCTGCTGTCTGTCTGCTGTGTTTCCCACTGCCAGGGTACACAGATTTACCTTCTGCTGCCACTCTGCCACCAGCTATTACGTCCAACAATAGCTATATGTGTAATTTGCTGTAAAACAAAAAAAAAAAAACCATTAAAAAAAAAAAAAGGTTTAATTTTTCTGAGGTGTCCGGGTTGAAAACTGTGTTGTCCCAGTTGTGTATTGGACACGATGTGGGCTTCACGACCGCTGTCTGGAACCTCATGCTGTGTATTTACGGCCTGGTACCACCGCTAGGTACCACAGCCTATTATGTCTCGCTGCCTGCCTCATTGACTGCCTGCTGCCACACAATCATCCTCCTCCTGCTGCTGCTGCTGAATTTACCTCCTGCTGTCTGTGTGTTTCCACTGCCAGGGAGCACATACAATGGCGCTTCCACCATGCGCCACCAGCTATTTATTACGCTCAAAAATAGCTGCATTTCTTTAAAAAAAAAATAGAAGAGAAATAAGTGAAGAAGAAGAAGACGATATAGAAGAAGAAGATATAGAAAAAGAAGAAGAAGAAGAAGATATAGAAAAGGAAGAAGAAGAAGAAGAAATAGAAAAATAGTAATAAGAAGAAGATATAGAAAAAGAAGAAGAAATAGACAAATAATAAGAAGAAGAAGATATAGAAAAAGAAGAAGAAGAAATAGAAAAATAATAAGAAGAAGAAGATATAGAAAAGAAGATATAGAAAAAGAAGAAGAAGATATAGAAAAAGAAGATATAGAAAAAGAAGATGAAGAAGAAGATGAAGAAGAAGAAGATGATGAAGAAGAAGAAGATATAGAAAAAGAAGATATAGAAGAAGAAGATGATGAAGAAGAAGAAGATATAGAAAAAGAAGATATAGAAGAAGAAGATGAAGAAGAAGAAGATGAAGCTGAAGATGAAGAAGAAGAAGATGAAGAAGAAGAAGATGAAGAAGAAGAAGAAGAAGAAGAAGAAGAAGAAGAAGAAGAAGAAGAAGAAGAAGAAGAAGAAGAAGAAGAAGAAGAAGAAGAAGAAGAAGAAGAAGAAGAAGAAGAAGAAGAAGAAGAAGAAGAAGAAGAAGAAGAAGAAGATGAAGAAGAAGAAGAAGAAGAAGAAGATGAAGAAGAAGAAGATGAAGAAGAAGATGATGAAGAAGAAGAAGAAGAAGAAGATGAAGAAGAAGAAGATGAAGAAGAAGATGATGAAGAAGAAGAAGAAGAAGATGAAGAAGAAGAAGAAGAAGAAGAAGAAGAAGAAGAAGAAGAAGAAGAAGAAGAAGAAGAAGAAGAAGAAGAAGAAGAAGAAGAAGAAGATGAAGAAGAAGAAGAAGAAGAAGAAGAAGAAGAAGAAGAAGAAGAAGAAGAAGAAGAAGAAGAAGAAGAAGAAGAAGAAGAAGAAGAAGAAGAAGAAGAAGAAGAAGAAGAAGAAGAAGAAGAAGAAGAAGAAGAAGAAGATGAAGAAGAAGAAGAAGAAGAAGAAGAAGAAGAAGAAGAAGAAGAAGAAGATGAAGAAGAAGATGATGAAGAAGAAGAAGAAGAAGAAGAAGATGAAGAAGAAGAAGATGAAGAAGAAGATGATGAAGAAGAAGAAGAAGAAGATGAAGAAGAAGAAGAAGAAGAAGAAGAAGAAGAAGAAGAAGAAGAAGAAGAAGAAGAAGAAGAAGAAGAAGAAGAAGAAGAAGAAGAAGAAGAAGAAGAAGAAGAAGAAGATGAAGAAGAAGAAGAAGAAGAAGAAGAAGAAGAAGAAGAAGAAGAAGAAGAAGAAGAAGAAGAAGAAGAAGAAGAAGAAGAAGAAGAAGAAGAAGAAGAAGAAGAAGAAGAAGAAGAAGAAGAAGAAGAAGAAGAAGAAGAAGATGAAGAAGAAGAAGATGAAGAAGAAGAAGATGAAGCTGAAGATGAAGAAGAAGAAGAAGAAGAAGAAGAAGAAGATGAAGAAGAAGAAGAAGAAGAAGAAGAAGAAGAAGAAGAAGAAGAAGAAGAAGAAGAAGAAGAAGAAGAAGAAGAAGAAGAAGAAGAAGAAGAAGAAGAAGAAGAAGAAGAAGAAGATGAAGATGATGAAGAAGAAGAAGAAGAAGAAGATATAGAAGAAGAAGAAGAAGAAGAAGAAGATATAGAAGAAGAAGAAGAAGATATAGAAGAAGAAGAAGAAGATATAGAAGAAGATATATAAGAAGAAGATATAGAAGAAGAAGAAGAAGAAGAAGAAGAAGAAGAAGAAGAAGAAGAAGAAGAAGAAGAAGAAGAAGAAGAAGAAGAAGAAGAAGAAGATATAGAAGAAGAAGATATAGAAGAAGAAGATACAGAATAATAATAATAAGAAGAAGATATAGAATAAGAAGAAGAAGATATAGAAGATAAAGAAGAAGAAGAAGAAGTATATACAGTACTGAACAGAATTTTGGACACAACTTCTCTTTCCACCTTTTTTTTTTTTTTTTTTGTCATACTATTTTTTATTTTCAACAAGTCAAAAAACTTCCAGTGTACATCATATACTTTTCACGGTATAAGTAATTGAACAGGTTGTACATTTGTTGAGAAAATATATGTAACAATTAAACATTGCTTAAAGAAGTGAAGGAGGATCCATCAGGAGCAGAGGAAAGCTATTCTCGAAAGGATCTAAAGAAAATGTTCTTTCTAGAGGGTCCAGGAAGGTTCTGTGGTCTTTAAGATAGGCTATTAATCCTGGGGTACTGTTTTGCTGGGTATAATAGATACCGTGGTTTTCACTCTTACAGGTTTTATCATCTATGTCGGATCCTGTAATCAGGAGCATCAAACTTATTCTTAGTAACTTGACCTACTATGGGATGTAGGCCTAACTATAGTGAGAGAGAAAGGGAGGAAAGAAAGAGAAGAGAGCAATTCCTACTGTCTTATGTAAGTATAGGTCGTCCTAGGTTACCTGTAGTTATTTTGGAAAGCTGTATTAGGTGTCGGAGTTATGTTATGCCGGGGTCTAAACATCAATATTTAAGGTGGGAGGGATGTCTCTCTATGTAGTTTATAGTCAATATAAGGGTTCGTTAAAAATAGGTTCTGGTAGTCAAGGGGGTTGGTAAACAGGCGAGGAATAGGGCCATGAGTCCCAGATTCTGTGGAAGCTATTTTCTGCGTCTCTTAGTGAAGCGGTCAGTTGTTCCATAGATCTGGTCCAGTTGACTTTCAGGATAACTTCAGAGATATCTGGTGGAGCTATGTTTTTCCATGCTGAAGCTATGGTGATTCTAGTGGCCGTAAGTATATGATTGACTAGCCGGTTTGTGTGTTTTCTCCCTTTCGTGAATGGCTTGCCTAATAACATGTGAAGGGGGTTGAGCGGGACTTGTGTGCCAGTAGTGGAAGCAATGAGACCTTGGACCTTGGTCCATAGAGGAGTGAGCATGGGACAATACCAGAAGATGTGCTCCAGGGTGCCCTTTTCATTACAGCCCCTCCAGCAGAGATCTGAAGTGCCCGGGTAAATCTTTGATAGTCTTTCCGGGGTGAGATACCATCGAAAGATGATTTTATATATGTTCTCTCTGATTTGGATACACATGGAAGAATGTTTGGCATTTTCCCATATCTCGTACCAGTCTTCTATGGAAACAGAGAAGGGAAGTACATTTGACCATTTGGTCATATAGGGATGGTCTGGGATGGAGGAGCCTGACTTAGTGAGGAGTAGTCCATAAATCTGTGAAATCAGGCCCTTTTGGTGTCCCTTGTGATTACATAGTTGTTCAAAGGGTGATGGAGTAAAGGGTGAAGGTAATTTGGGGATGAGCGAATGAATAAAGTGGGTAATTTGATTAAGTTCTAAGATTAGTTTAGTAGTAAGAGGGGTTTTTTCTTCTATCTCTGATTTAGTGTGGACCTTACCTGAGAGGGGGTGTATCCAGTTCCTCAGGTTGAAAAAACCTAAATTAAACCATGTAGACATAAATGATTCAGATAGACCTGGTTGAAAGTGAGGGTTTCCCAGTATCGGGAGCAGCGGTGAAGGAGAGGATCTCAACTTGGCCATGTTAGCGGTTAATCGCCATATGTGAAGCGTAAATTTGATCGTTGGGAGAATTTGTTGTGTGGGGATTTTAATTGGTTGGTGAGACCATATTAAGGATGCTAGTGAGACAGGGAGCATGCTGGTTGCCTCAATTAGGCCCCATTTTGTGTAAACCCTTAAGCTAGACCATTCCCCCAGCTGACGAAGATGTGCTGCGTAGTAGTAATATCGCAGATTTGGGAGTCCAAGACCACCTTGTTCCCTAGAGGAGAGAAGTATATTCTTATGTACTCTTGGTCTCTTATGATTCCATACAAATTGTAAGAAAGCTGATTGGAGGGTCGCCAGTTGGGAGGATGGGACCAGTACCGGGAGGGTTTCGAATAAGTATAGTAGGCGTGGTAAAACGTTCATTTTTAAAGCGTATATTCGGCCCAGCCATGAAATCTTATATGCTGTCCACTTGTGTAAATCTTGTAGAATTTTTTGGATAAGGGTCGGGAAGTTACTTTTATATAGAGTATTATAAGTGGATGTAAGTTGAATTCCCAGATATTTTATGGAATGGGACTGCCATTTATAGGGGAAGTGTGTTTTTAAAGAGGCTAATATATTGGGAGGGATTTTTATGGGCAAGGCTTCTGTTTTATCTTGGTTTAGTTTAAACCCAGATATAGATTCGTATATATTCAGAGTGTTATGTAGAGCTGGGAGTGATATCAGGGGTTCCAAGATGGTAAGTAGAATGTCATCTGCGAATAACGATACTTTATATTCATGTTTGCCATGAAAAACTCCTTTTATATTATTGTTTTGTCGAATCGCTGCTGCTAAGGGTTCGATGCTCAAGGCGAAGAGAAGTGGAGATAAGGGGCAGCCTTGTCTTGTACCATTATGGATTTGGAAAGGAGTAGGGGAGGCGAAGGGAAGTTTAATTGAGGCTGATGGGGTAGAATATAAGAATCTGATTATATGTAGGAAAGAACCTACAAAGCCTTGATGTTCTAGCACCTGGAAAAGAAAGGGCCAGTATAGTCTGTCAAAGGCCTTCTCTGCATCCAAACTTAGAAGCAGAGAAGGCCTTCCCATCTTGTTCATCAATGATATTAGATTTATGGCTCTGCGCGTGTTATCTCCTGCTTGTCGATTTAATATAAAGCCTACCTGATCGTTATTGATAAGCCTGGGTAGAATAGGGTTAAGGCGGTTAGCTATTGTTTTCGTAATAATTTTTAAATCTGAGTTAAGGAGAGATATGGGACGATAGCTCTGAGGTAATTGGGGGTCTTTCCCTTCCTTGGGGATGACAGTAATTAGTGAGTTTAAGAGGGAATTAGGTGGGTTGTTCCCGTTCAAGTCACCAAGTGTGGAATGAGAATTGACTGGAAATGCTTATAGTATGAGTAGGGCAGGCCGTCTGGACCAGGGGATTTAGATGAGGGTAGCTTTTTGAGAACCTCTAGCATTTCAGCTGAGGTTATTGGTGAATTTAGAGTCCGTTGTTCCTCTTCAGATAGCTTGGGGAGGTTTAGTTGTTCTAAGAAGAGGGATACTTTTTCCGAGTATTGTGGATTAGAGGTAGGGTCTGGGAGATTGTAGAGTTGTTCATAGAAGGAGGTAAATATATTGGCTATTTTGGTAGGATCATACTGAGTGACACCATGGATGTCCTTCATTGAGTATATTGTCTGTTGAGTGCTCTGTGGATTAAGTTTTTTAGCCAGTATGGTATGTGGTTTGTTACCTCTTTCGAAGAACAGCTGTCTGGTCCATTTTAAACTTTTTTCAAGCTGGGAGGATTGGAGAGTGCGTATGTCCAGTTTAAGTTGTTGGATGGTTAAGAAGTGGTCGTGCGTTGGGTGGCTTTTGTAGGTGCGAAATGCTTTGATAAGAGAATTATTGAGTTCTAGCAGTTTTTTTGTAGTATGATGTTTTTTCCTAGAACCCTGCGCTATAAAGTAACCCCTTATGAAGGCCTTGTGGGATTCCCACATTAAGCCAAAGGATGTAACTGAGTCTATATTTGTTGTAAAAAAGGATTGTAATTCTTCTAAACAGTTAGTAATGAGTGCTTTATCTTTTAATAAGGATTCATTTAGCCTCCAGTGTAGTGGTTTATGTGGGTTAGCTAGCCAATCAAGATCTAATATGACTGCGTGGTGGTCCGACCATGCCGTAGGGGATATGGTAGAATCGTTTAAGGAAGGAAGGAGTTGAGCTTTGGCGAAGAAGTAATCGATACGTGAGTGGGAGGCGTGGGGGGGAGAGAAGAATGTATATTCTACTGCTGTAGGGTTGGCTACCCTCCAAAGATCTATCATCCCGAATTTTCGGAGTAACATTCGAAACTTACGGGAATTACGCTCATGAGAAGAGGAGGTGGATGATGGGACTGGTTTGCTTCTGTCTTTAGTAGAGGAGAAGGCCAAGTTGAAATCCCCTCCTAGAATAATCGTCCCTTTTGCATTTTTTTGGAGTTTGGAGAGGAAAGATGACAAGAAAGAAATCTGTTGCGTATTGGGGACATATACGTTAGCCAGTGTGATTAGCTTACCAGCTAGGGAACCCAGAATTATTAGGAAGTGTCCCTTATCATCTTTTATAATTTTATCTATTTGGATAGGAAGGCCTTTTTTGCATAATATGGCTACCCCTGCACGTTTTTGAGGGCCCGAAGCAAGATATACATCGGGATAGTATCTATTGTGGAGGCGTACGGAGTCCCGAGAGGTCAAGTGGGTCTCTTGAAGTAGGACCAGATCTGCATCAAGTCTCCGCAGGTCTCTCAACAGAGACATCCTTTTCTGTGGGATGTTTAGACCCTTGGCATTTAAAGAGTATAGTTTAACCATTATCTGAAATAAAAAAGTGATCGTGTAGGAATTTGGTAACCCTTTGATATAGAGGATAAGCACAGTAGGTGAGAGCAGAGAGAGAGAAGAAGATAGTGAAAGGATCTATAGGAGGTAACGGTCTAAGCATACAATGTAACATTTTTAGAATAATTTTGTATGTGTAACGGCCACTGTTAAAGAAGTGGCAACAGAGAAAGACAACTGAAAACAGTTGTATGAGAGCAAGTTGTCGGGGAGTGACTGGTCCTCGGAGGGGCCAGCCAGTCTTCCGAGCAACTTTCCGGAGGTACATGTGGGTGACCAGGGCTAGCCCCTTGAAGCCCAGAGTCCGCCATTTTAGTAAATATAGATATAGGAGATCAGGGTTTAACCTAAAACATCAGCAATAGTCTGTAATCAATTTAACAAGAAGAGACCCTGGATAGTAAGAGAGTTATACTTAGGCGATTAGATTTCTGGTAGAAACAGTTCAGCTTGGTAAAGCTTCCATGTCTTCTGTCGCGCCTGGATAAGTTAGGCTGCGTGCTGAAGCTCTAGACCACTCAGCCACATGGCGTATCTTTCTTGGCGGAGATCTTGCATAGGGTGGGGAGGCCTGTTGTGTGGAAAGCGTCGAGGGTAGACGGAGGCCCAGTTGTTTCAAAAAGAAGGGGGCATCGTCTAGGTCGGTGAGTGTAAACGAGACCCCTTGCCTGGTAACTCGGAGTCGAAATGGGAAGCCCCAAGTGTATGCTATCTTTGCGTCAGATAGTAGCTGTGTAATTGGCTTGAAGGCCCTTCTTTTTGCCAGGGTAATCAGAGATAAATCATTGTATATAGAAAGATCGTCTCCTTTAAAAGATATTTTGGGGGCGTTTCGTATAGCACGCATTATTGCTTCCTTAGCCTCATAGTAATGGAGTCTGATTATTACATCTTTGGGCTGACGTGTATTTGTCTTTCTCTCTCCTAATGATCGATGCGCTCGGTCCATTCTCCAAAACTCATCCGGCTGATCAGGCACAATGGATTTATACAGTTCCATGAGATGCGGGATTAGTAAGTCATTTGTAACAGATGCTGACATGTCCTTGATTCTAATGTTCTGTCTCCTCTCCCTATTCTCATTGTCCTCCTGGGCAATTCTAATTGCTTTCAAATCATTCTGCATGATGTGCTGTTCGTCCTCCATATCCCGCTGTTTAAGTGTCAGTGCATCCATTTTCCCTTCTATAGAGCTAGTGCGATCCCCCAGAGCTGTGACTTCCCCTTTAAGATCTTTCAGGGCTGAGAGGATTACCTGTTGCAGGGAGTCATGGAGGGACCTGTAATGCCTGTCCAGGGTCGCCTCCAGTGTAGCTGTGGTCAGCGGCATCTCTGCTCTGGGCACCTCTTCTCCGTGGTGTGGGGATGAGTCATGCTGTGGCTGCTGCACAGGCTGCGAGGAGCCGGAGGAGGCAGCGTGGTCGGCGCCATCTTGGGTGGAGGAGGGTCGGACAAAGCGATCCATAGAGCCTGCTTGTGGGGCCGTTCTGGGTGCGGACTTGGCAGCCATCCGGATGGGTGAGTCCTCGGGTGCTGATCTCCGTGGTCGCCGCTCAATAGGAGCGTAGCTGTAGCTGATTGCGGCGGAATCTGTGCGGGCACTGAGCGGAGCTCTGTCCTCAAGCGGCCATCTCGGGCTCACCGCGCATGCGCCTTCCCTTTTGTTTGTTTTTTAAGGAACATCCCCACATAATCACTTGCTGTTGTTACTTGGAAAAAAAGATGTTTCTTGCATCATTCACCCCCAAAACAAGTGTTTAAGGCCAATTCGAATAGTCAGCTCGAATAATGAGCTCGAATACCGACTCGAATAGTAAGCTCGAATTTCGAGGTTGAATCGAATAGTAAAAAATATTCGACTCGAATATTCGACCGAACTCGAATAATTCACTATTCGAATTCGACCGAACTCGAATAATAAAAAGGGGTATCCGAGCATCACTGCTCACAAATACTACTTACAGGATGGAGCAGCAATGTAAAAGCACGTACACTTTGTCCATTTAGATATTTTAAAACATGATAAGGACATTTAGATGTTTTACACTTTTCCTGGGTTTTTGCTTCAGTAGGATGAAGCATATTCAAGTTTTGTGTAATTAAAATTGAAGAGTCAGCCGGAGAGACTATTAAAAATAACTCTTGAAGGGCAAAACATTTTGAAAACGTATAATTATAATAATTATTACAATACAGTAATTATTTCTAATGCAAGCATAAAGACACCTCCTGGAGCTCTCCTCTAATTTAATGACTCTGGTTAGCCACCTATAGAATGGCCCAGTGGGTGGTGGGTGTTGAGTGGCTTATATCAAGTTGAAATGACTAGTCAATCGGTAGAGTAAGAGGATTTAGAAGGACTAATAACAAGAAACATTTTGAAATATTGTTGCTGGAGGACAGGGATACTGACATCCTGAATATACAGTTATTCTATTTAAATCAGTGTTGCTTGCGAATTTTCGCCAAAGCCATTTTCGCATCGAAAATCCCATTTTCGATTTCGCCGAATTTTCGCCTAAAGTCCGTTTTTTTCGCGTTGAATATCTAAGCCCCCTTAAAAGCTAGAATCACCAAATTTGCAGGGTATATTAAAGAGATATGTAGGTACAAGAGGAAAAAGACATTTTTCAAAAAGACCTTATAGTTTTTGAGAAAATCGATTTTAAAGTTTCAAAGGAAAAAAAGTATACATTTAAATGCAGTAAATGACAGTTACTTAAAGGGATACTGTTGGAGGGGGTCGGGGTAAAATGAGTTGAAGTTACCCGGGGGTTCTAATGGTCCCCCACAGACATCCTGTGCCCACCAGCCACTCCCCAATGCTCCGGCCCCGCCTCTGGTTCACTTCTGGAATGTCAGACTTTAAAGTCTGAAAACCACTGCGCTTGCGTTGCCGTGTCCTCACTCCCGCTGATGGTACCAGGAGCATACTGCGCAGGCCCAGTATGGTCTGTGCTTGCGCCGTGTGCTCCTGGTGACATCAGGGGAAGCGAGGACACGGCAACGCAGGCGCAGTGGTTTTCAGACTTTAAAGTCTGAAATTCCAGAAGTGAACCGGAGGCAGGGCCGGAGCATTGGGGAGTGGCTGCGCGGGCACAGGATGCCTGCGGGGGACCATTAGAAGCCCCAGGTAACTTCAACTCATTTTCCCCCGACCCCTCCTACAGTATCCCTTTAAGCAAACCTAGAGGTAGTGTAAAATTACTAATATCAAAAGAAAGGGCCAAGTGCAAACTGCCAAGTGCAAAGGGCCAAGTGCAAAGGGCCCAGTGCAAGGGCAAAGGGCCAAGTGCAAATGGCCAAGGGTCAAGTGCAAAGGGCCAAGTGCAAAGGGCCAAGTGCAAGGGCAAAGGCCCAAGTGCAAAGGGCCAAGTGCAAAGGCCCAAGTGCAAAGGGCCAATTGCACGTGCAAAGTGCAAAGGCAAAGGGCCAAGTGCAAGTGCAAAGGGCCAAGTGTCAAATGAAAAGGGCCAAGTGCAAAGGCAAAGGGCCAAGAGCCAAGGGCTCTTTGCACTTGGCCCTTTGCACTTGGCCCTTTTCATTTGACCCTTGGCCCTTTGCACTTGCACTTGGCCGTTTGCACTTTGCACTTGGCACTTGTTCTTGGCACTTGGCCCTTTGCACTTGGCACTTGGCCCTTTGCACTTGGCAGTTTGCACTTGGCACTTGCTCTTGGCACTTGGCCCTTTGCACTTGGCACTCGGCCCTTTGCACTTGGCAGTTTGCACTTGGCACTTAGCCCATGGCACTTACACTTGGCCCTTTCTTTTGATATTAGTAAATTTACACTACTGCTAGGTTTGCTACAGTAACTGTCATTTACTGCATTTAAATGTATACTTTTTTCCTTTGACACTTTAAAGTCAATTTTCTCAAAAACTATAAGGTCTTTTTGAAAAATTTCATTTTCCTCTTGTACCCACATATCTCCTTAATGTACCCTGCAAATTTGGTGATTCTAGCTTGTAAGGGGGCTTTGAAATTCAACACGAAAAAAAAACAGACTTTAGGCGAAAATTAATGCGAAAATATTCGGCGAATTTTCACTTTTCGAAACGAAAATAGTACTTATTTTCGCGAAAATTCGACGAAAAGAATATTTGCATTTTCACTCATCACTGATTTAAATACATCTCACACATATTTACAGGAACCCTCAGATATTTTGCCCAAAATGCACTAAAATGTTTTCGAAATCCCCCAAGAATTCATCCCAGAATTGAAGTACACCTGAAGATAGAGGGATATATGCTATATTTATTATTTTTAAACAATCCCATTGCCTGGTTGCTTATTTCTTTGGCTGTTGGGCAATACCAGCTGCCCGACCAGTTGCTGATCTCTTTGGCTGCAGTAGTGTCAAAATCACACTTGAAACAAGCATGCAGTTAATCCAGTCAGACTTCAGACAGAAACATCTGGTCTGCATTCTTGTTTAGGGTCTATGGCTAGAAGTATTAGAGGCAGAGAATCAGCAGGACATTCAGGCAATGTGCCTTGTTTAAAAGGAAATGAATATTGCAGCCTCCATATCCCTCTCAGTTCAGCTGTCCTTTAATTTTGATCTTTTAGGATTTACAGAAACTTTGATCTTGGATAAGATAAAGTTATTTGAATACCGGAATAGGAAGATATCAAGGATGTTTTGCATGCCTTCATATGCAATAAAATTGAAGGTTGTGCACCTTTGCATCTGTTCTATTGTACACAGCAGAGTAGGGATGGGTTGCTATAGAAATGAGGATGCTGGAAGAAGTTGGGCAGTGACCGGAAAAGCCAGGGCTTTGTGCTGCTCAGACTGTGTAAAGGTAAAGAGAAACACAGAATGAATGAAGCAGAGAAGGAAACATATCAGGGATGAGCCGTGCCCTTGGGGTGATAATGGGGACTGTGGTCAGGGTGTATCAGCACCCTGAAGAAAAGACACAGGAGACACAAGAGCGGGAGCCCAGTAGTGCAATATGTCGGTGAATCAGAAAAGAAATTATGAAATAAAAATACTACTCACAATGGAGGGTTGCATGGTGCAACCGACCACAGGAAACAATGAACCCGACTACACTCGGGGTCAGGGCCGGCCCGCCCATGAGGCGGGGTGAGGCGAGTTCCTCAGGCGGGAAGAAGTGGAGGGGCGGCACCAGATGACATGGCTGTGATAGCGGAGGGACCGAGGGAGCCAGAGCCGCGGTGAGGGCAGCCCGACCTCTCCCTCCCTCTCCCCGGGCCGCCCTCCATGCTCCCCCCTCGGACTGCAGGCAGCAGAGTTAGCGCGCAGGGAAGCGCTGCTGTACATAGCTGTTACTCACCTCCCTGGATCCGATCGCCGCTCCCGCCCTGCTGGTCTCCTCTCTGCCTAGCCGGCTGATACACACGCGGCTGCTTCTTGTGTAAACAGGAAGCAGCGTGTGTAATGTATCAGCGGCTACATTTCAGAGAGGAGACCAGCAGGGCGGGAGCGGCGATCGGATCCAGGGAGGTGAGTAACAGCTGTGTACAGCAGCGCTTCCCTGCACGCTAACTCTGCTGCCTGCAGTCCGAGCGGGGAGCATGGAGAGCGGCCCGGGGAGAGGGAGGGAGAGGTCGGGCTGCCCTCACTGCGGCTCCGGCTCCCCCCTCCGCCATTATGAGCGGGCTCCTACCTACTTAACCTATACTGGGCAAGCTACCTATCTATCCTATACTGGGGGGCACCTACCTAATCTAACCTGTTTTGGGGGCAGCTACCTATCTATCATATACTGGGGGGCACCTACCTAATCTAACCTGTACTGGGGGCAGCTACCTATCTATCCTATACTGGGGGGCACCTACCTAATCTAACCTATACTGGGGGCCAGCTACCTATCTATCCTATACTGGAGGGCAGCTACCTATCTAACCTATACTGGGGGCAGCTACCTATCTAACCTATACTGGGGGGCAGCTACCTATCTAACCTATGCTGGGGGGCAGCTACCTATCTATCCTATACTGGGGGGCAGCTACCTATCTAACCTATACTGGGGGCAGCTACCTATCTATCCTATACTGGGGGTACCTACCTATCTAACCTATACTGGGGGGCAGCTACCTATCTAACCTATACTGGGGGCAGCTACCTATCTATCCTATACTGGAGGGCACCTACCTAATCTAACCTATACTGGGGGCCAGCTACCTATCTATCCTATACTGGGGGGCAGCTACCTATCTAACCTATACTGGGGGGCAGCTACCTACCTAATCTATACTGGGGGGCAGCTACCTATCTATCCTATACTGGGGGGCAGCTACCTATCTAACCTATACTGGGGGCAGCTACCTATCTATCCTATACTGGGGGGCACCTACCTAATCTAACCTGTACTGGGGGCAGCTACCTATCTATCCTATACTGGAGGGCACTTACCTAATCTAACCTGTACTGGGGGGCAGCTACCTATCTAACCTATACTGGGGGGCAGCTACCTATCTAACCTATACTGGGGGGCAGCTACCTATCTAACCTATGCTGGGGGCAGCTACCTGTCTAACCTATGCTGGGGGCAGCTACCTATCTAATCTATACTGGGGGCACCTACCTAATCTAACCTGTACTGAGGGCACCTACCTAATCTAACCTATACTGAAGGGCAGCGACCTAATCTAACCTATACTGGGGGGAAGCTACCTACCTAACCTATACTGGGGGCACTTATCTAACCTGTATTGGGGGCACCTACCTACCTAGCTAGCCTATACAGGTGGCAACTATACTGGCTACCTATACTGGGGGCACCTACCTAACTAACCTATACTGGGGGTACCTACCTATCTAACCTATGCTGGGGGCAACTATACTGGCTACCTATATTGGAGGCACCTACCTAGCTAACCTATACTGGGGGCACCTACTTATCTAACTTATACCGGGGGGGGGGGGATGCCTGCCTATCTAACATACTGGGGGCAACTATACTGGCTACCTGTACTGGAGGCAACTACCTGGCTAACCTATACTGGGGGCAACTTTACTGGCTCACCCATGCCTGGCCACCTATACTCGGGGGGGACCTATAGCTGGCTCTCCTGTCTCCTAAAAACTACAAATAATATGAGGTAGCTTAGGTAAGCTACCTCATATTATTTGTTGTTTTTAAGCTGTTTTTAGCCACTTTTATCCAACCAGGGCGTCTCTTTCCCTTAATTGTGCTTGGGGTGGTAAAATCAACTGCAAAGCATTCACTTTTTTTCCTGAGAAGTGAAGTTACCAAGGAGGATTAGAGACAGAGCTAAAACTAGCAACACAAAAAATGTTCTTGCATTAAGGCAATAATGAATATATAGGGCCTGATTCACAAAGCGGTGCAAAGTGTTTGCACGCCTGTGAAAAGCCTCTTATCAAGCCTAAACTCAGTTTAGGCGTGATAAAATGAAACTCGCGCGAAATCCCGTGCGCAATCGTGCGGCGCACGGTGCAGTGGGCGCGATGCGCCCATTAAACCCTATGGGCGATGCGCGCGGGACTTTGCGCGCGATAAAGAGCACAAAACGGTGCTAACTCAGTGGTGCAAAGCTTATCACGCCTAAAGTCTTTTAGGCGTGATAACTGAGTTATCACCGCTTTGTGAATCAGGCCCATAGTATGGGCTACAGGCTAAAACTTTGGAGTAAGCCACTATTAAAATATCTCAGCAGCTGCATTGATGGGAGAATATTATCCAGTGTAAACAAATTTTAAACAAACCAGGGCCCATATGCAATTTACTTTTTCTCCTGAGTTTTCTCCTGGGTGATATTTTTACACCTTGTCATAAAATATTTTTTAAAACCACCACCAAGTAAGACAATTCTCAAAATACATTTGATACTACCTTTTCACTAAGTTGTACTTTTTTAACTTTAAAATGCTTAAAAGTTATTTTAAAGAAAATATGAAAATTATCTCCTAGGAGAAAACCCAGGTGAAAAGGTGAATTGCATATGGGCCCAGGGGCCCTATGCAATTACCAAACTCGCCAGCGCCAAGTGCTGGCGAGTTCTTAAATTAGGCATCAGCAAGGTCGCCTAACGCAATTGCATTTAACACCCCTCAGGGCGGAAAAGAACTCGCTTGGGCGATATAATCGCCCAGCAAGTTCCTTTCCCCCTATGCAATTGCATTTTGCACCCCCCGGGAAGCGATGCTTCCCGCCAAACATAGGTGCTAACTTTTCACCTGCTCTGAGCAGGCGAAAAGACCTATCGCCGGTGTCTGCGGGCTGTTTTTGGCATCTGGGAGCCTCCTTTACTAAGGAAACCCCAGATGCCAGGGATTTAAATAGGTAAAGGAGTCAGTTTTGACTCCATACCTATTTAAAATGTAACAAAAAAACATACCTCCATTGCTCCGGTTCGCCGCATGTCCCACGCCGCTCCTCCACTCATCTCTGTCTCTGTGAGTATTCTTGGAGCCCGGCAAAGCATCTTTGAGTCTCCCGCCGGGGCTTCCCATTCATCCACTAGGTGGCCCAATGAGAATCATCCTGATTCTAATTGGACCAATGATGCGACGAGCGGCAGGAGGCAACGGGCGGCGGGTAAGAGCCTTGCGACGATGCACGCATCTCCCGGGGAGCGAGGCTGCAGTGGTGTGGTGCTGAAGGACAGCTCCCCAGCACTAATGCCTCGCTCCACATTGCTGGCCACACAGGAGCATCGCTCAGCGAATACCTACCTAGTATTCACCTGAGTTATGCTCCTTTACGCAAGGACATTGCTCAGGTGAAACTGGCAATTGAATTTGCCGGTAAATCCTGAGCGATGTGAGGAGATAAGAAGCTCGCATGTTTTCAGCTTCTTATCTCCTCGAATTGCATATGGCCCCAGGAGTCTAGTAAGTGGCAGGTAAAACCTATTACATAGAAATATTCATTTTCCTGCAGCTGGGAGATGGGAGATCCTGACATGTAAAATTCCTGCCAACGACCATGGAGCTATCAATTGCTGTTCCAAAGTAGTATTGGTAAAAAAAAAAATCTGTGTTCCCCAGCCAACCGCTGCAATGATGCAGGAGAGCAGCGACATTATAGGCCCTAAGATTAGGAAAATTGGCTCCAATGGCATTTATAGGCCTCTGTAATAACCTTAGAGGGATTCTGGATCCCTTTCCTTGCCACAAAAATACTTTAAAAGCCCTAACAAGGGCCTGAATATCTCCATGCCTGAGCAAAAGAGGTAAGGTCTGTAGTAGGTATAATAGGCGTCCAAAACTGATCATTTTTATAAGATGACATCTTCCCAGCAAAGAAAGTGGTAAATGTGTCCAGCTATCTAGTTCGAACAATACTTTATATTTAATAGGGGTATAATTTAACCTATACATTGAGTAGCATTTTGTGAAAAGTGTATACCCAAGTATTTTAAAGCGTAATATAACCCTGCATTTCAACTTTGCTCTAAAACATTATTTACAACATATTATATGCAACCAGCATTTTTTTTTTACTAGACCAGCATTGGAAGGGTTACACACAGAGCTTTAAAGTTCCTTGGATAGAAATGCAGACGCATCCGAAGTTTAGATAGATACATTTAAGTAAACACAATGTAACAAGTGTGGAATGTGACACACACTCTCTGACTGTGCAGGAGCTGGAGGACAGCCAGAGAGTGTGTAACATTCACCACTTGTTACATTGTGTTTACTTAAATGTATCTATCTAAACTTCGGATGCATCTGCATTTCTATCCACGGAACTTTAAAGCTCTGTGTGTAACCCTTCCAATGATGGTCTAGTAAAAAAAAAATGCTGGTTGCATATAATATGCTGTAAATAATGTTTTAGAGCAAAGTTGAAATGCAGGGTTATATTCCGCTTTAAAGAAACTTTTGGAAGCCCAAAGCTATTGCTCATGTCTTTTTTGTATCACTAATATGGCTTGACAAAAACAACATTTCTGACTTTGTTCTATTGATTTTAAATCTAGTGAATACCCCAATCTGTTCAAAGAATTTGAATATTTTATTAAGATCCCTCTCTGGGTTGTTAAGGTAAATTAAAATATAATCTGCAAATAAAGAACAGAATAGTGTTGTACGTTTAACTGTGATTCCCTGGAATAAAGTCCCTTTTCTGAGGTACATCGCCAGGGGTTCGATAGCCAAATTGAAAAGTAGTGGGGTTAATGGACATTCCTGGCATGTACCCTTTTTGTAGAAGAATAGGAGAGGAAGCTACCCCTTCAACTATAAGTTTAGCTGTGGGACATAAGTAAATAGAGGATATATACTCCTGAAAGGAGCCCTCAAAGCTTATACCAGACATGACCTGATGTAACCATTGGCAGTTAACATTGTCGAAAGCTTTCTCGGCATCCAGGGACAAAATCACTCCTGGATGCCGAGAATTGCAAGAGAGTCTATTGTATTCTAAAACCGTCATCACCTTCCTTATATTAGAAACTGTTGCTCTACCCTGAACAAAGCCCACTTGGGAAGATTCAATCAAATTTGGTAATATAGTTGCCAGACGATCAGCCAACACTTTAGACATGAATTTAATATCGCAGTTTAGTAAAGAAATAGGTCTAAAGGACCCTAGGTCAAGTGCGTCTTTATCTTTTTAGAAGCAGTAAAGTGTTGTACCGTGTTAGCCATGAGTAAAAGCAAGAAGTTTTGAATCAGGATGATACCATTTATTGGCTAACTTAGAGATGGATAAACAGTGAGCTTTCGACTTATAAAAAGCCTTCGTCGGACTGGTTCCTGACCAGAACTGAAAAACACAGCTTATATACACTGACATACAGAGGAGAAACATTCTTTAGCAAACATAAATGTAATTAGATGCCTTAACTGTTACTGAGGAGGCTTTCCCAGGCATCCTATCTAAATTGATAAGATCAATAGAATCCTCAACATGACATAAAGCAGACTCTGGTGATGAAGAGACATCGTAAATTCCGAATTCAAATGGTAACTGGCCTGGTTACATGCACCATTAATTCTAAGCTTAAGAGAATTGTGGCATTTAAAGCCAGCACCTGAAAGCAAATAAAATGAATAGTGACAGTGAATTCCATCTTACACAGCATATGGCACAAAAATGAATGAAACGATAGAAAAATTAAAATTAAAAGAACTGTGGCATTTAAAACCCATCGTACCAGCACAAGAAGTTGGAGTCCTTGTTTAAACCATCTTGTACAGTTTTGAACCAATGTATAAACTTAGTTTCTTGTGTTAGTCTCATGTTTCCCGATTTGAAGCCACCCATTAATACAGTGACGCGAAAATCGCTTAAACTGTGTCCAGGTAAACAAAAGTGTGTTGGTATTGGGAGATCAGTATAATTTGTAATATCCTTTTTCCTGCTGTTAATAGTGGATCTGTGGTGTGTCATGCGATCCCGCAGTGGTTGACTTGTTTCTCCCACATAAATTCCTTTGGGGCATTTTGCACACATGATCAGGTATACCACATTAGATGAGTCGCAGGAAAAGGTGCCTTGTACTTTGTATTCCTGTTGTGTACCCGGTATTAGTATCCTGTCAGTGGAATGGATGTATTCACAGGTCCCACATGTTTTCCCTCGGCAGGGGAATGTTCCATTCTGTTCTTGCCTATTTAAGGCACTCCTCACTATCATCTGCTTAAGATTGGGTGGCTGTCGGAACGCAAGGAGGGGAGGTTCAGGGAATATCTTTTTCAGTCTCTGATCCTTGTGTAGGACAGGATGAAGTTCTTTTGCAATCTTTCTTAAGATTTCCAAGCGTGGGTTGTAGGTTACTACCAGTGGGACACGGCTCTCTTCCTGGCTCTGCTTGTACTCCAGGAGCTGAGTCCTAGGGATGTTGTTAGCTTTCCTGATTTGGGTCTCAGCCATTAGAGGATTGTATCCCTGTTTTATGAAATTCTTCTTCAGGTAACCCAGGTGTTTGTCTTTGTCATCCTTGTCAGAACAGATCCGATTGCATCTTATTGCCTGGCTGTAAATTATGGAATTCTTTATATGTTTGGGGTGGAAACTGTCATACCTGAGGTATGTGGGACGATCCGTCGGTTTGCGGTACATGGACGTTTGTAAGCTGTTCTCTCTGATGTATATGGTGGTGTCAAGAAAGTTAATCTCCTTGTGAGAGTAGCTCAATTTCAGTTTGATTGTGGGATGGAAAGCATTGAAGTTCCTGTGAAATTGGACAAGATCCTCCTCACTTGCAGACCAGATGATCAAGATGTCGTCGATAAAACGGAAGAAGGCCATGGGTTTTATATGACAAGTATTAAGGTATTCTTCTTCAATCTTTGCCATGAAGAGATTTGCGTACTGCGGTGCAAACCGTGAGCCCATTGCCACTCCCATTTGCTGCAAATAGAGGTCCTCCCCAAAAGTGAAATAATTGTGTGTGAGAACGAATCTCATTAGTCCAGCAATTGAGTTTATAGGTGTGCCCAAACCTTGAAGATATTTGCGACAGGCCGCAATTCCATCATTGTGGGGAATGTTGGTGTACAGAGACTCTACATCCATAGTGGCAAGAATGGTGCCTTCAGGCACTGGGCCAATGGCTGCCAGTTTATCTTTTTAGGGAGTCATTTTATGTAAGCTTCATATCCTGTCTGGGGAAAAATCTTTTTTTATCATAAATGAAATTATATAGTTTTGCCAGGCATGGAGATATATGTTTTTTCAAACCCTTGTAGAACTCCAAAGGAAACCCATCTGGGCCAGGAGCTTTGCCATTTGGGCTAACCTTTTATAATGCAAGAATCTCACTTTCCGTTACAGGGGCATTAAGAAACTGAATATCCTCCTCTGATAATTTAGGCAATCGTAGTTTACTCAAAAATTCATTTCCTTTGGTTGCATCGTGAATGGGGCTACCCTACAGGTTTTGATAGTATTCTTGAAAAATATTAACAATTTTTTTGGACTCAGTGTGAATCACCCCCTTTGCATCACGTAAGTGAGTAATGTGCTGAGTATGTCTTCTCCCCTTGGCAATATTTGCAAGCAACTTTCCTGATTTGTTCCCAAACTTAAAAAATGTCCAGTCAGAGCGAGCTCTCCATAGCATAGCACATCTGTCATAACAGAGACCAAAAGCTGCTTTGGCATCCAACCAGTTTTGTCTGGATTGTTTTGTCATATCAGATATGTATTCCAAATATGTTTGTCTAGCCCTGGAGGCTGCCTCTGAGTAGGCTGCATACGATTTCTTTTTTCTAGCACTTACATATGCAATTATTTCTCCTCGGATTACTGCCTTGGCAGCTTCCCAAAAAAGCAAAACATTGTCTGCATGCCGATAATTGTTTCTCAGATAGTCAAGCCACCACATTTCCAATTGAGCTAAGAAATCTTCATCGTGTTCTAGCTGACTGGGAAATCTCCAACTAACAAATGATCGTTCACTAGCAGATGGTAAATGTAAAGTCGAGGTCACCGGGGCATGATAGGAGATCACGATATCCAAAATTTCTGAGGTGTCAACCGTTTGCATGGTGCTAGGAGTGACAAAAAAACAGATCAATACGTGATAATGATTTATGAGAAGGCGAATAAAAAGAAAAATCCCTTTGCAATGGATGGAGAAATCTCCAAGCATCTACAAGGCCCGTGACTTCAACAAACTCTGCCAGTGAACCGTCATTTTCATTTATTCTGTGCTTTGCTGAGCTTTCATAACGCCTATCTTCCATAGAGTTCACAACCCCATTGAAATCACCAGTGACTATTAAGTTAGAAGATTGTTCTTCTTGAGCGATATGGGATGCAATCGTGTTGGGAAACGGACCACTAGCTGAGTTAGGACAATACACATTAAGTACTGATAAATGATAACCTCTGATATTTAGACGAACCATAGCCCATCTACCCTCAGCAGAATCAAAATGCTGTTCCTCTATTTGGCATTGGAAAGATTTATGGATCAGAACAGCCACACCAGCCCTCCGTTTAACAGAAGGGGCTCCTATAACTGTTCCCACCCACAACTTCTGAATAAATTTTAGTTCCTCTGCAGCAAGGTGAGTTTCCTGCAACACGACCACATCCGCTTTAAGTTTTTGCAATTGGCGTAGTACTTTCATCCTTTTTTCACCAGTTCTCAACCCTTTTATGTTCCAAGTTACAACCTTAACATCAAGGAGGTTCATAGAGATCAATAATTGTACATGATGCTATAGTTGTAACTGTGACAGGAAAGGGCGTCCCAGCCGAGCACCCCCCTATCAAAATGTAACTAGACCTAAGCAAGAAACACGAGTGGACTGTGATGGGCGAACAACTGAAAACCAACATTAAGATATATATATATATATATATATATATATATATATATATATATATATATATATATCTAACAGAATATCAAATAAAAAAACTTAAGTGCAATTATACGTTGTGGGGTAATGTCACTTAAAGGACTCCTTTTTTCCCCATGATTTTAGTAACCTCAATAGGTGTAGAGAGCACCACCCGTGATGGCCCCAAGCGCACCCCACATATTCTGACTCTGAAAAAACTATCAAGAGTAAAAGAGTCAAGCTAGCTGTTGTGGGACTGCACCCCGGGCCATGACAAATGGCCCCCACATGTAGCAGCTTTTGTAAATTTTGTTTCCCCAACAGCCCGCTCTCCCCCTACTAGCATATTAGAACAAAAGCAAATTGAACAAAGAAAACTGCCTTAAATCTACACACATGAACAGGTCATATTACCTGCAGGGAAAACATGTTTTAACTACATTTCTCCATGGTTAGATCAGTATCAGGGTGGTGAGCAAAGGTATATTTAAAGTATGCAAATGCAATCAAAAAGCAAAGTAGATGATATAACTTCACTCATTCTAAAAAACGTATTAGTCACTTAATCCTGCAGATATCGTATAAGAGGTTGTCTATACCTCAGCTGCTCCAAGGGCCCCCCGCTTAGGCCCAGTAACCCCCCCATTTGAGATGAATGTTCTTCTGCACTGTCTTGTGTACGAGGAGATTTAGGAGATGGTCCTTCTTGTTCTTGGTCTCGGTCCCATAATCGTGGAGAGCAATTAGCAGAGTCCTCTGTTTGCTTGGAGGATTCATCCGTGGTTGATTTAGCAAAGGAGAGGGCCTCTGATGGTATTGAGAAGGATTCCTCTGGGGCATCACTAGGGAATATCTTCAGGGTTGCTGGATATATCAACGCAAAACGCACCTTCTTTTTAAACAAGAGTTGGCAAGCAGGGCTGAACTCCTTTCTTGCTTTGGCCACTTCTGCCGAGTAGTCCGCAAACACCAACAGATTATGACCATGAACTTGAAGCGATTTCTTTGCGCGGAAAGCCTTTAGAATTTGTGCCTTTTCCGCAAAGTCCAGGTACTGTGCGATCATCACGCTCGGGTGATTAAACTCGGGCTTGAAGGGGCCTAGTCTGTGTGCTCGTTCAACCCGGAATGGTCCAGGCAGTCCAAGAGCGTCAGGTATGGCGTCAGAACAAATTTCCGCCAGTTCCTCAGGCTTGAAAGATTCAGGCAGGCCGACAAACTTTAAGTTATTACATCGGGATCTATTCTCTAGATCTTTGATCCGGTCTGCCATGATTAGTTGATTCTTGTCAGCTAAGTCAGCTTTAGCCTGTAAAGAGTCTACCTTCTCTTGTAAAGAGTTATGCCTCTGATCTATGTCAGCAAGGTGGGTAGCATGTTGAGAAAGCTGTGCTGCGATGGGCGCTGTGTGCACGTCTATTGTTTTAGCTAAAATGGCTGCCACGTCTTTTTGCAAATGTGCTGCCATCTCTGCAGCCAGTCTTTTGTAGTCTAGTTGGGTCAGCTTACCCTCCATTTCATCCGAAATGTCCTCCTCGCTCGCAGAATCCTGATCTATGGCCGGGGTGGTGTTCGCATGTGTGGCGACTTGATCCTGGGACTAAGCCAGCCAAGATGATCATGATGTTTTGGCGACAAACTTATCCATGTCAGGTACGGGGGGATATCCCAAAGTAGAAATCATTCAAAACGGGGACGATCCGAGCAGCCAGGCGTGCAGATGGATGTAGATTGTGAAGGAGGGGAGCGGAGCTCCGGAGCATGCGGCTACTCCATGAGGCGCCGGAACCGGAAGTCTGGATTGGACAATCTTCCACCTCACCCCACACAGGTACTCACTCACTGGACATATAGACAGATCAAACTGTCATAAAGTGTTTGGGTTACAACAGTGTTCTGGTCTCACAGGCTGAAGGCGGTGCTCATTTCTACCTCCAGTATGTAAATTATAAGCTGTTACTCTGTGCTTGCATTGATGATAAACTAGCTGCAGCATGTGCTGATCTCTGCTACGACCAGTATGTATGGTATAAGGTGTTACTCTGTGCCTGTATTGATAGTAAACTAACTGCAGCATGTGCTGATCTGTTAACTCCAGTATGTACATTATAAGCCGATGCTCTGTACCTATGCTGATGGTAAACACTGTACGCTGTTCATTTCTACCTCCTCCAGTATGTACATTGTAAGCTGTTACTGTGATGATCGCTGCTGCAGCAGCTGTTGCTGGAAGTAGTAGTGCTGCAGCTCAGGCAGTTCTGATCGATTTCCATGCAAGCTGCATAGCTTTGTCTGTCTTTCCCTGCTGTCAGCTTGTGACTGATTATCATTCACCTGTGTGGGAATCTGCATGTCTGCTCCCATTGGATGACCTCAGTATAAAGATCTGCTTCCTGCAGGGTTTCCTTGGGTTTTCATAGCTTCAGTTAAGCCCGTCTTGCTGTCGCTTCAGCCCCCGATCGTGTTTCTTGTTCTAAAGATACTTTGCTGGTTTTGCATCATATATTGGCTCATTGCCAATATATATGCATACCAGCACGTTTATTATTTTCCTTGTATTCGTGTTACGTTGATACATCAGTGTCGCTGATATATACGTACACGAACTGTTTATTTCCTGTGTTCAGTTAGTCAGTTTTCCAGCACGTTTTGGTAGTTTGCGCGTACCGTGAACACCCGTGCTGAGCTAGTTATCCTGTTCCTGGTCCTGTTTGTGGATTGCGTTCATCTCTGCGAAGAGATAGCGAATCCTTCTGAGTCCTGTTCCCTGTATTACTCCAGTCCTAGTCAGCGTTCCTGCTTATGTCATATATCGGTTCATTGCCGATATATACATATGTTAGTCAGACCTTACAAATAGTTTCATTGATAGCTGTAATTGTAATACGCTAGGAAAACATACTTATTGTATATTTATCTGTGTTACGTTCATCTATCTCGATTCTGCTATTTTCTGACTATCCTGTCCTGTCTTTGTGAGGCACGCCATCGCCGCAACGCATTGGCTGCCTCATTCCAGTCTGTCTGGTTTTGGACGCTTGCTGTCGCTAAGTAGCCGCTAGCTAGCAAGCGTTCATTCTGTCTACCTGTCCTGATCTCCTCAGTTCTGGTTTATGCGCTCAGCGCTACTTTGCGCTGAGACGTTATAACGAAAGCATTGTTTGTGGCTGTCAGATCTGCACCGGCTCTGTGCGCCACAATCTCCTATTGGAGTCAGTCCTCCCCTCCACTATACTAGGGATAGCCTGTTCCTTTGTGCTAGTGTGTGTACCTCCTCCACGTCAGCTCATGCGTTGCATGCTGACTGTGGAGAATACACCACCAAGCCTTACAGTTACTCTGTGCCTGCACTGATAGTAAACTAGCTGCAGTGTATGCTGATCTCTTCTGCCTCCAGTATGTACAGTAAAGTTGTTCTGATAGTAAACTAGCTGCAGTGTGCTGATCTTTGCTGCCTCCAGTATGTACAGTATAAGCTGTCACTCTGTGCCTGTACTAATAGTAAACTAGCTGCAGTGTATGCTGATCTCTGTTGCCTGCAGTATGTACAGTATAAGTTGTTCTGATAGTAAACTAGCTGCAGTGTGTGCTGATCTATTCTCTGCTACCTCCAGTGTGTACAGTATAAGCGGTCACTCTGTGCCTGTACTGATAGTAACCTAGCTGCAATGTGTGCTGATCCCTGTCACCTCCAGTATTTACAATATCAGCTGTAAAGTCTGGCACACGCACATACAATTTTGATTAGCCAATTTTACTACTTCTAGGTATTATGAGAGCTCAGTTCTGTTCATAGTATTCAAACTCTGTTGGCCCTCCATATTTCCTGGGAGCAGTGTAAAAAAGAGCCTAAAATGGGCACTTAATATTAACATGGGCAATTAACATTAATTAATATTAACCAATCTGCAACCGCCTAATAACATATGGTGGTGGCAGAGTGGCTCTGTTGTTCCTCCGGGCCACCATATGGCTTCATCTCGCGAGGAGCGAGATTTGACAGGAACTCGCACGAACGCACTCTCCCGTCACTGCAAGTAGGGGACTCCAGCGAACAGCCCGCCAGCCAGCAATCAAAGCTGGTAGGCTATTTATTTAGGTAAATATTGAATCAAATACGTATTTATACAGCACTGTCATCTTACGCAGAGCTGTACAAGGTATATTGTTTTGTCACTAACTGTCCCTTAGACAATCTAATCCCTGCCATAGCCATATGTCATGTACGTATAGTGTAGTGTATGTATCTTATTCTAGGGCCAATTAAATGGGAAGCTAATTAACTTATCTGTATGTTGAGTTTATTTTATACAATTTTGGACTTTTTTGATTAATTAAATAAAAACTAAGACTACTAGCAGCAATCAAATGCCACCAAAAAGAGCTCTATTTGTGAAAGAAAAGGAGGTAAAATTAATTTGGGTGGTAAGTTGTATGACTGAGCAATAAACCATTGAAGTTGTGAAGTGCTGAATTGTAAAAAAATGGCCTGGTCACTAAGGGGATATAAACCTCTGGTCCTTAAGTGGTTAAGAAGAAAAATGGAATACAGGCAAAACAAGGATGCTGTTACCATAAAATGTTGAACCCTATCCACATTTAAAGTCACAAAGATTTGTCTGCACACCTCTGGATTATAGCACACACTTTATTGTGCCAGTTTCCCCATTGAAATCCTACAATTGTTTCGGGGCCACTCAGGATCCCCCTTTATCAAGACATGTGGTTACGGTTTGGTAACCACATGCATTAATAAAGGGGGACCCTGCGTGGCCCCGAAACAATTTTTGGATTTCAGTGGGGAAACTGGCACAATAAAGTGTGTGCTATAATCCAGCGGTGTGCTGACAAATTGTTGTGATTATATTTGTGTGGCACTGCCTATGCCATTTTGTCAAGCACCCCAAGCAATCGACGGTGTGCCAACTTCTTCTAGAAATACTATCCACATTTAAGACTAAGCTTTCTTCCCCCACCAATGCATAATTTCAGGATAGAGTCGACAGAGATCTGAAAATTATTTGAAGGGTTCCTACTGGGTATAAAGGTGGGTTAGGCATTAAATTAATTAAAATGATCAAAACTACTAAAAATCTATAACAAGTATATCCTTTTTAATCAATATTATGACTTAAATATTGATCAGACATTTCAAGTTTTTAAGCTCAATTTACGCTAGCATGAGCGTGGGGGCCCCAGGCAGAAGTAGTACATAGTTACATTAGCATGGCTTTGTTTTGCATTGAGTGACTGGTTAAATTGTTGTCCCTCTGTACCAAGTCTATTTCAAAAGGGATCAAGACAAAGTATTAATCCCAATGCCGATGTGGCCTATTTTACCTAAGTTCTTTAGTGATAGACAATTATGATACATTTGTACGTTTTTTAACATGGGGTGGGAAATACAGCACAGCATACTATTTTTTGATGGTGGGATTAAGAGCTATCCAGGTGTATGTCAGCTGTAACAGATGTAGATCTGCATCTAGAGCAACCTTTGAATTAGCAGGGAAAGTTTATCTTCCTCCAAAGAGTTCCTTCCTCCAAAGATGGAAACCCCAATTTGGTAAGCATATTGCAGGTAGTGCAAACAAACACTTTCTTTGTTCCTTTTAGTTCTCATCTTTTTAGGATTTTGCAGACTTGAGGAAATTTCATGAATTAAAGACAAGTAACTCAACAATGCTGACTTTCTGCGAGGTGTATAGAATGGCTACACAGTGTACATCCCATACCAATCTTGTTACATGATTATTTTCTGTAAATCTTCTGTAAATCTCCATAAATTAAGTCTTCTTTGTCATTCTAGTCTTCTTTTCTTGTTCTTTAAATAAGGCCCTAATGTGGTGTTCAGTTTTAAAAATAACCACTAAGCATTCCCGTGGGCCCATTAATAGTGCAGGTTTGCCACATTAGACATGTTCTCTACTGCTTTATATACTGCTTCTAACTGTAACAAATCAAGATTTTTGTTTGGTGACCACTGTGACTGGATTTTACAGTGATCCTGCAACTAGGAGCCATAGGACAGGCTTCCAGATCTCCATCAGGACAATGAGGCATGTTTGTTCTGACTCAGATCATTGTAATGGCAATCTATCCCATGAGAGACCTCTATGCCTGGCCTGTATATGCAGATAAATCACCGTGGACAATCCTTATCAGACAGTTGAACTCACCGGACACCAGATTCATCAGATTACTTGCTTTATTCTGTGAGAAGATTCAGATGCAGCAGTATAGACGGACACAGGTTACAGGTGGTCAAAAGATGATGCCTTTCTTAGCTAGGAGAGCAGTGAGTGTGTGCCTGTTTGCATCAGGCTAGAATAACAAGATGGAGACAGGAAAGGGAAAACACCCAAGCAGGGAGGAGCCAAGAAGGGAAAGAGTGTCATAGGCATCACGTGACAGGCAGAATATGTGACAGCATACAACATTACCAGTAACAGCCACTAGATGGAGCATATAAACACATATACAATCAAATGCATTGGAATGGTACAATTCACATGTTAATCTGACTGCGTAGCAGCACACTCCCCGTCTGGCATTGAAAATGTCACTATTTAAATGATAACGGTAGTTAAACACATGCAAATAAACAACTGTGCAATTTGCTTGACATCCGAAGACCTGAAAAATACAGAGAGAAAACAGGCATATAATGCAACATTATATTTAAGTACTTCTTCTTTGTTCAAGTAGGATCTGCAGCATGAAGAAGTTCATTCTCCATAGGGTAAAAGCAGGATAAGTTCTGTAATGGGTCTGATGAAAGTCTTAACAGTTCCTTTTCTTGCAACTTTCACCTTCAGCATGTCCTTTGCAGAGAGAGGCATTTGGCATGCATGCCAACTTTGACATCGTGTATCAGTAGATTTTGTGTGAAAGCAGTTGGTGATATGGACTAACCTTGCGATGGTTCGTACAAGTCTTATCCACAAGGAGAAACGTTCAAAGCGTTGACAGCCCAAAACAAGTCTCTGTTCAGTTCTGGTGACAAGAGTTTTAATTTCAAGACGAATCTCCGGATCTTTGTCGGATTCTAAAAGACTGAAGACTTCAGCTGTGGTTTCTTCTGAATCATCAAGCAGGAATTCAGGACCTGTTAGCCAAGAAGAATTTGCAAATACACTTTCTGACACTGGCCTGGTGGCATGATCTGCAGGATTAATTTCAGATGGAACATAATGCCATTGTTCGGGTTTAGATGATTTCCTGATTCTTTCTACACGGTTGCTGACATAGACATAGAAGCGTTTAGTCTGATTGTATATGTAGCCCAAAACAACTTTGCTGTCTGTATAGAATTGGATGTCATCTATTTGAATGTCTAGCTCACGCAATATGAAGTCCGCAATTTCTACAGCTAGCACAGTCCCGCAAAGCTCAAGCCTAGGAATGGTGTGCTCAGGCTTAGGTGCCAACTTAGCCTTCCCAAACAGAAACCCTATGTGGGTTTGATTAGAAGAGTATTTTACCTTGAGGTAGGCAACGGCCGCTATGGCCTCAGTAGATGCATCTGAGAAGATGTGAAGCTCTTTTCTCTGGCTTTTAGCAAGGGAAGCTGAAGTGTAGCATCGTGGTATATGGATTGCATCCAAGGCGTGTAGAGACTGCTTCCAAGATTCCCACTTTGGGAGCTGGTCTAATGGCAATGGAGCGTCCCAATCTTTAACGGACTCTGAGAGCTGCCTAAGTAAGGCTTTACCTTGTATGGTGATGGGAGCCACAAATCCCATTGGATCGTAAAGGCTGTTTACCACTGACAGAACACCACGCTTGGTAAATGGCTTGTCTGTAGAGCTGACTTGAAAGCCGAAGGTGTCTTTTAATAAGTCCCACCGTAGACCCAGACTTCTCTGTACAGGTGGTGTGTCCATTACCAGATCTAAGTCTTTGAACCCTGTGGCATGGTCGCCAGGTTGGAAGGCCTTCATAACAGCAACACTGTTTGAAGCAATCTTGTGTAGTCTGAGGTTAGCCTCTGAAAGCATACCTTGTGTTCTTTGGAGCAGGTCTATGGCTTCTTCCTCTGTAGGTAAAGACTTAAGTCCATCGTCAACATAAAAGTCTCTCTCAACGAAGTGTCGAGCATCCTTGCCATATTCCTTTTCTCTGTGAAGAGCAGTCCTTCGTAGACCGTATGTTGCAACAGCAGGTGAGGGACTGTTTCCAAAAACGTGTACCTTCATGCAGTATTCAATTATCTCATTGTCCATGTTGTTGTCACGGTGCCACAGAAACCTTAGAAAGTTCCTATGGTCTTCTCGTACAATGAAGCAATGAAACATTTGCTCAATATCAGCAGTTATGGCGACTGGTTCTCTTCTAAACCTCATAAGGACGCCTACAAGGTTGTTAGTTAGATTCGGACCAGTGAAAAGAACATCATTCAGGGATACGCCTTGATGCTTGGCACTGGAGTCAAATACAATCCTGATTTGTTTTGGCTTACGTGGATGATATACTCCGAAGAAAGGCAGATACCAGCACTCTTCGTGTTTTTGTAGTGGTGGTGCTGGCTCAGCATGGCCATTGTCAAAGATCCTTTTCATAAAGGCAATGAAATGATCCTTCATCTCAGGTCTGCTCCTTAGTGTACGTTGAAGTGAGTTAAAGCTGGATAGAGCCTGTTGACGATTGTTCGGGAGTTTGGCACTTGCAGCACGAAGAGGTAGTGGAGCAACCCAGTTGTTAGACTCATCCTGGAAGAATTCCTTGTCCATTATTTTGATGAATTCTCTGTCTTCAACTGACAAGGCTATTTCGTTATCATCACAAAGGGCAGGAGTAACATCAGGCACTTGAATGTTGTCAAGAAGCTTCTCCTTTACTTCATAATGGTGAGGGCATTGTTTGAAGTGTGTTGCACGTCCATTTCCTAGCACATGAGTCTTGAAGGAGTGGATCTCAGATGACATACGCATCCTGTCTAAGCATGCATCGCCCACTATCACCCAGCCTAGGTCAAGTCTTTGTGCATAAGGGGCGTCATCAGGTCCATCGCACTGGTCACGTACCTTGTGTACTCTGAGAATGTCTCTTCCTAGCAGGACCAAGATTTCAGCATTCATGTCCATTGCAGGAATTTCATCGACAAGATGCCTTAAATGAGGATGTTGAAAAGCAGCTTCTGGAGTGGGAATCTCTTCCCTTTCATCTGGAATCTGGTCACACTCAACTAACGTTGGTAAGGGTATGCCTTCCTCCTTGTTGATATGAGAGACCATGAAGCCATCTACCCTTCTGCCAAATGTTTCTATACGACCAGAACAGGTTCTGAGAGTATACGGTGTGGCGTGACCTTCTATGCCAAAGATCTCAAAGAATTTAGGCTTAACCAGGGATCTGTTGCTCTGCTCATCTATTATAGCATACATCCTTGCAGCCTTCTCGGGATGACTCTCTGGGTAGATCTTGACTAGGCATATCTTGGCACAGCATTTGTGGTCCTTGCCTTCTCCACAGACTTCTGTGCATGAAGAGGAGACATTATCCTTGACTGGAGCATGGCTCAGTTGCTCCCCGCCATGATTTGAGACAGGAGTGGAGGCAGGTAGCTTCTGTGGGTTGTCCGGAAGTGGAGTAGGATGCATGGATGTAACATGTCTGTCGCTACCGCATTCTGTGCACTTGATGACAGCTTCACAGTCTTTTGCAAAATGGCTATAAGAAGAACAGCACTTGTAGCATATGCCAAGTTTCTGGAGAATCTCCCTGCGCTCTTGTAAGGGCTTTGCCCTAAGCCCACGGCATTTTTTAAGAGAGTGAGGCTTCTTGTGAATAGGACATCGACGATTAGGGTCTTTATCTCTGTCATCCACAACACCCTGATCAGTAGGCGAGGTTGTGGTGGGTGAGAGGTCAGTCCTTTTAACAGATATTGCTCTATGTAAGTCTCTACGTTTTGTTGCTACGTTGTCATACCTTGATGATGGTGAGGATGATGCAGGCAGGTTGGGTTCACTGAAGCTGAAGCTGGGATCGTTTCTCATCCAGGCTTGATCACAAATGAACTTGCAGAAATATGAGAATGGAGGAAAAGATACGTTGTAGTCTCTTTTGTACTTTGAGCCCTGTTGTGTCCATTTCTCTTGCATGCCGTATGGCAGTTTAGATACCACCGGGTTGACACCATGTGCAGTGTCCATGAAGCTCAATCCAGATAGACGTGGGTCTGTCTTTGCCAACTTTAGCTCCATGAGGAGGTCACTTAGATCTTGGAGCTTGCGATAGTCCTTGTTCCCTATTTTTGGAAAGTGTTGCAGTCTTTTGAATAGAGAGTTTTCTATGGCTTCAGAGCTACCATAGGCTTGCTCAAGTCTTGCCCATGCAGCAGCAAGACCTGCACTTGGGTTGTCAACATGTACTGTTCTGAGTCTTTTAACACGACCTCCAGATTCTGGTCCCAGCCACTTTATGAGCAAGTCAAGTTCTTCCTTAGCAGTAAGGTTGAGATCAGCAATAGTAGCCTTGAAGGTTGATCTCCAGGCTCTGTAGCTCTCTGGACAGTCATCGAACCTTGAGAGGCTGGTGGTAATAGGCTCACGGCGTGCCATATATCTGGCAAAGTCATTCATGTCTGATCTCTCACTCTTTGGTGCCAAAGTAACTTGTGGAACCCCTTGGGTGTGAAAGTGCTCTGGTGATATAAGGTGAGGTTTACCAGGGTAGAATGATGTTGCACGAGCTTTTAACTGTGGTGTAGTCTCTAAGGCTTGTGCTGGCTTTGGCTTGAGATGCGTCTTGTCGCTGGAAGTCACTTGGTTGGCATGAACTGATGTGGTTTGCTGCGTAGATGTACTTGTGTTGTAGACTTGAAGAGGCTCAGGCATATAAAGCTGGGAGGTCTGTACATTGGGAGTTAGAACAGTGTTGTCAGGAGGAGGTAAGAGAGATGACCTTGTATCCTTGCAGACAGTATGCTTTAGAACATATTCACTAGTGCGTTCGGCTGGATCTTCTTGTTCTACTGGGATAAGGCAGTCTGAATCAGTACTTTGTCCCATTGCTTGTTCAAGGACTTTCAGCCTTGCTAGGGAAACTGCTTCCTCTCTTTCCATCTGAAGAATCTTCATTTGTGTTTTCATCTCTGCTTGCTGAGCTTCTATCTCTGCTTGCTGAGCTTCTATCTCTGCTTGCTGAGCTTCTATCTCTGCTTCCTTTCTGATAAAGGCGGTTTGTGCCTTTTTCGCTTCCGCATCAGCGCGGGCCTCTATTAACTTGTCGCTTAATGTAGATCTTCTGGAACGAGAGGATTTAGAAGAAAGTGCAGTGTGTTTGGATGACTTGGATCTGTGAGATCTGGTCTCCTGCAGTTCAGAAATGCGGAGTTCTGCCTTAAGCTTAGCATTTTGCACTGAGAGATCCCTTTGTTGGTTTAGTGCATCAGTTCTGGCCAGTTCTGCCAAAGAATCCTCTGTATTATAGTCCTGCAAGAAAGCTGAGTATTTTGCAGACAGCCGCTGATAGCGTACATACGAAGCAAACAGGCGATTTATAGAGTCTCTTATTTCAGCTGGTTGATCATTAGATTGTGACAAGGCTGGGATGCAATGTGAGGTTCTGTCCCAGAGGTCTGACAGATTACTGGAGAACTCCTCTCTAGTGACTTCATAGTTTTCTCTCAGTTTCTGTGTGGGTTTAATTGTATATTTGGGTCTCGCACCCAGTTCAGTATTGTCCACAGAATCTGCTCCCTGTACATCTGCCGGTTCAGAGGCATCACGTATCTGCTTTGATTCGGCCGTAAAAGAGTGTTCAGAGCCTTGTATAGACATTTTATGTAGTTTTACAAAAATGGTACTGTCTCTTTAAGAATACGAACAGCAGCTTAGAAGGTGTTTGCAAAGGAACAGTTTTAAACATTCATTGGATTGCAGTAAGCTTGTGCTGTGACCATGTGCTTCACAAGATAGTGGATGGCACTGAGCTTGATTGCAGATTAAGCACACACATTACATAGACAGGAAGCTGAAGAAATCGTCACCATCTTTTGACTGTTCTGACTCAGATCATTGTAATGGCAATCTATCCCATGAGAGACCTCTATGCCTGGCCTGTATATGCAGATAAATCACCGTGGACAATCCTTATCAGACAGTTGAACTCACCGGACACCAGATTCATCAGATTACTTGCTTTATTCTGTGAGAAGATTCAGATGCAGCAGTATAGACGGACACAGGTTACAGGTGGTCAAAAGATGATGCCTTTCTTAGCTAGGAGAGCAGTGAGTGTGTGCCTGTTTGCATCAGGCTAGAATAACAAGATGGAGACAGGAAAGGGAAAACACCCAAGCAGGGAGGAGCCAAGAAGGGAAAGAGTGTCATAGGCATCACGTGACAGGCAGAATATGTGACAGCATACAACATTACCAGTAACAGCCACTAGATGGAGCATATAAACACATATACAATCAAATGCATTGGAATGGTACAATTTACATGTTAATCTGACTGCGTAGCAGCACAATGTTAGTACCATAAAGAGAACTGTTTCAATGTAGATATGTTGTAGGACTGTCAGTGTACAGAGCTACAACTGGAAATAGCCACTGAGGGTCCATACCTGTATGGATCTTTGCTTTAAAGCAGACCTGAACTCAGAAGTTCCTCTCTGCTCTAAAATATATGCAATAGCATAATAACCTTTAAAGAAAACATTGCTTTGTTACAGCTGATACAAATCCTGCGATAAATCTGCAGTTTAAACACTGCTATTCCAGGAGATTTGGGCGCAGCTGGTGCCACCATAGGCCGTAATAGGAATTATGGCCATAGCTGCACAGTGAGTAACTTCTGCGCCGTCAGAAGATGGAGATGAAGTTACTTTTTAAACACTGTAATTTAGCCTCCAGCAATAGCTGGAATACGAATTACATCATTCCCCCACTAATCACGTGGACTTAGAGTGGGAATAGTATTTAACGTTGCCGGAAACTTATGCTGAAGCAGGATAAGCCATACCGGCTGTATCCTGCGCCCAAGTCTCCCGGCGGCGATTCTTCTCATACTCCTGCAGTTTGTCTACTTCCTTCTTCAATGGAAGCAGACATATTGTTAACATCCCGTGTTTACAAATTAGCTGATCTGCCATGGCAAAGCTGAGAGATCAAATTGCAGTGGTGATATGTCGCAGATGAGTGGAAATTAGACAGGCTAAACTCTCTAAATACATACAGGGTGCATTTCTCTATGTTTTCCCTTTGTCCTGTGCAAGAGTCCAGGTCCACTTTAAGTGGGTGAACAGACAATTCAGAAAGCACCATCTCTGTCTGCACTATAGTTACCATGGCACCAAGCATCTTGACGTAGCATATAAGGTCTATGTCCTGAATTTGTATAAAAGCCTAGTTATAAATGCATAAAGATAGGTGGTTTTTCAAATCTAGTAACAATATATTTAAGATAATATTTTGTTTTGGGTGCAACTGTATCTCAGCTCTATTGAATTTACAAGTCTAGTAATGTAGTTTTTTTTAGTGTGTTACAAACTTAAAACATAAAGAGTGTGTGTCTTTTATAAAACATTTTCATGATGATGAGCATCCCACCTGCCTTTATTTCCTTGAAGACCTGTCCTGGAAAGAGAAATCAATACACCAATGTGATCTGCCAAACTCCTAAAATCATTTTGCACTGCCAAATTCTACAAAGGAAAATCTGAATTCAAATTGCTGCTGACTATGAAAAGAAAGAGCAGCTGTTTGATTCCTACCTGCTCATCAAGCGAGTTCTCAGCCAGTGATTACATGGACTTTTATATGAGCACAAAAGAACAAGTCAAGTCAGCTTCAGACTAATGAATTAGGTTCAGAAAGGGCTGCATTTCACACCTGTTACCACCCACCACTACTATGTACTACTTACTGTTGTAGAATTTAACTAATAAATTAAAGTTCCTCTAGAATCTAGAATCTTGCAAAATGCTATCACAAATAGCTAGCGTTTGCTATAGTGCTTTGCGCTTTTTAGTGGGTTCACAAGCCCCACCCACCCCTCTTAAAATTATACACCACATCTGACCTGTCATGCTTCAAGTCTTGAAACCTTCAAGCAGACCATTGGTAGGTGCCTTTTCAGACAAGCATGCTATCTGTTAAAGACTCACAGCCTCATCCACTAATTCTTTCATCACCTTACCTAGTGCTAGTGTATCTAATCAACTCCCATTTAGACTGTAGACATGTATTTGCGTAGTTAAATCTTTCAGATAAGCATGTATCTGTGTTGCAAAGGAGTTTCATACTATGATTTTTAGGTGTGTTCTTTCCTGCATATAATCCCTTTGGGATTACGACCACTGTTATTCAATATTGTGAACCTCATTGGGGCGGGACATCTTTGTAAGTGCTTTCAGAAGTTACAAATTCTGCAACCTGGGTTTGTGAGTACCTTTGTTACTTTAGTTACTCATTCCATTATTACTAACTTAATACACCATAAGGGGTCCATACTCTTACCGATTTTCCCGCCAATATACAGCCGATTCGATCACTGTGATCAAATCGGCTGTCAAATCGTTGATGCTGACCGAACAATCGATTTCTGTCCGAAATCGATCGTTCCCGCCTATTCCCATCAATCTGTCTATGCGGAAGATTTCACTCCATCGCCGGCGTGTCAGGAGTGCATCGATAGCGGTGTTCGAATGCCCGATGACAGACGCAATACAGTGGCAATACATTACCTGTTCTGGCCGTTACAAGTCCCCGCTGTCAGCGCTGCTTCTTCTCCGCGCTGGGCTCCGAGTCTGGCAGACTTCACTTCTTCCGGTTCGGACAAGAAGTTTAAACAGAAGAGCGTCCTCTACTGTTTAAACTTCCCCGGCAGGAAGTTCAGGGAAGCTGCATCCCTGGAGCCCAGGACGGAGAAGAGACAGCGGAGACCGGGGGACTCGCGCCGGCCGGATAAGGTAATGCAAGCGGGGGGGTGGGGGGGGGGGGTTGGCAGCGGCAGCTTCGCAGGTTGGGATCGGTTTCATGCTGAAATCGATTCACAATCTGTTTGCAGTAAAGGCAGCCATAGGATCCCTCTCTGATCAGATTCGATCAGAGAGGGATCTATCTGTTGGTCAATCTGATGGCAAATCAACCAGTGTATGGTCACCTATAGAGGCTCCTTGTCTCCCCTTATCTCTCTCTCTTCAGAAGGTTGAAACATCCACAAGAACCTTAACCTCTTTTAATATTCTAATTGCATTGTGAATGCATTTATTTCACCCTCTGATGTATGGGTTTTACTCTGTACAGCACCGCAGACTATAATGACACAATGCAGATAAAAAATATTATATGTAATAATCTTTTTTAATGCGATTATTTATCTCCTCTGTACATCTCCTCACTAGTTTCTAGATACCAACCCAATCACAATCTCAGATCTGCACATGACCTTCTTTTGTCCTCCTCAAGAATTACCACCTCCCATTCACGTATACAATATTTTGCATGTGCTTCACCCTTCCTCTGCAATGGCATTCCACAACACATCCATCACTCTTCAACTCGGAAATGCCAATTTCCGATTCCGTGGAAAATCCGCATTCTGCCATTGCCAATTACCGCTACTGCTACCGATTTCCGCATTCCGATGTGGATTTCCACCGGAAATCGCTGAAATTTCCAATGACTTTAACATCGATTTTCTCAAAAACTATAAAATCTTTTTGAAATTTTTTTTTCATCTTGTTCACAAGATTCTGTTTAATAAACCCAGAAAATTTGGTGTTTCTAGGACTTATGGGGGCTTTGCTATTAACCACTAAAGTCAGCAGATTTTGACTGCAATTTAAAATGTAGAAAATCCGCATTATCCGATATGCGGTAATTTTTTTTGTTTTCAGAAGACTCAAAATGAATAAACCAATCAGAGAATGGGGATTTAGGCAGAAATTTCCACATTCTCTGATTGGCCTATTCATTCTGTGTCTTCTGATTGGTTTAAAAATTACCGCATATCGGATAATGCAGATTTTCTGCATTTTACATTACAGTAAAAATCCGCTGATTTTAGCGGTTAATAGCAAAGCCCCCATAAGTCCTAGAAACACCACATTTTCAGGGTTTATTAAACAGAATCTTGTGAACAAGATGAAAAAAAAGTTTTCAAAAAGACCTTATACTTTTTGAGAAAATCGATGTTAAAGTCAGTGGAAATTTCCGCGATTTCCAGCAGAAATCCGCAAAAATCAGCCTACCACACTTGTATTATCTTGTTGGGATTCCTATCTCCAACCTCTGATATCTTTCAATGCTCCCTCAAAACTCACTTTTTCCATCAAGCATACACTATACCTTAAGCCATTCCCCATTTGACCTAAGGCACTCCTACTAGATGTCCTAAAACCACACTGCCTCTAGGTAGGTTTTAATGTATATAGTTACATAGTTACATAGTTATTTGGATTGAAAAAAGACATATGTCCATCGATCTCAACCACCTCACCTCTTGTTTCCTCCTACTCCACCTCGTTTCCTCCTATTCCTTTAGATTGTAAGCTCCCAAGGGCAGAGCTCTCTCGCCCTTTAGTGTCTTGAAATTTGTTATGCATTGTATTAATCATGTTACTTTTGTCACTATAATTACCAACTCTGTGTTTCGTATAAATTATATTTTGTACCAATTCTGTATTTTGCATATTGGTATACCATTATCTGTATTATGCACCCCATGTTTGTTTCCTACTTTGTACAGTGCCACGGAATATGTTGGTGCTTTTAAAACCATAATAATTTATAATTAATAAACAAAATCTGTGCATCACTGTTTTCAAAATGCAATACAGTAAAAACATTAGTAAAGAATACAAGGAAGTAATGAGCTTTTCAGATGATTAAAATACAACAATGATTCATTCTCATTTTTCGACTTTGTGACTTTAATTTCTCGCTCTTTAATTTAATGAATTAGCCTTGACGAAATAAGAGTGGGTAATTGTTCATTGGCATTAAACAGTATTGCTTATTTATCCTTTTACTTGTGGAACATTCTGGCTTTTGTATTTAAAGAAAAAAACCCCAAGGCTGTTGCAATAATCATTGAAATCCGTCTATATCTGAGTTTGTAGGAATATGTTTATTTTTTTTTTTTTAACATTTTTATGTTAGTCATTTTCCCCTCTACGATTGTGTGTATGATAATTGAGCTTAGTCGGCTACCTCAGGGGAATACACTGACAATGTCATTATTTTTAACAAAATCATTTTTGTAACTGGTTACACTGTTATTTTATGTTCTTGTATTGTATTTATCCATCCAGATTTACCGTATTTATTTATTTTGTTTTGTTTATTCTGCGTGTTGTAAGATGTTGGCATGTTTGCAAATTCAACCAACACACACTCACACTCACATACACAACAAAGAGAGAATATCAGCGTCAAAGGAAATACACAGAAGGTGATTACAGCTGCCCAGGTAACACCTTCAGCACGGTCACCATTAGTGATGAGCAAAGGATGAATTCCGAATAGGTTTTATGCGGAATTCATGCAGGTAATTAGCACACCTGAGTGTGGGGGGGGGGGGTTAAACTTACCCAGGAGCCTTCTGCTTTACTTCGTCCCACAGCGCGTCCCACGCTGCGTTCCAATTCATGGTCGCGTGACTACCTCACTCCTCCTTTCGGGTTGAAGGAGGAAGTGCAGTAGTCACGTGACCGTGAATTGGAACGCAGCGTGGGAGGTGCTGTGGGACGGATTAAAGCAGAAGGCTCCTGGGTAAGTTTAACTCTCCCGCGCCCCCCTCCCCCCACTGCTCAGGTGTGCTAATTACCTGGATGAATTCCGAATAACACCTTTTCCGAATTCATCTATAGCTCATCACTAGTCACCATAACTTTAATTCCAATTTACTGTCCTAATAGCAAATCTCTAACTCTGCCACCAGATATACCAATCTTATTCCCACAAAAAAAAAATAGGATAAATGTCTCTTTTTCTCCATTCCTCTCTCCCTTTGATCACCTTGGCCCCTGACTGCGTACATATGATAAATATAAACATTGGCAGAAATTCTCTATAATGTACAATAAAAGGAGATATTTTATTCGCACCAAATAACACATACTCTCATTGTGAGTCCTGAGAAAAGTAGGATTCAACATAAATTAAAGTGCATAAAATAGATTTGCCAGCTCTAAATCTGTCAGGGGTACTGACAGTGGTGGGCAAACAATATACATAAAATATGCAGCTCCAGCAACTGGCACAGTACTATTTCAGGGGCATACAGAAGGGGACCGTGCAGGTACCATGTAGCGCTCCCCCCAAACCTACCCAACCAATCAGGCTCAGGCATCTGTGCCACGTAACTCATGGTCACATGATCAGATAGTGTCATCTGGCAAGGTCTTTTAAGAAAGGGACATAATCTGACAATATTAGCATCATATATTAAGCCAACACCTGGACTCTTTATGCAAGTATCAACATAAATCTCATGTGACTTACAGCACATGATTGGGGATAGGGGGCTTAGTAGTGTCCACTGGCATAAAGATCAGGCAATGGAGGTCAATAGAATAAGTTGAAATGATACACAAATAAATATAAATACATGAGTAGTGTAATTGAAAGTCATATAAAATGTCAAAGACAAAATAATAATAATAATAATAATAATAATAATAATAATAATAATAATACTTTATTATTATTATTATTATTATTATTATTATTATTATTATTATTATTATTATACTTTTAACACCTAAACTGAGGTACAGGATATTTTCAGCAATCACTTAGTCTAAAATATGTAAAACACTCAAAACATATAGTAGAATAGCTATAGTGAAGGGCTGCGTAAACGGAATAACACTGTGAGGAAACGCGGAAAAGCCACCGCCAGTACTCAAAGTAAGGTGGCTGATTCCGCGTTCAACATGGCAGCTAGCGCGCAGTCGGAGCGCGGAGAAACAGTCGCATGCCCAGATAACAGGGTGGCGGATTCCGCGTCCGACACGGCAGGTAGCATGCACAGGCCTACTCTTGTCAGTGATGCTGTATGCGGAGAAAACACCGCACGCATGGACAGCGGTGCGGCGGATTCCGCATTCAACACAGCAGGAACATTACAACACATGTCTGGTGTGGCTGGGACTGATAGTCCACACTGGTTCAGGAGGACGCGCGCGCGCGCGCAGAGAGGCAGGGCCTTTATGACAGTCAGAGGGGAGTCAGCTGACCATGACGGTCAGCTGACAATTTCAGCAAATTCCATTGGTCCAGCACTTAGGGGAGGCGCTAGAGAGCGCTGATGTATATATACTGGGTGCTGGTCATTTCTCCGGCGTCTGGCGTTGCGATCACTGCGTGGTAGCACTCAGACCTTGTCAGTATCTGTGTTTATTAGTCAGTTTCGTAGGTGTTGATGACCACGGAGCTCACACCTTAGCCTAGGAATTGTATTATTATCTGTGTTATTATCTAGACCAGTTTCCAAGGTGTTGATGACCACGGAACTCACACCTTAGTCTAGGAATTCTGTATCATCTGTATCATTATTATTATCTAGTCTAGTTCCAGGAGTGTTGAGAATCTAGGAGCTCACACTCAAGCCTAGGCATTGTTGATTATCTGTTATGACCTTCTGCTTTCCTGACCATTCTTCTGATCTCTGATTCTGTACCTTTGTTATTCTGATACTCTGTTGCCAAACTCTGCTGGTCTTAGGATTCTGCCCCTGTATATTGTCTCTGTGCTTTATCTGTCCGTGTGTTAACGACCTGGCCTGTCCGACCTCGAGAACTCTCTCTCCTGTTAAGAGATAGTTCACAGATCTGTCAGTGACACTTCTTCATTGGTGTCACTCACGTTCTGTCCTTCCCACTCTCAACCTAGCTCCGCCCCTTGGGGAGCTTCAGCCCTGTGGAAGGAACCTGATCTCAAGCATTACTCCCACTGCTTAGCACCCTTCTCTCGGGTGCTCTCCTCTAAGTATTACTGTTGCACCAAACACTCTTATCACTCAGGTATATGTCTGTATTCTCGGTGATACTGCAGATCACCGGTAATCAGACCCTCTCTGTGTTACACCGATCGTTAAAAACACATAATGAGAATATAAATATAAAAGTACTGTATTTCTATGCCTAAAATAATATTCAGTTACCATCTTAACGGCATTTGTGGATGAGAAAGGAGAAAGAAACACAAATAAAATATTTTTTCTCTATTTCTCCCATAACAATGTATCAATTAAAAATCTCCACTTTAAATTACCACACATTTAATGCCCCCAAAGACATTATTGAATAAATATGACCACTTTAAATACAATTAAACAGATTACTAAAATATTAAGTGAGATTGTGATGGGTTTAAGCAGTGAAGATCAAAGAACTATCATTCTGTTCTCAACATAGATCTAAGCTTATGCTTCATTAAATTGTGTGCAGCTGATTGGATATTACAACTGAACATAGAAAAAGTCCACTGCTCATTTTCACACCACTTCTCCTTTAGCAGCATCCTATGCATAGTACCCACTAAGGAAAATATATATCTATGAAGGAAAAGTAAATCAACAAGGGAACATTATGACAAGGGCATATAGACATATATAGTTTCATGTGCAACATAATTAAAGAATTCCACATTCTCAAAAATGGAACACATGTATAAGATGATACTTAGACCTTTGGTTCATCATGATCCTTGTTATTAACTTTTAAAGGGACTCCGAGCAGTGCCTGTGGGTATGCCTTTAAGCATACCCACAACGAATTAATTACATCCTCACACCTACCAGCATGATGTTTGTAATTATATCCCCCTGGGTTCCTTGTATTTCATTGCATTGCACTGCATGGAGCTGCCGACACTGGGTAAAGTGTCGTCCTACATATTACAATGCTGAATAAGGAATCCAAGATGGCGGCCACGATTTCGATCACAAAAATAACGAAAACTAAAAGGCATAGGGTGGCGGTTTATATATCATTGGAAAGAGGAGAAAGAGAGCTTCAAAATGGTATGCATCTTTCCCTAGTTACTGCACTGCTCGGAGTCCCTTTAAAGTTGATACGGGCAAACTTTTATCATAATCACCATGCAATATATGAAACTCTTCTGATCATACCTATGTTTGGAAAGGAATCCAGGGATTTCATCCCAGAGAGAAGCCCTTCCTTAGACAAAACAATAATGATGAGTGAAATTCTGAAGCTACTCATTGCCAAAATGTTTATGAAAAGAAACAAAGGTAATTTTTGCTAAATGTAGTCAAGGTAGAAGGTTAGATAATATTGGTCTCCTTCAAGAAACAGTATTGCCTTTGTTGTCGGGATGAACTAACTCGAAATCAAGAAATACCTCATTGTCAAGAATATGAGTGAACCTAATTCCACTCTTGTTGTCATTACAATAATTGACAAGGACAGAAAATCAGCCTCCGTTCCCTGTAAAAATGATGATCGCATCATCTATATAGTGAGCATAGAGGGCAAGGTTCACCCCGTATGGTTTCTGGTTCCAAATAAATTTCCCCTCCCAGAATGCCATAAACAGATTAGCATAACTTGGGGGAAACCCCACACCATCACCGTAACATAGAGCTGTTGAAAGCACTGCCCACAAAATGAGAAATAATTATTTCCGCAAAAGTTCACAAACGGGCAAACTGTATAAACTGCCATATACTAAAAAATGCAGGCAAATTTTAAACCTAGAGGGACTGTTTCTGGCCACAAAAGTGACGGAAAAGTGTAAGGATCCGCTCGGCAGGCAGCCTTTTGACCACTGTTCAGGTCTGCATTCTGCAGGTCTCTGGAAGAGAGACCTTTTGTCAGTTGTGCAGCTTGCTGCTGAGGAATTTGCATACGTTTGTCATGCAGCTTACCTAGCCACATCCTTTGTAGGCTTGCTCTATATATACCATGTGATATCACAGACCTGGGCTGGTCATAAGGATTTAGTCCTGTGTAACACTCCTGGAGTATCAGCCTTGCTCATTGTTTGAAGATTAGCTTAGAGTAATTCCTGGGACTGCACTAGGCAGGTTTCCCTAGTGCAGTTAGGGTTGCTTATCTGTTTTGTTTGTCTGTTATGATTGTCCTGTCCCAGCGGTGGTCGACAGGAAATCGTTCTGTGTGTCTGGGAGCTAACCTGAACAGCGGTTGTTACTGGTAGCCCCTTCTGATCTGTCTTCCTGGATCGCACTAGCCTCTTGCGCTAGTGCTGTGGATCCTTCTGTTCTGTCTGCCTGGATCGCACTCGCCTTGCGCTAGTGCTGTGGATCCTTCTGTTCTGTCTTCCTGGATCGCACTAGCCTCTTTTGCTAGTGCTGTGGAGCCTACCTCTCGCTTGTTCATGTTTTCGTGTGTCTGTCTTGTCTGCTACGAACGCTTGCTGGAGGCTCAGTGAGGTAACTGTTAAGCAAGCGCTCGCGTCCTCTGTTTCATGTTTGTCTGTCGGTGGTTAGTTAGGCGTGCTTGTCTCTGTTGTGCTTATCACGCGGAGACCGTGCATAAACGCGTGCACTGTTGCGAATGAGTGCGGTGTTCGCGTTTAGCTAGCGTTTGTTATTTTCCTTATCTTCTTATTGTATGATTTGCTGTGCCTTTGCTACTCTCGTGTTCTGCCTTGCTGTAGCCTTGTGTCACCTCTGGCAATCACCTCTCTCGCGATTGCGTTCCTACTTCATATCTGCTGTTGTGTATGCACCGTCGCGGGTTGGCGACTAGTTTGGTCCACACACATACAATCTGTCCCTGTGCTCATTCTCCTCCACAATCGCTTCTCTTGTGATTGCGTTCTCACTTGCTTTCTTCTGTTTTGTGTCCACCGCCGCAGGTTGGTGGCTAGATTGGTGGACATACATACATTCCTCATCTGTGCTTATTCGGTCTTGTGTCGCTGTTAGCAATCGCCATCTCTGGCGATTGCCTTCTCGCTTTGTCTTCATGGTTGTGTTTTCATCGTCGCAGGGTGGCGACTAGTTTGGTGGACAAACATACCCTCTGTCGCTTTGATCTCTCTCTTTCAGGGCTATCTTGCCCTGCGTTTCTTCCCTTCATACAATTCCTGTCTGGCGTCTGTGGCAGGGCAGAGGAGCTGTTCCTCTGCACTCCACAGCTCCACCTGTCGACAGGAATTTCCCTCTACAGGTGCATTGCACCTATTGCTGGGTTCCCTCAAATTACACGCTTGTGGAGGATGTCCGCAGTGTCAGCGCACGTCTTGTGTGCTGATCACGGAGAGAATTCCACAATCGTTACAAAAAGTTGTTTTTAAGGCGTCTAACACCTGGACATGCCGTGGCATGCCAGAAGGGGATCCATACCAAAAGTCCCACCAAAATAAATGGAGGTGATGCAGAATCATGTTTTAATATCTAAAGGGCAGAAATTACAGTACATTCCTACATTTGTGGAATGAAGTGCTTTAAAATGTCCGGCGTGCTTACACGGCGATAAGGTAGTGTAAGGGTTAGGCCCAGTTCACGCACGACACACAACTGTAAAGAGCTTTAGTGATAATGTCAGGTGAGCAAATCATTGTTTTTGCTAGTTGACATCTCCAGGACATAAATGTTAGTCCTCTCGGCGACAGTCTGTGTGTAGTGGTGTGTACTGGCTTCTGTGCTTCTGCGCACATTCACAGGAGTGCAGGCAATCACAGTTTTTCAGCCTCTATGCATGTGCTGTGGTAGTTTAATGACAGTTCAGTGACAAAAAAAACACTGATTCTGCACTGAGGCCTTATACAGGGACAGTAGAGGATACTAGATGCCAGTAGTGGTAGTGAAGGATTATTGGGTTATGGTCGGTGCAATACTAGAACCAGCAGACCTGTCTCCAACAGCTAACATGTGCACTGGACACAGAAAACAGCAATATAACAATAGCAAGTAAAAGAAAAACAGCCCTTAGAAGGGTGAACTACTGTAACACTAAGCACTGATTGCACCTGTCTGCAACAGCTAAAGTACACTGTGTGGACACACAATTGCTGTTATTGTTGTGTGGAACAGCAATATCACAGCCTTTAGAAGGGATCTTGGGGTTATGTAGATGGTGAATTGGCACTGTAGCTAGCAGCAATAAACTCCACTGGAGACAGAACACAGGCCTAACTAACACTTTCTCTAATAGCAGTACAGCTCTGTCCCTAGTCTTCTTCACAGCATCCAGAGATGAGTGTAAAATGGCTGCTGTGCTGGCTTTCTGATAGGTAGGGGCAGTCCAGGTTGGAGGGATAGCTGATTGGCTGCCATGTGTCTGCTGACTCTGGGGTCAGGGGTTCATTATTGGCTCCATTATAATGTATCGGGAGCGAAACAAACACACCATATGTTCATGAATAAATAGGTACGTGAACACGCATTGTTCACCGTGAACTATTCACCGGAGAACAGTTCGGGCTATCTCTTCCCCCGTCATGGATGGAATACCTCACCAAGAGAGGACCACCAATAAAGATCTTGCCAAGGGTAAGCGGATAAAATGTTCAAAATATGACCTGAACCATTAACATATGCTTTATGTCTCTGAGCCAGAAGTAGAAGGAAATAAACCAAGTTGGAAGAAATATTACTCAGGATCCCGTCCATTCCGCAACAATAGGTCGTCTGGGAGGATGGACAGGATCCTTGTGGACCTTTGGTAAATGATAAATGTAAGGAGTTTTAGGATGAGCTTTAAACAAAAAATTGCCCTTAGTCAATACCCCCGTACTGAGCCCTCATTCTAATAGTTCTCTAATACCTTAATTAAACCAAGTGATCAGATCAGATGGAAGCATCATATAGGTGCTCTGGTCACTTAATAATCTGTGACCCTCTTTCTTATAGACACCCTGATTCAGCAAAACTAACACACACACACACACACACACACTGGAAACGGTGGCTTGCTGCTCCGCCATCATTTCCACCACAGCCTGTGCCTGACTCTCCGCAATAGGCCGGGGGCGACGACCCACCTCAAAGATGGGGGCAACAGGCTGTTGTTGCACCTCTGCTCCCTCCTCCACAACTCTGCGGTCAGTGGCGGACCAGTCACAGACCTGCTGGTGCTGGCAGTGGCCGCAGCAATGGCGCTGCCTCTCCTGGTGGTGCCTCGCCCTCTACCTCTGCCAGTCATTGTGCAATAATAAACAAATACAGTAAGAAAAAAAAAAATTCTATACATATACACACATATATACACACATATATATATACGCACACACACACACACACACACACACACACACACACACACACACACACACACACACACACACACACGCACGCACGCACGCACGCACACACACACACACACACACACACACGCCAATTTAAATGTAGTAAGGCTTTAAGTTAGGCAGCAAGGTTAGGAGTCTGGTTGGTTAAATAAAAATGCACTTGAATACATTTGCATTGCATAGTTAGAATTATGCATAACAATGATAGTTCACTTCAATACAATGTGCTGTGTAAAATGGCAATGTTTTAATGCACTCAGCATTGCTTTTCCTTGTGTTTTTGCATTTAATTTGGGTAGTCATGGTGTGTGGTTTCTCTTGTATTTAGGGCACTGGGGAGGGCTGCCTACTCTGCCTCCTGTCGTGTAGCATGCGGTTGGTAATCCCGAGTGGTGGCAGTGCTCAGGACCCCCTCCTCCTATATTGGCCTTCTGTTTGAAGCTTATCCCGAGTCCCCAAAGTCACATAAACTGGTCCCATCCAATGGCTGTACAACATATTCCTCTTCATCTAACATAACACATATTGACAGGACATATAGTGGTATTCCTATGCCCGTTTTTTTATTTTCTTTATTTTATTTTTTGCATTTGGGTACAGTACTCTTTAAGCGCTCAAAACCTGAGTGTTCTTAAAGCAGGCACTAAAATTGTATGAGTAAGAAGTTTATATGTCCCACGAAATGCGTTGCCATAGTTCATATAATATTCCAATTTTGGCCACCTCCACCCTGTATCATTTCTAGTGTTTTTTGCAATTTTTATATTATTGGGCACCTTTTCCTCCCCCTATCTTCAAACACTACATCAATTATAAAAGGTAGAGGAAATTATTTTTTAAAACTTGCAATTAAAATATGTATTCAGTTAGCCAGAAAAAAAGAATTGCCTGGACGTGTGTTGTGTTTTGTTTATTTTCCTAGCATGATTTTCTCTTAAGTTTTCTGCTAGGAGATAATTTTTCTCGAAAAATAACTTTTCAGCACCTAGCAATTGAAAAAGTAATAAAAAGTAGGTGAATAAATAATATCAAACTAACCTTGAGTGTTTCTTACACACTGGGAGTTTTACAAGTATTTTATTGGTAAGGTTTAAAAATACCTCCTTGGTGATATTTTTAATCATGTCAATAAAATCAGGGATGGTCGTAGTCAGCCAACTTCGCTACGCTGGAACTACGCATAGTTTTACGCATTTACACTTCGCCAAACTACGGCTTTAAATTCAAATAATCGATTTGCATGCATTTCGAAGACTACGCGTTAAAATACACAATTACGCGTAGTCCAAAACGTAGTGCATGCGGACGCTTATGTCATTATGCGGAAAAATTTACGCATTAATTTCTCTGTAAAAGATTGTACCAGGACCTCTTCTATGCGTACATTCCCCTTTCCAATGCGTAATTTTGTAAGCATACAATCGTACGCGGAAAAATAGACGCGAATAACGCATTCGTAGTTTACTTCGCAATACACTTGTGAACTACACGTAGGGGGCGTAAACTATGCGTAACGGTACTTCGCTACGCGTAAAATTGTAAGCGTAGTTTTGAAACTTCGCCTACGAACTACAATGCGTAGATGCGAACTACGATGCGTAAATTCACACTAGCGTAGTTTCTGCGCATCCCTGAATAAAATGCATTTTAAACCCCCAGCAAGCAAGACAATACTTAAAATAGTATTGATAGTACTTTTACTCCTACTTTTTGGTACCTTTTCAATTGCAAAGTGTAGTAAAGTTATTCTAAATTAAAGATGAAAAATTACCTGCCAGGAGAAAACTCAGGTGAAAAAGGGTCCTCGGTGTCTGAAGTTCAGCTTTAATTTACATCTTTATTTCTACTCCATATGCTACAACAATACAACACCAAGTATGTGTACTGTCTAACTCATAAGTGAATATTACTAACATATGGAATAAGACAACATCATCTGAGGAAAATGCATCAGCTGAGCAAATTCAGTTTGCTTTCAAGATATGTTATGCAAAATGAATTCATAAAAAACCTCTTTAATTTCATCACTTTCTTTTCTCTCGGTGGAATCTGTGTTTGTTTAAAATGTAAGTCTGTATTTAATGAATTTTAGAGAAGGCAACACCACAATAGTTTCACATACCATAGGTATTGCTTTCTTAAAACTGTGGATATTTTCAGGTTATAATTATTCAAGTTTGTCCAAACAGCAAGACTATAAGGCATTAGTTCAGGAAAGTGCATTGAAGCAAATTATTCCTTCATGCTCTTATAAGCCAAACAGACATCTAAAACTGATAGCACACTGATAGTCTTCCATTTCAAAGAGCCATTACAGGGACCCTGAGCAGAGCATGTGGGTATGCATTTAAGCATATCCACGAGTGCTTGGTAATAATCTCTCACTTACCGGTACTTTTTAAAATGTTTTTCTGGTCGGTGTAAATTGCATTGGGCTGGCAACTCTCAGTAAAGTCGAGCTGCGACCGCGGAAATCGGATCATGTGGTCTGCGCATGCTCCGGCTTACTCCTCTTTTCCTGTCATCCTCATTTCAACCAATCCGTGCACGAGTGAGCACATCATTGAGCTCCGTGCACAAGAGGATCAGACCTCTGGGGTCACAGCGCAACTTTACTGAGAATTGCTGGTCCAATTAAATTTACACCGGCTAGACTGGGAGGCGAAACATTTAAAAAATGGGTCAGTAATTGAGAGATTATTAACAAGTATTCGTGATTATGCTTAAATGCATACCCACCCCTCTGGTCAAGGTTCCTTTAAATCCAAAACAATGCACCGGCAGAAGACTTAAACCAGCCAAAAGGATTATTCTGACGTGTTTCTCCAACATTCTCCTTATAACTGAGCACGTAAAAGGGAAAGAGGCGCCCTGGTGTAATAAAAGCATCTAAAATCAGCTTAAAATCGAAAAGTGATATGAGGTAGCTTACCTCAATGACGAAACCTCTGTAGTTAATACAAGGGATTTTTATTAGCACAGGCAACGCGTTTCGCGGGTCTCGGCCCGCTTCATCAGGCCAGTAAAAGTGCCTACAATAGCAACAAGAACTCCTCAATATACTTGTACATGTATATCAAACATTATAGTAAAAAATGTTCTACCAAGATCATAAACATTGCATCATATCATATTGATCACATTTTTAGATGCGTTTTTGTACATACATAATGTTTTTTTTATAAATTATTATTATGTAAGAAAGAGTAATACTGATGATAATTGTTAGCAATAAAGATACTAATTGCAATTAGTGATGGGCCGAACAGCCCGCCTGGCGAACCCCCCTGGGTCCCTCACCACCCCCAGGCCGCAATGACCTGGAGCAGCACGCCTGCGCCGCCTGGTGGAGCGCACCCCAGACCACGCCCCCGCCGCCGGGCACCCCCCCACGCACGAGCACGATGCCACTCATGACGTCACGCACATGCGCAGAGAGTGCCCCGCAACAGGAGCACGGCCCAGGACGCGCCCCGCCGGGCAGCGCAGGCGCACCACCCCGACCCGGAAGCAGCAAGAGGCCCATGGATTTAGAGATGCCCGCCGGCGAACGGCTCGGGAAACGCTCGCCACATCTCCAATCGCAATAAAGGAGGAAAACTTAATGTCTCAAAAAAAAAAAGGAGTGGACTGAATAAAAATAATAATTATAATAATAGTCGCTGCTTTATAAAAATAAATAATAAGTATCAACATTGTTGGTAACATTAATAATCCATAGTAAAAGTATATCGCTCATAAAATCATAATAAATCTATCATGAATTTATATAAACACAAATAACAATTAAGACTTGGCCAGCTATTGAATATGAATATACAAATAAGTCAGACTAAGGTGGTATCTCATAGCTACATAAGCTATTCGATCACAGCGCTAGTTGCTCTTTAAAAAATAGACTGGTCACAAATGGCCTAAAAGAAAAGACACAGCATTTCATTGTGCTAAGTTTGAGTATGGTGGGTGAACAGCAGGGGGAGCGTTAGGTGGTCTGATGGAATGAGAGTCAGAGCACTTACCAAATAGAAAATATCATCTAGCATAGGGAGCCTCTGTAGGGGGCTCTGCAGAGCTGTGTTAAATAACTTCTGTAGTGTTTGAACAGGATGCTTGCTGAAAAAGGGGCGGTACTGGAAGTTATTGATGATGTCATCACACAAAGGGCCGCCCACCGGAAGTACTGGCGGCACCATTTTAGTTCTGGGCGATGTATAGGGAAAGGCTATTGAATGCCAGCACTTTGCTGTTCTAATAGAGAACATCCAGATGCTGGGGGGAAAAGGTTTAGTAAATGGACACTAGATGGCAGCAGTGTTAACAATTCTTCAGTATAGATAGTGCTGGAGAAATATTTGGTATTTGTGCTTGTTATAAAAGCTATTCTTTAAACATAGGCGATTGTTAGTAATAGGTGGCTTATAGTGAATTCTCAAGGTTGGTCTGAACTTCACTATCTCAATTGAAACCAATTTTACTAATTACATCATATTAATAATACTAAAATAGTGAATAATAATTATTATGGTAAATTATTACAAAATGCTATAAGTGCATATTGTTGGTATCAGGTGGGGTATCATATTTTGCTCATAGATTTATTAACAAATGTGCATGAAATAATATTTTTTGTTATGAAAAATAGGTTTCATCATTGAGGTAAGCTACCTCATATCACTTTTTGATTTGAACCACTTTGTCGTTTGATATAGCCACAACCAAGCCACAGCGACGTAGATATACTGACCTGCTTGCAGCCCTGTTGTGCAGGAACAGGTGCGCTTCAGAGCGCACCTCCCGGCACTAACAGCTGCAATACTAATTGGTGAAAGGGAAAATGTTCCCTTGTAGCCAATTAGTAACCCCTCCACGGATGAAAGATCACCGCTGTAGCAAACATCGGTGATCTTTCATCTCTCCCCTCGGTGGCCAGATCTGTTAAAAAAAGGATTAGAAAGCAGCCCGACTCACCTTTTCCTGTTCCAGCGATCAGCCTGCAGCCCAAGCCTCTGATCGCCGCTCTACATGAAGCCCTGTGATGCTGAATAGCCAAGTCCCGGCTTGATGACGTCATCAAGCCGGGACCCGGTAACCGGCATCACAGGGTTGCGTGCAGAGCGGCGATCGGAGGCTTGGGCTGCAGGCTGATCGCTGGAACAGGAAAAGGTGAGTCAGGCTGCTTTCTAATCCTTTTTTTTAACAGATCTGGCCACCGAGGGGGCTGCCTGGGTGGGGGGTGGGACATCTGGCTGGCCTTTATGGGGGTTGTTGAACCCCTGGTGGGGGGTGGGGGGTAAAATGTGCAGCTGAGGGGGGGGAGGATAAAGTAAGTGGGGATACAATTTTATTTAATGTGCATAATTTTATACTGGGGGCAGATCTGGCTATAATGGTGGGGGGCCCCTAATCCAGGGGGCACCCGCTAATCCTGAGGGCGCATCTGGTTATAATGGGGGACCACTATTCCTGGGGACACATTTAGTTATAATGAGGGGCAGTAATCCTAGGGATACATCTGTCTATTTATACTGGGAGGTGCCAAACAGAGGACACATCGGGCTATACTGGGGGTGACTGATATTGGGGACACATCTGGCTATAGGGGGGGGGCTCTGATACTCGGGACACATTTTGCTATCTATACTGAGGTACAGAATACTGGTGACATGTTTTTATCTTCTGTGGCACTTCTTATTTTTAAACTGGAATTGATAAAAACTGAGCAAAAATGCATTTTTTTCATTTTTCCCCTCTTTTTCCCATTAAAATGCATAGAAAACTTTTTTGGTCTAGGGACAAAATACCCACCAATGAAAGTCTAGTTTGTCCTGAAAAAAACGATACCTAGATCATTTAGGTGTCGTGAGTAGGGATAAAGTTATGGCTGATTAAAAAGGGACATAGCTAAAACGTCAAAATTGCTCTGGTCAATAAGGGGAAAACAAGGTCTGGATGCGAAGTGGTTAAGCTGATTTTAGATGCTTTTATTACACCAGGGCGCCTCTTTCCCTTTTACGTGCTAAGTATACCCTCGAACACATCCTGTCCGAGGGAAGGTGGCAGACCACCAGTGGAGTCCCCACAGTGGACTCTGTCCCCCTTTTTCCACTAAGAGAGCGACCATCCTTCCGGTTCTGGCTAGGACCACCCCGAGTGGAGTCGGGTTTATTGTCTCCACCTGCTTCCTGTGGTTGGTTGCCCCCAGCAACCTCCCTTTGTGAGTAGTGCTTCTAATTTATTTTCTTTTATTGTGGATGTCATTGACATATTGCACTACTGGGCTCCCGTTTTTTGTCTCCTGTGACTTTTTCTACAGGGTGTTCATCCACCCCTACTACAATTGCTTATAACTGAGCAGACTGGCATGTACTGTCCAGCTGGAAGGGGTGGAGGGAGAGGAGCAGGAGGCACCCTACAGTGTCTGGAGACATAGTAGTCGACTGAAAAACTCCACTACAACTGATTGCTTAACACCTTTAATTTTATGGGCACAAAGGATAGGTGATGCCTATACAAACAGCAAACTGATGACCAAAATCGGTAACAAAACGATAATTTCACTTGTCAAAATATTGATGTCTGCATGTCACTGAATTTCATCTACTGCAAAGCCAATTTAAAAAACATGCATGCCCATGCACTGTTTCCTCATTCATGGAATTTTAAATGTAGAATTAGCTCAAACTAAGACTATATTTAAATTCAATTAGACATATTTTATTTTCTTATCCTCTAAATTTGTTTACTTACTTTTAAGTATTAAAAACATATTTGTACTTTGAAAATTTAAACTTTTTTAGATTAATGTATGATGATGTCTATTTTGATACAGAGATTAACATAAATTAAAAAAGGGTTCCAATATCAGCCCTCCCTCTACGCAATAACAGTTCGAAAAAGGTCCTAAATAAATTAAGATTACAAAAAGCAGTATAAGTGTATACCTTTCTTGAATAAAGTCACATCAGCTATTAGCCTCTAAATGTATTCATCACTTGGGAGTTGGGACTACACATTTTACAGGCTGTCAAACTCTTAATCTACTGCAGTAGATCAAACAGTGCAGTCAGAGTGATTCAAATGTTTGCAACCATCTCGGTTATACTATAGAGGCACGTAGGTGTATTTCATTCATTCTGATAACATTGTCTGACCTGATCAAGTTAGATTAAAAGTATGAAAAATGCAATGTCCCAAGTGCTGAATAAAATGTAAAGAAAATGTAGTTAATGAACAATGTGATTTTTCCTTTTTTAAATATTTTAATAACTAATAATAAATGCATTTTTAATGGTTTCAACATTTCACATTTGTTTTACAAGTTTAAGAGTAACATTATAACACACACAATTTTATGTTTTATAGAATAACATTTACTCGATATTTAGCCTGGTCTGCCATTAAACAAAAAAATAACAAAATGGCCAAAACACTATTAACCAAAATAACATTAAGTGGCTATTTTTACGGAGCTGGGAAAAAAGGGCGCATGCCGCTAGTGGACAAAAAGGGCGCCGCCATTCACTCCCATAATAAATAGCGTTTAATGGGCGCCGGGTAGGAAAAAAGGGCGCCGGAGCTAAATAAAGTTTATAAACGGCGCCAGGAGCTAAATAAAGTTTACAAACGGCGCCCGGAGCTGTTTAATGATTTATAACTGAACTTGTGGTGATTTACGTTTATAAAATGCACCCGTGCCGAATAACGTTTATGAAAATACTAAACATATTTATCTTATTTAAATAATTAAAACATTATTTAAAGTTTTATCCCTTACTGTTTGTAAAACATTATTATTCACAAAATAAAGCGATCAGTACGTAACGTAAATTGCAAAATATTTTTTTAATCCACAATTAGTAAAACATAATTATCCACATAATAAAGGGGGGTCTTAGGTTTAGGCACCAACAGGGGGGTCTTAGGTTTAGGCACCAACAGGGGGGTCTTAGGTTTAGGCATTAACAGGGGGGTCTTAGGTTTAGGCATTAACAGGGGGGTCTTAGGTTTAGGCACCAACAGGGGGGTCTTAGGTTTAGGCACCAACAGGGGGGTCTTAGGTTTAGGCACCAACAGGGGGGTCTTAGGTTTAGGCACCAAGAGGGGGGTCTAGGGGTTAGGGGTAGGTACAGGGAGGGTTACTTAGGCACCAACAGGGGGGTCTTAGGTTTAGGCACCAACAGGGGGGTCTTAGGTTTAGGCACCAACAGGGGGGTCTTAGGTTTAGGCACCAACAGGGGGGTCTTAGGTTTAGGCACCAACTGGGGGTCTTAGGTTTAGGCACCAACAGGGGGGTCTTAGGTTTAGGCACCAACAGGGGGGTCTTAGGTTTAGGCACCAACAGGGGGGTCTTAGGTTTAGGCACCAAGAGGGGGGTCTAGGGGTTAGGGGTAGGTACAGGGAGGGTTACTTAGGCACCAACAGGGGGGTCTTAGGTTTAGGCACCAACAGGGGGGTCTTAGGTTTAGGCACCAACAGGGGGGTCTTAGGTTTAGGCACCAACAGGGGGGTCTTAGGTTTAGGCACCAACAGGGGGGTCTTAGGTTTAGGCACCAACAGGGGGGTCTTAGGTTTAGGCACCAACAGGGGGGTCTTAGGTTTAGGCACCAACAGGGGGGGTCTTAGGTTTAGGCACCAACAGGGGGGTCTAGGGGTTAGGGGTAGGTACAGGGAGGGTTACTTAGGCACCAACAGGGGGGGTCTTAGGTTTAGGCACCAACAGGGGGGTCTTAGGTTTAGGCACCAACAGGGGAGTCTAGGGGTTAGGGATAGGTACAGGTAGGGTTCTGTGTAAGAGTAGGCTTAGGTATAGTTTTAGTAAAATTTTAGTAATAATTACTAATGTATTACAACACTTATTACGAACGTAGTTATATTTATATCATCTTTATAAACAATATTTTCAGATTTTATTATAAGAACAAACCATAAATGACGGTTATTCACAATAATATACAATTATAACAATTAAACATATATTATTGGTTTTTTTATAAACGTAATTATAAGTTTAACTTTTGAAACAGGGAAGATTAACGTTTTCACAATTTCCGATTTCATAGACATTATTTAATGATTTATAATTTTGTTAAACATTATTTGTAAACGAAATATAGCACACTATATTTATAAACCCTATTAATGATTAATTATTATTTAGAGTTTACACCCCGCGCCCTTTTTGTCCAGGCGCCCTTTTTGTACGTACGCATTTTTACTCAGGCAAGCTCCCTTATTGTGCCTTTAGACACCATAGACCTTTAGTATCTCTTCTGTCCATACAGCAAAAAATAAAGATGATTTACTTAAACTAAGCTTTTCTTTATTATATAAACAGAATTCCTGACTCTCATTCTAAAAACTAAAATCGCAATTTTTCATGGCAAACATCGGTTCATAATTGCAATTTACCTTAAAGGACCACTATTGTGAAAAACTGTGGTATTATATATGCATACCTATAGGAGTTTGGTCCAGAGTAAAATGCATGATAAATTACATTTTCTCCTATGTTACTGTCACTTACAGTATGTAGTAACAATCTGACAAATCTGGCATGTTTTGAACTAGTCCATCGTCTCAAGGTTTTTTCATTTTCAAAAGTACTTACTGAATGGTAGTTACTCAAAATATTTTCATTTTTGGTGGTTCTTCACAACAGAACTTAAAAGATAAAACTAATACATGAAATAGACTCATTACATGCAAAGCAAGGTATTTCAAGCCTTTATTTGTTATAATTTTAATGATTATGGCTTACAGCGTATGAAAGCCTCACAATCTCAGACCATTACAATATTGTGAAAATGGTCAATATTCTAGGCTCAAAGTGTCAAACTCTAATCAGCTAATTATTTCAAAACATCTGCAAAGGTTTCCTATTTCATATATAGGTTTCACCTTTTAAGTTGAAATACTGAAATAAATGGACTTTTGCATGATATTCAAATTTTTTTGAATTTCACCTGTATTATCTGTATTTTTTGCAGTCTGGTTCAGACTGACTCCACAGCGCTCACTCTATGCACAACAAACTAAAATATTAGGAGATAAATTATCAATGCTGTAAATTCTATTTTGTTTGCCTAGAAATATCCAGCATTCCCTTTGAAGCCATGATTTATGAAGTGAAGGATCTAGTATTTATTCATATAAAAGTATGTTTTGAAATAAAATACATTAGCCTCACCACTGCATTAAAATGTCTTGGCTTAGTCATTCGACCTCATTTTATGTTCTAGAACTGACCGTGTTTACAAGCATTAAAGGTAGTTACATGTAGACTTAGCACAGGAAATGCTATAATCAACTTTTTGATGTCTAGTAGCCACAAAAATACTGTTCAAGTAGTTCCTTACATTATTTCTACTACATGCTGTAATTAAATAGGGATAAGCTTGGCATGCACACAAGTATGGGTTTGCAGTGTTCATTTGCAATTCCCTATTTACATAAAGGTTTGCGCTGCATTTGTGCTGGGGAAATGTATTCATCAGAATGAGCTGCCTGTTTTTCAACATGTTTCGTTTGGCTAATACCAATGGCAACCACCAAGCCAACTTTAAGACAAAAATGGAAAGAAGACCGAGAGTCCAATCTGGTGCATTATGTTATGTTGAGTATAATGATAAATTGTTCGAGTAAGAGTAATACTCACAAGTGTGGGCTATCACCAAGACAACCACTGAAAGGACAGGTGGGGATCACAACTCTGTTCCCACTCAGGTTAAAAAGTTACTATCTACAGCTGCAAAGATTTCAGGGATACACCCTTCCACCAAAGGTGAACAACCGTAAATTGTTAGCGAAAGTAAAAGAGGCATCAATCAGCATAATATATGTTAAAAACTGTTTAATGGGAGGTAGTGGTGGACTTATTTCCAGGTAATTGGACAATTCAATGCCGATTTTCAAAATAGAACTTTATTAAATAAGAAATAAAGATATAACGTAAAACTCCACTGCGACGCGTTTCCCGCTTCCTCGGGCAAAAATTAGTGGAGCATCTGTAAATCCATTCGATACTGCCACTAGGGCTTATTTTCAGGGAGGGCTTATATTTCAGGCATACTGCTGGATATCTGCTAGGGCTTACTTTAGGGGTAGGTTTTACTTTCGGGGAAAGACGGTAGTAGCCAAGACAATACTTTACAAGTAGTTCTTTACAATATTTTAATTCAATGGGGATTGTTTTCATGTCCTGCATCCAGTGTGTTGTCCAAAGTGGAATTCAGTGCAGCAGGAGATGTTAAAAAAATGAATCCTCCTCTCCACTGACACTCTAGCATCTATCAGAATCAATAAAGTTTGGATGCAGTATGAAAAAGACCCTCTTATAATATTGATGGATGTAATGTTTTATGGAGTTTCATGTTAGTTAAAAAGAGAAATGTAACAACATCTTTTGGCAAGAATGAATGTTTTTCTTATTTGCACTCTATAATTTGTCCTTATGAATACTGAGGCCCATATGCAATTCATGTTTTCACCTGAGTTTTCTCCTAGGTGATATTTTGAAACTTGTCAATAAAATGTCTTTTAAGCCACCAGAAAGCAAGAAAATACGCAAAATAATTTTGATAGTACTATTTCACATACGTTTTGGTACTTTTTTAGTTGAAAAGTGCTGAAAAGTTGTTTTAAATCGAAGATGAAAAATTATCTCCTGGGAGAAAAGTCAGGTGAAAAAGTGAATTGCATATGGGCCTGAACCTTTTAGTTGTCCATAAAATATTATAATCTCAATTTCTCTCTGCTGTTTTCTACTTAATAAAATCTTGTTGTTGGTTCAACATACCTACAGGCACTTGGGTTAGCCCCTGGCTAATCTCATTCAGGGGTCCCCAAAATAGTGGTGAATGCACACATAATACTCAACAATAAATCTTGGAAGTGAATGTATCTTATGTTGCCTAATGCCTATTGAACTAGAGGCCAAAAACGTGGATGCACATGAACATAGTAAGTAGTGATTATCAGGGTACCCATGTTACTGTGTTTACCGAATGGGTGTAGCAATCACCCCTGCAACTCCTGCCATTGCAGGGGGCCCAGAGGCTTTGGGGGCCCTTAATCCTCCTTCCTCCTCTTCCCCAACTGCAAGTGCAGCCAATTAGCAAAAAAAATCCTCCCCATTTACTTACAAATTCTGTGTGCAGGAGCGTGTGTAATTTTTTCCCGTTTCCAGGCACTGCTTCACAGCAGAACACTCATTGCTGCCATTCGCCAGCTCCTGATCACGTGACCCGCATGGGGTTTGGGGACCAAGGGGGCCCCATGCTATCATTTTTGCGGGGGGCCCTATTAAGTCTAGTTAAGCCCCTAGTTTACTGAATCAACTATTACAGGGAAATGGTAGTCCAGTTAAACAGCTGGTTAATCATTTCCATGTTTAACAGGCTTGGCAGATATATGTAGAGCAATATTTAAAGGGGCCTTGACTCAAACTTACATGACGCCAGGGGATACAAATAACACTTCCAATAATGCACCTGTTCTTGGGAGGCAAGTTGCCTGATCATTTTGTTTGGGAAGGGGTATACTGCCTAAGTATAATGTTTAAAGAGAACCAGAGCTAATGAAATGAAACGCTGTTATACATACCTGGGGCTTCCTCCAGCCCCATACGCATGGAGAGCTCCCACACCACCATCCACCGATGCCCGCATCTAGGAGAACCGGGACCCCGCTCTGCCGCCAGTCAGAGCCAGTCTAGCGTAGCAGAGGTGTGCTCTTTGCGTATCTCTGCAGCAGTGTATGGAGAGATACGTAGAGGGCGCACTTCTCCTGCGTAGCGCGGCTTCGATGACGTCACTGACGGGAGCAGGTTCTCCTAGATGCGGGCAGCGATGGATGGCGGCGTGGGATCGATCAGTGCGTATGGGGCTGGAGGAAGCCCCAGGTATGTATAACAGCGTTTCCTTCCATTAGCTCTGGTTCCTTTTAAGGAGATATGCTAAAAGGCTAAAAACCCACCTCTTTGGCCAAGCCTTTGAGACTGCACAACACAGGGTCACACCACTTTTTAAATTATTATTATTAATATTTTGTTTGCGTGATATGCCTGTCTAATGATGTTTTTAGTTTCTAGAAATGGTTATTGGGAAAAAGTACACACAGTGTCTGTTTTGTTACATATTTGTTACAGATACTGCTAATCTTCCTACCTCATCTAATAACTTATTATTATTATTATTATTATTATTATTATTATTATGACACAACGCTGAAACTTCGTTTTTGACAAACAAGTCTTTATTTTGTGATAACTGAACTCTGCAAGCTCCCAAACCCTGAACATCAAACACCCACAAATGTTTTATGGTATAAAAGGAAGAATGATATAAATTCAGTTGTTTTCGGTTATTGCCGACAAACAAAATATATTGTGTGATAAAGATTTTTAGCACAAGAGAGTGGTCATAGTTCACACATATTCCCTTTCACAGTAAGTCGGTACTGTGTATGTGCTTCATACAGTAACTGCTTTGCAAGTTTAAAAAAAGCCAATAATAGAATGAAAAGGAAACAAGGAAATTATCATTCAACATGTACAAAAAAGGTTTGGCAGATTAGTCTCTTCATAGGAGATTTTGATCAGTGTCTCCAGCTTTCTCTATCCAACTGCTGCCTGTCCTCTCTGCATCTTCAGGGAGAGAAGAAAATCCTCTATTTTTTCAACAGAACACATCATTAGGTAGTAGCCCAGCAACACACCTGTACAGCACTTGGCTCTGGACTGTCACTTGAGGAATTGAGTCCATATCCCTGCAGGTAAAAATCATTGTGTGTATATGCACCTTAAGGTTCTATGAGCTGAAAATCACCAGAAACTTAATTAACCACATAAGTAGCCCTGCATTAACCTTTTAACAGCCCCTTGCCCGGCTAAACTCAGGCTGCCTTACACACAGTAAATAAAGCGTGGCATAGGAGTGATTGATATTTACCTGATCTGGATGCTGGATTGGCTCTCATCTTGCAGGATTGGCTCTCTTTTTCCACTGCCAAGCGACACTGTCGTGCTGACATCATCCTCCAGCTCCTGATCACATGATATGACATGTGACAGGGACCCCGAATGAGGATGTCAGTATTACAGAGCTGTTCTGTGGTGGGAGAGTAGATCTTGCGTCTGTATCTGGAAAATATCAAGCAATTCCTGCGCCACTCTGCATTAGGCTGGGGAATAAGTTTTTCCTTTTTGCATGTAGTCATCTTTTTCTTGACTATGCAAAAAGGAAAAACTTATACCTCTTAGGCTGGGGAGGAAAATAAATAGCGCCATAGTACACATCTGAAAAAATCCAGCAGTTAAAAGGTCAATCTTCACATGAGAATATGCATGGTAACTAATATTCTTGCTCAAACTCGGTAGCAGATGAAATAGAATTAGGGTCTCTGTTGTGAGCTACGTCAATTGCAGTCACTGATGTAGTGGAAAAGGCCATGGCTCCATGACCTATGGAAAAATGTTGCTGAGGGAGGAAAAATTTTGCCCAGTGGAGTTTTTTTATTTGGCCTTTAGATATGCTTTAAAGCACATCTGAAATGAGATGCATATGGAGGTTGACAATTGACCCTGAACAAGCATGCTGAATAGATGTTTCTGACTGAAGTCTGACTAGATTAACCACATACTTGTTTTGTGATTCAGACAGTACTGATGCCAAAAAGTTCAGCAGGATTTCCAAGCAACTGGTATTGTTTAAAAGAAAATAATAATGTCAGCCATTATAAGCTTCTTGTTTCAGGTCAGGTATACTTTAAAGTTCACACACACTGAATCATTCCACATTCTTGTAGTAGACAAAAATGTTATTCTGCCAATTGTAATTCCTCTTTTTTTTCAGTTTGTTGCAGAGAATAAAATACAGGCTGAACAAAGGCATAAGAGGCTCATGCTCTTATGATTAGACAGATAAAGAGACTGCCTTGAATCAAATAAACTGCCTGTGAAAGGAAACCAGATAAGCACTAAAGCACATCAGAGTCGGAAAACACAGCTGCTCTCGCACTGACTCTTCTTGGGTAGAGTGGCTTTGGTTGAAGGTCCACCATACAGTCTGTTAAAATGATGTATACAATACAGTGCTGGTTGCTCATCATCTGAACATAGTACTTTTTATCCCTTCAGAGTACAGAAACAAAGTCATGGTTAATCTCTCTACAAATTAGTTGATATAAGCTTTTCCACCAGATAAGAGGCACAGACTTTTCTGAAAATAAAAAAAAAAAAAATTGGCTAATTTCATTTCAATTTTGACTGTGTTCAAAGTGAATATATATATTGAAGTTCCTTTAGCAGTTCGTAAAAGTCCAGTTATGAAGTCAAAAGCTGTCTAACAAGAGTAATGAAGTCAATGACCATCTGTATGTATTCAAAAATAGCAGACAATAGGCCTGATTCTCTTCACTTTTTCTCCTAAGTTTTCTCCTAGGAGATTCTTTTCATCTTCTTTTTAAAATAACTTTTCAGCACTCTGCAATTGAAAAAGTACAAAAAGTAGGTGAAAAGTACTGCTAAAATTATTCAGAGTATTTTCTTGCTTGCTGGTAGCCTAAAAGGCATTTTATTGATAGGATGTGCAATATCACCTAGGAGAAAACGTAGGAGAAAAAGTGAAGAGAATCAGGCCCAATGTGTTTATAATATGGAAAACACGAGAAAAAAACTAAAAATCCAATTTGGATGGGATTATAGTTATGGTTAAAACTAAAAGTCCATACCATGCATTGCACACAAAGTGCAATCTAAGTTATGTACACAATTTGCACGTTGCTGGTGGAACATGCGTTATGCAAATGGTGCAGCATGTGTCATACTAGCAACGTCTGCTTTGTGTACATATAGCAAGTTGTGCTAAATGCACAATCCACATTATGTTGTCATTGCAAACACGGATGAGATTACCATGCATGGTGCAAGGCAATTTAACCATAGTTTGTTGAATAAACTCATGGTTTATGTAAATATTATACAATTGTGTGCTTGTGTTCAAAGAGGTTTTACGATTATTATGAAAACCTAAGATAACGTACTGCTGCTGTTATGATCACTGGAAAAGCAGGACTTTCTCAGAAAGGATGAATCCTCTCACTGGAGTAGTGCTTAGATTAAAATAAGTACATGATCATTACAATGAAAGGGAACAAGTGGAATGAGAAGGCGGCTTAAAAATAAATGAGTCTAAATGCAGTGTCCCAGCCAGGAAATAAAAGCAAGACTTTCTGTATTATATCTACACACTGCTCAAAAAAATAAAAGGAACACCAAAAAAAGGACATCCTAGATCTGAATGAATGAAATATTGTTATTAAATACTTCATTCTTTACATAGTTGAATGTGCTGACAGCAAAATCATACTAAAATTATCAATGAAAATTAAAATTTATCAACCCATGGAGGTCTGGATTTGGAGTCACACTCAAAATTAAAGTGGACAAAAAACACTACAGGCTGATCCAACTTTTATGTAATGTCGTTAAAACAAGACTAAATGAGGCTCAGTAGCGTGTGTGGACTCCACGTGCCTGTAAGACCTTCCTACAATGCCTGGGCCTGCTCCTGATGAGGTGGCAGATGGTCTCCTGAGGAATCTCCTCCCAGACCTCAACTAAAGCATCCACCAATACCTGGACAGTCTGTGGTGCAATGTGGCGTTGGGGGATGGAGCGAGACATGATGTCCCAGATGTGCTCAATTAGATTCAGGTCTGGGAAACAATAGGGCCAGTCCATAGCATCAATGACTTTATCTTGCAGGAACTGCTGGCACACTTCAGCTACATGAAGTCTAGCATTGTCTTGCATAGGACTAGGAGGAACCCAGGGCCAACCGTACAGCATATGGTCTCACAATAGGTCTGAGGATCTCAACTCGGTGCCTAATGGCAATCAGGTTACCTCTGGCGTGCACATGGAGGGCTGTGCGCCCCCCCAAAGAAATGCCATCCCACACCATTACAGACCCACTGCCAAACCGGTCATGCTGGAGGATATTGCAGGCCGCAGAATGTTCTCAATGGCATCTCTAGACTCTTTCATCCATGAAGAGCACAGGGTGCCAGTGGCAAATTTACCAATCTTGGTGTTCTCTGGCAAATGCCAAATGTCTTGCACGGTGTTGGACTGTAAGCACAACCCCCAACCGTAGACCTCGGACCCTCATACCGCCCTCATGGAGTCTGTTTCTGACCATTTGAGCAAACACATGCACTTTACTGAGGAGGTCATCTTGCAGGGCTCTGGCAGTGCTCCTCTTGTTACTCCTTGCACAAAAGCGGAGGTAGCGGTCCTTTTGCCTAAGGCCTACTACGGCCTCCTTCCACTATGCTGACAGACACAGCAAACCTTCTTGCCACAACTCACATTGATGTGCCATCTTGGAAGTGCCATCTGCACTATCTGAGCCACTTGTGTGGGTTGTAGACTCATGCTACCACTGCACTGGTCAGAGATACCCCAGTATGCCCTCTGTCATCTCATTAGGAGTATATCCCAATGTTGTTGCGTAGGGCCAAGGACACGTGAGGGCCATACAAAATAAGTACAATTTTGAATTGATACACTAACATTTTGACGAATTAGACTAGCCTACTCCATCAGTTTTTCACTTTGAATTTTGGGGGTGTCTTTGAATTCAGCCCTCTGAAGGCTGACATTCTTTTTTTTTTCCAATCAAATGATGTTGCATCATTCATTTCTAGCACATTATTCAAACCATATCAGTATAGATATTCACAATCATTTTTGAGATCTTATGTGTTTTCTTAGTGTACCTTTCATTTTTTTAAGAAGTGTTTTAAATACAATAGCGTGTACACAGGCCTTTCGCAGGTGTGTCAAGGTTATTAAAGTGGGATTGTCACCATAAAAAATCAAATTTCAACAGCAACTGGTCTGAGTGTATTAAGTGATAAAGATGCAAATCCTGCATTGAAAACTTTCAAAACTTTTTCTGCTGTTATGATTTGGAGTTATCAAATACCTTAGGAGCACTGGCCTTTTAATAGCCATTGCCATTCAGCTGCATGCTGGGGGTTATTTTTATCTATAATATTTTCCTCCTCTTCTCTTTATCTCCCTGCCTAGCTGCCAAGCTGAAACATTATCCTCTGCTGACCTGTGTTTACAAGCAAGGCTGAGGTGACTCAGCGATTGGAGGAGAAAATAAAAAAAAAAGATAAGGGAAGAAATGACATCAGTATTTAGCCTCAAACGGTGGGCAAGGAACAGAATCCTCTTCATTTACTATATAAAAATCACTGAAATCAAAATATGGGCAGTACAATACATGTGTTATGTAAGTAGATACTGTAAGTATTTATCTACTTATATGTGTGTTTTTTCCCTGGCATAGTATGGCTAAGCCTCCTGCTTTCAGAATGCTGTACCTCTCCTTCACTTCAGCATCACCCCCATAGGTGCCTTAATGAGCCCAAAATTTTACAGGTCCCACACATTTCTTGTAGGTAGAATGCTTCCTCATTTCCATGTGTAATTGTTATGCCTCCACTTTTTCTTCTGTAAGGGCCTGAGCCCACTAACTCAGTTGAACGCAGTTGTGTCCGCTTTTCAGCATCTGTAACATTGATGTGTTTCTGAAAAGCGGACACAACTGCGTACAACTGCGTTAGTGGGCTCAGGCCCTCATGAAAGTGATGACATTCCTTTTGATACTGCCTTTATTTTATTTTTTTTCTATCACTCCCATCCCCCTTATACATAGTATCAGTGACACTAATTAGTGACATAGTGCAGTGACTAAAGAGGTTGTGTAAAGACATTTGGCTTGGTAAAAAAAAGAAGACAATAAACTCCATTTTAAACCTTTACATATTTGTGTATCTACAAATATGTGCATGCTAAGTTTATAAATGCATGCTAGTCAAGCAGGAGAGGCTGGTAATATTCCAGAGTAAGCAACTGGCTTTCTGCTCGCCTCCAGGCATCTGTCATTATCAGGACACATAAACAATTCATTTGGCAAAGTAAATCATTATACTCTCCACTGCATGACTGCTGCCAGCTGCTAGCAAGGGATACTTTGATATCACAGCCATGCTTATCTGCCAGCTATGCTTATGGACCTATTTTCTGGCACATCTTATTAGTGCTTGCACTGCTTGGTATAAGTAACGTTTGTTGTAAACCAAAGCAATAATGATAGAACTTAGTAGTATTCATACAAATAGCTTTTCATTTGCTTTTGTTGGATTGCCAGGTGGGACACTGCTGGTGCAAACATTGATTCATCTGAAGTGATGAGCACAGATTTCGCCTATACATAATTTTACATCATAATTTGCAATTACGATGCAAAATCGTTTTTCAAAAATTTAGGAAAAATTGTTATTTATTTCATATTTAAACATAATCAGGAACGCTTATTTTGCAATTTCATGTAATTTTCATGTAATTTTGTGCCAACTTTAGCAGTTGATAGCAAAGCCCCCATTGATGCTATCATCACCCAAATTGCTATGTATGTTGATGGGAACAGTAGAAATAAGTAAGGTAGGCATTTTTCAAAAAGACCCTGTAGTTTTTGAGATCATCGATTTTGAAAATGCAAAGGAAAAATGTTTTTTTAACTGTCATTTTTGTCAGCTTAACCTTTTGCCCCAGGACCGCCTAACGCCAATTGGCGTAAAGTCCTGGGGCTCTGTTTTGCAGGAGATCGCGCGCAGGGTGTGCGCGTATCTCCTGCTTGGGGGGCGGAGTTCTGCCCCGCCTTCAGTCTCCGAGCGGCTATTGCCGCTCTGGAGACTGTTAGACGGCATGATCACCGTCTATTTAGACTGTGCAGCGCTGCGATCAGCAGCAGCGCGGCACTGGGGACAGCCATGTGACACGGCTGTCCCCCTGGGGGACAAGAGAGCGGTCGGCTCTCATAGGCAGAAGCCTATGACAGCCGATTGCAGTAATTGGCTGGCTGTGGGGAGGGAGGGAGGGAGGGAGGGAAGGGAGTTAAAGAAACAGTGTTTTTAAAAAAAAAAACACGTACAATAATATTTATTAAAAAAACAAACAAACATGGGAGGAGCGATCAGTCCCCACCAACAGAGAGCTCTGTTGGTGGGGAGAAAAGGGGGGGGGGATCACTTGTGTGCTGTGTTGTGCGGCCCTGCAGCTTGGCCTTAAAGCTGCAGTGGCCAATTTTACTCAAAATGGCCTGGTCACTAGGGGGGTTTAGCCCTGCAGTCCTCAAGAGGTTAAATTTATTTTTCTTTTGTCTCAAAAGCTAGAAGGTCTTTATGAAAAGTTATTTTTTCCCACCATACCCCTTAACAAACGTAGCCATTTTGGTGATGATAGCATGTATAGGAGTTTTGCTATTAACCGCTAAAGTCATAAAGTCAGCACAAATTTACGCACAATTTAGTGTACTTAAGTGAAATTACGAATGGATAACACAAAATCAACTGAATTCCCAAATGATAATTACGTATGGCTGCAATTGCAGAATTTTAATTAGCGGATTACGATCATCACTATTCATCTGCATTATACTGAAAACTTCGCTATCTTCGAAATAGCTGATGCTTATAAAAGGGATTGGCTATCTGTGTCAATATGATTTAACTTGATGTACAATCAATGCTCTATTGGTATAGAGACTGATTACTGGATAATGGTTACCTCTAAACGTGGAGACCTATAGGGTCCAATGTTTTTGCTGGGCACCTTGCATCACTTATTGTCTCAAGGATTCATTATAACATTTTTTTTTCAATTGACAGCCACCCTCTCCAGCATACCTATGAAATAGCCGCCAGGAGATTTGGGTGCAGGCTAAAGCTGATATACAGCTCACCTTGCTCCTGCACAAGTCCTGGCGGCACTAATTACTATTCCCCCTCCAGGGCGCTGTGGATGGTGGGGAATTATGTCATTCGGCTTCCAGCTATTGCTGGAGGCTGAATGACAGTGTCATAAAAGTAATTTAAGCCCCATTTTTTGACGGCGCCAAATTACTGAGCGCCACAATAGCCATAATACCTAATATGGCCTATGGTAGCACTGGCTGTGCCCAAATCTCCTGCGCAAATGGAGGCTCTGTATGGCTGATATTGTGGTGAACCCCCCCCCTCCCCCACAGTGTGATGTCAGCACTAGGGTACTGACATCACACTGTTGGAGCCTTGTTGCACTGTGGGAAAAAAAACCCTGTTTCCAACTGCCATAAAAGTAGCATCTCCTTCCACAAAAAAGTAGCATCTCCTTCCGTAAATCAGGGTGAAGAAAGATTTTACAATGGACAAACATTGACTAAATCATTTATAAATAATTATTGTAAAAATGAAGCACTTTTTTTCATTACGTTATTTTCACTGCACTTCCTCTTTAACACCTTTTCCCAATGTAGGCTGGTAATCCCATTCCCTGAGCAAAAATGTGCTCCTCAGAGATACGGTGGTCCTCTCATGGCAGAATTTTTACCTCACTAACTTCAGTGGCAGTTGTACTTGAGTACATTTGGGTTTCTAATGTGAGCAGATGTGCAAGCTATTCTGGCCATGTTTGAGCAACACCAAAAGTGAGTCCCAAATTCTACCAGAAAGTACAAAATTACAAAAATTACACATTCCCGATGGAAAGATTTTTCCTACTTACCATTTCCATTAACATTATTTCAGGGGTGGGAAGTAAGAGACATCACAAGACAAGAAAAATAACATTTATATCACGCTTTTCTCATGGTGGACTCGAATCGCCAGAGCTGCAGCCACTAGTAAGGACAAGCTCTATAGGCAGTAGCAGTGTTAGGGAGTCTTGCCCAAGGTCTCCTAATGAATAGGTGCTGGCTTATGCTAGGTATAAACGATGCAATTTTCTGACATTTACTGTCAGATCAATTATTTCCAACATGTCCAATCTGATTTCCAATCAGATTGGATATTCCAATCATACTGTATATACACTAGGTTATATTTATGTATTCATTATTTATTATTTCTAGAGATATAGGTCTTTTATATATTTTATTATATTATATATCATATGGTTGTCAATCAATCACTTATTGGAGTGCATTTTATTCTGCATCCATTTTCATTTTTTATTTTTTTATTTTTTATCTTCTACAGCTGCTTGCACTTGAATTATTTGATTGATTGATTGATTGATTGATTTATCATTCATCAATTATTAATTTTTTCACATATAGATTGTGTTTTTTGAATTTTTGTGCAGATTATCTTTTATGACATATATCTATTGATTCATCCTATTAGTCATAGTCACATTAGCTACTATATTTGTATTATATTATTATTATTTTTATGTCCATATGTCTTGTATATTGTAAAAGCACTAAGCACCTCTCTTTGATGCTTATAGGTACTTTACTTGGCCTGAGGAAGTGGGCTAGATCCCATGAAATGCATTGCCTGTGCTTATTATCTCTAATAAATTATTCTATCGTAAGTGATTGTCGTCTGTGAGGTAAGCCACCTCATCTTTTTCATTTTAGTGCTTTTAGAGTGTTTTATACTTACTGGGTGCCTCTTCACCCTCCTTGCTGCCTATACTCTCCTCGCTTTATAGTGAGGGGAGTCTCATACACCAAACCTGAGGTGGACTTCCGTCACCTCGCATAGGTTAGAGTGTTGAGTTTTTTCTAGAGAGCAACTGCCTCCAGGACTGCTGGTATACCTGAGGGGAGTCAGGTTTAATACACTCCACCTGCCTGAAGTGGTCGGTTGCCCCTTTTTTGCAACCCACCTTTGTGAGTATTCATTTGTCAATTACCTTCTCAAATATTCATTAATTCACCCATTTGGGCTCCCGTTGTCTTTGTGTTTTTTCCTTCAGTATCTTATACCATTCTTAGACTGTTAATCACAGGGTTCTCAAACATGCCACACTTGGTCACTGGGTGACTGGGATTAAGATTCAGGAAAGTGGGTGGAGCCTAAAACAGCCAATCAAAATTCACCTATTGATTTTCAAGGAGAATATTTAAACTGCTGCCATTTTTACACTATTTATGGCAGAGGCTTCAAACTTTGCTGCAGTCGGTCATTGGGGGACTGGAGTTCAAATTCACTAAAGCGGTGGGGCCACAAACAACCAATCAGATTTCTTTGCTGGATAAACTGCTTCCATTCACACAATTTTGATGCCAGGAACCTTAAAGCTCACAAACTTGGTCATTGAGTGATTGTGTGTCAAGGTTACAAAAAGTGGGCGAAGGCAAAAACAAATTTCACTGGTCAAATATAAACTGCAGCCATTCTAAGGGCCTGTACACACTGCTGAGCTTGCGCTGCATTTTTAAAATCGCATGCAATTTTTAAATCGCAAAGCCTTCATGAAAATAGAAAAATCGCATCGCACCAGTGTGTACAGGTCTTCACGATTTTCATGATTTTTCAAAAGACCTTGCTTTTAAAAAAATGCATGTGATTTTAAAAGCGCAGCGCAAACACAGCAGCATGTACAGGCCCTGTTAATGTCAGGGTTCTCAAACTTTGCACAATTGGTCACTGGGTGACTGGGATTAATATTCAGGAAAATAAATGGAGCTTACAGCAGCCAATCAAAATTCACCTGTTGATCAAGGGGAAAATTTAAATTGCTGCCATTCTTAAACTGTTAATAGCAGATGCCTCAAACCTGGTACAGTTGGTCACTGGGTGACTGGGGTTCAAATTCAGAAAGGGGGCAGAGCCACAAACAGCCAATCAGATTTGATTAATTTTAATAGGAATATAAAAATTTTTGATACCAAGGACACCAACGCTCATAAACTTGGTAATTGAGTACAATTGGGGGAAGAGGCACCCTAGTTGTATAAAAGCATCTAAAAACTGTAACGATAGGTGTCAGCAACCAGAGAGAATCTGATTATTGATCTGCAGTATCACCAAGAATACAGATCTATACCCGATTATGGATGATCTGCAGAATCACCAATAATACAGATATAGTACTAACCTCTAGACACCTGAAGCGTGTAAGTGTTTGGTGTAACAGTAGGAATTGAACCACCGGGGTAGCAGGTGGTCCAATAAGTAGAGAAAGACTCTACTGCAGTCAAGGGCTCCAGGAGGGAGAGTCCCCGACTGGTTTTGCAGCAGGGCCCCCCTCTGAGGAGCAGGGGACCCCTGCAGGAGGACTGAGCACCCAAATGGTGGGTGACAGCCAGAAGGGTCGGGCAGGCCGGGTCGGCAACACACAGGCAGATAAAGTACAGAGACAGGAGACTGATTCGGTAACCAGGGACAGGTAGGGTCGGCAACAGTAGATCAGATGTGCGAAGGTACCGAATCAGAAAACAGAAGAGAAGTCAGGAGAGATACAATTCATAAACAGATATCCAATAATGCCTAGTCTAGAGTGTGAGGTCCGTGGTCTCACACCCAGGGACTGGTCTAAGGAATAACACAGATGATATACAATATTCCTAGTCTGGGGTGTGAGGTCCGTGGTCTCTACACCCTTGGACTGGTCTAAGGAATAACACAGATGATATACAATATTCCTAGTCTGGGGTGTGTGGTCCGTGGTCTCTACACCCTGGAACTGGTCTAAGAAATAACACAGATGATATACAATATTCCTAGTCTGGGGTGTGAGGTCCGTGGTCTCTACACCCTGGAACTGGTCTAAGGAATAACACAGATGATATACAATATTCCTAGTCTGGGGTGTGAGGTCCGTGGTCTCTACACCCTGGAACTGGTCTAAAGAATAACGCAGATAATATACAATATTCCTAGTCTGGGGTGTGAGGTCCGTGGTCTCTACACCCTGGAACTGGTCTAAGGAATAACACAGATAATAATACAGTGAACTGGCTAAGTGTGGATTCCCAGGTCCTCCTGGTTCCACCACACTAAAGGATCTGACTAAGGTCTGAGTGCTAACACATAGGTATTCACAACGCCAGACAACCAGCAACTGAACAGCAAGAGATATATATAGTAAAGCACTCCACAGCGCTGCCCAGCTCCCATCAACCAATCACCGCCTCGATCAGCTGACCCTTCTCCTATTGGCATAAAGATCCTGTCTTGCAGTGCGCGCGCGTAGCTCTCCATCTGTGTGCACTACTAGGTCCAGACAAACCAGTAGCATGTTGCTGCGGGGAAACCGTTGCTCTGTGCGCGGATTCCGCCGCCTCACTGCCAGAACGCGCGGCGGTTTCTCCGCAATCCGTCACAGTAAAGCCCCCCCCCCAAGGAGTGGACTCGGGACACTCTCCACCAGGCTTCCCAGGATGTAAGCCATGGAACTCTTTCGTTAATTCTTCCGCATGCATTCGACAATCTGGCACCCAAGATCTCTCCTCTATGCCATATCCCTTCCAGTGGACCAGATACTGCACAGAATTCTGCACCAGACGAGAATCCATAATCTTTTCAATCTCATACTCTGGTTGGTCATCCACCAACACGGGGGGGGGGGGGGGGGGAGGAGTCCACCTGTACTGCTGGTTTTAACAGGGACACATGGAACGATCTCACACCTTTCATACTGGCTGGGAGATCAACAGCATACGTGACATTATTAATTTTCTTAGCCACTGGAAAAGGTCCTATAAACTTAGGGCCCAGCTTGGGTGACAATTGCTTTAAGGCCAAGTGACGAGTGGACACCCACACCAAATCTCCTGGATAGAAACTCCACTCTACAGACCGATGTTTATCTGCCTGCTTCTTCTGGGTTTGGAAAGCTTTCCCTAGGTCCCTCTTAACCATTCCTCAAATCTCTTTCAGAGCCCTTTGCCAATCTTTCAAAGCTGGAAACGGAGTAGATGCAACCGGCAAGGGAGCAAACTTAGGTGATCTCCTTGACACCAGCTGGAATGGGGAGAACCCTGAAGAAGAGCTCTTCAGGTTGTTGTGCGCAAACTCTGCAAACGGCAAAAACTTTACCCAATCGGTTTGCGCATCAGCAACATAACACCTGAGAAATTGTTCCAGAGATTGGTTAACTCTCTCGGTCTGACCATTGGTCTGTGGGTGATAGCCTGATGAGAACGCGAGTTCCATGTCTAATTGATGGCAAAAGGCCCTCCAAAATTTTGAAACAAATTGGACTCCCCGATCTGACACTACATTTTCCGGAATGCCATGCAGCCGGAAGATGTGTTGGATGAAGAGATCAGCCAATTCCTGGGCCGAGGGGAGTCCTTTCATAGGGACAAAGTGTGCCATCTTACTGAAACGGTCCACTACCACCCAAATGACTGACTTGCCTTCAGACCGAGGGAGTTCACCCACAAAATCCATGGAAATATGAGTCCAGGGTTCATTGGGGACTGGCAAGGACTGTAAAGTGCCAACGGGGGCCTGACGAGAGGGCTTACTCCTCGCACATACCGCACTCTCTCTTACAAACTCCTTACAATCTGTAGCCAAAGTAGGCCACCAGGCACATCTAGCTAATAGATCCTGAGTTCTGGTGGCTCCAGGTTGACCAGCATTCTTGTGAGAATGAAAGAATTGTAGGATTTGTAAGCGGAAAGGCAGTGGCACAAACATGACCCCCTCAGGCGTCCCCTCTGGAACATCCTGTTGGTAGGGACTCAAAGTGGCTGTCCAATCTCTCCATGTCTCAGTGGCTGCCAAAACTACCTTTGGGGGTAGGATGGTCTCAGGGGCTGCAGGCTGCACTGACTCGGGCTCAAAACACCTGGAGAGAGCATCGGCCTTGACATTCTTACTTCCGGGAGTATACGTGATTACAAATCTAAATCTTGCAAAAAACAGGGACCACCGGGCCTGGCGAGGGCTAAGTCTCTTAGCCCCCTCATTATACTCCAAATTTTTGAGATCTGTGTAAACTGTGATAATGTGTTCTGCACCCTCTAACCAGTGTCGCCATTCCTCAAAAGCTAAGCTCCCGGTTGCCGATGTCATAGTTTTTCTCGGCGGGTGAAAATCTGCGAGAAAAGTAGGCACATGGGTGCAGCTTGCCCTGCAAGCCTGACTTGAGACAACACAGCTCCCACCCCCACCTCCGAGGCATCAACCTCCACGATGAAGTGAAAGGCGACATCAACATGCCTCAGTATCGGGGCAGAACAAAACAGTTTTTTTAAGGTTGAAAAGGCCGCATGAGCCTCTGGTGACCAGTGATGAGTGTCAGCCCCTTTTCTGGTGAGACTGGTGAGAGGGGAGATGATAGTAGAGTACCCCTTAATGAACCTTCTGTAGTAATTGGCAAACCCCAGGAATCTCTGAAGTGCCTTCAGCCCCACAGGCTGAGGCCACTCCAGGACAGCAGAAACTTTCCCTGGGTCCATCGAGAGACCAGAAGTGGAGATAATGTACCCCAAGAAGGCTACTGACTCTACCTCAAAGAGGCATTTCTCCAGTTTGGCATAAAGTTGATTCTGTCTTAACTTCTTTAATACCCATCTGACATGCTGGCGATGTTCAGATAGATTGGACGAAAATATTAGTATATCGTCCATGTAGAACAGAACAAACTTCCACAACACTTCCCTGAACACCTCATTAATTAACTCCTGGAAAACGGCCGGCGCGTTGCACAACCCGAAGGGCATCACCAGGTACTCGTAATGCCCGTCGTGTGTGTTGAAGGCCGTCTTCCATTCGTCACCATCCCTGATACGGACTAGATTGTATGCACCCCTGAGATCTAGCTTGGAAAAAATCTTGGCGTTGGTCACCTGCGTGAACAAATCGTCAATCAATGGCAAAGGGTAGCAGTTTTTCACTGTGATCTTATTCAGGCCTCGATAATCAATACAAGGACGAAGGTCTCCGTCTTTTTTCTTTACAAAAAAGAAACCTGCCCCTGCTGGTGAACGAGAGGGATGAATGAACCCTTTCACCAAGTTTTCCCTGATGTATTCCTGCATAGCTAGTTTCTCCGGCCCAGACAGGTTATAAAGATGACCTCTGGGCGGCATACAACCAGATCTCAGATCGATGGGACAATCGAAGGCACGATGGGGGGGAAGTTTGTCCGCTGACTTAGGACAGAAGACGTCAGCAAATTCTGCGTATTGTCTCGGTACACCTTCAACCTGAATGTTGGTATTACCCAAGGTTACTTTCGCTAAACAATGATGATAACAATGGGATGACCAGCTCGTTAGCTGACCTGAAACCCAGTCTATCTGAGGCGAGTGAATTTGTAACCAGGGCATGCCAAGAATGATGGTAGAGGTTGCCATATGCAAAACCAGAAATTTCAGATTCTCCCCATGTAATACCCCCACAGTGAGTTGCAAACTTGGAGTGCGGGATAAGGGGTGTCTACTCTGCAGAGGAGAGTCATCTACAGCAGTGACCAGGATCGGTTGATCCAAGGGGAGCATGGGTATTCCCAATTTTTTAGCAAACTCGTAATCTATCAAATTAGCCGCTGAACCGGAATCAATGAAAGCTTCAGTGGAAACAGTCTGATCTTCCCATGTGACAGAACAGGGAAGTAGCAGACGATTGTTATGTAGAGGTAAAGACTGCGCACCTAGGGTATTACCTCTGACTACTCCTAGGCGGCAGCGTTTCCCGACTTCCTGGGACAATTCTGCACTCTATGACCCTCCTCTGCACAGTATAAACAGAGCTGTTCTGTCTTCCTGCGATTCCTCTCTGACCGCGTCAATTTAGACTGACCTATTTGCATTGGTTCAGGTGGCGGTGAGGCAGGTGGAGGAGTGGCATAGGAGACATATCTGATCCTGTCCTTACCACGGGTTTGTTTTTGATATCGTACCTGACGATCAACCCGTACTGCCAAAGAGATTGCTTCCTCAATGGTTTTCGGTTCAGGGTATCCCAACATCAATTCAGAGACTGCGTCTGACAACCCTGATAGAAAACAATCCAGCAACGCAAAAGCCCCCCACCTAGTAGCCGTCCGACACCGACCACTTCCTGAACTCAGCTGCATAAACCTCCACTGGATCCTTGCCTTGACGCAAGGTCTTCAACTTCCGTTCAGCGGTAGAGGCAATGTCTGGATCATTATAAACTATGGCCATGGACTTAAAAAACTCCTCAACTGACCTGAGTGCTTCATGCCCTGGCGCTAAATTATATGCCCAGGTCTGAGCATCCCCTAAGAGTAAGGTCTAAATAAAGATAATTCTCTGTGCCTCTGTTCCTGACAGGTTAGGCCTCAGTTCAAAATATGACATTACACGATTCTTAAAATTCTGAAAGTCAGATCTATGGCCAGAAAATTTCTCGGATACAGACATTCTTAAGTCTGTGACTGGAGGGGATCGCACTGAATTTACAGTCGTCTGAAGGACTTGTAGTGACCCAGATAAAGCAGAGATCTGGGCCTGCTGACCGTCCATCACTCTGATGAGATTTTCCACCGAGGTGGTGAGTGTGTCAAGACGACTGCTAAGTGCGTCCATTTTGTTTTTTGGTCTGGCTTTCTGTAACGATAGGTGTCAGAAACCAGAGAGAATCTGATTAGTGATGATCTGCAGTATCACCAAGAATACAGATCTATACCTGATTATGGATGATCTGCAGAATCACCAATAATACAGATATAGTACTAACCTCTAGACACCTGAAGCGTGTAAGTGTTTGGTGTAACAGTAGGAATTGAACCAATGGGGTAGCAGGTGGTCCAATAAGTAGAGAAAGACTCTACTGCAGTCAAGGGCTCCAGGAGGGAGAGTCCCCGACTGGTTTTGCAGCAGGGCCCCCCTCTGAGGAGCAGGGGACCCCTGCAGGAGGACTGAGCACCCAAATGGTGGGTGACAGCCAGAAGGGTCGGGCAGGCCGGGTCCGCAACACACAGGCAGATAAAGTACAGAGACAGAAGACTGATTCAGTAACCAGGGACAGGCAGGGTCAGCAACAGTAGATCAGATGTGCGAAGGTACCAAATCAGAAAACAGAAGAGAAGTCAGGAGAGATACAATTCATAAACAGATATCCAATAATGCCTAGTCTACAGTGCGAGGTCCGTGGTCTCACACCCAGGGACTGGTCTAAGGAATAACACAGATGATATACAATATTCCTAGTCTGGGGTGTGAGGTCCGTGGTCTCTACACCCTGGAACTGGTCTAAGGAATAACACAGATGATATACAATATTCCTAGTCTTGGGTGTGAGGTCCGTGGTCTCTACTCCCTGGAACTGGTCTAAGGAATAACACAGATGATATACAATATTCCTAGTCTGGGGTGTGAGGTCCGTGGTCTCTACACCCTGGAACTGGTCTAAAGAATAACACAGATAATATACAATATTCCTAGTCTGGGGTGTGAGGTCCGTGGTCTCTACACCCTGGAACTGGTCTAAGGAATAACACAGATAATAATACAGTGAACTGGCTAAGTGTGGATTCCCAGGTCCTCCTGGTTCCACCACACTGAAGGATCTGACTAAGGTCTGAGTGCTAACACATAGGTATTCACAACGCCAGACAACCAGCAACTGAACAGCAAGAGATATATATAGTAAAGCACTCCACAGCGCCGCCCAGCTCCCATCAACCAATCACCTGCTGAGCTGGGATCAGCTGACCGCCTCGATCAGCTGACCCTTCTCCTATTGGCATAAAGAGCCTGTCTTGCGGCGCGCGCATAGCTCTCCATCTGTGTGCACCACTAGGTCCAGACAAACCAGTAGCATGTTGCTGTGGGGAAACCGTCGCTCTGTGTACGGATTCCGCCGCCTCACTACCAGAACGCGCAGCGGTTTCTCCGCAATCCATCACAAAAACAGTTTAAAATCAGAAAAGGATATGAGGTAGCTTACCTCAATGATGAAATCTTTGTATGTAACAAAAGATTTTTTATTTAGCACAGGCAATGCGTTTCACGGGTCTGAGCCCGCTTCATCAGGCCAATAACAATGCCAAATGAAGGAATCTATATGGCATAGGGAGCCTCTCTCTTTGGTAATTGAGTGACTGTATGTCAAGGTTAGAAAAAGTGGGCGGTGCTAACAACTAAATATATAAACTGCAACCATTCTTACACTGTTAATGGCAGGGTTCCCAAACTTGACACAGTTGGCCACTGTTAATTAGTTAATATTTATAAAGTGGGTAGAGCCTACAACAGCCAATCAAAATGCACCAATTGATTTTTCAAGAGGAATATTTACATTGCTACCATTCTTACACTGTTAATGGCAGAGGCCTCCAACCTGATACAGTTAGTCATTGGGTGACTGGGGTCCAAATTCACTCAAAGGGTGGAGCCACAAACAGACAATCAGAATTGTTAGATTGATTTCAGCCATTCTGTTATTGGCAAGATTCTTCAACTTGACACAGTTGGTCACTGGATAACTGGTATTAATATTCAGGAAAGTGGGTGGAGCATACAACAGCCATTCAAAATTCACCTATTGATTTTTAAGGGGAAAATTGAAACTGCTGCCATTCTTACACTGTTAATGGCAGAGGCCTCAAACCTGCTACAGTCGGTCATTAAGTGACTGGGGCTCAAATTCACTAAAGAGGCAGAGCCACAAACAGCCAATCAGATTTCTTTGCCAGATAAACTGCTTCCATTCACAGTCATTGAATGACTGTGTGTCAAGGTTACAAAAACTGGATGGAGTCAAAAACAGATTTCCCTGGGAAAATATAAACTGCAGCCCTTCTTCACTGTTAATGGCAGGGTTCTCAAACTTTGCACAGTTGATTACTGGGTGACTGGGATTAATATTCAGAAAAGTGGGTGAAGCCTAAAAAAGCCAATCAATATTCACCTGTTGATTTTCAAGGGGAATATTAAAATTGCTGCCCATTCTTGCACTGTTAATGAAACAAGCCTCAAACCTGGTACAGTTGGTCATTGGGTCACTGGGGTACAAATTCAGAAAAAGGGGGCAAAGCCACAAACAGCCAATCAGATTTGTTTTTATTGATGGCAAGGACTTGAAAGCTCACAAACTTGGTCATTGAGTGACTCTGTGTCCAGGTTACAAAAAGTGGGCTGAGCCAAAAACAAATTTCACTGGGAAAATATAAACTGCAGGCCTTCTTACACTGTTAATGGCAGGGTTCTCAAACATTGCCCAAATGGTCACTGTGTGACTGAGTTTAATATTCAGGAAAGTTGGCGGCGCTCAAACCTGCTAAAGTTGGTCATTGGGTGACTGGGGGTGAAATGCTGGAGAGGGGTGGAGTCACAAACCGCCAATGTGATTTATTTAATTTCTATGGGAATATACAAATTATTGATGCCAAAGCTCACAAACTTGGTCATTGAGTGTTTGTGTGTTAGGGTTAGAAAAAGTGGGCGGAGCCGACACCAGCTAAATACATACCCAAGCAACTCCGGGTCATCAGCTAGTATTATATAAAAGCTGCACTATATACTACCTAAATACTATGTATAATCAGTACAGTACAGTATATAGTAACAGTATATACTACAGTGTGTACTAACTACATACCTTACCTATACACTGTATATACTAACTATGTCCCTATATAATATATGTATGCTATACTATATACTTTATAAATACTAGATATTATCACACTACACTATATTCTAACTATATACCTATATACTAAACTACACTATACTCCACCTTTAAAGCTTTAAAGCGGTCTTGTCACCATAAAAATCAAATTTCAACAGCAACTGGTCTGAGTGTATTAAGTAATAAAGATGCTAATCATGCATTCAAAACTTGCAAAACTTTTTCTGCTGTTATGGTTTTTGTAGTTATCACATACTTTAGGAGCACTGGCCCTAGTGCCAAACAGTGTGTAACGATTGGTGTCAGCACACAGAGAGAATCTGATTATTGGTGATCTGCAGTATCACCAACAATACAGATATATACCTGATTATTGATGATCTGCAGAATCACCAATAATACAAGTATGACTAACCTCTGGACACCTAGTAATGTGTAAGTGTTTTGGTGCGACAGTAGGCTATCTCCCGTGGGGCAGGAGACACCGAAACTATGAGCATGGACCACCTGAGGAGCAGGTGGCCCTTGACTGTGTAGAATCTATCTCCTAGGAGAGGGGATAGAGATAACCTGGGAGCCAATGATTCCCTGTGTACTGGGAATCAGACTATACAGCAGCCAAAAGACTCCTAAGGAATAGAGCCCTTGGCTGTTCTGCAGAAAGGACTCTCTGAGGAGCAGGGGGTCCCTGCAGCTAACTGACACTTGGTGGAGTAGTGCCATAGGTAGTACATAGAGACTGGACACTCAAGGGATGAGTGACAGTCAGAAGGGTAAGCCAGCCCAGGTCAGCAACACACGAGCAGATAAGGTACAGAGACAGAAGGCTGATTCGGTAACCAGGTACAAGCAGGGTTTGGCAACAGGTAGGCAGATATGCAGAGGTATCAGAAGGCAAGAGAGAGGTCGACAGAGCAAAAGGTCATAACAGATATAGAACAAGATACTAATCTAGGGTGTGAGGTCCGTGGTCTCAACACCCAGGAACTGGTCTAAAGTATAACACAGCACTGACACAGTATTCCTAAGCTTGGGTGTGAGGTCCTTGGTCACAACACCCCGGAACTGGTCTAAAGTATAACACAGCGGACGACGTCCTACTATATCTAGATAACCCTGGGCATTCTTTGCAGAGGGTGTTGTGGGTTTATAATTTATTTGGGGACTTATCTGGGCTTAAGGTGAACTGGTCCAAGTCCGTCCTTTTACCGGTTGACCCTCTTCCCCCGGAAGCTTTACCGAATAATCTTCCCTTACAAGTCTGCTCATCCTTTAAATATCTGGGCATAGTAATTACTACACGTAATGAAGATTTTATTCAAAATAATTTAACTCCCGTCTTGGCATCTATTAGTGAAAAGCTTAAAAAATGGTCTTCTTTGCCCCTAGACCTTTTGGGTCGTACAAATATTATTAAGATGATTATAGCACCTAAAGTGCTATATGTGCTACTTATGTCACCAGTATGGATTCCCAACTCTTATTTTGCTAAGTTAAACACACTAGTTCAAAGCTTTTTATGGGCTAATCGGCCCCCTAGGCTATCTATGGACACTCTTAGGTTACCGGTATCTAAAGGAGGCTTGGCCCTACCCCACTTCCAATTATATTACTTCGCAGCTCAACTTACATATGTATACCGATGGCTTCATAATATAAGGAATGATGCCTCCATGGATGCAGAGGCAGACATGGCACACTCATATGAAACCCTATGCAACATCATATATAGAGGAGAAACGTTTGCCGATAGTGGAGTCGATATTTTGAAATATTCTCTCAAGATATATAATAAATGTCAAAAATTAGTTGGGGAAAGTAAAGTAAACTGTTCACCTAGCGCCCCCCTCTGGAGTAATCCGAAACTTCCTGAATTTTCTTTACTAGGAGATGTAAGCTTTTGGGTAATTAAAGGGGTAAAATATGCAAATCACCTCTTTTACGACAATAAATTTAAATCTTGGTCTCAAATGGCCCTTGAATTTTCTTTACCAGCTCATGCCCGATTTAGATACTTTCAACTTCGTCACGCAACTAAAGCTCAATTTGGTAATTTGAATATTACACTATCTCCAGGTATTGTTGAAGGGTGGCTTTTAAACAGAGATCCCTCCAGGCTTACCGGTATATCAAAATTTTATTCAAACTTAATGGAGAACAGATATAATGTGAAAATATCCAGGGTCAGGTCGAACTGGGAGACATGGGGGGAAGAAATTCGGTTACCTGACTGGCAAGACTTTGAAGAGACTTACATGAAAACAGTTATTAGCTCTAGAGACAAACTCATACAGTTACGCTGGTTCCACCAGATATATTATACTCCAGTTAAAATTTCTAAATTTGCTAGAGACGTTACTGATATGTGCTGGAGGTGGGGCCACAGCCCTGGTACATTTAAACATATGACGTGGGACTGTGACAAAATAAGATCCTTTTGGGACAAAATTCTAAAATTTATGGAAGAAGAACTGGACTTGCATGTGGTCTCTTCATATAGATACTGCCTTTTGGGAATGGTAGATGAGTTATCCCTGGGCAAAAATAAAAAATTGTTAGTAAGACTACTATTCTTTTATGCCAGGAAATCCATAGCTTTAGAATGGAAAAAAACCCTAGAGCCCTCGTTATCTCTCTGGAAACAATTAATAAACTCTGCATTACCATTATATAGATTGACATGGTTAGCAAGGGGCTCTACGTCCAAATTCTCCAAGGTGTGGGATGTGTGGGTTAATAACGAAAGATCCGCTATTATTAATCTGGACGTAAACCTGAATATTGTAGATTCACTATAACTGTGGTTAATATGCCTTCTGAGTTTGTACTCATCCTCTTACTCATGTAGTTGCTATTGTAATGTTATTTGCTCTTTGGTCTGTCGTTGGTAGCTTTATCACGGCATGGCTCTAACACTGCCTATTCATATATTATAGAGGCTCTCATGCTATAGTACTGCAATGCTCCCTCTATTTGCAATGCTGTTTCTACTGTCAACTGTTGGTGTTTGTGTTGTTTGATTTAAAACAATAAAAAGATTTTCAAAAAAAAAGTATAACACAGCAATGACACAGTATCCCTAAGCTTGGGTGTGAGGTCCTTGGTCACAACACCCTGGATCTGGTCTAAAGTATAACACAGCAATGACACAGTATTCCTAAGCTTGGGTGTGAGATCCTTGGTCACAACACCCCGGAACTGGTCTAAAGTATAACACAGCAATGACACAGTATCCCTAAGCTTGGGTGTGAGGTCCTTGGTCACAACACCCTGGAACTAGTCTAAAGTATAACACAGCAATGACACAGTATTCCTAAGCTTGGGTGTGAGATCCTTGGTCACAACACCCCGGAACTGGTCTAAAGTATAACACAAGCGTAATCTGGCTAAGTGTGATTCCCAGGTCCACCTGGTTCTAACACACTGTGGGATCTGACTATGGTCTGAGTGCTCACACGTATGTATTCGCAACGGCAGACAACCTGAGACTGACCAGCGAGATCTATATATAGTGCAGCGCTCCTCAGCGCCACCCAGCGCTACTCAGCCAATGACAGTTTGCGTTGGGATCAGCTGACCAGCCTGATCAGCTGATCCCTCTCCTCCTGGCATAAAGGTCCTGCCTCCCCGTGCACGCGCGCGTAAATCTGTGTGCACTAGAAGGCTCAGACAAACCAGACACACGCTGCTGTGCGGAAACCGCCGGTCTGAACGCGGAGACAGCCGCCCCGCCGCCAGACTGCGGGGCGGCATCTCCGCAATCCTTTACAGTACCCCCCCTGAGGAGTGGACTCCGGACTTTTCCCACCAGGCTTCCCTGGATGTGAGTCATGAAACTCTTTCTTTAATTCTTCCGCATGCATGCGACAATCTGGCACCCAAGTTCTTTCCTCCACACCATATCCCTTCCAGTGAACCAGATACTGCACGGAATATTCTGCACTAACCGAGAGTCCAGAATCTTTTCAATCTCATATTCCGGTTGGTCCACGTGCACTGCCGGCTTTAACAGAGACACATGGAATGATCTCACACCTCGCATGCTGGCTGGGAGATCAATCGCATAAGTGACATTTAGGGATGGTAAATCCGCATTCCACCATTGCCAATTACCGATTCCGCTTTCCAGTACCAATTTCCGCATTCCAATGCGGAATTTCCGCCGGAAATCGCGGAAATCGCGGAAATTCCGCCCGAATTTAACATCGATTTTCTCAAAAACTATAAGGTCGTTTTGAAAACTTTTTTTGCATCTTGTTCAGAAGATTCTGTTTAATAAAACCTGGAAGTTTGGTGTTTTTAGGACTTACGGGGGCTTTGCTATTAACCACTAAAGTCGGCAGATTTTTACTGTAATGTAAAATGCAGAAAATAGGCAGATGCAGATTTTCTGCATTTTACATTACAGTAAAAATCCGCCAAATTTAGCGGTTAATAGCAAAGCCCCCGTAAGTTCTAAAAACAGCACATTTTCAGGGTTTATTAAACTGAATCTTGTGAACAAGATGCAAAAAAAAAGTTTTCAAAAAGACCTTATAATTTTTGAGAAAATCGATGTTAAAGTCGGGTGGAATTTCCGCGATTTCCGGCGGAAATTTCCGCGATTTCCGGCGGAAATCCGACTACCGCACTTGCATTACCGATTTCCGCATTTCGATGTGGAAATGCAATTTCCAATCGGAATTTTGGAAATTGATTTCTGCGGTATCCGAATGAGCATCCCTAGTGACGTTACTAATTTTTTTGGTCACTGGGAAAGGTCCTATGAATCTAGGACCCAGTTTGGGTGACAGTTGCTTCAAGGCCAAATGCCGAGTGGACACCCACACCAAGTCCCCTGGAGAGAATTTCCACTCTACGGACCGCCTCTTGTCTGCCTGCTTTTTCTGGGTCTGGAAGGCTTTCCCCAAGTTTCTCTTAACCATTCCCCAAATCTCCTTCAAAGCCCTCTGCCAATCCTCCAGGGCCGGGAATGGTGTAGATGCCACTGGCAATGGGGCAAACTTGGGTGATCTTCCCAACTATCCGGAATAGGGAAAACCCTAAAGAGGAACTCTTCAGGTTGTTGTGCGCAAATTCTGCAAACGGCAAAAATTTTACCCAATCGGATTGCGCATCTGCAACATAACATCTAAGAAATTGTTCCAGGTACTGGTTAACTCTCTCGGTCTGGCCATTGGTCTGTGGGTGGTAGCCTGATGAGAATGCAAGATCCATGTCCAGCTGATGGCAAAAAGCTCTCCAAAACATAGATACAAATTGGACTCCCCGATCTGACACTACATTTTCCGGAATGCCATGCAGCCGGAAAATGTGCTGGATGAAGAGATCAGCCAATTCCTGGGCCGAGGGGAGTCCTTTCAAGGGGACAAAGTGAGCCATCTTACTGAATCTGTCTACTACCACCCAAATGACCATCTTGCCCTAAGACCTGGGGAGTTCTCCCACAAAATCCATGGACAAGTGGGTCCAAGGTTCACTCGGAACTGGTAAAGGTTTTAAAGTACCAACAGGAGCCTGACGAGAAGGTTTACTCCTAGCACTCACTGCACACTCTCTTACAAACTCCTTACAGTCTATTGCTAATGTAGGCCACCAAGCACATCTGGCCAGTAAATCCTGAGTTCTGGTGGCCCCAGGGTGACCAGCATTTTTGTGAGAATGGAACAGCTGTAACAGTTGTAGACGGAAAGGCAGTGGCACAAACATAACCCCGTCAGGCTTTCCTTCTGGAACATCCTGTTGGTAACACAATAAGGGTATAAGAGGCGCCCTGGTGTAATAAAAGCATCTAAAAGCAGTTTAAAAATGGGAAATAAATTTGAGGTAGCTTACCTCAGTGACGAAAAAATCTTTGTATTTTACAAAGGTTTTTATTAGTAGCCTGTGCTACTAATAAAAACCTTTGTAAAATACAAAGATTTTTTCGTCACTGAGGTAAGCTACCTCAAATTTATTTCCCATTTTTAAACTGCTTTTAGATGCTTTTATTACACCAGGGCGCCTTTTATACCCTTATTGTGCAATCATACCCCCTTACCTCACCCGTCTGAGGGGTGGGTACAGACCACACGTGGCTTCGACCACGGCGGATATCTGTCCCCTTTCTTTTACCAAAGAGAGCGACTGCATCCAGGTCCCTAGGGACCACCCCGAGTGGAGTCGGGTTTGTTGTCTCCACCTGCTTCCTGTGGTCAGTTGCCCCTCTGCAACCCACCTTTGTGAGTAGTGTCTTACTTTTATTACGTTCAATTGTTTTTGACATACTACACCATTGGGCTCCCACTTTTGTCTCCTGTATCTTTTCACTAGAGGGTGTTTTTGACACCCACATCCCACTAAATCCTGTTGGTAAGGGCTCAGAGTGACTGTCCAATCTTTCCAGGTCTCAGTGGCTGCCAAAACCACCTTCTGAGGTAGAATGGTCTCAGGGGCTGAGGGCTCTACCGTCTCGGGCTCGAAACACCTGGACAAGGCGTCGGCCTTGACGTTTTTACTACCAGGGGTATACGTAATTACAAATCAGAATCTCGAGAAGAACAAAGACCACCGGGCCTGACGGGGGCTAAGTCTCTTGGCACCCTCTATGTACTCCAAATTTTTATGATCTGTATAAACTGTGATAGTGTGTTCTGCACCTTCTAGCCAATGTCGCCATTCCTCAAAGGCTAACTTGATGGCTAAAAGCTCCCGGTTGCATATATCGTAGTTTTTCTCTGCGGGTGAAAACCTACGAGAGAAGTAGGCGCATGGGTGGAGTTTACCCTGTAAACCCGAACGCTGAGACAATACAGCCCCCACCCCCACCTCTGAAGCATCAACCTCCACGATGAAGGGGAAGGTGACATCCACATGTCTTAATATGGGTGCAGAACAGAAAAGTTTTTTTCAGTGTGGAAAAGGCAGTATGTGCCTCCGCTGACCAGTGGTAAGTATCATCCCCCTTTTTGGTGAGACTGGTGAGGGGCGAGACCACTGTAGAGTACCCCTTTATAAACCTCCTGTAGTAGTTGGCAAAGCCCATAAACCTTTGGAGCGCCTTCAGTCCCACAGGCTGAGGCCACTCCAAGACAGCAGAAACCTTTCCAGGATCCTTAGAGAAGCCAGACGTAGAGATAATGTACCCCAGGAAGGCAACAGAGGTCACTTCGAAAAGACATTTCTCAAGTTTAGCGTAAAGCAGATTCTGTCTTAACTTCCCCAGGACAAACTGGACATGCTTTCGGTGTTCTGAGAGATTAGACGAAAAGATCAAAATATCGTCCAGATATACTAGGACAAACTTCCCCAACACCTCCCTGAACACCTCATTAATCAACTCCTGGAAGACGGCCGGGGCGTTACACAACCCGAAGGGCATCACCAGGTACTCGTAGTGCCCGTCGGGTGTGTTGAAGGCCGTCTTCCATTCGTCACCATCCCTGATACGAACTAGGTTGTATGCACCTCTTAAATCTAATTTCGAGAAAATCTTGGCGTTAGTAACCTGAGTGAACAAATCGTCAATCAAGGGCAAAGGATAACGATTTTTCACTGTAATCTTGTTTAAACCTCGGTAATCAATGCAAGGACGAAGGCCTCCATCTTTTTTTTTTTTACAAAAAAGAATCCTGCCCCTGCTGGTGAACGGGAGGGGCGGATGAAACCCTTAGCCAAATTTTCTTTGATATACTCCTGCATTGCCAGTTTCTCAGGCCCAGATAGATTATAGAGGTGACCTCTGGGAGGCATACAACCAGATCTTAAATCGATGGGACAGTCGAAGGTACGGTGGGGGATACGTTTATCAGCTGATTTGGGACAAAAAAAGTCTGCAAATTCTGCGTATTGGCTTGGCACACCTTTCACCTGAATCTTGGTGTTACCCATGGTTACTTTCGCTAAACAGTGATGATAACAATGGGTAGACCAGCTCGTTAGCTGACCTGAAACCCAGTCTATCTGAGGTGAGTGAAGTTGTAACCATGGCATGCCAAGAATAACGGTGGAGGTTGCCATACGCAAGACCAGTAACTGTAGACTCTCTTTATGTAGTAACCCAACACTGAACCCCAACTCCGGGGTCCGAGACAGGGGATGCCTACTTTGCAGAGGAGAGTCATCTACTGCAGTGACCAAAACCTGCTGGTCCAATGGAAGTATGGGAATCCTCAATTTTTTTGCAAACTCGTAATCCATAAAGTTGGCCGCTGAGCCAGAGTCTAAGAAAGCTTCAGTGGAAACAGTCTGACCTTCCCATGTGACAGAACAGGGAAGGAGCAAGCGACTATTGTTTAGAGGTAAAGACTGCGCACCTAGGGTATTACGTCTGACTACACCTAGGCGACAGCGTTTCCTGACTTCTTTGGGACCATTCTGCACCCTCCTCTGCACAGTATAAATAGAGCTGTTCTGTTTTCCTGCGATTCTTTTCCACCAGTGTCAATTTTGACTGTCCAATTTGCATTGGCTCTGGCGGAGGAGACACGGGTGGAGGAGAGGCGTAGGAGACATATCTCACAGTGTTCTTACCCCGGGTCTATTTCTGATAGCGTAAACGCCAATCAACCCGTACTGCTAAAGCGATTGCCTCATCGATAGATTTTGGTTCAGGGTGTCCCAACATCAAATCTGAGACTGCGTCTGGCAACCCAGATAAAAAAAACAGTCTAACAATGCAAATGTCCCCCACCTAGCTGACACAGACCACTTCCTGAACTCAGCTGCGTAGACTTCTACCGGATCCTTGCCTTGACGCAAGGTTTTAAGCTTCCGCTCAGCAGTGGAGGCAATGTCCGGATCCAGTGGCGTAGCTAAGGAGCTGTGGGCCCCGATGCAAGTTTTACAATGGGGCCCCCCCAAGCACTCTATACATAGCAATTGATACGGTGCACCAAAACCTGCCAATGGCATCTACAGTGTCAGAGGAGCAAGAAGGGGATGGGGAGCAGTTTGTTAATGATTACCACTATTCAAAGTATCTAAAGAAGTGATTATTATGAGCACAGGACCAATAGAGAGCTAATACTGTAGTTGAGGGAGGGCCCTTCGGGGCCCCTCTGGCCCAAGGGCCCCGATGCGGTCGCTACCGCTGCACCCCCTATTGCTACGCCCCTGTCCGGATCATCATAAATTATGGCCATGGCCTTAAAAAATTCCTCGACTGACGTCAAAGCCCATGTATATGCCCATGTTTGAGAATCCCCTGACAGCAGGGTCTTAATGAATGTAATTCTCTGTGCCTCAGTTCCTGATAAGTTGGGTCTCAACTCAAAATACGACATTACTCGATTTTTAAAATTCTGAAAGTAGGGATGGGACCTCGAATCTGGCGAATCCACGAATCCCTCGAATCTTAAGAAAGATTCGAGATTTGTGGATTCAAATCCCAATGCCATTTAAGCGCATACGAATCCAACGAATCCGCCGCAACGTTTCGCCGCCACGATCGCTGTGTATACATTACCTGCGCCGCTTGTGACGCCATCGCGACCTCCGCCGACCTCGCGTTCCATCGCAGTGTGATGCGCCGCCACGTCATCGCGACCACTGCCGACCTCGCGTTCCGTCGCCACATGATGACGTTGACGCCGCCCCGCCTATAGTTCAGTGAAGGCCCGGAGGTGTGGGCGGTGTGGACGTCACTCTCGCGTAGAAGACCTGACTGAGACTGAAGACGGACGGACTGAGGGAGAGAGAACAACAGACAGGTACAGTATGGGGGCAGTAAGAGTACCTACGCTGGTTGGGGGGCACTAGACTGCCGGGGGGGGGGCTCGGGCACTGAACTACCTATGCACCACTAAACTACCTATGCTGGGGGGCACTAAACTACCTATGCTGGGGGGCACTAAACTACCTATGCTGCTGGGGGGCACTAAACTACCTATGCAGGTGGGGGGTCCACTAAACTACCTATGCTGGGGGGCACTAGATTACCTACCTATGCTGGGGGCACTAGATTATCTACCTATGCTGGGGGGCACTAGATTACCTACCTATGCTGCTGGGGGGCACTAAACTACCTATGCTGCTGGGGGGCACTAAACTACCTATGCTGCTGGAGGGCACTAAACTACCTATGCTGCTGGGGGCACTAAACTACCTATGCTGCTGGGGGCCACTAAACTACCTATGCTGCTGGGGGGCAATAGACTACCTACCTAAAGGCCCCTCTACCTACCTACATACCTACCTATACACCTACCTATACATAAGGCCCTATACCCTGCTACCTATACTGAAGGTCCCTCTACCTACCTACCCACCTACCTAAAGGCCCCCTATATGTACCTACCTACCTAAAGGCCCCTATACCTACCTACCTACCTACCTACCTACCTACCTACATACCTACCTATACTTAAGGCCCTATACCCTGCTACCTATACTGAAGATCCCTTTACCTACCCACCTACCTACCTAAAGGCCCCTATACCTACCTACATACCTACCTACCTATACTTAAGGCACTATACCCTGCTACCTATACCGAAGGTCCCTTTATCTACCTACCTAAAGGCCCCTATACCTACCTAAAGGCCCCTATACCTACCTACCTACATACCTACCTATACTTAAGGCACTATACCCTGCTACCTATACTGAAGGTCCCTTTACCTACCTACCTATACTGAAGCCACATGTACCTTACTACCTATACTGAAGGCCCCTATACCTAGCTACCTACCTATACTGAAGGCCCATATACCCTGCTACCTATACTGAAGGACCATATACCCTGCTACCTATACTGAAGGCCCATGTACCCTGCTACCAATACTGAAGGCCCATATACCTTGCTACCTATACTGAAGGCCCATATACCCTGCTACCTATACTGAAGGCCCATATACCTCGCTACCTATACTGCAGGCCCCTATACCTTGCTACCTATACTGAAAGCTACTAATATTGAAGGCACCCATACCTAGCTAGCTATACTGAAGGCACCTTTACCTCGCTACCTATGCCTGGGTACCTATACTGCGGGCAACTATACCACGATTCGCACAATTCTTATGTGCAGGATTCGTTAGATTTGGGATTCGAAAGGTTCGAGATATTCGAGAACCTTTTTAGATTCGGATCCGGATTCGGTCAGATCGATGACCAGAAAACCTTTCGGGTAGACATACGTAAGTCTGTAACTGGAGGGGATCGCACTAAATTCACAGCCGTCTGAAGGACCTGTATGGACCCAGACAAGGCAGTGATCTAAGTCTGATGACCGTCCAGCAATCTGATGAAATTCTCCACCGAGGTGGTGAGTGCATCAAGATGGCTGTGAAGTGCGTCCATTTTGTTTTTCAGGTCTGCCGTTCTGTAACGATTGGTGTCAGCACACAGAGAGAATCTGATTATTGGTGATCTGCAGTATCACCAACAATACAGATATATACCTGATTATTGATGATCTGCAGAATCACCAATAATACAAGTATGACTAACCTCTGGACACCTAGTAATGTGTAAGTGTTTTGGTGCGATAGTAGGCTATATCCCGTGGGGCGGGAGACGCCGAAACTATGAGCATGGACCACCTGAGGAGCAGGTGGCCCTTGACTGTGTAGAATCTATCTCCTAGGAGAGGGGATAGAGATAACCTGGGAGCCATTGATTCCCTGCGTACTGGGAATCAGACTATACAGCAGCCAAAGGACTCCTAAGGAATAGAGCCCTTGGCTGTACTGCAGAGAGGACTCTCTGAGGAGCAGGGGGTCCCTGCAGCTAACTGACACTTGGTGGAGTAGTGCCACAGATAGTACATAGAGACTGGACACTCAAGGGATGAGTGACAGTCAGAAGGGTCACCCAGGCCAAGTCGGCAACACACGAGCAGATAAGGTACAGAGACAGAAGGCTGATTCGGTAACCAGGTACAAGCAGGGTTTGGTAACAGGTAGACAGATATGCAGAGGTACCGAATCAGAAGGCAAGAGAGAGGTCGACAGAGCAAAAGGTCATAACAGATATAGAACAAGATACTAATCTAGGGTGTGAGGTCCGTGGTCTCAACACCCAGGAACTGGTCTAAAGTATAACACAGCACTGACACAGTATTCCTAAGCTTGGGTTTGAGGTCCTTTGTCACAACACCCCGGAACTGGTCTAAAGTATAACACAGCAATGACACAGTATTCCTAAGCTTGGGTGTGAGATCCTTGGTCACAACACCTCGGAACTGGTCTAAAGTATAACACAAGCGTAATCTGGCTAAGTGTGAATTCCCAGGTCCACCTGGTTCTAACACACTGTGGGATCTGACTATGGTCTGAGTGCTCACACGTATATATTCGCAACGGCAGACAACCTGAGACTGACCAGCGAGATCTATATATAGTGCAGCGCTCCTCAGCGCCACCCAGCGCTACTCAGCCAATGACAGTCTGCGCTGGGATCAGCTGACCAGCCTGATCAGCTGATCCCTCTCCTCCTGGCATAAAGGTCCTGCCTCCCCGCGCACGCGCGTGTAACTCTCCATCTGTGTGCACTAGAAGGCTCAGAAAAACCAGACACACGCTGCTGTACGGAAACCGCAGGTCTGAACGCGGAGACAGCCGCCCCGCCAACAGACCACTCGGCGGCATCTCCGCAATCCTTTAGACAGTGCCAAAGAGTTTAATGCTGGGAGTTCTTTTTATCTCTAATATATTCCTCCTCTTCCATTTATTTCCCTCCTTAGCTGCTTATCAGAAACACCCTCTGATCATTTGTGTTTACAAGCAAGGCTGAGGTGACTCAGCGATTGGAGGATAAGACAGTGCAGTTCCTAGTATACGCCTCAGTGGAAGTGTCTAAAGACTCTGGGAGGAGGGGAGCTAATGAATACACAATGAGCAAGAGAAGGGGGGGGGGGGGACAAGAGTCAGGGAGGATATGATGTCAGCATTAGCTTGGCAAAATGGCCACTGCCTAGAATAGGATTTTCTGCTTTTCCTTTATAAAATTCACAGGAATCAATATGTGGATCGCACAATACATCTGTTATGTAAGTAGAAGTAGTATTTATCTACTTATATATGTGTTTTTTATTTCTAGGTTAACATGGGTGTCTTTTGTTCTTTAAAGCTGAATACTCACCACCCTACCGAGGAAGATGGATGCAGCGATGTCCCCCTGATGACGAGCTTTCCACGATCCATCTTCCAGCCAGCAGGTACACACAACGTCACACGATGGGCCCGAATGGGAGGTCAAGCGATTGCGGTAATTTGCATGGATTCGTTGAGGACCTTAAAGATCCGATATCGCCACGGGTTGCAAAACGTTCACATGATCATGGGCCCTTACCCACGTTGCAAGATCATGGAAATGATCGATTGTCGCTCAATAAAATTACCAGTTGCCAGAAAAATTGTCGGGAAAATTGGGTAGTGGGTAAGGGCCTTTACGCTTTATTTTATTTAAAGTATGTGTGTGTATGTGTGTGTGTGTGTGTATATGTTTTCTCTATAGAGAGAACAGATTGTAACCAGCCTGCAGCAACTTTACATTTTATTCTGATCACAGTGATCACATGATCACTATGATCAGGTGACTTGCAGAGCGCCGATTGGCTACTCTGTTTCTACCTACGAGACCCAGATACAGTGCAGAGCCAGGTCCCATAGTAAATTGCTGGGAGGAGAGGCATGGGGATGCACTGTCCGTGCCGCTCTCCCCATTTTTATGAGTGCAGTGATCACATGATCACTGCGGTCATGTGACTTGCAGAGTGGTGATTGGCCATTCTGACACTGCCCACGGGACCCGGCAACAGTGTACTGCTGGGTCCCGTGAGATATTAGTGGCTGGGAGGGTGGAAAGCAGCAATTACCAAGCACCGTTTATAAATGGCACTGCGGCTGACAAGTCGCAGCCGCAGTCGCAGAGTGGTTAGCACTCTTGCCTTGCTGCACTGGGTCCCAGGTTTGAATATTAGCCAGGTCAATATCGGCAGGAAGTTTGTATGTTCTCCCTGTGTCTGTGTGGGTTTCCTCTGGGCACTCCAGTTTCCTCTCACATCCCTAAAAACAAACAGATAAGTTAATTAGCTTCCCCCTAAATTGCTCCTAGGCTACAAATAATACACTATAAAATACATACATAGACATAGGACTCTGGTAGGGATTCAATTGTGAGCTCGCCTGAGGGTCGGTTAGTGACACGACTATGCTAAATAAATTATTATTTCTTTTTTTTATTTTTTTTAATAATTTTTTTTTGAGAGCAAGAACAGATCATTATTACTAGCAACCAGACAGCAGTGGACAGAAACACTCTGATCACAGTGATTACATGATCACTGTGATCAGCTGACCAGCCCTCGGGACCCGGCCACAGTACAGAGCCGAGTCCCGCAGTAAATTGCGAGGAGCAGAGGCACACGGACAAATCATCCGTGCAGCTCTTTTGCATTGGTATGTGTGTCATGTGATCTGTTTGCCACTCTGACACTACCCACGGGACCCGGCTACAGTGTACTACCGGGTCTCGTGGGATACTTGCGGCGGGGGGGGGGGGGGGGGGAGACAGGTATCCATAGAAACCAGCTGCCATTAATAAACAGCACTGTGGCTGACAGCTGACAGCCGTGCGCCTTTTATAAACGGCAGCTGGTAGTTAAGTGGTTAATTGCTAAAGCTAGAACAAAATTATGTGAAAATTATGCGGAATTTGAGAAACCACCGTTCCTATACACACAAAATTAAGTACATTTTTTCCTGAAATTTTGCAATTTGAATAGTAATTGTGAATTACAATGACAAATTGTGATTATGCAAAGTTCGTGCTCATCACTGATGGTGGTTATGTGCAGCCTTCTACTTAAAAAAAAAGAAGAATACATTTTTCATTTCAATAGTTTAAAATTACGGCAATCTAAAATGCTAAAAAGTTTCTGGCCTGCGCCTCCTCTTTACATGAAAACCTTTGAAGAAACACCTGCAGAAGTTTTGGCCGGGTGGTAGAATTTGCTATCAGAAGTGGCAGCATGAGCAATCAAAGGGAAAGAAAGAAACATGCAATTCCAATGTTATCATCTCAATTATTATTCTGTGCTTTTTCTGGCTGCGATCAGTACAGATGAGTTGGCATTTTGCACAAAATCCTTTTCATAGCTGAACTGCCATTTGGGTTGAAACAAGCTCAAAGTGATATACATCCAGCTTCTTTTGATTTCAGTTCAGTAATTAACGTTGCTAAAGGGAACTTTCCCAGTTGCAAATCATTGTAAAATGCAATCTGCCCCATTCCCTTTGTTTCGTTTATTAATGCTGATTGTGAAGTGTTTACTATTAACAGTTGTTGAAAATGTATTTTTTTTCCAGCGTAAAATTGATGTGCAATGACTCAGTATTATGTGAGTAAGTAGGTACTCCCATCTTCCATCACTTCTGTCCAGTTACAGGCTACCCAGCCAGCTCATGGTGAACCAGAACTGGAGTGTGTAAGGGTCTGCCCAGTTAGTGAATATGCAAATCATTTCTTTGTGCCCCTGAAATGCCAGGCATATATTCAGAGCTGCTGATTCTTAGTATGCCTATAGCCTAATTTATTTTTTTAGAGATCCACATAACCCGACATTCAGACAGCTGTTTCAGACTAGCAGGGGCGTTTCTAGGGTCCTTGGAGATCAGTGGCACCTGTGGGCACCAGGCGGGGAGGTCCGCGGCAAAAAATGGGCGTGGCCATGCGGTGAGTGGGCGTGGCCATGGGTGGGGCCAAATGTACATGAACTTAGCAGCGGTGTAAGCTACGGATAACGGGCCTGCCCATCGAAATATTGGACGGAGCCCCCTGTCCTTTATTTCGATCATTTACAATCAGTATAGGCATAAATCAAAGATGTATACGCACATAAAATTTTGATTGGTCAATCACTGACCCCCAATTTCCCACCCCCGTGCAGTAAGTGGGCCAACAGACAATGAATTTTATGAACAGAGCTAAAATTGGCTAATCAAAATTGCATGTGTGTACCAGGCTTTACAGCTAATACTGTACATACTGAAAGTAGCAGGGATCAGCATACAATACAGCTGGTTTACAATCAATAAAGGCACAGAGTAACACCTTACACTGTACACACTGGAGGTAAATCAGCACACAGTGCAAGCACTAGAGAACAGCGTATACTGTACATACTGTAGGCAGCAGAATTCAGCACACTGCAGCTAGCGTGCCAAAAATATGACGATCACGTTGTGCGGCGTGCTTATCGCGCCGCACCAAAAAATGGGTGGGCCATGGACCAGAATATAGGTGTGGTAACGGGTGGAGACAAATTTACATGAACCTAGCAATGGTGGGGCATCAGATTAGGACAGTGGTGGCGAACCTTTTGGAGGCCGAGTGCCCAAACTGCAACCCAAAAGTCACTTACCGGTATCTATCGCAAAGTGGCAACAGCAATTTAAACTAAATACTGTACAAACGTTTTAACTCATACATGAACATTATGGAAAATCCAAGTTGAAAATAAACTGTGAAGATAAACAATTTCATCCATCCTACTCCTGAAAAATGTATTCAATTTTTTAGAACCTCCCAGTTTTATTTTCTGTTTTAAAACGCTAAAAAAGTAGGTTTAATGCTATTGTCTCATATGATAAGGATTCAGCTTTTCCCAAAGTCTCGCAGTTAGCAATCATGTGACCCCCAACAAGACATATTCAGCAATCATGAGGCCCCCAACAAATCAGGAGGCCCCCAACAAGACAAATTCAGCAATCATGAGGCCCCCAACAAGACAAATTCAGCAATCATGAGGCCCCCAACAAATCATGAGGCCCCCAACAAGACAAATTCAGCAATCATGAGGCCCCCAACAAATCATAAGGCTCCCAACAAGACACATTCAGCAGTCATGAGGCACATAAATAGACAGCATTTCACATAAATAGGCAGAATGCCCCCTTAATATGGTAGCCCCCCCAAGTTAGGTAGTGAGTGACAGGGACCCCCAGGTTAGCTAGTGAGTGACAGGCGCCTCCAGTTAGGTAGTGAGTGACAGGGACCCCGATAGTGAGTGACAGGGAGCACCTTTAGGTAGTGAGTGAGTGCCAGGGAGCCCCTTTAGGCAGTGAGTGAGTGACAGGAAGCCCCTTTAGGCAGTGAGTGAGTGCCAGGGAGCCCCTTTAGGCAGTGAGTGAGTGACAGGAAGCCCCTTTAGGCAGTGAGTGAGTGACAGGGAGCCCCTTTAGGGAGTGAGTGAGTGACAGGGAGCCCCTTTAGGGAGTGAGTGAGTGACAGGGAGCCCCTTTAGGGAGTGAGTGAGTGACAGGGAGCCCCTTTAGGGAGTGAGTGAGTGACAGGGAGCCCCTTTAGGGAGTGAGTGAGTGACAGGGAGCCCCTTTAGGGAGTGAGTGCGTGCCAGGGAGCCCCTTTAGGGAGTGAGTGCGTGCCAGGGAGCCCCTTTAGGGAGTGAGTGAGTGACAGGGAGCCCCTTTAGGGAGTGGGTGAGTGACAGGGAGCCCCTTTAGGGAGTGAGTGCGTGCCAGGGAGCCCCTTTAGGGAGTGGGTGCGTGCCAGGGAGCCCCTTTAGGGAGTGGGTGCGTGCCAGGGAGCCCCTTTAGGGAGTGAGTGAGTGACAGGGAGCCCCTTTAGGGAGTGAGTGAGTGACAGGGAGCACCTTTAGGGAGTGAGTGAGTGACAGGGAGCCCCTTTAGGGAGTGAGTGCGTGCCAGGGAGCCCCTTTAGGGAGTGAGTGCGTGCCAGGGAGCCCCTTTAGGGAGTGAGTGAGTGACAGGGAGCCCCTTTAGGGAGTGAGTGAGTGACAGGGAGCCCCTTTAGGGAGTGAGTGACAGGGAGCCCCTTTAGGGAGTGAGTGAGTGACAGGGAGCCCCTTTAGGGAGTGAGTGAGTGACAGGGAGCCCCTTTAGGGAGTGGGTGAGTGACAGGGAGCCCCTTTAGGGAGTGAGTGCGTGCCAGGGAGCCCCTTTAGGGAGTGGGTGCGTGCCAGGGAGCCCCTTTAGGGAGTGGGTGCGTGCCAGGGAGCCCCTTTAGGGAGTGAGTGAGTGACAGGGAGCCCCTTTAGGGAGTGAGTGCGTGCCAGGGAGCCCCTTTAGTGAGTGAGTGAGTGACAGGGAGGCCCCCCCTCTAGCCGCCGCCGCTCCCCCCCTACCTCTCAGCAGACCTCAGGATCAGCGGCGACCCGACCAGATGTACGAGCGGGCGCTGGACGCACCCGCTCGATATGCGGAAGTGATGTCACTTCCGCATATCAGTGCGGGCGCTGGGTCCTAGCGCCCGCACGATTGGTCGCCGGCTCGCCGCCTGATCCTGAGGTCTGAGACGAGTGTCAGTGACGCGGCGGCTGGAGGAAGCCGCTGTCTTGACAGAGGGGGCAGCCGGGCGGAGATCCGTGGCAACCCAGGAAAGATTGGGGGCACGTGCCCCCCTAAAACAGGGCTAGCGACGCCCCTGCAGACTAGGCTGACACTTCACAATACAAACCATGGAATGTTATGGTTCTACAGGTGTTACTTGAAAAAGTAGGAGTTTACAATGTACCCAGTTAAATCATGGCAAACCAGATACATTAGGACTGTACAAGGTGTCAAAAAGAACCCAAAAGTGCCCCTCCCCCTCCAACTACCACTCACTCACAAATTATTCTAAACATAATGTTGTCTTCTTTGACAGGTGGTAATTGCAATTATTCAGCTTTATGTGAACAACAACATATTGCCATAATGGATAACATTTTCTCATTAAGCAAGTATGCATAATAAGTGAATATATATATATATATATATATATATATATATATATATATATATAGTGTAGTACAGTATTTAAATGTGCTCATACATTACTTGATTCGCGGCATCTATATCCCACAGATTTGGTCATAATGATCTAATCTGCCAGAGATCAATTCAGCAATGCGGTCTTTGATCGTCATTTCGATTGATTAATGGCCAAAATCAATCAAAGCGTGCCGGAAAAATCTTGGTCGAAAGCGCTTAGTTGGGTGTGTGGTGGTGGCGGCATTTGATTTCCCAACTACCCAGGTAGGTCTCCCCTATGTAATAAGTGGAACTAGTAAAAAAGGGCGCACAGGGATAGTGGACAAAAAGGGCGCCGCCATAGACTGCAATGCAAAATATCGGCTATTCGGCGCCCGACAGGAAAAAAGGGCGCACGAGAAATAGCGGTTACAGGGATCGTGTTAACAAAGGTTTTCGTTTACAGGATAAAGTTTATAACAAATATCGTTTACAAGTTCGTTTAGACTTTGTATTATACTTATTTTTTCGTTTGTAAATTTCGCTTATATGGGTTTTAACTAGTTTTTCGTTTTAAAAATGCGCTTATAAAACTATAACAACTAAAATTTCGTTTACACTTCTTTTATCATTTAAAATTCGTTTTCATATGTATAATGCTTAAATAACGTTTTTAAAGCTGATTGTATTAGAAATACATCGCTTATGGTATTAACTTTGTTTTTACACTTCTAATGCATTGATTATAGTTACTAAAATATCGCTTTAAATATTACTGTTATTTTAAGATTTCTACGTGATTTTAAGGCTAGTTATTCTATTACAAATTACTGTTATTTTAAGATTTCTACGTGATTTTAAGGCTAGTTATTCTATTACAAATATATAAATTATTTTATTCATGTTATTTGGAGTGAAGTATTTTAAGGATTAAATATATTATTGTTTATATGTGTTTAGCGTGTTTTGTGCAGTGGGGATGGTTAGGTTTAAGCATTACTAGGGGGTCTAGGGGTTAGGGATAGGTACAGGGAGGGTTAGGACCAGGGTGGTGGTTAGTTTTAGGCACCACCAGAGGGGTCTTAGGTTTAGGCACCAGAAGGGGGGTCTTAGGTTTAGGCACCACCAGGGGAGTCTTAGGTTTAGGCACCACCAGGGGGGTCTTAGGTTTAGGCACCACCAGGGGGGTCTAGGGGTTAGGGATAGGTACAGGGAGGGTTAGGTATACATACAGTGCAATATACACCACCAGGGGGGTGGTTAGTTTTAGGCACCACCAGGGGGTCTTAGGTTTAGGCACCAGAAGGGGAGTCTTAGGTTTAGGCACCAACAGGGGGGTCTTAGGTTTAGGGGTCTTAGGTTTAGGCACCACCAGGGGAGTCTTAGGTTTAGGCACCAACAGGGGGGTCTTAGGTTTAGGCACCACCAGGGGGGTCTTAGGTTTAGGCACCAACAGGGGGGTCTTAGGTTTAGGCACCACCAGGGGGGTCTTAGGTTTAGGCACCACCAGGGGGGTCTTAGGTTTAGGCACCAGAAGGGGAGTCTTAGGTTTAGGCACCAACAGGGGTGTCTTAGGTTTAGGCACCACCAGGGGAGTCTTAGGTTTAGGCACCAACAGGGGGGTCTTAGGTTTAGGCACCACCAGGGGGGTCTTAGGTTTAGGCACCAACAGGGGGGTCTTAGGTTTAGGCACCACCAGGGGAGTCTTAGGTTTAGGCACCAACAGGGGGGTCTTAGGTTTAGGCACCACCAGGGGAGTCTTAGGTTTAGGCACCACCAGGGGGGTCTAGGGGTTAGGGATAGGTACAGGGAGGGCTCTGTATGAGAGTAAGGTTAGGTATAGTTATAGTACAATATATGTAATATATACAATTTATTACATTATGTGTATTTACACAAAGGGGGGTCTAGGTGTGAGGGATAGGGATAAGGAGAGATATCTGTGACCCTAAAGTTAGGTATAATTGTAGTAAAATACCTGTAAAACCTACCATTCTAGTACTATGCTTAATACAAGTGTAAATATCGTTTTTGCTATAGACGCTATTTGACGTTTCATTTCAGAATTTGTTTACTGTTATAGACGGTATTTTGCCATTTCATTTCCGTTTATTTAACGTATTTAGCACTAAATTATCGTTTATAACCTCTTAAACGAAAAATACGGTTTTGCATTCAAACTTATAATTTCGGCTACACCCCGCGCCCTTTTTTCCAGGCGCCCTTTTTTGATATACGCACTTGTACCCCCCAAGACCTGTTTTGAGTATGTAGTGTAGTTTGGACTCATTTGTCGACTGGCGCACTCTTCCTATGTTCCATGTCTTCTCTTCATTTACCACGAGCAGGGATGCTGAAATCCGATACGGATGAAATACGGACAGTGGTGATCTGGATTTCATCCTATTAAGTTCAAGTCACCTTTGCGTGTTGGGCGGGGGGTTTAATCTTACCTATCATGACGTCTCCTTCGTCTGTCCCTCGGCGCCTCCCACGATGCGGTCCAATCCGGTGTCATGTGACTATACACTTCCTCCTTCAACCCCGAAGGAGGAAGTGTTTTTAGTCACGTGACGCCGGATTGGACCACGTCGTGGGCAGGGCCGGTTTAAGCAGCAATGGGGCCCCAGGGCAAAATAAACCTGCCCCCCCCCCCAGCCTGCATGGGGGACAAGGGGTTAAAAAGTTTCAGGAGGGGGGACCCCACATCATTTAAAAAAAAAAATTCCCACACTCTAAACATAAAAAAAAAAATTGGGAAAATAGGAAAAAAATGCCAGGGATCTTCATACAGCCATATTGCGGCTGTATAGCGATCCCTGGCCAAAGCGCTGCGGCTGCGTATGGACCCCCTGGAAACCCCGTCAGGAAATGTATTGCTCTTTCTTTTGATACATGTAAAATTACACTACCGTTAGGTACTAAAAGTGACATTTACTGCATTTGAAAGTATACTTTTTTTCTTTGAAACTTTAAAATCGATTTTCTCAAAAAACTATAAGGTCTTTTTGAAAAATAGTTTTTTCCTCTTATTCCCAATGATCTTCTTAACATAGCCTGCAAATTTAGGGTTTCTGGAATTTAAGGTGGATTTGCTACTAACCATTAAAGTTGGCTGGTTTTTAATTGTGTATTTTTTTTCCTTTGAAACTTTAAAATCGATTTTCTCAAACACTATAAGATCGATTTGAATTTTTTTTCCCTCTTGTAGCCACTGGGGGCCCCTACAAGCTCTGGGGCCCTGGGGCAGCTGCCTCCTTTGCCTCTATGGTAGCGCCGGCCCAGGTCGTGGGAGGCGCCGAGGGTCGGACGAGGAAGACGTCATGATAGGTAAGATTAAACCCCCCATTCAGCCCACATAGGTGACTTGAATTTAACAGGATGAAATCCGGATCACCACTATCCGGATTTCATCCGGATCGGATTTGAGCATTCCTGACCATGAGGAATGCCTGTATCCCTGTGGCCCACAGACATACACATGGAGATGGGAGTTTTCCCCCACAATGACAAAGATCATCTCAAAGCCGGGGCAACCCAAAGATGGCAGGGGGAATGCAAAGAGTCTTCTAGCTTTTTTTCATGGGAGAGTTTTGGTGAGGAGTGGAGGATCCGTGAGCTTTTGTAGCTGTAAGTATGATTGTCAGTATTACAACTATAAAGCAGTTTTTATCCAATTTAACGTAAAGTTTCCATAAACAACAACTATAAAAAATATCCACAGGGTGGATTGGAGCTTTAAACTATATGCAACTCATTAAGCACAAACAGCATGCTATGTGTCTCTGCATTGACACACATCTCTGCACAGATTGTGCTGAAAGACAGAGCCAGCTTGTTGTGTGCATCACAGGCTGAATTCACCATGAAGTTAATTGGGCTGTTTTGCAAATGCTTAGACATAATAGTATTATATAATTTTCCACAGTGGCTTTTGACTGCCTCTTTACACTTTACATTATGGAAAGAGCTTAACACTGTTATATATTAGATTATGATGTCAATAATAGATAGATTTGAAGTTAATGTGTTCAGGGCCGCCATCAGGGGGGGAGAACCATCACTACAGTGAGCGGCCCAGGGCCCCCCAGGGGCCCCGGGACCCCCCAATGCACTGGCATTAATACCATGATCTTTTTCTGCAGGAATCCTGCTGTGCACTGTTTAATCACACAGACTAATGCTGGGAATACACGTTAAGTTTTTACTTTAGATAGATGGGTTCGATAGATAAATTCCAACCTGTTGGATCTGGTCGATTCTACTTTCGTTTCGATTCTCCTCATTCAAGTGAATGTAATTGATAAGAAAAGATAAGGAATCGAGAGGAGAATCGAGCAGTGAATCGAGAGTAGAATCGATCGAAAGCGAAAACGACGGCACAAACGAACGCAAAAACGCATCGTGTATTCCCAGCATAAGGCTGGCTGTGTCTGCGTGCAGAGGGAGTGTGTGTGAATCCCTCCCCGCCCCCTGTACTTTGACAGCACAGTGGGAGGCAAGGAGGAGAGGATCTATTCCACATTAGCTGCCCATCCGACTAGCCCTGCCCCCCCACGGAGAACAAGTAGAGATGTGAGGCGGGACTGTATGAACGGAGAGGGAATCTAATTGTGTCAGCCTTCTCTGCACGAGGCTAGGGACTGCAGGGACAAAGACAGAGCAAAAGGTAGAATGTGTGATATTGCATTTACTATCAGCCCACGCTGTCTGTCCTTCCCCCACATCCTCAGTATGGGCACTATCTCTGCTTGCGCAATGTGCCCTTATTCTGCTCCTAGCACAATTCACTCTGCTCCTAGCTCCACCTTACTCTGCTCCTAGCACCCCTCAATCTGCTCCTAGCAACCCCCCACTCTGCTCCAACCCCCTTCTCACTCTGCTCCTAGCACCCCCTCAATCTGCTCCTAGCACCCCCCACTCTGCTCCAACCCCCTTCTTACTCTGCCCCTACCACCCCCTCAATCTGCTCCTAGCAACCCCCCACTCTGCTCCAACCCCCTTCTCACTCTGCTCCTAGCACCCCCTCAATCTGCTCCTAGCACCCCCCACTCTTCTCCAACAACTCTTCTCACTCTGCCCCTACCACCCCCTCAATCTGCTCCTAGCACCTTTCATTCTGATAAAGGCAGAGGGTGCCGCTTCACCGTACCGTGTGAGCACAGTGCTGGAACACAGGCAGCTGGGCCCAACAAGTCAAGACAGGAAAGGAAGGTCTGCACCAATGTCTCCACAATCGATAAATTGATAAATTTATTCAGGCAGATACAATAGAAAGCACTTGACCTTTCATCCTGCTTCTAGCGCCCCCTTACTCTGCTCCTAGCATCCCTCAATCTGCTCCTAGCAACCCCCACCCAACTCTGCTCCAACCCCCCTTCTCACTCTGCTCCTAGAACCCCCTCAATCTGCTCCTAGCACCCCCCACTCTTCTCCAACCCCTCTTCTCACCTTGCTCCTACCACCCCCTCAATCTGCTCCTAGCACCTCTCACTATGCTCTGCCCAGCACCCTCAATGCATTTCTTAGGGGGAAACTGTCTAAATACATTTGGGGGACTATGCCTAATTATGTTTGGTAATTGAAAGTGTTCATTCGGCCCGGAGGGAGCGCTAGGGACAGGCTAACTACTTAGTTGTGATGTCACAACTATGTAGTGTGTCTGTCCAGAGTGCTCCCTCCGGGCCGAGTGAACGCGTACAAGGCTACATTTCGCCGGCCAGCACCTGCGCAGTAAGCCACGGCCACCCCAACCTGGAAGTCATTTCTGGGGGTCAATACTGACTAACAGAGGGGGACGGGGGAGCGGTAGGCATGAGGATAGCCCACTAAACATGCCTGTTCTCCCAGTTTTTCATTTTGTTTTCCTCTAAGGTATTAATGCCAGCGCATTGAGGGGGGGCCCAGGCCTGATGATGTGTGAGGGGCCCCAAATTTCTGATGGCGGCCCTGAATGTGTTTATACATTGTAACATTTTACTTTTTTCCCCCAAAATATAACAAACGCTGATTCCAAATAATTCCTGTATGAATTGACTGAAAGCACGCATGAATTGGGGGAAAATGGATTTTTACTCACCTGAGGCTTTTTCTAGCCCCCACCCCCCAGTCTTTCAGGCCCTTGCCATCCTCGGGGTCCCCTTTGTTGCGCCACTGCTCCCTCCGAAAGATCTGTGACAGGATTTCCAGTTATGGCTACTGCACATGTGCAGTCCTGTCTGTGCACCTCCTTGATCCCGTTCCTGTAGCAAAGAGTGTTGTGTGCATGTGCAGTTACAAGTCTTTATGAACTGTGAATGCGCAGAATGCTACTGCCCACAAGAACGTGTGGGCACATGAATGGGACAGTGCATGTGCTATAGATGCTCCAGTCACAGGGCTTTTGAAGGGGGAAGCAGCACAAGGAAGAGAACCTGGAGTATGCCACTGCCTGGGGATCTGAAAGACTACCATGTGTGTGTGTGAGGGGGACGGAGGACAGCGGCTTGGGAGCGATCTGAGTGGATGGGGCTGGAGGAAGCCCTTAAGCCCTGGTACACTTTAAATGTACTTTTTAGGTGTGCTAAGTGTAGTGGACAAAACTTTGAAAAATGAAATTGGGGCATTGTCAATTGCTTGGCAGCCATGCTATTAGCTTTAATAGTGTCCTAAGCACACACCTGCAACATGTACAAAGTAAGTGATGTCAGAACATGTCATTTGAATACTTTATCTGGGTCAGTAACTTCAAAACTTATATACATAGTAGATGCGTACAGTTACATAGTTACATAGTTATTTTGGTTGAAAAAAGACATACGTCCATCGAGTTCAACCAGTAAAAAGTACAATTCCAGCCCGTCCCCCACATACCCCTGTTGATCCAGAGGAAGGCGAAAAACCCCCACAAGGCATGGTCCAATTAGCCCCAAAAGGGAAAAATTCCTTCCTGACTCCAGATGGCAATCAGATAAAATCCCTGGATCAACATCATTAGGCATAACCTAGTAATTGTAGCCATGGATGTCTTTCAACGCAAGGAAAGCATCTAAGCCCCCTTTAAATGCAGGTATAGAGTTTGCCATAACGACTTCCTGTGGCAATTCCAGTGGTTGAGGAAAAAACTTTTCTTTGTACTAATAGGTGATTTAACAATGAATGTTATCACAGTAGGCGGGATAACCATTGCACCACACTGGTGAAAAAAGACAGTTTAGGCGTGATAAGTTTAGGCATGATACATTTAGGCGTGATAAGTTTAGATAAGTTTAGATCGCGCGCAAAGTCCAGCGCGCAAATCAGCGCCATTAAACTGTATGCGAAGTGCACCAGACTTTGGTAGCGCAAAACTTTTGATCAGCTGTGCACTGCGGTGCTAACCCAGTTGGTGCTTAAACTTATCACGCCTAAACTTATCACGCCTAAACTGAGTTTAGGCGTGATAAGGGGCTTTTCACCAGGGTGCTAACTGTTAGCACCGCTTTGTGAATCAAGCCTAGTGTGTCTGAATTTCTGACAGTCCCTGACTCTTGCTTCTGGGTAACAAAACGTGTTAAATTTCTGGGTCATATTCTAGAGGTGGGTCACATACCAACCTTTGAAGGCATGGTTAGCAGATGTAATGTCCCTGATACACAGCTGTTGCACTATGCACAGCTAAAACATGCCTTCGTGAGCTAATTTCATCAGTCACCTAAAAATCTACAAATCACCCATTCTAGAGTTGATAAAAGAAGGTCCCAGCAGAAACCTCATAGGAGCAGCATATAAAACACTAGATCACGGGGGATTGGAATTAACCAGAAATAAAGCATAGTTCCCAGTATCCAGCACTGGTGGGGATCGCCTGATGCCTGAAACATGTGCGGCCAAAAAAGCACTAGTCTCCTCCCAGGTGCAGGCACAATACTCATCGAGCCTCCACCGATCCTCCAGCGACATCCTACGTCAGACATTCTACATCACCTCACGGGCTCCTAGCGGCTTTTCGCGCAATGAAGCCGGAGGTAATTTAGCGTTCACGAACCCAAAATTTACTGTTCGCTACGTCACTTTTAATAATCTTATACAGAGACAAAAATACGCTCTGCCACTGAGTGTTTACAAATAACTACGAAGGGATTTCTGTCAGGAGTTTGACTTTAAGGTCAAACATGAATTGGATCAATTTATAAAATTACACTAATTAACCACCCCACTGAGCACAAAGCAAAAGTACAATATCCTGCAATTGTCCCACTAGAGGTTTGCTGCTTTATTCATAGTGCAATGATTATTTCCAGGGCAAGCAACCGAACTTTCAAAGCAGCTCAGTACAAATTAAAAGTAAAACTTTATAACTGATCTGTATTGATAAAAGAACACAAAGAACAGCATTCATCATGCAGAAATATGTTACTGCTATGGGAATTGATAAACACACAGCAGCTTATTTGCAGTCAGCATTAAGTGATACTTGAATAATGCTTGTGTACATTTTTTACTGCCAACATTAATCAAAAGTATGCTGTGTGAAAACGCGTGAGAAGTTAGAATACAATACATCCTTTTATAACCACAAGGCTCATAAATAGCTTTGCCTATATCTGCCCTTTCATTTCATTGCTGATTTATGGTCAAGCACAGTTCAAAAATAAAAACAGGGAACACCAAGAGCCCCAATAGTGTAATTCGTACTGGACAAGGTGGCAATAAGTTTGTATTGCTAGATACTCACAAGTCAGGGTCACCAGCAGGCAACCACTGTAAAGGCAGGTGGGGAGAATGTCCTGACCCCACTCAGGATTAAGAAGTCGCTCTCTGTAGACAGGAAGAAAGGGTAGCAACCCTCCACCAAGGGTGGACTCAAAATTGTATACAATGAACAGAGGCGCCAAAAGTATAAGATTAGATTAAATGAGCTTAAAAACCAACTTAAATGGCAAAATTGAAGGAGGAAGTGGTGGTCTTACCTCCCTCAAGCAGACACGACAACGACTGCGATTCAGACAGTCAAACACATTTATTAGGAACTCCAAAAAGAAATGCAACGCGTTTCGCAGGTTCAACCCCGCTTCATCAGGCAATATAGGGAGGAGTATCAAACAATCTGCACAAGGATTCAAATTAAGCGCCTTAATTTGAATCCTTGTGCAGATTGTTTGATACTCCTCCCTATATTGCCTGATGAAGCGGGGTTGAACCTGCGAAACGCGTTGCATTTCTTTTTGGACTTCCTAATAAATGTGTTTGACTGTCTAAATCGCAGTCGTTGTCGTGTCTGCTTGAGGGAGGTAAGACCACCACTTCCTCCTTCAATTTTGCCATTTAAGTTGGTTTTTAAGCTCATTTAATCTAATCTTATACTTTTGGCGCCTCTGTTCATTGTATACAGTTCAAAAATAGTATTTTAAGCAAAGTTTAAGGTTTTTCGTATAGATCAGTGTTTCTTAAACCTGTCCTCGTGACTCCCCAACGGTGCATGTTTTGCAGGCAACCTCACTTATGCACAGATGGGGTAATTAGTGTCTCAGCCTGCAAAACATGCACTGTTGGGGAGTCAAAAGGACAGGTTTGAGAAACACTGGTATACATTGTATCACAAACAGAAATTAAACATGAATGGTTGGCTACAGGCTACCCATTTTCTTCAAATTCGTTGAACTAGTGGCTTGCCATGTCTTCCTGTGACTGTCTATCTCAATGGCGGCAGTATTAGTGATATCATTCCCATAAGAGGGTTGTGAGGCTGTGGGCTTCCAGCTATGCTTATAAGATATATAGTGTTGAATATGCCAGCTATTATTAGACTGCTTTGTTTCAGGACAGAGTTAGATTTTAACAATGAAAGCAAACCTGAACTGAAAATTTAATTAAAAATCAAAATAAACATACACAGGTCATACTTACCTCCCATGTAGTCTATTCCTCAAACTCTTTCTCCACTCCCCCGTCCTGTTTGTCCACTGTGATAGATGGAATTCTCTGTCCTCCATTTTAAAAATGACAGTGACCCAGTAACAGCCTCCGGGCTAGAACACTGTTAGTCTGTAATATCGCCTACTTGAGCCATAAGTAAACAGGGACATTACCCTGCCCATCAGTTGTCCTTTCAACTATAACTGACAGCAACTGATATATAACTGACAGCAACTGATATATTTCAGTTCTGAAAAAAATCTTGTCAGAATTGGAAGGGATAGTTGTAAGAAGAAAATGGTGATCTTCTGAGAGGAATTGAAGGGGAGGTAAGTATGCAATATTCATTTGAAGGTACATCATGTGTTTATCTTAAATGATGATCAAGTGTTTTGCATAGTAACCACTAAAGGACCACATACCACCCCCCCCCCCCCACCAAGTGACCAGGCTATGTTTTACAATTCAGTGCCCTGCAGCTTTAGGAGCTTGCTGCAGAGCCATTTACCTTAGCACACAAACAACCCCCCACACCCTTTTTAAGCCCACCAACAGAGCTTTCTGTTGGTGGGCTCTGATCGTTGCTGCCATCAGTTTTTAGTGTTTTTATAAAAAAAATTTTTTTTATAAATGTAACTATTTTCCCCCCTAATCCCTCCCTTCCTCCCTTCGATGGCCAATCAGGGCTATCCTCTCTCATAGGCAACAGCCTATGAGAGGGGATCACATTCAGAGCCTCTCCAGGAAACAGCCAAGTCACAGAGCTGTCCCCAGTACAGTCAGCGATGTATTAGATTGCAGTAGGGTATTGTACCGTGTTAGCCATCAGTAAAAGCAAGAAGTTTTAAATCAGGATGATACCATTTATTGGCTAACTAAAAATGAATAGAATAAGCAAGCTTTTGGCCTTGCAGCCTTCGTCTGGCTTATATCCTGTTAGTTTGCAAACTGGTGGTAAAGACAGCTTATATACATGCAACATCAAAAGGGAAAACAGATATTTTTTTCAAGCATAAATACATGTCATTAAGATGCCTTAATTCACACAGACCATCGACCTGGGGTTAGAGGTTGTAAGCGAAGATAAGGATCCTTGTTTACTCCCTGCTCACATACCTGGGAGTTGGACTGACACTGCAGTGCTGTATTACATAAACAAACGGCCGTTTGTTTTTTTTACAGTCTGCTAGCGGCAATCGCTGCTGGCAGACTGTTGACGGAGTGGAGCTCTGTCACTCAAGCCAGGATGGGCAATCTCCTGCAATCTTCTCCCCCAGGACTTGACACCTTTCCGTGTTAGGCAGTCCTGGGGGAGCCACCTTGTGACCGCCAATTGGCATTATGCGGTCGTAAGGCGGTTAGAATGAAAAGGGCCTCTTGTCACAGAATAATATATCATTCAGTACTGAAGCTTAATTCTGCCAAGGAGAAGTGTGTCTATAGTGCCAAAATATTGCTACAGGGTGTTTAGACTACTGTGCAGGAGATGTTTTTCACTGTGTAATGGAGTAATTTGGCACAAAATTGTTTCAGAATTTGAATTCAATCGTACAGAATCCTTGCTTTATTTATGCCTTGGAATAATTTGCCTACAGTTGTAACAACGTTGTAACAAAGTATTTCACCTGTTAACAGTATTATAGACACTAAAATTGAAAGCAACTCTCTGCATATGCAGCTAATATTTCTAAGCAACAATTTACAAATGTATTATTTCAATTTTAGTTACCCCCATTCTAGTGGTAGTTTCTGTAGCATTTTAAATGTTTACAGTTATTCTATAACCATGGTCCTGAGTTTGCCAGTTTCCTTTATTACATCATCCAAACCTCTGATGACAAAGGTTGTGTTACCATGTGGGCCTTCAATACTGCCTATACTGTCATCCTTCCTTTAAACATAAGAGTATTAAAGAGACACTGAAGCGAAAAAAAATTATGATATAATGATTTGTATGTGTAGTTGTACAGCTAAGAAATAAAGCATAGGAGCAGAGACATAAGTCTAATATTTGTTTCCAGTACAGAAAGAGTTAAGAAACTCCAGTTATCTATGCGAATTGCCATTGAGCTCCACGACTTTTCAAAGTCGCAGAGATTCTGTGTTCTAAAGGCTCTTATCTTAACTGTATTGTGTTTTTCTTTTTCAGGACAGGTCAAAAGTGCTACTAATATTCTAGCAATTATCCGGACTACACAACCAATTCGTTATATCATAATTTTTTCTTTGTTTCAGTGTCTCTTTAATGTTCTATATAAATCCTGGTAATGGCACAAGTATTGACTGGGAACTTATTGCACAGCATCTTCTTGACTCCCAGGAGAAACCTCCCTGATACTCTAGCTATAATTGAATGTATTTTTCATACATTAAAATGACATAAGCAAGATACAGACCTGACAACTGACAAGACAAGATACAGAACTGACAACTGACAACATACATAACTGTCAAAGCTGTGTCTTACCCTTTTATTAACTAAGATTCGTGAAGTCAGTTGAGCTATACTCTACACACTTCAGCTCATTCTTCTTTCCTGGTGATTGTTGGTTTCCATTCATCAAATTGGAGAATAGCATTTCATACAGTTATTATGTGCATTGCTAGAGTAAGTAAAGAAACCTGCAGCATAGCCTATACAAAGAGACTGACAACCAAAGTTGATAATTTCCTATGTTACATAGCTTTTTGTAACAAAGCTGCTGGTACCATATTCACTGACTGTAAAGGGAACCTGAAGTGAGAGGAATATGTAGGCTGCCATCTTCATTTCCTAATAAACAAAGTTAGTCAACTGGCTGTCAAGCGAAGCTTTTAGCTTTATTGATTTATTTTAGTCACACACCTCCAACAAACTCTGCATACTTATTCCGGGCAACAATTTTTTTTAGATAATAAAGATGGCAGCCTCTGTATCCCTCTCACTTCAGGTTCCCTTTAAGTGGACGCTCCCTAACAATGCAAATATTAGTGTAGTATCACTATTAAAGCTTTGGCATTGTCTGAATTTCTTTTAGGATGTTGGATATGACAATGCGTGCCACCTACATAAACTGCCAACAAAATCAGATATTGTCCTCTCACAATATCCTCTGGTAAACACAAGCATTCCACACCAATGGCACACTGTGAAACCTGATGAAGCGCCATTGGTGTGATATGTGTAGGTGGGTGTTGCTAAAGCTGAGTAGTGGTGCTCAAATACCCCTTTTTAAAATTCGAGTTTGGTCGAATTCGAATAGTAAATTATTCGAGGTCAGTCGAATATTCGAGTCGAATAATTTTTACTATTCGATTCGACCTCGGACTTCGAGCTCACTATTCGAGTCGGTATTCGAGCTCATTATTCGAGCTGACTATTCGAATTGGCCTTAAATAGCTTCCAACACTTGTTTTGAGGGTGAATGATGCAAGAAACATCTTTTTTTCCAAGTAACAACAGCAAGTGATTATGTGGGGATGTTCCTTTAAAAAAAAAAGGTGAAAAAAGAAGTTGTGTCCAGAATTTTGTTCAGTACTGTATATACTTCTTCTTCTTCTTCTTCTTTATCTTCTATCTTCTTCTTCTTCTATATCTTCTTCTTCTATATCTTCTTCTTCTATATCTTCTTCTTCTTCTTCTATATTGTCTTCTTCTTCTTCTTCTTCTTCATCTTCTTCTTCTTCATCTTCTTCATCTTCTTCATCATCATCTTCTTCATCTTCTTCATCATCATCTTCTTCTTCTTCATCTTCTTCTTCTTCATCTTCTTCATCTTCTTCTTCTTCATCTTCTTCTTCTTCATCTTCTTCTTCTTCATCTTCTTCTTTATCTTCTTCATCTTCTTCATCTTCTTCTTCTTCATCATCTTCTTCTTCTTCTCCTTCTTCTTCTTCTTCTTCTTCTTCTTCTTCTTCTTCATCTCCTTCATCTTCTTCTTCTTCTTCTTCTTCTTCATTTTCTTCTTCTTCATCTTCTTCTTCTTCTCCTTCTTCTTCTTCTTCTTCTTCTTCATCTTCTTCTTCTTCATCTTCTTCTTCTTCATCTTCTTCATCTTCTTCTATATCGTCTTCTTCTTCACTTATTTCTCTTTTCAATTTTTTTTTTAAAGAAATGCAGCTATTTTTGAGCGTAACAAATAGCTGGTGGCGCACGCATGTTGGAAGCGCCATTGTATGTGCTCCCTGGCAGTGGAAACACACAGATAGCAGGAGGTAAATTCAGCAGCAGGAGGAGGAGGATGAGTGTGTGGCAGCAGGCAGTCAATGAGGCAGGCAGCGTGACATAATAGCCCTGGTACATAGCGGTGATACCAGGGCTGTAAATAAACACAGCAGCAGGAGGTCCCAGACAGCGGTCGTGCAGCCCACATCGTGTCCAATACACAACTGGGACAACACAGTTTTCAACCCGGGCACCTCAGAAAAATTAAACCTTTTTTTTTTAATGGTTTTTTGGTTTTGTTTGTACAACCAATTACACAGATATATAGCTATTGTTTGACGTAATAGCTGGTGGCAGAGTGGCAGCAGAATGTAATTCTGTGTACCCTGGCAGTGGGAAACACAGACCGACAGCAGCAGCAGCAGGAGGAATGGAGGAGTAATGTGAGCAGCTATTGTTTGACGTAATAGCTGGTGGCAGTGTGGCAGCAGAAGGTAATTCTGTGTACCCTGGCAGTGGGAAACACAGACAGACAGCAGCAGCAGGAGGAATGGAGGAGTAGTGTGAGTGTGGCAGCAGGCAGGCAGCGTGACATAATAGCCCTGGTACCTAGCGGTGATACCAGGGCTGTAAATAAACACAACAGGAGGTCCCAGACAGCGGTCGTGCAGCCCACATCGTGTCCAATACACAACTGGGACAACACAGTTTTCAACCCGGGCACCTCAGAAAAATTAAACCTTTTTTTTTTTTTTTTATGGTTTTTTGGTTTTGTTTGTAAAACCAATTACACAGATATATAGCTATTGTTTGACGTAATAGCTGGTGGCAGAGTGGCAGCAGAATGTAATTCTGTGTACCCTGGCAGTGGGAAACACAGACCGACAGCAGCAGCAGCAGGAGGAATGGAGGAGTAATGTGAGCAGCTATTGTTTGACGTAATAGCTGGTGGCAGAGTGGCAGCAGAAGGTAATTCTGTGTACCCTGGCAGTGGGAAACACAGACAGACAGCAGCAGCAGGAGGAATGGAGGAGTAGTGTGAGTGTGGCAGCAGGCAGGCAGCGTGACATAATAGCCCTGGTACCTAGCGGTGATACCAGGGCTGTAAATAAACACAACAGGAGGTCCCAGACAGCGGTCGTGCAGCCCACATCGTGTCCAATACATAACTGGGACAACACAGTTTTCAACCCGGGCACCTCAGAAAAATTAAACCTTTTTTTTTTTTTAATGGTTTTTTGGTTTTGTTTGTAAAACCAATTACACAGATATATAGCTATTGTTTGACGTAATAGCTGGTGGCAGAGTGGCAGCAGAATGTAATTCTGTGTACCCTGGCAGTGGGAAACACAGACAGACAGCAGAAGGGCAGTACACAGCAGCCCACTGTAGGTGTAAAATGTGTGGCTGCAGGCGACGTAATAGTCAAACTGAACCAGGCTGGCTTAGTGAGCAGGAGCCAGGAGGTGGTAAAGGGTGGTAAGGCACATTAACGATGGTTCTTAGCCAGTTCATGTCCCCCTCTCGCCGACAACAGGGGCCAGGAACTCGCCTTCCACCCACGCCTGGTTCATCTTGAGAAACGTCAGTCTGTCCACAGACTTGTGAGACAGACGTGAGCGTTTCTCGGTGACCACGCCACCAGCTGCACTGAAGCAGCGCTCGGACAGCACGCTGGAAGGGGGGCAGGACAGCATTTCCAGGGCGTACTGCGCCAGCTCGCTCCAGATCTCCAGGCGCTTGACCCAATACTCCACGGGATCAACAGGGGCATCGCTGTCAAGCCCGCTGTAGGACCCCATGTAGTCAGCCACCATGCGGGTCAGGCGCTGGCTGTGACCGGAGGAGGATGCTGCTGCATCATGCACCTCCTCTCTAGTCACTGCTGCCGGAGCCTCTACAGTCCTGTAGAGCTCGTGGCTGAGAGACAGCAGGTCTGTGGGGCGCTTGCTGCTGGATGCAGGCACCTGATGCTGCCTCTGTGCTGGCTGCTGGACAGTGGGGGTGGAAGGCTGGGGGAAGGCTTCCTCCAAGCGCTCAACAAGGGCCTGCTGCAAGCTCCTTATTTGTTGCGCTGGGTCTCCTCCTGCAGGCGGCAGGAACTGGCTCAACTTCCCCTTGAGGCGTGGGTCCAACATCATGCTGATCCAGATGTCCTTCCTCTGCTTCATCTGGATCACCCTGGGGTCCTTGCGCAGGCACGCCAGCATGTGCGCTGCCATTGGGAAGAGGCGGGCCACGTGTGCTGGCACATCGACGGCAGTGCTGTCCTCCTCATCCTCCTCCTCTGCCGCCTCATCCTCTCTCCACCCCCGCACCAACTCAGCTGCGCTGTGCTGATCCCCCTCATCAGCAGCAAGGTCAGGGACCTCCACCAAGTCCTCCTCCTCCTCCCCCTCAGAGGTGGACTGTGCAGCTGCTTGCCGCTCCTGCTGGTCCAAGGCTGCCGCTCCCTGTTCCAGCAAAGCATCGAGGGCCCTGTTCAGCAGACAAACCAGGGGCACCCACTCGCAGACCATAGCATGGTCCCTGCTCACCATGTTAGTGGCCTGCAGAAAGGGAGCCAGCACTAAGCACACCTGCTGCATGTGCCTCCAGTCAACATCGGGGACGATGGACGGGATGTTGCTGGTCTTGTCCCTTCTCTGAGCGGCGGAAACAGTGGCCAGGGCAAGGTACTGGTTGACAGCGTGCTTCTGTTCAACCAGACGCTCCAACATCGCCAGGGTGGAGTTCCAGCGAGTCGAAACGTCAAGGATCAGCCGATGGCATGGCAGCTCCAGCTCCTTTTGCACGTCTTCCAGGCTCGCACAGGCTGCAGCCGAGCGCCGGAAGTGACGCACAACGTTCCTTGCCGTTTCCAGCAGTTCGCCCATCCCCTGGTAGGTGCGCAAGAACTTTTGCACCACCAGGTTCAGCACGTGGGCAAGACAGGGAATGTGGGTCAGGTTTCCCCTGTCTATTGCGGCAACCAGATTGGCCCCATTGTCGGCCACCACCTCTCCGACTCTGAGGCCTCTGGGGGTCAGCCAAATCCTCTCCTGCTCCTGGAGTTTGGCCAACACATGGGTTGCCGTCAGCTTGGTCTTCCCAAGGCTGACCAAGTGCAGCAGCGCTTGGCAGTGGCGGGCCTTCACGCTGCTGCTGAGGCTGGGGGTTTGGCCAGGTGTGCCGGTGGATGGCAGAGGATCGGAGGAACCTGCTGCAGTTCCCCTGACCCTGCGGGGGGGCACCACCCACTGTGTTGCTGCTGCTGTGCCCGCTGCTGCTCTCCCATCCTCACCCCCTTCCACCAAGCTGACCCAGTGGACAGTGAAAGACAGGTAGCGGCCTGTCCCGAAGCGGCTGCTCCAGGAGTCCATGGTGACGTGGACCCTTTCACCAACCGCGTGCTCCAGCCCTCGCTCCACATTGGCCATCACAAAGCGGTGCAGTGCAGGAATGGCCTTGCGGGCGAAGAAGTGTCTGCTGGGGAGCTGCCAGTCTGGGGCTGTACAAGCAAGCAGCGCACGCATGTCGCTCCCCTCCTGCACAAGCGTGTACAGCAGGAGTTGGGAGCACATGGCCCGTGCCAGCAAGCCGTTCAGCTGCCGCACGCGACGGCTGCTGGGAGGCAGAGCCCTAACCACCCCCTGGAAGGACTCGCTCAAAAGGCTCTGGCGTGGCCTTTTGCTGGCACGGGAATCAGCAGACACAGCAGAGGAGGCCACTGAGGACTGGCTGCCAGAACAGGCCTCAGTGTCGGCGGCAGGAGTTGCAGAGGGGGGAGGAGCAGTGCGTTTCCGCACTCCTGCTGGTGCTGCTGGAGGAGCAGGAGGGCGGGTGGCTGCTGTTGCTGCTGCTGCTGAAGGCTGTGCAGTGATGGGTGTGGTGCCACTGCCAGCACCAGATGCCTTCAGCCTCTGGAACTCCTCATGCTGGTGGAAATGTTTCGCAGCAAGGTGGTTGATGAGCGAGCTGGTGCTGAACTTTAAGGGGTCTGCACCTCTGCTCAACTTCCGCTGACAGTGGTTGCAAGTGGCGTACTTGCTGTACACAGTGGGCATGGTGAAAAAGCGCCAGATTGGTGACAAAAACGACCCCCTACGGCATGGAACCGCTGCTGCCTGTCTCCCTGTGGTGGTTGGGGGGGGGGGCTTGGGTGCGGCTGGTGGTGGTACTGGCAGATGCTGCTGCTGCTGCTGCTGCTGAGCCTGAGACACCAGCAGGCTGTGGGACCTGCCTACTGCTGCCAATGCTTGCAATGATGCGCCTCCTTGCAAGGCCCACAAGCGCATCCTCCTCCTCCTCCTCAGAGCTGCTGATGACGACATCCCCTGGAGCTGGTGGCACCCAGTCTCTGTCTGTCACCGTGCCATCATCATCCTCCCCCTCCTGAAACATGTCCTGCTGGGATGATGACCCCCCCAAACTCCTCTCCTGATGCATGGATGGGCTGCTTGACTGTCGCCACAGTCTTGCTGTCCAATCCCTCATCCCCCAAAATGCCCATCAGCATCTCCTCCTCCAAATCGCCAACAACAGCAGACAATACCCTGATGGTGCCTGGGGTAAAAATACTGCTGAGTGACAGGTCGCCAACTTGTGACGGTGAACTGGCCTCCTCCCCAGGCCCTGCTGGGCGGCTGCTGCGAACAGGGGTGGTGGTGGTGGTGGTGAGGGTGGAGGCCTCGGATGCAGAGCTGATGGCGGGCTGCTCATCCTCCGTCATCAGTTGCACCACAGTGTCTGCATCCTTTTCCTCAATGGGACGTTTCCGACCCGGCTGGAGGAAAATCGGAGCAGGTGCTACACGCTGCTGCTGCTGCTGTATCTCTGCAGCGTGAGTTGCAGATGCTCCTGCTGGGCGGCGCCCAAGGCATCCACGGCCAGTGGCTATGGGAGGAATGTTAGCCACTGACGCTGCTGCTGCGGAACTGTGCATGGTGGCTCGGCCGCGCCCGCGGCTTGCCACAATGCTGCTCCCTCTCCTCCTGATTCCCTTGCTGTCCTTCCCCTTGCCCAAACCGCGCTGGCTGCCACTTCCAGACATCTTCGATGTTTTGGGCGTAAACACAAAAGTTTTTGAAAAGGGCGGGTGAAAAGTGGGGTACTTTAATGGAGTGGGTTGGTGGGTGAGGTGACTGAGTGAGTGTCCCGACTCCCTAGTACAGTAAGTAAGTAGTAACAGTCAGGAAGTACAACTAGCAGTTACAATAATCAGTAGTAATCACAAGGAAATAGAGTGTGTGTACACTACAGACAGTGAGTGCACGCACGCGCAAACACGCGCAGGAGCTGGCCTATGAACAGAGAGTGAGTGAGTGTCCCTAGTACAGTAAGTAAGTAGTAACAGTCAGGAAGTACAACTAGAAGTTACAATAATCAGTAGTAATCACAAGGAAATAGAGTGTGTGTACACTACAGACAGTGAGTGCACGCACGCGCACACACGTGCAGGAGCTAGCCTATGAACAGTGACTGAGTGAGTGTCCCTACTACAGTAAGTAAGTAGTAACTGTCAGGAAGTAGAATTTACAATAATCAATCAGTAATCAGAAGGAAATAGAGTGTGTGTACAGTACACAGACAGTGAGTGCACACACACACACGCAGGAGCTAGTAGCCTATGAACAGTGACAGTGAGTGTCCTAGTACAGTTACAGTATATAACTATTCAGAAGGAAATAGAGTGTGTGTACACTACAGTACACAGACAGTGAGTGCACGCACACGCAGGAGCTAGTAGCCTATGAACAGTGACGGTGAGTGTCCTAGTACAGTTACAGTATATAACTATTCAGAAGGAAATAGAATGTGTGTACAGTACACAGACAGTGAGTGCACGCACACGCAGGAGCTAGTAGCCTATGAACAGTGACAGTCAGTGAGTGTCCTAGTACAGTTACAGTATATAACTATTCAGAAGGAAATAGAGTGTGTGTACAGTACACAGACAGTGAGTGCACGCACACGCAAGAGCTAGTAGCCTATGAACAGTGACAGTGAGTGTCCTAGTACAGTTACAGTATATAACTATTCAGAAGGAAATAGAGTGTGTGTACAGTACACAGACAGTGAGTGCACGCACACGCAGGAGCTAGTAGCCTATGAACAGTGACAGTCAGTGAGTGTCCTAGTACAGTTACAGTATATAACTATTCAGAAGGAAATAGAGTGTGTGTACAGTACACAGACAGTGAGTGCACGCACACGCAGGAGCTAGCCTATGAAAAGTGACAGTCAGTGAGTGATCTAGTACAGTTACAGTATATAACTATTCAGAAGGAAATAGAGTGTGTGTACAGTACACAGACAGTGAGTGCACGCACACGCAGGAGCTAGTAGCCTATGAACAGTGACAGTCAGTGAGTGTCCTAGTACAGTTACAGTATATAACTATTCAGAAGGAAATAGAGTGTGTGTACAGTACACAGACAGTGAGTGCACGCACACGCAGGAGCTAGTAGCCTATGAACAGTGACAGTGAGTGTCCTAGTACAGTTACAGTATATAACTATTCAGAAGGAAATAGAGTGTGTGTACAGTACACAGACAGTGAGTGCACGCACACGCAGGAGCTAGCCTATGAAAAGTGACAGTCAGTGAGTGTCCTAGTACAGTTACAGTATATAACTATTCAGAAGGAAATAGAGTGTGTGTACAGTACACAGACAGTGAGTGCACGCACACGCAGGAGCTAGTAGCCTATGAACAGTGACAGTCAGTGAGTGTCCTAGTACAGTTACAGTATATAACTATTCAGAAGGAAATAGAGTGTGTGTACAGTACACAGACAGTGAGTGCACGCACACGCAGGAGCTAGTAGCCTATGAACAGTGACAGTCAGTGAGTGTCCTAGTACAGTTACAGTATATAACTATTCAGAAGGAAATAGAGTGTGTGTACAGTACACAGACAGTGAGTGCACGCACACGCAGGAGCTAGCCTATGAACAGTGACAGTCAGTGAGTGTCCTAGTACAGTTACAGTATATAACTATTCAGAAGGTAATAGAGTGTGTGTACAGTACACAGACAGTGAGTGCACGCACACGCAGGAGCTAGTAGCCTATGAACAGTGACAGTCAGTGAGTGTCCTAGTACAGTTACAGTATATAACTATTCAGAAGGAAATAGAGTGTGTGTACAGTACACAGACAGTGAGTGCACGCACACGCAGGAGCTAGTAGCCTATGAACAGTGACAGTCAGTGAGTGTCCTAGTACAGTTACAGTATATAACTATTCAGAAGGAAATAGAGTGTGTGTACAGTAGTACACAGACAGTGAGTGAGTGCACGCACACGCAGGAGCTAGCCTATGAACAGTGACAGTCAGTGAGTGTCCTAGTACAGTTACAGTATATAACTATTCAGAAGGAAATAGAGTGTGTGTACACAGACAGTGAGTGCAAGCACACGCAGGAGCTAGTAGCCTATGAACAGTGACAGTGAGTGTCCTAGTACAGTTACAGTATATAACTACAATACAAAATACAATCACTAAGTAGTAAAGGACAGCAGAAATACTGTCTAATACTATCTAATACTGTCTAATACTGTCTAATACTAATGAGAAATAAACTAACAGAGGACAGGAGGACAGCTGCCCACACAGGCAGGCCCTGAGGCCTAAAGCTGTAAGCTTGCCTGCAGCAGCTGGCCTGTCTCTATGTAACACAAAAGCTACTAACTAAAATACAATGTCTATCTAACTAACAACAAAATAGGTGTGTATAGGAGGTGTATGTGAGCAAAAACGCTAGGTAAATGACCACAATAGAGCTCTTGCTAAGCCAAAGCACAAAGGAGCAACTCTCTCTCTATGCACGTCTCAGGCAAGGACGGAGAAACGGAACATGGTGGCCGCTATTTATAGGGTAGGGGCTGGCCAGGGTCCCCCTCTGTGATTGGCTGCCGTCAGAGGGCCTGGGAGCCCTCTGATTGGCTCTAAGGACATCAATCTTCGCTATGACGCTATTCGAGCTCGGTATTCGAGCTCGAATAGCGCCGTTTGCTCGAATAGCTCGAATAGTGAATGGGCTATTCGCGTTTACTCGAATAGCCCATTCGAATAGCTGCAGCTATTCGGAGCTCGAATACCGAGCTCGAATAGCTGAAAAAGAGCTCGAATATTCGAGCTACTCGAATATTCGAGCTCTGCTGAGCACCACTGAAGCTGAGTACATAAACACAAGGCTGAGCGAGATGCACAAGCTATGCTGTTTGTTGGCTGGTCGCAACGATATACTGAGTGGTACACTGTGGCCAGCCCCTCTCCATTGGGCACTGCCTGGACTGAAAGAGTTGTGCTTCATATCTTCTTACCCATTACAGGAGAAACTTGTATCCTTGAGGCAACACAGCACATGACTATTTTGAGAAATTGAATGTGCACAGTTGCGCAGGAGACTGGCAGCATAGAAGTCACTCATCAAAGACAGTGAGTAACATGTAAATTGGTCATGATTCACAACATTACATTGGGTGCTGCCACAGGCACCCATTAAAACACTGGTAATCAGTGTAAATGTGGGTGTGGGACTTTCCTGATAAAGTATTGGGCAGTGCACCAGGACCAACCAGTAGGAGTGGACCTGATGCCCAATATTTTTTTCGGGCAAGTCCCACGCGAAAATGTATACTGATAGCTGATCATTTAATGGGCACCTATGGTGGCACCCAGAAGGGGAGGGGGTCTTAAGAGTTAGGCATGGGCGGTTTTAAGGGTTATGCGTGGATTGGTGGCATAAGGGTTAGGCATGGGGGTTAAGGTTAGCCACCCACCAGGGGAGTTTTAGTTTTAAGTACCACCTGGGGGTGGTGGTCAGTAAGTCTTCGGCATCAAGAGAGAGAGAGTTTTGTGTGAGAATAGGGTTAGGTTAGGACAAAGTAAAATATTGGTAAAATTACTGATATTCTACTATAGTGTATATAGTGTATTTCTGTTATTTTGTGCCCATATTGGGTAACAGAATAAGGGTAAAATTACTGATATTCTATTACCAATATTTTGTGCCTATTTCTACATGTGGCACATTCTTATGTACGCCAGTGAGTAACCTGTGGTAACACATGACTACTATGATTTCATAAGCCACCACGGCCAAACATCCAAATGCAGACTCAAAAATTACTTTTGGAGTAAAAATTGTTTTGCTGCCGGTATAACTACACTAAGGAACTGTGTATGCACACGCACCTGTGATTGGATTGCTCCAGTCCACACATTTTCTGTATTTTAGTAGATTTAGTAGATTTAAACATGCAAATGCTACAAACTCATAAATAATCTCTTGCTTGTCAGGGTATACATCTTGAATCTTGCAAATCGTATTACCACTCTGGTTTATTCACAGAAAGAACCTGCTTATTGTGCAGTCTACAGGCCACTATTATGCACGGTTTTCACTTCATTTACTGGTTTATGATGCTATATTTACTGTTGCCCGTTGCCTCTTACTAGTAGCGGCTGCTACTTAACTTTTTAAAGCTGGAGGGGGAACACAGATCCGGGGACCCAGGCGAGGGAAGGGGGAGGGGGCGTCTGACCCCCCTCCCCGCCGCTTTGCCCAATACTTCCTTCCTGCCCGCTACCCCCTCCAGCTCGGCGGCCCCCCACCCACAGCTTGAGGAGGGGGGGGGCGTTTTTTTCTAAGTTTGCCTCAGGCAGCAAAAAGTCTAGGGCCGGCCCTGGCTGCCACAAGAATCATGTTGCAACAAATTCAGTGGGAACTTAACCTAGAGTTATGTACCAATGTCACGATTTTCCCGATGATTTTCCCGACAGCCAACAAATTTTTGAGAGGTTGTTTCCACGATATCGCAATATGGGTACAGTCACACGACCATGCAAACATTGATTAGATCTTCAACGACTCCCACGCAAAGTATCACGATGACTTAAAGTCTTGTTTGTTCCCATCGTGTAGCGTTGCGTGCAGTGGCATAGCAATAGGGAATGCAGAGGTAGTGACAACATCGGAGCCCTTGGGCTAGAGGGGCCCGAAGGGCCCACCCCTCAAACACAGTATTAGCTCTTTATTGGTCCTGTGCTGATAGTTTTCACTTCTATAGTTGTTTTGAATAGTGGTGATCATTAACACGTTTTCCATCCCCTTTTTGCACCTCTGACGCCGTGGTTGTCCTTGGCAGGTTTTGGTGTGTTGTAGGAATTGTTATCTATAGCAATCTTGGGGCCCCAATGCTAAACTTGCACTGGGGCCCACAACTTCTTAGCCACGCCACTGGTTGCACGATGTTGCGCAAACCCGCTGGCAGGAAAAAAATGTCGCTTGATGACCCGAATCAAAGGGACGTCCCAGGACCTGTCAGGCGGTGAATACGAGGCTTAACCCTAACTGCAAGTTGAGACATCAGTGCAATTTAATTATTTAAAACATGACCTTGAATTTCTTTTCCGGGGTGTCTTTTCTCATCTTATCTATAACCAGTTCGGCCTATCTGGACGAGCTTCCTCGTCCAGATAGGCACTGATGCTGCCGCCGCCTCGTGCGCGCGATCGGGCACACCCCCGCGCACGCTCCCGCTGCCGCCGCCAGCCCTCCGATCAGTGAATGGGAATATAATTCCCATTCACCGATCTATCTTCCCCGCAGAAATACCGACGCTTTCTCTCCAGAGAGCGCGGTATTTCTGCCCCCAGGAAACATCTCCCCTGCTTTTAAGTTCCTGGATGCGAGATCGTTCGCATCCAGGACTTTTCTCACTGTGGCCATCTTGTGGCCAAATAGTAAACTGCACCACAATACATTTTTAATAAAAAAAAAAATATTATTTTACATTTAAAATTAACAGTTTCCCTCCCACACCAAAAATTACACACATACACTTTTTTTTATTAAAAATAAAAATAAAAAATACAATAAAAAAAAAACAAAAACAACATATATAGTTACCCAAGGGTCTGAACTTTTTAAATATGCATGTCAAGAGAATATGTTATTATATTATTTAAAATTATAAGCTTTTAAATAGTGATGGACGCAAATTGAAAAAATGCACCTTTATTTCTAAATGAAATATCGGCACCATAAATTGTGATAGGGACATCGTTTAAACGGTGTAATAACCGGGACAGATGGGCAAATAAAATACATGAGTTTTAATTACGGTAGCGTATATTAATTTAAAACTATAATGGCCAAAAACTGAGAAATAATGAATTTTTTTCATTTCTTTCATAATCTTCCTGTTAAAATAGATTTAGAAAAAATCATTCTTAGCAAAATGTAGCACCCAAAGAAAGCCTAATTAGTGGTGGAAAAAACAAGATATAGATCAATTCATTGTGATAAGTAGCAATAAAGTTATAGGCGAATGAATGGGAGGTGAACGTTGCTCGGATGCATGAGATTTTCGGACCGCGGCGCTGAACCGGTTATACTACCATTGCAGCATACAATTTATACATGAAATACTAGCAAAAACAATACAAATGAAAAGCTATAACAAAGGCCTGTTCTCATCTATAATAGCTCAGAACTCTTATTTCTCACATAATTAACAATATTGGCTAGAGCTCAGCTGTTGAGGAAGGAAGAGGATCAGGAGAATTCAGAACATTTTCAATGAAGATATACATTAATTAGCGGTCAAGTGTCAATCATTAACTTTCTGTGTCTGATTAGTCCCATGCAATGTTCTGGCTTAGTCTTTTGTAGAGCAAAGAAACTGACAAGTTGGAATTCAGATAACATCAATATACAGGACTAATCCAATTCAGCAGGTTCATTTTTTGAGACTTAACAGCTGATCAATTAACGAGCTGTCAGGTAATAATTAGTTTTCGAATCTGATTAGCCTGCAAAATGACAAGCTCAGCCTACATTAACTCCACTTCCTCTAGAGCAAAAACTGCTCTATGGTCTGAATCCATGTTCATCTTCACTGACCAGTATTGAATTTACTGAGCTGTAAAGGGGGAACCAAGTTGATCCCTGGGAGTTGATTAAAACGGCAAGGAGAATGTGTAATATTTTAACTGAAACTGAACCTAATCTCAAAATGTAAATTTCTCATCTACTGATATGTCACTACTACCAAAATAAATATGTTTTGGGTTTTTTTTACACTTAAGGCGCCCATACATCTAGGATTTTTGGTGGCTGATAAACCAAGAGACAGATCTCTCTCTGATTGAATCGAGATCTGTTGGCTGCCATACAGGGTTGCTCGAATGTACTCAAATTCGATTCGAGTACATTCGAATTCGGGTCCGGGTCAAATACGAATTCGGCCGTGATCACGATCATAGAATTCGATTCGAATTTGAGTCGTGATCACTAATTGAATTCGGGTAATAGTCGTGATAATGAATTTGGATGGCCTTAAAGCAATTAAATAGGTGTAATAAAAAAAAAAGATGGAAAACTTTTTTTCTGCATTTGCTTGTTTATTCTTCTTCACCGTCTTCACCTTCTTTTTCTTCTCTCCATCTTTTTCTTCACCATCTTCTTCTTTTTTACCATCTTCTTTCTCATCACCATTAGAGATGGCCTGAACGGTTCGCCCATGAATGGTTCCAGGCGAACGTTGGGTGGTTCGCGTTCGCCGGCGAAGGCGAACTTTTGCGGAAGTTCGGTTTGCCCCCATAATGCTCCATTAGGGTCAACTTTCACCCTCTACATCACAGTCAGCAGGCACATTATCGCCAATCAGACTACACTCACTCCTGAAGCCCCCCCCCCCTTATAAAAGGCAAGGTTCTCCGGCCGTTTTACTCGTCTGCCTACAGTAATTAGTGAAGGGACCGCTGCTGACAAACTCTGCTAGGGAAAGCTTAGTTAAGCTCTTGTAGGCTTCTTAGCTTGCTCCTGGCTGATTGTTATTCCTTAAATAGCACCCCACAACAGCTTTCTCCTCCCCTCCTCCCTGATTGCTATTCCTTAAATAGCACCCCACAACAGCTTTTTCCTCCCCTCCTCCGATTGTTATTCCTTAAATAGCACCCCACAACAGCTTTCTCCTCCCCTCCTCCCTGGTTGTTATTCCTTAAATAGCACCCCACAACAGCTTTCTCCTCCCTTCCTCCTCTGGAGGATCTTGTCTTCCAGGGATTTGTAGGATGTGAAAAGCACGCTTACATACATTGGCCAGGAATCGAACCCAGGTCAACTGCTTGGAGGGCAGCTATGCTCACCACTATACCACCAACACTACAGGCTGAAGCTAGCCTACCTGGCCTGGAAAGGATGAAAAGCTAGTTGACCATGCAACCATTCCTGCTAACCTAAAGCTTACTTGTGTCTTACAACACATTGGCTTAAGACTTTACCAAATCTAGTGCTCCAATATGGGGAAGCTTCTCTGTTTGCTGTCATACCTAGCAGAGGATAGTTTCGATCCATCAACCTTTGGGTTATGGGCCCAGCACACTGGAGGTCTGTCTGGAAACGGTGGCTTGCTGCTCCGCCATCATTTCCACCACAGCCTGTGCCTGACTCTCCGCAATAGGCCGGGGGCGACGACCCGTCTCAAAGATGGGGGCAACAGGCTGCTGTTGCACCTCTGCTCCTTCCTCCACAACTCTGCGGTCAGTGGCGGACCAGTCACAGACCTGCTGGTGCTGGCAGTGGCCGCAGCAATGGCGCTGCCTCTCCTGGTGGTGCCTCGCCCTCTACCTCTGCCAGTCATTGTGCAATAATAAACAAATACAGTAAGAAAAAAAAAAATTCTATACATATATACACATATATACACACATATATACACACATATATATATACGCACGCACGCACGCACGCACGCACGCACGCACGCACGCACACACACACACACACACACACACACACACACACTAGAGTTGGGCCGAATGGTTTGCCTGCGAACGGTTCCATGCGAACTTCAGTGGTTTGCGTTCGCGTCCCGCAGGCGAACCTTTGCGGAAGTTCGGTTCGCCCCATAATGCACATGGAGGGTCAACTTTGACCCTCTACATCACAGTCAGCAGGCCCATTGTAGCCAATTAGGCTACACTAGCCCCTGGAGCCCCACCCCCCCTTATATAAGGCAGGCAGCGGTGGCCATTACGGTCACTCGTGTGCTGCCTGCGTTAGTGAGAGTAGGGCGAGCTGCTGCAGACTGTCTCTCAGGGAAAGATTAGTTAGGCTTAACTTGTTCCTGTCTGGCTGCATACCTGTTCTGTGAACCCACCACTGCATACCTGTGCTGTGAACCCACCACTGCATACCTGTGCTGTGAACCCACCACTGCATACCTGTGCTGTGAACCCACCACTGCATACCTGTTCTGTGAACCCACCACTGCATACCTGTGCTGTGAACCCACCACTGCATACCTGTTCAGTGAACCCACAACTGCATACCTGTGCTGTGAACCCACCACTGCATACCTGTTCAGTGAACCTGCCACTGCATACCTGTTCTGTGAACCCACCACTGCATACCTGTTCAGTGAACCTGCCACTGCATACCTGTTCTGTGAACCCACCACTGCATACCTGTTCAGTGAACCCACCACTGCATACCTGTGCTGTGAACCCACCACTGCATACCTGTGCTGTGAACCCACCACTGCATACCTGTTCAGTGAACCCACCACTGCATACCTGTGCTGTGAACCCACCACTGCATACCTGTTCTGTGAACCCACCACTGCATACCTGTTCTGTGAACCCGCCACTGCATACCTGTTGTGTTCAGTGAACCCGCCACTGCATACCTGTTCTGTTCAGTGGACCCGCCACTGTATACCTGTTTAGTGACCCCGCCACTGCATACCTGTTGTGTTCAGTGAACCTGCCACTGCATACCTGTTCTGTGAACCCGCCACTGCATACCTGTTGTGTTCAATGAACCCGCCACTGCATACCTGTTCTGTTCAGTGGACCCGCCACTGTATACCTGTTTAGTGAACCCACCACTGCATACCTGTGCTGTGAACCCACCACTGCATACCTGTTCTGTGAACCCACCACTGCATACCTGTTCTGTTCAGTGAACCCGCCACTGTATACCTGTTCAGTGAACCCGCCACTGCATACCTGTTGTGTTCAGTGAACCCGCCACTGTATACCTGTACTGTTTAGTGAACCCGCCACTGCATACCTGTTGTGTTCAGTGAACCCGCCACTGTATACCTGTACTGTTTAGTGAACCCGCCACTGCATACCTGTTGTTTTCAGTGAACCCACCACTGCATACCTGTGCTGTGAACCCACCACTGCATACCTGTGCTGTGAACCCGCCACTGCATACCTGTTCTGTTCAGTGGACCCGCCACTGTATACCTGTTTAGTGAACCCGCCACTGCATACCTGTGCTGTGAACCCACCACTGCATACCTGTTCTGTGAACCCACCACTGCATACCTGTTCTGTTCAGTGAACCCGCCACTGTATACCTGTTCAGTGAACCCGCCACTGCATACCTGTTGTGTTCAGTGAACCCGCCACTGTATACCTGTACTGTTTAGTGAACCCGCCACTGCATACCTGTTGTGTTCACTGAACCCACCACTGCATACCTGTTCTGTGAACCCGCCACTGCATACCTGTTGTGTTCAGTGAACCCGCCACTGCATACCTGTTCTGTTCAGTGGACCCGCCACTGTATACCTGTTTAGTGAACCCGCCACTGCATACCTGTTGTGTTCAGTGAACCCGCCACTGCATACCTGTTCTGTTCAGTGGACCCGCCACTGTATACCTGTTTAGTGAACCCGCCACTGCATACCTGTTGTGTTCAGTGAACCTGCCACTGCATACCTGTTCTGTGAACCCGCCACTGTATACCTGTTCTGTTCAGTGAACCCACCGCATCAGTGCGCATACCTGTGCAGTTAAGTGAACCCACCTACCTACGTGAGTGCACGCAGTGTGATATACCACTCCGTGCATACCCGATATGGACAAAACAGGTAGAGGAAGAGGTAGTGCCAGAGCCAGAGGAAGGCCACCCGGCAGGTCTGCGCGAGGTCGTGTAAATGTAATTTCGTGTGGACCTGGCCCACAGTACAGTGCTCGGAAGAAGGCACGTCCCATCACGTCCCAAGATTGTCAGGACGTGGTTGAGTATTTAGCGACACAGAACACCTCATCTTGCTCAGCCACCAGCGCTACTGCTAGCACCACTTCCGCTGCATTTGACACTTCGCAAGAATTATTTAGTGGTGAAATCACTGATGCACAGCCATTGTTGTTACAGCCAGATGAATTTTCACCAGCTCATATGTCTGCGTTACGCGGCAACACTATGGATGTAACGTGTAAGGAGGATGAAGGACCTACTGATGGTGCATGTTTGGATTTTTCTGAGTCAAGCGAAGCTGGGCAGGATGACTACGATGATGACGATGATAGGGATCCTCTGTATGTTCCCAATAGAGGAGATGAAGAGGGGGACAGTTCAGAGGGGGAGTCAGAGAGTAGTAGGAGGAGAGAAGTTGTTGAAAGAAGCTGGGGCAGCTCTTCGTCAGAAACAGCTGGTGGCAGAGTCCGGCACCATGTATCGCCACCTATGTACAGCCAGCCGACTTGCCCTTCAGCATCAGCTGCTGAGGTCCCCATAGTGCCCACATCCCAGGGTGGCTCAGCGGTGTGGAAATTTTTTAATGTGTGTGCCTCAGATCGGACCAAAGTTCGCTCTGCCAACAAAAATTGAGCCGTGGAAAGGCCAACACTCACGTAGGGACAAGTGCCTTACGAAGGCACCTGGAGAAAAGGCACAAACAGCAATGGGATGGCCACCTGAGCAAAAGCAGCAGCAGCACACAAAAGCAAAGCCACCCTCCTTCTCCTCTTCCTCCTCCATCAGGTGCATTATCTGCTTCTGCCGCTTTCTCCCTTCCACCTTCACAGGCACCCTCCTCCACTCCGCCTCTGCCCTTGAGCGGTTCCTGCTCCTCTGCCCACAGCAGCAGTCAGGTGTCCGTGAAGGAAATGTTTGAGCGGAAGAAGCCAATTTCGGCCAGTCACCCCCTTGCCCGGCGTCTGACAGCTGGCGTGGCGGAACTGTTAGCTCGGCAGCTGTTACCATACCGGCTGGTGGACTCTGAGGCCTTCCGTAAATTTGTGGCCATCGGAACACCGCAGTGGAAGATGCCAGGCCGCACTTATTTTTCGAGAAAGGCCATACCCCAACTGCACCGTGAAGTTGAGAGGCAAGTGGTGTCATCTCTTGCGAAGAGCGTTGGGTCAAGGGTACACCTGACCACGGATGCCTGGTCTGCCAAGCACGGGCAGGGCCGCTACATTACCTACACAGCCCATTGGGTGAACCTGGTGGTGAACGATGGCAAGCAGGGCGCAGCGGACCAAATTGTGACACCTCCACGGCTTGCAGGCAGGCCTCCTGCCACCTCCTCTCCTCCTGCTACATGCTCTTCGCTGTCCTCCTCCTCCTTGGCTGAGTGGCAGTTCTCCTCTCCAGCTACACAGCCCCAGCTCCGCAGGGCCTATGCTGCATGCCAGGTAAGACGGTGTCACGCCATCTTAGACATGTCTTGTCTCAAAGCAGAGAGTCACACTGGAGCAGCTCTCCTGGCTGCTCTTAAGAAACAGGTGGATGAGTGGCTGACCCCGCACCACCTGGAGATAGGCAACGTGGTGTGCGACAACGGCAGCAATCTGCTTGCCGCTTTGCATATGGGGAAGCTGACACACATACCCTGCATGGCACATGTCATGAATCTAGTGGTTCAAAGATTTGTGGCAAAGTACCCTGGCTTAGCGAATGTCCTGAAGCAGGCCAGGAAGTTCTGTGGGCATTTGAGGCGGTCTTACACAGCCTTGGCACGCTTTGCGGAAATTCAGCGCAAAAACAACATGCCGGTGAGACGCCTCATTTGCGATAGCCCGACTCGCTGGAACTCGACCCTGCTCATGTTCTCCCGCCTGCTAGAACAGAAGAAAGCCGTGACCCACTACCTCTACAACTACAGTAGAATGAAACAGTCTGGGAAGATGAGGATGTTCTGGCCCGACAACTGGACACTGATGAAAAATGCATGCAGGCTCATGCGGCCGTTTGAGGAGGTGACCAACCTGGTGAGCCGCAGTGAGGGCACCATCAGCGACTTAATTCCCTACGCTTACTTCTTGGAGCGTGCTGTGCGTAGAGTGGCGGATGAAGCTGTGAATGAGCGTGACCAGGAACCGTTACGGCAGGAACAGGCATGGGACCAATTTTCATCAGACCCAGCTGTTTCCTCAACACCTGCGGCAGCACAGAGGGGGGAGGAGGAGGAAGAAAGAAGTCGTGTGCAGAAGACGAGTCAGACTCAGAGGATGATGAGCAAGGTGTTTCTTTGGGGGAGGAGGAGGAGGAGGGGACAGCGGCAGGAGAACAACTGCAGCAGGCGTCGCAAGGGGCTTGTGCTGCTCAACCTTCCCGTGGTATTGTTCGCGGCTGGGGGGAGGAGGTTGACTTACCTGACGTCACTGAGGAAGAGCAAGAGGAGATGGAGGGTACTGGATCCGACTTTGTGCAGATGTCGTCTTTTATGCTGTCCTGCCTGTTGAGGGACCCCCGTATAAAAAACCTCAAGGGGAATGAGCTGTACTGGGTGGCCACACTACTAGACCCTCGGTACAGGCACAAAGTGGCGGACCTGTTACCAACTCACCGGAAGGTGGAAAGGATGCAGCACATGCAGAACCAGCTGTCAACTATGCTTTACAATGCCTTTAAGGGTGATGTGACAGCACAACGCCAGCAAGGTACCACTGCCACTAATCCTCCTCCCGTGTCCACGCAGTCAAAGACAGGACACTCCAGCGATCTCATGGTGATGTCGGACATGCGGATGTTCTTTAGTCCAACGCCTCGCCGTAGCCCTTCCGGATCCACCCTCCACCAACGCCTGGAACGGCAGGTAGCCGGCTACCTGGCGTTAAGTGTGGATGTAGACACTGCTGTGAACAGCGATGAGGAACCCTTGAACTACTGGGTGCGCAGGCTTGACCTGTGGCCAGAGCTGTCCCAATTTGCCATCCAACTTCTCTCCTGCCCTGCCGCAAGCGTCCTGTCAGAAAGGACCTTCAGCGCAGCTGGAGGCATTGTCACAGAGAAGAGAAGTCGCCTAAGTCACAAAAGTGTTAAGTACCTCACCTTTATCAAAATGAATGAGGCATGGATCCCGGAGGGCTGCTGCCCGCCCCAAGACTAAGTCAGTCCCCGCACACACAGCATCTCTGCCTGCACGCCGTGTGACTGGCTGCCTGGCCTGCCCCAAGAAGACTAAGTCGCTCCCAGTCCCTCCACACAGCATGTCTGCCTGCAGGCCGCTTGACTACCTTCTCCGCCACCACCAACAGGGTCCGGGACTCCAGGCGGATTGCTGAATTTTTTAGGCCGCTGCTAGCAGCGGCCGCTGTAATAATTTTTCTGGTGCGTGTACATGACTGCCTAATTTTTCTGGCTGCACTGCGGGCAGCTGCAACAACAAAAGAAAAGGCATGTACATGCGCCCATTCCCCTTCGTGATCATTACCTTGCCGTGGTGAAGGGGCTTGCGTATCACAATGAAGCAATGACCAGCGCCTAGATGAGTGTCTCGGGGGGCACACAAAAGATAATAAGGTCGTTGCTTCATTGTGGTCAGACCAAATTTGATCAGCTGGACAGTCACTGTTCTGTCATTCAGCTACATCAGCCAGGCGACCATATGGGCTGTAAAGCCACCAAAACCTGCACTCTCGCCATGGTGCGCACCAGTCCAGCACGGCCATCACTACACAAACAGCTGTTTGCGGTGCGTTACACGGTGAGTTTGGTGTGTCAGTGTGAAGCAGTACCTTAATTACACTACCTGATTGATGTATACACAAGCAAGATGTTTATGTTTTAAAGCACTTTAGGCCTGTCATTTAGCATTCAATGTGATTTCTGCCCTTAAAACGCTGCTTTGCGTCAAATCCAGATTTTTCCCCGGGACTTTTGGCATGTATTCCACTCCGCCATGCCCCCCTCCAGGTGTTAGACCCCTTGAAACATCTTTTCCATCAGTTTTGTGGCCAGCATAATTATTTTTTTTTTCAAAGTTCGCATCCCCATTGAAGTCTATTGCGGTTCGCGAACTTTAACGCGAACCGAACGTTACGCGAAAGTTCGCGAACCCGGTTCGCGAACCTAAAATCGGACGTTCGGCCCATCTCTAACACACACACACACACATACATACATTACATACATACATACATACATATATATAGCAGGAAAGGCTGTAAACTTTAAAAAAAAAAAAAAGAGTCTGGGTTGGTGGTTAGTGGCAAAAGAAATGAAAGTTGTTTTTTTTTGTAAATAGTAGTAGTACTACTACTAGTATTGTAGTCTACAGTAGTCGATAACTAACTTGTGTGACAGACAGTGACAAATAAAAGTCTGTCACACACGGATGCAATCAATAGGGTCAGGCAGATGACAGGCAGTCACAGATCACAACAGATGCTGGCCTGTAGAGTAACTAACACAGTACTGAAGCTAATAAACTCACAGACTAACAGTACAAACTAACTAAAGTAGTACTAGTACACACCTAACTATAATCCCTAACCTACCTAAGCTAGTAGGCTAAGGCTACTTAGGCTAGCAGGACCTAGCCTGCACACAGACCTAACACTGAAGCATTGAGGCAACTTCAAGATTCTGTCACTTACTCTCGTTTGAAGGGTGATCCTACCGCAGAATTTGGTAACCAATTACTCTCACGTCTGTCCTTGGGTGAGAGTTTGGGAGTGATCTCCAAGCGCTTAGCAGAATATCTGGCCATTTCATCTCCCGTCGTACCGGTGTTCAACCACTTGCCAAAAATTCATAAACAGGGCTTCCCCCCGGAGGGCAGGCCAATTGTGGCTGGAATTGGCTCCCTGGGGGAGCACCTCGGCAATTGGGTGGATGAACCCTCACAGCCCCTAGTGCGACGTCTTCCCAGCTATACACGAGACACTAAGCATGTGCTTAGTAGTCTACAACATTTTCAATGGCATGACAACTATAGTTGGATTGCCATTGATGTTAAATCATTGTATTCATGCATCCCACGTACTCTTGCTTTGGACGCATTGGAGCATCATATGGCCAGATATTCTGCTTTTTCTGCGGATCTTCAGTTCTTCGTCGGGCGTGCCGTCCAGTATCTGCTTACCCACAATTATTTTTTATTTGATTCTGATTTCTATTTACAACGCTGTGGAGCTTCGATGGGAGCAAAATTCTCCCCCTCACTTGCAAACCTATATATGGGCTGGTGGGAGGAGCTCCACATTTTTAGTTAGAAATATTTATTCGAGTCACATTGTGTGGTATGGCAGATACATAGATGACTTGCTGGTCATCTGGGACGGCACGCATGACGAAGCTATACAGTTTGTTGAGTTCCTTAATGTCAACACCATGAACCTTGCGTTCACCTTTCAGTGGTCACCCGTAGAGGTCCATTACCTTGATCTCACCCTTAGGGGTGACTCCTTCTTGGCCTCGGTGGTTTCCAGCATGTACCGCAAGCCCTGCGGTGGTAACTCCACCCTGAGGGCCAACAGTTGCCATCCGTCTCACACCATCCGCGTGGTTCCGGTGGGCGAGTCGATTCGGGCACGCAGGAACTGCTCGGATGTTACAGCCCTTGGGGTGGAGTTGGATGTTGTGGGTTCTCGACTTGTGGAACGGGGGTATCCAAGGTGGATGATTCAAAGGGGGAGGAGATGGGCCCTGATGAGGACCAGGGAGGAACTTCTCACCCCTGGCGCTCGTGGGGTGCCGTCATGGTTGAATAGCGACACTGTGTTTGTGACTACTTATAGTCAGGAATATAGACAGGTTACACAGATTGTGAGGAGATGCATGCCTGTGTTACAGGCCGACGCTGCCCTTAATGTTATTCTTAAACAAGGAGTTAGATTTGCCAGTAGGAGGGCTCCCACATTGGGGAGTATCTTGTCCCCCAGTTTGTTTTCCACCAGTGTTCAACGCCCATGTTGGTTAACCACCCTTGGCTCTTACAGATGTAATTTTTCAACTTGCAACTACTGTATTGTTCATAAATCCACTCGTTCTGTTGTATCCTTTTCTAATGGGAAAATTTTCTCTATGAAACAATACATTAATTGTGATACCAAGTCTGTGGACTACCTTATTTCATGCTCCTCATGTCACCTTCAATAAGTGGGGTGTACTACTCGACACCTCAGGCAACGAATAGGGTAGCCGGGTGGTTAACCATGGAGGTGTCCAATGTAGCCAAGCACTGTAGATTAGTCCATCTAGGTGACATGTCCTCTTTTTCATTCCAGGGCATAAGCGTGTATAAATGACTCCTTACTCGGGAGGCATATTGGATCTTTCAATTAGGGACACGCTCACCAAGGGGCCTTAATGCCAGATGGGACCTCAATTCAGTTACCTAATGTGGGTGTTTTGTCCCTGTTTGTGATTTGTTTGATATAATTGTCTGTTTATTTCAAAATTCATGGTGATTGCTATACTCGTTGCTGCATATTATTGTGCCGTGTTTAATCATCTGTATTTACATTTTTATCTTTGTACTATGTTTTTATGTATTTGATTACACTGATTGAGGTTGTTCCTCAGTTGTTATGTACACACCTTTTTGTGGGTGGGGGTCTTTGAGCATGTGTCATTGGGTGTGGCGCTAGAGTTGAGCTGAAATTTTCGTAATTTCGCATTACTATAATTACGCATGCGAAATTTGCGATTACGATGCGAAATTAGCGTAGCGAAATTGCCATTAAAATCGTAATTGAAAATACCGTAAGCGTAATTTTCAACGCGAAATTTCGCGTTTCGTTCATGCCGTAATTTCGCATTAAACGCTACCGTAATTTCGCGTTAAACCGTAACGCTCCGTATAATATAAAAAAGCCGCCGACTTTAAGGGTTAATAGCAAAGCCCCCTTAAATGCTAAGAGCCTCAAATTTGGAGAATATATTAAGGAGATCAGGAGGAATAAGAGGAAAATTTTTTTTTTCAAAAAGACCTTATAGTTTTTGAGAAAATCGATGTTAAAGTTTCAAAGGAAAAATGTAAACATTTAAAAACCCGCCGACTTTAACGGTTAATAGCAAAGCCTGCTTAAAGTTTAGGAACACCAAATTCCCAGGGTATATTAAGGGGATCAGTGGGAATAAGAGGAAAAATTTTTTTTTCAAAAAGACCTTATAGTTTTTGAGAAAATCGATGTTAAAGTTTCAAAGGAAAAATGTAAACATTTAAAAACCCGCCGACTTTAACGGTTAATAGCAAAGCCTGCTTAAAGTTTAGGAACACCAAATTCCCAGGGTATATTAAGGGGATCAGTGGGAATAAGAGGAAAAATTTTTTTTTCAAAAAGACCTTATAGTTTTTGAGAAAATCGATTTTTAAGTTTCAAGGGCGAAAATGTCTTTTAAATGCGGAAAATGTCAGTTTTTTTTGCACAGGTAACAATAGTGTATTATTTTCATAGATTCCCCCAAGTGGGAAGAGTTTTACTTACTTCGTTCTGAGTGTGGGAAATATAAAAAAAAAACGACGTGGGGTCCCCCCTCCCAGACCTCTTTAACCCCTTGTCCCCCATGCAGGCTGGGATAGCCAGAATGCGGAGCACCGGCCGCGTGGGGCTCCGCACCCTGACTATACCAGCCCGCATGGTCCATGGATTGGGGGGTCTCGGAAGGGGAGGGGCAGCCAAGCTTTCCCCTCCCCCTCCGAGCCCTTGTCCAATCCAAGGACAAGGGGCTCTTCTCCACCTCCGATGGGCGGTGGAGGTGGAGGCCGCGATTTCCTGGGTGGGGGGTTCATGGTGGAATCTGGGAGTCCCCTTTAAAAAGGGGTCCCCCAGATGCCCACCCCCCTCCCAGGAGAAATGAGTATAGAGGTACTTGTAGTACCCCTTACCCATTTCCTTTAAGAGTTAAAAGTAAATAAACACACAAACACATAGAAAAAGTATTTTAATTGAACAAAAAACATAACCACGAAAAAAGTCCTTTAATATTCTTAATTAACCATTAATACTTACCTGTCCCTTTAAATAAATGATCCCACGCAATATCCTCGGAAATGTTCTATCAGTTACAATGTAACAAAGTTATTACAATATAACAACTTTGTTACATTGTAACTACGCCGCACCCGACGTCACTCACCGCCGCCGCCGCCACCGCGTCTGCGCTGCAGGACCCGAGCTCTGAGCTATAGCTCAGAGCTCTCAAAAGCATCTTTGTATTTGGGCTCCAAGGAGCCCCATTGGTCCTTAGCAGACCAATGGGGTTCCTTCTGATTTGAAGGAACCCCATTGGTCTGCTAAGGACCAATGGGGCTCCTTGGAGCCCAAATACAAAGATGCTTCTCAGAGCTCTGAGCTATATAGCTCAGAGCTCTGTCGGGTCCGTGCAGGACGCTAAGTCCCCGCCGGCTCCGCTGCCCTCCCCGCCTCTCCCACATGTCACCCACATGTCACCCACATGTGGGTGACATGTGGGTGACAGATGTGGGCGGGGTGGACAGCGGGAGCTGCGGGGACTTAGCGTCCTGCACGGACGCGTATGCGGCGGCTGAGCGGCGAGTGGCGTCGGGTGCGGCGTAGTTACAATGTAACAAAGTTGTTACATAATAACTTTGTTACATTGTAACTGATAGAACATTTCCGAGGATATTGCGTGGGATCATTTATTTAAAGGGACAGGTAAGTATTAATGGTTAATTAAGAATATTAAAGGACTTTTTTCGTGGTTATGTTTTTTGTTCAATTAAAATACTTTTTCTATGTGTTTGTGTGTTTATTTACTTTTAACTCTTAAAGGAAATGGGTAAGGGGTACTACAAGTACCTCTATACTCATTTCTCCTGGGAGGGGGGTGGGCATCTGGGGGACCCCTTTTTAAAGGGGACTCCCAGATTCCACCATGAACCCCCCACCCAGGAAATCGCGGCCTCCACCTCCACCGCCCATCGGAGGTGGAGAAGAGCCCCTTGTCCTTGGATTGGACAAGGGCTCGGAGGGGGAGGGGAAAGCTTGGCTGCCCCTCCCCTTCCGAGACCCCCCAATCCATGGACCATGCGGGCTGGTGTAGTCAGGGTGCGGAGCCCCACGCGGCCGGTGCTCCGCATTCTGGCTATCCCAGCCTGCATGGGGGACAAGGGGTTAAAGAGGTCTGGGAGGGGGGACCCCTCGTCGTTTTTTTTTTATATTTCCCACACTCAGAACGAAGTAAGTAAAACTCTTCCCACTTGGGGGAATCTATGAAAATAATACACTATTGTTACCTGTGCAAAAAAAACTGACATTTTCCGCATTTAAAAGACATTTTCGCCCTTGAAACTTAAAAATCGATTTTCTCAAAAACTATAAGGTCTTTTTGAAAAAAAAATTTTTCCTCTTATTCCCACTGATCCCCTTAATATACCCTGGGAATTTGGTGTTCCTAAACTTTAAGCAGGCTTTGCTATTAACCGTTAAAGTCGGCGGGTTTTTAAATGTTTACATTTTTCCTTTGAAACTTTAACATCGATTTTCTCAAAAACTATAAGGTCTTTTTGAAAAAAAAATTTTTCCTCTTATTCCTCCTGATCTCCTTAATATATTCTCCAAATTTGAGGCTCTTAGCATTTAAGGGGGCTTTGCTATTAACCCTTAAAGTCGGCGGCTTTTTTATATTATACGGAGCGTTACGGTTTAACGCGAAATTACGGTAGCGTTTAATGCGAAATTACGGCATGATACGACTGTAATGCGAAAATTATGCGAAAATTACGCTTACGCGAAATTTCGCGAAATCCTTCTTCATTACGATTATGTACTTACGGCCATAATCGTAATTACACTAATTACGCGAAATTTCGCAAAATCGTAATTAGGTCATTACACTCATCTCTATGTGGCGCCTTTCTACATAAGGGTCACCCCTGTTCACTTGCACCTATGCTATGATTAAGGGTGTGTAATGTCCGAAACATGTCAGCATGTGGTGATGGATTTTAGCCTGTCATGTACGTGATTTAATAAAGCAAATTCGATTCTACCAACATTGTGCGGAATCCACTTTCTACATTACTGGACTTGGGGTCTGGGCAGCCCGTTTTCCTGCACTGTTGGTGGACGGAGTCTGTGAACAGAGTTCCACTTATACACTAGCCTAGCACAGTACACAGTACACTACACTAGCTGACTGAACTATAACAATCAAATCACTATCTATCTATAAAACTAAATAATCAATGTGTTTAGAATGTGTGTAGGATGCCAAACCCTGGGTTTAACAGTGAGAAAGCACTTGCTCAGACGAACAGCAGCACTGGAGATGCTCTCAGTACCACAGAGTCACACAGCAAGGACGTGTTCCCTAAGATGGCCGCCACCTTATATTGAGGAGGGGAGGGCCAGGCTCCCCTCCTCTGATTGGTTGCTAGGGCCTCGGCTGGGGGCCTTCTGGTTGGCCCAATGATGTCATCCCCTGGATACTGAATCTGAATTCGTGATCACGGGTTAACACCCATGATCACGGCCAAATTCGAGAGTGACTATTCGGATACATTCAAATTTGGGATCAGTATCGATCTTCGAATTCGAATTCTGGAACCATGAAAATCTAGCCGTAATCACGGGTAAATTTGAATTCGCAATCACTGGCGAGCACCCCTGCTGCTATAAACCACAGGCCGATTCCTGATCAATTTCAGTATGAAGTCCTTTGGGAATTGGCTAAGTGATGCCATCTTGTTGCCTCGCTGCCCCTGGCACTGTCACCCCTAGTGTAAAATGTGCCCCTGCATGAATACTTTATCTGTCGGTGTCCGGCGCGGTACCCATCCTCTTCCTCACACACAGGCACCTCATGTGGTTGCCGCCGTATTGCACGTGGGCACCTGTGTAACATCACAGATGCACCAGGGTTATGCCAGCAACCACGTGGGGCAGGCATATGTGTGAGGAAGATGATGGAGACGGACACCGACAGGTAAAGTATTCATACACGGGCACAGAGGGGGCACATTTTACACTACCAGAGACAGTGCTGGGGGTTCTGTCGTGTTCATCACTCATCCCAACACTGCAGCCCATTACCACCACCCACCCAATTGAGCACCTCGGCCTGACATTTTGTAGCATGCCCAATCAGGGGTCACATTTTACACTAGTATTTCATCAAATACTGCCAGACAAATTCCCCTTACAGTAATATGTCATTGGGCAATTACCAGAGAAAGATTTTTGGTAATATTAGAGGAGGTCGACCTTTACATGAAGTTGCTTGCACATGAGGTCCTAGCTCAAGGCACTATAGATGTGGATGAATTCAGTTGTAGAAGGGATGGTTCTTTTATAAGATGTCAATTGTGTATGCTGGTTTATTTTCCTCTATTGGCCTCCAGTGTTTCTTTTAATTAAGTGAATGATATATATTGTGACCTATCATGTGAAATTCTAGTATCCTGACTTTCCCATAACATTATCTTTAACTTCTCATTTATTTTACTTAGGCCTTGTTCACATTGCCTTCCGTTCGCGTGGCCGTTAGCATTGGGCGGTTTTTGGCGCGTCTTTTTTCGATTCCCGGCGCTTGGGTGGGAGATTTGTTTTTTTGCTAAGCGGTTTTCTAAGCATTTTTCCCAAGCAGTTTTGTAATTCACTCCCTGACGCAAGTCAGGAAGTGAACTCTTTGACACAGAAAAGAATAAATAAAATGTATTTATTCTTAAAAACACAAACGCAATCACGTTTTTCCTATACCTTTCATTGAGGCAGAATCGCCTCAAAAATAGCCCATGCAGCGCTTTTCTGAGCAGATCAGAAACAAACAGGTCAGATGGGAACTCTGTGTTAGAGAATCATTGCACAAGCGTTCTTAGGGCAATTTTGAAAATCGCCCACATTTGAAAAAAAGGCCTAAATGCCCTTAGTGTTAACGAGCCCTCAGTGCACATTTTTCTATATCCAGGTTTTCTCTATAGGTCATCCTTTTTCCCACCACAAGAGGTCAATGTACCATCTGTAGTTGAAAACAATAGTCCATTTCAGGATTTCCTACCAAGCAATTTTTTTAGGTTGCTTCCTCCCTGGCGGTCTATTAAAGCCGCCAGGGGCAGTGCAGCACTTACATTTTTTTTTTAAATCATGTGGCTAGCCTAGCGCTAGCTACATGATAGCCACTGTGCAGTGGCATCCCCCCTCCCCTTTCGATCGCCTCCGGTGATCAGAGCAAACAGGAAATCCCGTCCAGACCGGGATTTCCTGTTTGGCTTCCCCCATCACCATGGCGACGATCAGGATGACGTCATCAACGTCATGGTGTCGGAGGGAGTCCCGATCCACCCCTTAGCGCTGCCTGCAGGAGGTGGTGCGGCGGGTAGCGGCAAATCGGCGCAGAGCGGCGGCGATCGGTTTGTACACGTGTACCAAAAAAAGAATTATGCGAATCGGCCCACCAGGGCCTGAGAAATCCTCCGCAGCTCAGCTCGGGCTTACCGCCTGGGAGGTTAAATATTAGTTGGATTGTTTGTTTAGCCATTATAAAAAAAAAAAATCACACAGGCCTTACACTGTAGTGTGTGTATGTGACGGAGTGAACTATGCAATAAGCATGCAGCCAGTGTAGACACACCAGAGTCAAAGCATCGGACATGCATACCCATTCCGGACCAGTGACTTGTGGCTCTTTCACATGAAAATACTCAATTTTCCATTCTGTGTGACAGAAGCTTAAAGAGAACCTGTACTGAGTAAAAATATTTAAAATAAACACGAGGTAACTTCAAATGAACATTACATAGTTACCTTTCCAGGCCTGTTTCTAGGGCCGTGCGGCCCGTGCGGGCGCCCTGGGCGCTGACGGAGTGTGGGCGCTGTAATGGAGGGGGAGTCAGCCGCGGGTAGGGCAGCCCGACCTCTCCCTCCCTTCCTCTCCGCGGGCCGCCCTCCGTGCTCCCCCCTCCGAGTGTGACTGCGGAAGCGCTGTGTACAGAGTGCAACTTACCTCCCTGGTTCCAATCGCCACCGGTCTCCTCTTCTCTTCATAGCTGCTGATACACACGCTGCTTCCTGTTTAGCCGGAAGCAGCGTGTGTATCAGCGGCTGTGAGGAGAAGATGGAAGAGGAGACCGGCGGCGATTGAAACCAGGGAGGTGAGTTGCGTTCTGTACACAGCGCTTCCGCAGTCACACTCGGAGAGGGGAGCACAGAGGGCGGCCCGCGGAGAGGAAGGGAGGGAGCAGTCGGGCTGCCCTCCCCGCGGCTGACTCCCCCCTCCATACTGGGGGGCAGCTACCTATCTAACTTACACTGGGGGCACCTACCTAATCTAACCACACGGGGGGGGGGGGTTGGGCACCTGCCTAATCGAACCACACTGGGGGGGGGGGGGGCACCTACCTAATCTAACCACACTGGGGGGGCACCTACCTAATCTAACCTATACTGGGGGGCATCTACCTAATCTAACCACACTGGGGGGCGCCTACCTAATCTGACCACACTGGGGGGGGGGCACCTACCTAATCTGATCACACTGGGGGGCACCTATCTAATCTAACCTATACTGGGGGGCACCTACCTAATCTGACCTATACTGGGGGGCACCTACCTAATCTAACCACACTGGGGGATGGCACCTACATAATCTAACCACACTGGGGGGCACCTACCTAATCTAACCTATACTGGAGGGCCCCTACCTATCTAACCTGTATTGGGGGCACCTACCTATCTAGCCTATACTGGTGGCAACTATAATGGCTACCTATATTGGAGGCACCTACCTAACTAACCTATACTGGGGGCACCTACCTATCTAACCTATGCTGGGGGCAACTATTCTGACTCCCTATATTAGAGGCACCCACCTAGCTAACCTTTACTTGGGGCACCTACCTATCTAACCTATACCGGGGGCACCTGCCTATCTAACCTATACTGGGGGCAACTATACCGGCTACCTATACTGGAGGCACCTACCTGGCTAACCTATACTGGGGGAAACTATACTGGGGCACCTATTCCTGGCTACCTATACTATGCCTGGCTACCCATACTGGGGGGGACCTATAGCTGGCTACCTATACTAAGTGCAACTAGACCTGACTAACCTACAGTATACTGTGGGCATGTATACCTGGCTCCGCGGGGGGGGGGGCACAATTTTGACACCCTCGCCCTGCGTGCATTTTAGCCTAGAAACGACCCTGTACCTTGCCATCAGTTCCTCTCAGAAGCTCAACATTTTCTTCTGACAATAATCCCTTCCAGTTCTGACAATATTTTGTGAGATCTGAAATATATCAGTTGCTGTCAGTTATAGCTGAGAGGAAAGCTGATGTACCAGGTAATGTCCATGTATCCCTATGGCTCAAGTGGGCGATGTTACAATTTAACTGTGTGCTGACCAGAAAGCTGTTATGGGTAATGGCCATTTTCAAAATGGAGGACAGAAAATTCCCTTGATCACAGTGAACAAACAGGACGCGGGACAGGAGAAAGACTCTGAGGATTAGACTACATGGAAGGTAAGTATGACTTGTGTATGCTTATTTTGACTTTTAATTTTCAGTTCAGGTTTTCTTTAAGGCTACTTTCACACCAAGACGTTGCGTTTTAGGGGACGTTATGGTCGCATAACATGTCCCTAACGCAACGCCTGGTGCTCTTGGATGTGGACGTTTGAGTAAGCCGTGTTGTGCAGCTCACTCTGGCGTCCGTGATGCCGTGATGCGTACTCTTGGACGCATGCGGCATCACTTGGTCCCGCCAGCCAATCGCCACACAGAGCGGCGCTCCAGGAAGTAAACACTGCACGTCACACCGTGCAGTGAATATTAATTAGCCATGTGCCTGGCCGAGAAGGAGGAGGGAAGACCTCCTCCTCCAACACTACTGAGCATGTGCGCACAGTCTAACGCTGCTTAGCCGCGCATAATGCACAGCATGCAGCACTTTCAACTTACGTGCTGCGTTACAATGTAACGCAATGTGGGCACTGTGAACAGCCCATTGATTCATTATTGCTGTGAGTTGGGATGCGTTACAGGCTGCACTAACGAGCGCCTGTAACGTCTTACTGTGAAAGCATCCTAAAAGTCTTAGAGGCAAAGCATCAGCACATAAGCTGGACAACTGGCAAGGAATATCCACTCACTTTAGTTTCCCTTTAAAGCGAAACTGTAACCAAGAATTGAACTTCATCCCAATCAGGTAGCTGATACCCCCTTTCCCATGAGAAATCTTTTCCTTTTCACAAATAGATCATCAGGGAGCTCTCTATGGCTAATATTGTGGTGAAACCCCTCCCACAATGGGATGTCAGGACTATGGTCCTGACAGTTTCCTGTCTGTAAACCTCATTGCTTTGTGGGAATTGGGAAATAACACCTGTTTACAGCTGGGTCCAACTGCCAAAAAAGAGAGCAGCATCTACTTCCACTGACATCACCTGCCAGCAGTTTAAATGTCACCATGTGGTACAATGTCAGAATGTAAATCAGGGAGAGGAAAGATTTAACTATGGGAAAACACTGACTAAAAATGTATACATAATTGTTGTAAAAATGAAGCATTTTTTTTATTACATTATTTTCACTGAAGTTCCTCTTTAACACTTGGGGCTTGATTCAAAAAACCCTGCTAACTGTTTAGCACGGGCATGCTAAACAGTTAGAACGTGAAGTGCCGCTCGTGGACTTTTGCACGCGCAAAGTGCCGCGATCGCGCGATCGGGGATAATTGCGCGCGATAACGCGGACTTTTGCGCGCGATCGTCGACCAATCGCGTGCAAAAGTCTGTGTGATCGCATGCAAAAGCCCACGTTATCGCGGGCAAAGGTCCGCAATCGCGGCACTTTGCGCGCACAAAGGTTCGCGAGCGGCACTTCCCATGCTAACTGTTTAGCACGGCTTTGTGAATCAAGTCCCTGGTCTTATAATGCTCCTCCCATTCGAAATATCTACTTTGAAAGTTCTTAAATGAGCAAGCTCTGACAGCTTAACTTACACAGCCTAAAAGCTAATTAACACTGCCCTAGGGCAGCTTAAAGGCTATGTAGCTCCCAGCCGAGGGTGTAAAGATTGCACCCCCCATAAACTTGAATACACTTCTGTGATGCTGCAGCCTGAGTAGCCCCGTTATTAGGTAGCTAGATGCCACCCCCATTCAGTATAGGTATCCAGAGGCATACCTCCCAACTTTACACAATCAACCATTCATCATACACAATAAACCTGAACTGTGCAACCTATCAAAATAAAAGTGCAGTTTAAATACTGTGAACGTCTATCCACCTCACCTTTCAAAGCGGAGTGACGACCGCGGAGCATGTGGGCTATGTCCTGAGGGGATATTTCCGTCTTTCCAAGCCAGTCTGCGACTGCCTCTCTTTATACCCGGCTAAGTATACCTTCTATTTATTCACTTCCTTGCAGACCCTATAGGCTGCTCTCACTGGGTTATTAGTGACTTTGACAGTATTTAAACTGCACTTTTAGTTTGATAGGTTGCACAGTTCAGGTTTATTGTATATGATGAATGGTTGTTTGTGTAAATATAGCACTATATGCACTTTTATGGTCCCAAGTAGGGCTGATATGCACTGTTATACACAGGTTTTTGCACTTTATAATTCTTACTGAACCCTGGTTCATCCACGAGGGGGCTCATTCTCTGAGCCCCCAGTGGTTGCAGGTTGTACATCCACTGAGGTTGAACATAATAGATTATTATATCTAGCAGGCCCATTATGTTGAATATGGCAGGAAATACAATATTATGCTGTTTTTAGATGTTTAAAAAAAATTGTGTATCATTGATATGTGTTTGCAAAGATTGTAATAAAACATTTTTTTTGATTGACACATATGGTCTACAGTGGTGCTGTTCATAGGGGTATATTTTCTCTTATAGTATTATGTATATATGTTCTACCCCAGCACACGCAGTCAATATTACTTGGGGTGCTGACAAACTCTTTTGTGCTCTAATATCAGAAATGTTAACACAGTGCCTACAAGTGCATAACTCTAGTCCCAGGACCGTAAATGCATAAAATCACACAACTATCCCTAATTAAGGATTTTGTGCCTCTATGGGCTTGATTTACAAAATGGTGCTAACTTTAGCACTGGCCCTTAGCACGTCTAAACTCAGTTGAAATGTGAGAAGTAGTGATAGTGCGCAAAGTACAGCGCGCAAAGTTTTGCGCGCGCACTGCACAGAGCGCAGGGCGCTCCGCGCAAAGTGTCCACTAAAGCCTATGGGACTTAGCGCGCGCAAAGGACTTTGCGCGCACAAAACTTTGCGCGCGGTACTTAGCGCACGATCTGATCAGGCATGATCGGAAGAGCCAATTTCCGATTCCGCGGTAATTCCGCATACCGCCACTACCGAAATTCCGCTTCCGCTACATTCCGGTGGAATTCCGCTACATTCCGCGGAATTCCGCGGTATTCCGCCACGTGCACTTTCCGTATTTTTAAACGGACTTCCGTAATTTTTAAACGGATTTCCGTAAATTTAGGAGGAAACACTCAATCGCTCATTTGAAATATCTATTGTTAATAAAGTTGATTTGTATTTTGTAAATTTGGATAAAAAAAATTTTGAAACCGTTATTTTAGCGCAGTAACTCTCCGCTGATTATGATTGGTCAACTCATTCCGCATCTCCTGATTGGTCAATTCATTCCGATTCCGATTTTGCCAGAATTCCGAATTCCGGATTGCAAATTCCGAATTCCGGATTGCAAATTCCGAATTCCGCGGAACCATGCGGAAACCCCAATTCCGGCGGAATTTCGGAATTTTAGCTTCCGCGGAATTCGGAAGCCCATGCCTGGATCTGATTGAGAAAACTGGTGCTAACCTACTTAGCACCCTGGTTAGCGCGCCTTAAGACTTTAGACGTGCTAAGTAGGTTAGCACCTCTTAGTAAATCAAGCCCTATATGGGTTATTAATAAGAGCAATCGCGCAGGGGAATGCAACCAATATGATTGATACATACAGGATTTCTAGCACTTCACAAGCATATTGAAAGATAAAATATCCAGCTCACTATTCAGATGCTCAGTAACCAGACAGCCAGGGCAGAGATCCCTGTCTCACTCCCTTTCAACTTCAGAGACATTCGTGCTGAGCATGTATTGTAGTGTTCTCTGCAAAGACTCTGGGTAGTGAAACTGCAAACTCTCCTGCTCTGTGCAGAGGCCGTGACATTTGACCAGTGCCCAGTGATCCCGTGATAGAGGCTGCAAATCGTTAGTGCCATAGAAAAACCGTGACACTTGGCTTGTCTGCAGAGGGGCTCCCTGTATGAAGTAACCAGATGCAGCCCACCCAGTATTGGTAGCCACAGAAGTCTCCAGTATTAGGTAGCCAAATGTAGACGCCCCCTCCAGTCTAGTTTCCAGAGAGTCCATTAGTATAGGTAGCCACACCCACAGCATAGGTAACCAGAGAGCCTCCCCTCAGTATAGGTGGCCAGAGAGCCCCCCTCATACAGGTAGCCAGAGAGACCCCCATTTAGTATAGAAAGCCTGAAAACCCCCTCCCCTCCTTATAAGTAACCAGATAGTCTCCCCCCCCCCCTACCCCTGCCAGAGAGGTCGCTTTGCATTGGTAACAGTGCCTTCAGTAATGACATAAAGATATTTTCCGACATGTCCGATATTCCTTCAGATCATTTTTTTGCTCGATTTCTCATAGAGGTAAATCGAAAAAGATAAGAAAAACGAGCGGAAGATAAGATAATCAAGTGCAGAATCGAGCGGAGAATTGAGCGGAAAACAAAAAAAACCGATCGAGTGGCAAATCGAGCGGAAAAACGTATCATGTGTACCCAGCATAAGAGCATATCATCGCAGGGAGTGCTGTTACCAATACAGCAACAAAATTAGAGATGTAGCGAACGGTTCCAGGCGAACTTTGGGGGTTCGCGTTCGCCTGGACCAAGCGAACTTTTGCGGAAGTTCGATTCGCCCCATAATGCACTATGAGGGTCAACTTTGACCCTCTGCATCACAGTCAGCAGGCACATTGTAGCCATTCAGGCTACACTAAGCCCTGAAGCCCCAGCCCCCCTTATATAAGGCAGGCTGCGGCGGCCATTACACTCACTCGTGTGCCTGCTAGAGACAGACTAGGGACAGCTGCTGCAGACTTGTTCTCCTAGGGAAAGATTAGTTAGGCTCTTGACTTGCTCCTGACTGATTGTTATTGCTAAAATAGCACCCCTCAACAGCTCTTTTAAGAGCTAATGTTTTCCAGATGTGTTTTTTTTGTGTGTGTTGCTCACTGACATTATACAGCCCTATCTGTTGCAGCTGGACCTTGGTAATTGTTATTACTGTGCCAGCCAGGCCCTGCCTAACTATCTATACTGGGACACCTACCTATGCCTATCTAACTACTAGGGGAACCTACTTACCTATACGGGGACACCTACCTATACTAGGGGACCTACCTATGCCTACCTACCTATACTGGGTCTCCTACCTATGCCTAGCTAACTACTGGGACACCTACCTATGCCTACCTACCTATACTGGGACTCCTACCTATGCCTAGCTAACTACTGAGGCACCTACCTATGCCTACCTACCTATACTGGGACGCCTACCTATGCCTACCTACATACAAGAAGATAATAAGGTCGTTGCTTCATTGTGGACAGACCAAATTTGATCAGCTGGATAGTCACTGTTGTTCTATCATTGAACTACCACAGCCCGGCGACCATATGGGCTGGAAAACTGCCACGGCCTGCACTCTGGCCATGTTGCGCATCAGTCCAGCACGGCCGTCACTACGTAAACAGCTGTTTGCGGTGCGTTACACAGCGAGTTTGGTGTGTCAGTGTGAAGCAGCACTCTAATTACACTCCTTGATTGATGTATACACATGCAAGATGTTTGAAAGCACTTTAGGCCTACAATTTAGCATTCAATGTGATTTCTGCCCTTAAAACGCTGCTTTGCGTCACATCCAGATTTTTCCCTGGGACTTTGGGCATGTATCCCACTCCGCCATGCCCCCCCTCCAGGTGTTAGACCCCTTGAAACATCTTTTCCATCACTTTTGTGGCCAGCATAATTTTTTCTATTTTTCAAAGTTCGCACCCCCATTGAAGTCTATTGCGGTTCGCGAACTTTTCCACGAACCGAACCTTCCGCGAAGGTTCGCGAACGGGGTTCGAACCGAAAAATCGGAGGTTTGCGACATCTCTAAACAAAATAGACAAAAGGAGAAGAAGATATGCAGCATGTGGATCCCGGAAAGCTGAGTTACCGCTTCCTGGGCTCGATTCACTAAAGTGTGATAACTGCTATCACAGCAGTTGTCACGTGAGCTGCTGCACGCAAAGGTTTGCACATGAACAGCATTACTTTTCGTGATAAGAGTAGGTTTGCACGCGATCTCAGGTGCGCTTTTCACTTGAGAAGCGCACGTGATCGTGCACAAACCTTCGTTTACCATGTTAAGTAACGCTGTTAGTGCGGAGCTTGTGTGATAACTGCTGTGATAGCAGTTATCACATTTTAGTGAATGGAGCCCAGGTTTGCCTCTAAAAATGGGGGCCGTACTCAGATGTTACCTAATGTTTTTTTTTTGCTGCTGGGTAACTACATTGGCCTCAATTCACTAAGAATCATGCTGGAGATAATAAGGCAAGAGAAAACTTACCTCCACACAGTAAGAGAGTTATATTATCTCTTCATTCCTTACGTTACCTCCTCTATAGTTAACTTATCTGTTCTGTAGTTAAGTTAACTCCTCTGTAGTTATTTTCACACGCAGTTAATTAACAGCCTGCCTTTAACTTTAGAATTCTTGAGTTATTTTAAGGATTGAAGCGTTAAATTCAAGACAAGAGAGTTAACTTTAGGTTTGCCTGTAGTAAAATGTTTCCTGAATACGACATGCCTCATCACCATGGTGATAACTCTAGAAACGTTATTCAAGACAGGAGATAAGCTTAGTGAATTGAGGTCATTGTGTGTCAAATGCTGACTGGCGTGGATACCCAAACACTGCAATACATCTGCATTAAATTGCAGCTGGAAGGTGCTTGGTGGCTGCTAGATGGCAAGTTGAACTACTCAACAAGCGCACAGGTCTGCCTCTCATGTGAAAGATGCCACCTCCACTCGTCAGTTTTTTACATTTCCCATGGACATCCAAATGTCCATGGGAAATGTAATGTGGTTATATTGTAAGGCCTGGAACCCACTAGCAGCACTTTTCTTAGCCTTTTTTGAGTGCTTGTGATTTGAACAGTTCTTGCAAATGTAATGCTATGGGTGTGATCCCACTTGAGGGATGTGATTTTTTTTTTAATCCCCCATAGCATTACATTAGCAAGAGCTTTTCAAATCACTGGCGCTTTGAAAGTGCTGCTAGTGGGTTCCAGGTCTAATAGTATGTTCACATTGGCATTCTAGCAAGGCAGTGCGATGGAAGCCATAGAAATAATCCGAGGCATGCTGTGCCTTATGTTTACAGTTGCAGTGATGTATAATTTTGATGTACTGTAAGCTTCAATGCATGCATTGAATCGCACACAGACACATATCGCGCAATGCGACTTTTCCCCTCCAATGCATAGCTATTCTGTTTTTACAGCACCCAACGCCAAGTGTGAAACTAGTCTAATAAACTACATCTTCCCACATTTTCTGCAATCCAGAGCAATTCAACTTATTTCCCTGGATAATGTACAGTATGTTACCCAGCATTTTCCAGCCTTAGTAATTCAACACTGTAATGTATTTTTCCAAGTACACTTTTTTTTTTTTTTATAACTGCCCATTTTTTCCCACATGTATTGAATGTATGAATAGTAGTTAAGTATAAATCTAAATCATGCATTCTACATGGCAGCAGTAGCCTAATGCTTTATTCACATCATTAAATAAGCCACTTTCTTTTTTAGCAAGCTATTTTACTATAATTCAGATGACAAGCAGAGGAAAGATGTACTTATTGCAGATACGCCTGTCTGATAATCTCTTTGGTTTGCTTCAGGTTTCAAGATCAATATGAAAATGTGTACTTGAGAAGGATCACTTGCTATCTTTATGTTGCTCCAGTCACATGGAAGAGCCCTGTGTTCCACATACTGGCATAATAATGTTCTGGAAAGCGGGACGCCGCACGGAAGCTGCCTAAACGTCTACAAAGGCCTTAGGAGCACTGCTCTGACATGCTTTTTATCTCTATCGTGGAGCTTGTGAGTAGCTAGTTGGCGCGAGAAGCGCGGCTGTTAGCCAACTGTTACAGCATACTGCGCAATGAGCTTTTATTGTGTTTTTAGTGAAATTTTATGAAGAAAATAAATGCCTTGTATCAGCATATAGGTATGGTTCACTGATGTACCGGAGTGAAACATATTTACAAAGTGAGAGATCCACCTGGAAAACGAGGTTTATGAAGTGTTGAACTATCTGAATACAGTATCACGCAATGTATAGTCTGTTTTTTTCGACTCTAGGTCGTTGTCATTGGAATGGAAGCGCAGTGGATTTGTTCTGTTTGATAATATTGATTAACTGGATCACATGCTGGGTACAGGAGAATATCAAGTAACCGCAAGCTGAAAAAACAGTTATATCATTGCAGCAACACCTACAGTATGTATATGTATACATTACCCTTTATTATAGTTACATCTATAAAGGCCTATATCCTATTAACTTTTTTCCCACAATCCTTATTGGCAAGGTGAGACGTGGCTCCTCCCAGACGCAGGAACAGACAGCACTTTCCCTATAAAAAAGTCACATGGTCAGTACACCCTCAGTGCTGTTTGTTCCTGCGTCCAGGCAGGTCGGCATCGCCCCTAGGAGTGGGACCTGTGTGCTGGGCTGCAGGTTGCATTCTTGAGGGTAGGCTGAGACTGTGGTACTGAGGCAGTCTAGCCTGTCATTTCACACTGAACTATGTGGAATATGCCTACCTTTCCTTTCCTCGAAGGGACGGCAAGAGTAGAAGGCGTGGAGGCTTTCCCTCAGGCTTTCAGCGGGACCGGGACTCGGAGGTATGGCGGCCAGCGGCTCAGCGTGCAGCGTGGTGAGTCTGGCGCGTAGGAGCAGCGATTGTTGCGACCTTCCGGTCGTATGGGCTTTCCGTATTGCGTAGTTTCCGGCGGGTCTGCCGGAACTACTTTCTTATTGGCCAGCCGTGGGTCTCTGTCTCTCTTCTACTTCCGGTTCCGCCCCCCTGTTGCTGATAGCCGGAAGAGATTTAGGGAAGGACGCGCGAGCTGCATTGCGGAGAGACAGCGTCTTGTGCTGGATGTGTGGCAGCATGTCGGCTGTAGCCAAGACGGAGAGCAGCTCTGCCGGGCAGAAGGTGAGATGGGACATCTCTTTCTGCGCTGAGGTTAATATTATGCACAATTATCTGGGTGAACAAGGGCATGTTTATGGCTATTTTTGTCTTGCAGGCAAAGTCATCTGATACTGCGGTTGCTGCAAGTAGTAGGCCTCCGCCTACATATAAGAGATGCCCTGTGTGTAATGCTAAGATGGCCTTGCCATATGCCAAAACTTTATGCCAGATATGTATGGATAAGGTGATTGGGGAACAGCCTGTTCCATCTGTGCAGGATACATTGAATGCATTTAAAGAAGAGATTAATGCTTCCTTAGCGTTTTTTAAATCTTCTTTAACTAATGCAGGTCCATCTACTTCTCAGGAAGTTGGGGTGGTCTCAGTACCTGATAATGAGAATCAAGATACTGCTGATAATGTTGCTAGTTCTGAAGATTCGGATACTAGGGTTTTTGAGTCGGAATCTAGCTCTCGATTTAAATTCCGTATTGAGGATACTGAAATGTTAATTTCAGCAATTAATGATACGATAGAAATTAATAAGGATGTGTCTATTAATTTATCTATTCATGATCAATTATATAAGGGTATGGAGGAGAAAGAGGGCCTTGTCTTTCCAGTACATAAGGCTATTAAACAGGCGATTCTAAAGGAATGGACTGAGCCAGAAAAAAGACTCTTATTATCCAAAGCGATGAAAAGGAGATTTCCCTTTTCAGCTGAGGATTCCATGCTTTGGGATAGGTGTCCTAAGTTAGATTCCCCATTTTCCCAGGTTACAAAACCGGGAGATCTGGCTTTTGAAGATTTAGGGGATTTGAAAGACCCAATAGATAAGAAGATTGACGCTTATCTCAAAAGAACTTGGGAAGCTAGCGCCACTTCTTTTAGGCCAGCTGTAGCTTCTACATGTGTTGCCAGAACTTTAGAGTTATGGATTAATCAGCTAAAATCAAGTATTTTGGCAGGTGCTTCGGTGGAACAATTACTAAATTCAATTACTGTGTTGCTGAAGGCAGCAGCTTATATAGCGGATGCTTCAGCTGAATTGGTCAGATTTACAGCTAGATCCACCGCTCTTGTAAATGTTTGTCGTAGGGCCCTATGGCTTAAAACATGGGACGGTAACTTAACATCAAAGAATAGGTTATGCGGGCTTGAATGTCAAAAAATCTGTTCATTCGACAGCTAATTCGATTCGGTTACCGAATAGAATTCGCCAGTCCACCTCCGTCAAGGTATGTGGTGTCAAAACCGCCAAAGGATGTGACGCTCATTCCAGAGATCTTAGGAATACTGCAGAATATGTTGGATCAAAAAGTGATCTGCAGAGTACCAGCAATAAAACAGAAGAAGGGGTTTTATTCCACTATTTTTCTGGTAAAGAAACCATCGGGAAAATACAGATTAATTCTAAACCTGAAATCATTAAATCCATTCATGAAAAAGAAAAAATTTCGGATGGAGTCAATTGTCTCGGTGAGAGATCTTTTATTTTCAGAAGCTTTTATGGCATCTCTGGATCTAAGAGACGCCTATTGGCATGTCCCAATTCATGTGAAATCACAGGAATTTCTCAGGTTCGCAGTAAAGGTGGACGGAATTGTGATGCACTTTCAGTTCGTCTGCCTCCCATTTGGAATAACATCGGACCCAAGGATATTCACGAAAATTCTTGGAGAGGCATTAGTTCCATTAAGGGAAAAATCTATTCTGGTAATACCTTATCTGGACGATCTGCTAATATTTGGCAGTTCAGTTCAGGAGCTAAAAGGTCACTTGGAGGTTGTCTCCAACCATCTTCAATCTCTCGGTTGGATTATCAATCTGGAGAAATCCTCAATTGTTCCAAGTCAAAAAGTGGTCTTTTTGGGAATAATAATAGACTCGGTCAGTCAAAAAAATGTTCCTTCCCACAGAAAAGATTCTGAAGCTAACATTAGCTGTTCAGTCGTTACAAATGGAGATCAGACCAACCTTGAGAACAGTTTCTCGGGTGTTGGGGCTTATGACTTCAACGATTGTGGCAGTGCCTTGGGCACTGGCTCACATAAGAAGTCTGCAGAGATTCTTTCTGGAGAATTGGGATGGAAATCCGCGAACTCTAGATTTCAGGGTATCCATCCTAAAAATTGTTGTGTCATCCCTTCAATGGTGGTTGATGGAATCAAACCTTGTGAAGGGCAATCTGTGGAGAAATCCAACAGATTTTATTCTAACCACGGACGCAAATTTGTGGGGATGGGGAGCCCATATAGGTCACAGGGCTTTTCAAGGGAAATGGACGAAGGTAGAATCTCAAAGATCCTCCAATTGGAGGGAGTTGAAAGCGGTCCATCTGGCATTGGTGGATGCACAGCCAGTGGTGTATCAAGCACATGTCTTGATACAGTCAGACAACGTGACGACGGTGGCCTTCTTAAACAAGCAAGGTGGCACGAGATCCCTGTTGTTACAGGAGGAAGCGGGGAAAATGTTTTCATGAGCAGAAAACCATGTATTATCATTGAGAGCGGTCCATCTCAAGGGAGCGCTGAACATAGACGCGGACAAGTTGAGCAGAAACAGGATTCTGTCAACAGAATGGTCACTGAACAAGGAAGTGTTCTAAGAGATAACAAAGAGATGGGGGACCCCATCAATAGACCTATTTGCAACAGAAGAGAACTGTCAGGTACAGCAGTTTTTCTCCCTGAATCCGAGGGACAGTTGTCTGGGAGTGGATGCGTTCAGTCAGGAGTGGAATTTTCCACTCCTATATGCATTTCCACCCCTAAAATTAATTCCAGAAGTTCTGAGCAAATGGAGAATTTGCAGAACGCCAATGATAATGATTGCTCCTATTTGGCCAAGAAGGAGTTGGTTTGCAATGATCAGGTCATTGTCAGTGGAGGAACCTTGGAGACTTCCAAACAGGCCAGACTTGCTACAGCAGGGGGAATTATGGCATCCTCATCCAGAGTTTATGAGTTTAGCGGCCTGGATCCTGAAATAATGATGTTAAAGAAAATGGGGGTGTCTGATAAGACAGCCTGTACTCTGATTTCTAGTTGGAAGGAGGTAACTGGAAAGATCTACTTAAAATATTGGAAAACGTTCCATTCCTGGTTGAAAGAGTCTAAGTTTGATACCCTCTCTGTCCCGGCAGTTTTGGATTTTCTCCAGGACGGTTGGGACAAAAAGATTTCTCTGAGTACCTTAAAGGTACAGATTTCAGCCCTGTCTGCTTTCTCGGGGGTCCCTCTTTCTTCCTCACCTTTGATTATTAGATTTTTAAAGGCAATTTCTAGAAAATCCACGGTGTTTAAACCTTATGTATCTCCGTGGGATTTATCGGTAGTTCTAAATGGTTTATGTAAGGGTGCCTTTGAACCCGTGGAGGAGTGTTCATTAAAATTTTTAACCCTTAAAACAGTATTTCTGGTAGCTGTGACTACAGCCAGAAGAGTGAGTGAGATTCAGGCATCGTCTATGAAAAGTCCATATTTTCAGGACCTTCAGGATAGAATTATTCTACAGACTGATCCGAAATTCTGTCCTAAAGTAATGTCTAGATTCCATAGGTCCCAAGACATTGTTCTTTTTCAGTCAATGCTAGTTGTGAGAAGGAGAGGATTTTTCACATGCTAGATGTTAGGAGATGTGTACTAGAATACTTAAACAGAACGTCTAACATCAGAAAGTCAGATTCTTTATTTATTGCTCATTCAGGAAACTCTGTAGGTCAAAGGGCTTCAAAGTCCACTATTGCTAGCTGGATTAAGTTAGCTATTGTTGAGGCATACAAAACCATGCAGTTAGAAGTGCCAGCATCATTCAAGGCGCATTCAACTAGGGCTATGGCAACGTCATGGGCTAATTGCGCAGGAGCATCACCTGAGCAAATTTGTAAGGCAGCTACATGGTCAAGCTTTTCAACATTTATTCTGCATTATCAAATTGATACGATGTCGGCTAATGACCAGGCGTTTGCAAGAAAGGTTCTTCAAGCGGTGGTCCCACCCTGAGGTTGTATTACTTGTTAATCGTCTCACCTTGCCCTGAAGGAGTTAGTACCTGCTAACGCTGTTTTGAACAATCCTTCAGGGCAACGATCCCACCCGGGTGAAAGTGGTCTTTGTGATATAGGCACATGTGTGGGTTAGAGGTTGTTCACCTGTCAGGTACTTGGCTTAAACGCACTGAGGGTGTACTGACCATGTGACTTTTTTATAGGGGAAGTGCTGTCTGTTCCTGCGTCTGGGAGGAGCGACGTCTCACCTTGCCCTGAAGGATTGTTCAAAACAGCGTTAGCAGGTACTAACTCTGGTTTTCTCCTGAGTTTTCTCCAAGGAGACATTTTCAACCCTAACAAATAAAATGCCTTTAAAGCTCCCACCATGCAATAAATTACTCAAAATAGGGTTGATATTACTTTGTTTTAGCATTTTCAATTGCTAAATGCTGAAAAGTTTGTTTTTAGTGAATACCCAAATTATCTCCTGGGTGAAAACTCCCCCCTCCCCTTTACTGGTGGCTCCCGTTCCACAGTATAGGTAGCCAGAAAGGTTTCCCCCTTCCTTTGAAAGTAACTCACTGTTACCTCTGTGGGTGATCACACTCTGCATATCTTGTCGAAAATTAATAGGTTATGGAGAGCCACCCCTTACTGGATTAGTGCAAACTTAATAAGGAGCCAGCGGATATGTATCCAACTTCATGCACATATAATAAATTTATTGATAGCCTTGGCTGCATCTTGCTGTGATACTGACATTTTAAAACCAACACAATTAAAATATACTACCTGGCCAGGAGTGCTTAAAGCATTAAATGGGGCTAGACCTACTCATCTGTGCAGCGCGATCGCCCAGCCTCAGCCTACGCAGAAAGCAGTGCACTGAGTTAAGTCAATGAGGCCCTCTACCACCACCAAAAACACTGCACGCTGTGAGATATTATTCTATTTGAACCGGTTCAGAAAACACATATCTGAGGTTGAGGTCTGATCCTTTCCCCATGATCAAATCCAGGGTGAACCAGTTGCTGGACGATGGTTACGGCCAGGGGGTTGTGTCAGAAAAAGAGCATGATTATTGCTGGGTTGATACTTATCGTATACCTGTATCTTATACAATACCGAAGATTTATAAAAATCCCACACACCCCCCTGGCCGACCAATTGTGTCCGGAAATGATGGACCTTTGGAGACATTGGGGAGGTTTCTGGATCTGAAGCTTAAAGATATGGTTGAGAGGTTGCCATCATATGTAAAGGACACTGGCGATGCCCTGCGGGTTTTGGATACAGTTGAGGTAGGTGAGAGTGACCTCATTGCCAGTGTGGACGTGGAGTCGCTCTACACCTCAATCCCTAATGATGTCGGGATAGCAGCCATGTCCTTTTTTGTAAATGAACATTTCCCTGAATCAAGGCAGCATAATCAGTTCATTTGTGACGCTCTCGATTTGGTGTTGAGCCTAAACTGCTTTTCATTTGATGGTCGGTTCTGGCCCCATTTAATGCTTTAAGCACTCCTGGCCAGGTAGTATATTTTAATTGTGTTGGTTTTAAAATGTCAGTATCACAGCAAGATGCAGCCAAGGCTATCAATAAATTTATTATATGTGCATGAGACAGCGGAGTAGTTTTTGTGTTGTGCACTCTGCATATCTTCTTCCCCCTTGGCATCTGTTTCATTGCTCATTGGTGCGCATAGGATGCGACCTAAACGACGCATTAGTGCACCGTTATCGTCGCATCCTATGTGACCTTATGGTCGCATCATATACAGTATAGCGGGTGGGACATTATAGTCGCACCGTGCGCAAAGATTGGCGCATTACGCTGTGCGCGCTGTGCGTGGTGCAGTACGCGATGTAGCTTTGTGCATCTTTTAGTTTGCACAAAGCTACTTAAGGGGCACTAAATAAAACAGAGAAACTGAGAGCCCAGTATAGTGTAGTACGTATTGGAACCAGAAGAAACAATGTCAAGTAAGTATTATACTCACAAACATGGGTTACCGCATAGGCAACCACTGTGTAGGCAGGTGGGGAGATTAGACCTGTCCCCACTCAGGAATAAGATGTCGTTCTCTGAAGAAGGAAAAAAGGGGTGTATCACCCTTCCACCAGGGTGGAAAACTTTGACCATAAGATTACAGAGGCGCCAAAAGGATAAAAGTATGCTAAAAAGGTTAAAATATTCGGGTGGCGGTGGTGGACCGGTCACTCCAAAAAGGACACGAAATTGTCACTTGAAAGAAAGACAATTTAATTGCGAATTGTTCGTGGAGTATGTGATTAAATTGTCTTTCTTTCAAGCGACAATTTCGTGTCCTTTTTGGAGTGACCGGTCCACCACCGCCACCCGAATATTTTAACCTTTTTAGCATACTTTTATCCTTTTGGCGCCTCTGTACATCTTATGGTAAAGGGGCACTAAGCTCAGATAAGGCACACTGACCACTAGAGATGGGCCGAACGGTTCGCCGGCGAACGGTTCCAGGCGAACATCGGGTGGTTCGCCTTCGCCGGCGAAGGCGAACTTTCCTGGAAGTTCGATTCACCCCATAATGCTCTATGAGGGTCAACTTTGACCCTCTGCATCACAGTCAGCAGGCGCATTGTAGCCAATCCGGCTATACTAAGCCCTGGAGCCCCACCCCCCCTTATATAAGGCAGACTCCGGCGGCCATTAGCCTCACTCGTGTGCCTGCTAGAGACAGAATAGGGACAGCTGCTGCAGACTTGTTCTCCTAGGGACAGATTAGTCCGGCTCTTGCCTTCTTAGCTTGCTTAGCTGAATCTTATTGCTATAATAGCGCCCCAGAAAAGCTCTTTTCAGAGCTCATCCTGCTCGTGTGATCAATTTTTTTTTTCTGTGTTTGAAACTGACACTTGTGTTTTTTAGACAGCATTGCTAATTCATACTGTGTGTCCCATTGCCAGCAGCAGCTAGTGTTGGGTGAACACCTAGATGTTCGGGTTCGCGAACGTTCGCCGAACATCGCCGCGATGTTCGGGTGTTCGCGCCGAACTCCGAACATAATGGAAGTCAATGGGGACCCGAACTTTCGTGCTTTGTAAAGCTTCCTTACATGCTACATACCCCAAATTTACAGGGTATGTGCACCTTGGGAGTGGGTACAAGAGGAAAAAAAATATTTGAAAAAGAGCTTATAGTTTTTGAGAAAATTGATTGTAAAGTTTCAAAGGAAAAACTGTCTTTTAAATGTGGAAAATGTCATGTTTCTTTGCACAGGTAACATGCTTTTTGTCGCCATGCAGTCATAAATGTAATACAGAGAAAAGGTTCCAGGAAAAGGGACCGGTAACGCTAACCCAGCACAAGCAGCAGAACACGTGATGGAACAGGAGGAGGCGCAGGAGGAGAAGGCCACGCTTTTTGAGACACAACATTCCAGGCCTTGCATGAGGACAAATAGCGTGCGGATATAGCAATGCTTTTTGCCACCATGCAGTCATAAATGTAATAAAGAGGAGAGGTTCAATAAACAGGGACCGGCAACGCTAACCCAGCAGCAGCAGCAGCAGCACACGTGATGGAAAAGGAGGAGGCGCAGGAGGAGAAGGCCACGCTTTTTGAGACGCAACCCAGGCCTTGCATGAGGACAAAAAGCGTGCGGATATAGCAATGCTTTTTGCCGCCATGCAGTCATAAATGTAATAAAGATGAGAGGTTCAATAAACAGGGACCGGAAACGCTAACCCAGGCCAGCAGCAGCAGCAGCACACGTGATGGAACAGGAGGAGGCGCAGGAGGAGAAGGCCACGCTTTTTGAGACACAACATCCCAGGCCTTGCATGAGGACAAATAGCGTGCGGATGTAGCAATGCTTTTTGCCACCATGCAGTCATAAATGTAATAAAGAAGAGAGGTTCAATAAACAGGGACCGGCAACGCTAACCCAGAAGCAGCAGCAGCAGCACACGTGATGGAACAGGAGGAGGCGCAGGAGGAGAAGGCCACGCTTTTTGAGACGCAACCCAGGCCTTGCATGAGGACAAAAAGCTTGCGGATATAGCAATGCTTTTTGCCGCCATGCAGTCATAAATGTAATAAAGATGAGAGGTTCAATAAACAGGGACCGGAAACGCTAACCCAGGCCAGCAGCAGCAGCAGCAGCACACGTGATGGAACAGGAGGAGGCGCAGGAGGAGAAGGCCACGCTTTTTGAGACACAACATCCCAGGCCTTGCATGAGGACAAATAGCGTGCGGATATAGCAATGCTTTTTGCCGCCATGCAGTCATAAATGTAATAAAGATGAGAGGTTCAATAAACAGGGACCGGCAACGCTAACCCAGCAGCAGCAGCAGCACACGTGATGGAACAGGAGGAGGCGCAGGAGGAGAAGGCCACGCTTTTTGAGACACAACATCCCAGGCCTTGCATGAGGACAAAAAGCGTGCGGATATAGCAATGCTCTTTGCCGCCATGCAGTCATAAATGTAATAAAGATGAGAGGTTCAATAAACAGGGACTGGAAACGCTAACCCAGCAGCAGCACACGTGATGGAACAGGAGGAGGCGCAGGAGGAGAAGGCCACGCTTTTTGAGACACAACATCCCAGGCCTTGCATGAGGACAAATAGCGTGCGGATATAGCAATGCTTTTTGCCGCCATGCAGTCATAAATGTAATAAAGATGAGAGGTTCAATAAACAGGGACCGGCAACGCTAACCCATCACAGATGGTCATTGTTTATGTTACTTGGTTGGGGTCCAGGAGTGTTGCATAGTCATTTCCAATCCAGGATTGATTCATTTTAATTTGAGTCAGACGGTCTGCATTTTCTGTGAAGAGGCGGATACGCCGATCTGTGACGATGCCTCCGGCAGCACTGAAACAGCGTTCCGACATAACGCTGGCTGCCGGGCAAGCCAGCACCTCTATTGCGTACATTGCCAGTTCGTGCCAGGTGTCTAGCTTTGATACCCAATAGTTGAAGGGTGCAGATGGATTGTTCAACACAGCTACGCCATCTGACATGTAGTCCTTGACCATCTTCTCCAGGCGATCGGTGTTGGAGGTGGATCTGCACGCTTGCTGTTCTGTGGGCTGCTGCTGCATGGGTGTCAGAAAATGTTCCCACTCCAAGGACACTGCCGATACCATTCCCTTTTGGGCACTAGCTGCGGCTTGTGTTGTTTGCTGCCCTCCTGGTCGTCCTGGGTTTGCGGAAGTTAGTCTGTCGGCGTACAACTGGCTAGAGGAGGGGGAGGATGTCAATCTCCTCTCTAAAGTCTCCACAAGGGCCTGCTGGTATTCTTCCATTTTGACCTGTCTGACTCTTTCTTCAAGCAGTTTTGGAACATTGTGTTTGTACCGTGGATACAGAAGGGTATAAACCCAGTAATTGGTGTTGTCCAGAATGCGCACAATGCGTGGGTCGCGTTCAATGCAGTCTAGCATGAATTGAGCCATGTGTGCCAGAGTCCTGCCAGAATCCTCATCATCCTCTTGTGAGCGTTGTAATAGTTGTTGTAATGCATCATAGTCGTCACCTTCTTCCTGGTCTGCTTCTGCTGACCATTCGCGCTGAATTGTGGAAGTCCAACGTGCACCGCTCTGGCCCTTGTCAGTGGTGGCAGGAAATTCCTGCTCCAACTCCAGCTGTTCCTCCTCCTCTTCTTCGTCATAGCTGCTGGGGCCAGTGTTTCCTGAGGCGGATGGCCTGATGTTGGTACCATCACGCTGATCGTTTTCTCCTTCAGATTCCCCCAGTTGCATCATGACAGCTGTTTCCTTGATTTTCAACATTGACCTCTTCAGTAAACACAGCAGTGGTATGGTAATGCTGACTGAAGAGTTGTCACTGCTCACAAGCAACGTGGATTGCTCAAAATTTTGGAGGACTTGGCAGAGGTCCAACATGTTGGCCCAATCGGATCCACAGAAGCTTGGCAGCTGTCCAGGTGCGACTCAGTACTGCCATGTACTGGACCACTGCACTCTTCTGCTCGCAAAAGCGGGCTAGCATGTGCAGCGTAGAATTCCAGCGCGTAGGGACATCACACAGCAAGCGATGGTGGGGGAGATTGAAGCGCTCCTGCATCTTGGCGAGTGCCCCCGAAGCAGTACTGGAATTTCTGCAATGTTTGGCCACTCGTCGTACCTTCAACAGAAGATCGGCCACGCCTGGGTATGTCCTCAGGAACCGCTGAACTACTAGGTTCATCACGTGCGCCAGGCAAGGGATGTGTGTCAGCTTAGCCAACCTTAAAGCGCGAATGAGATTACTCCCATTATCACACACAACCATGCCCGGTTTCAGGTCCAGCGGTGTCAGCCACAAATCCGTCTGTTCCTTTATTCCCCTCCAAATTTCCTCCCCTGTGTGCTGCTTATCCCCAAGGCAGATCAGCTTCAGCAACGCTTGCTGACGCATGCCAACAGCTGTGCTGCACTGGATCCAGGATCCTACTGCTGCTGGGTTAGCGTTTCCGGATGAGGTACAGCTTTGAGATGCGTTGGAGGAGAAGGAGTCAGAGAGGTAGGTGCTGCTGTTGTTATCCAGTGGGAGGGACGGCGGTGCAGCTGTTTGCGGCGTGGGCAACACCCGCGCCGTAGCAGGTGAGGAATCGCTGCCAGGCTCCACAAGGTTCATCCAGTGTGCGGTAAGGGAGATGTATCGACCCTGGCCGAACGCACTCGTCCAGGTGTCAGTGGTGAGGTGAACCTTGCAGGCAACGGCACTCTTCAAACTTCGGGTTATTTTGCTGACCACGTGCTCATGCAACTCAGGCACTGCAGAGAGCGCAAAGTGGTAGCGGCTGGGAACCACGTAACGTGGGATGGCCACTGACATCATGCCCTTGAAGCTGCTTGTCTCCACCACTCGATATGGCAGCATTTCGCAGGCCAGAAGCTTGGCTATGCTGGCTGTTACTGCCACGGCCCGGTGGTCATTTGCTGGCAATTTCCTCTTGCGCTCAAACATCTCCGAGACAGACAACTGAACCGTAGGGCTGCACACTGAAGGGCTGTTGGTTGTTGTGTTTGATGAACACTGGGAGACCTCAAGAGCACTACTCCGGAAAGTGACAGTGTCAGCGTCGTCTGATGTTTGTGAATGTTGTGAACCACGCAATGGCTGGGCTACTGCTGCTGCTGAGGCGGGTCTGGTGGTGAGTCTGGTGACCCCAAGGGAGACAGTGTTGCTGGTACACTGTCCTGCCGCGTTTGCCCACAGAGTGGGATGTTTAGATAGCATGTGGCGGCTCATGCTGGTGGTGGAGAGGTTGTTAATACTTTTCCCCCTGCTCAGGCGGGTCTTGCACACCTTGCAAATCGCCATAGTACCATCCTCAGTGCAGTCTTCAAAGAAAGCCCAGACTTTGGAGCACCTGCCTTGCTGGCGATTTCTGTTTGCGCCTCTTTTGCCTCTCACTTGAACTTCCACGCTTGTGGTGCCTGAAATTGCGCGCCGCCTACCTTGTGGCACAAGGCGAACTCGTGCAGCAGTGGGTTCTTCAACAGACTCATCTGTGCTGCTGCTACGACGGCGATGTTCTCGTTCACAAACAAAATCTGGGTCTATGTCCACATTGTCCATACCCTTCTCTTCCATCTCCTCAAACTCGTCATATGTCATTGTGGGGGGCCGCCGCCGTGGAGTAGAGCTCCCCAGAACAACCTCTGCGCAGCTTACTCCAACGTCGTCTTCCAGATCTTCTCGGCCGACCTCCTGCAATTGCAACCTCTCCTGCCCAACTTGCTCTGGGATTTGGGTTTCAAAGTCCTCGGACTCGCCTTGCATTTCAGTGCGCGGTGCATTTCCCACAGTTAATGGTTGTGAATCCGGGCACAACATTTCTGGCTGTTCCTCCATTGACCTTTCAAAGGTGGAAGTTTGTTGGGCTGGGAATAGCTCCTGCGAATACCCCATTGTGTCCTGAGGTAATTCATCAGACTGGTTATCTGGCAGTTGTGTGCGTGGTGTCGCTGCCGGTTGTGTCAGCTTTGTGCCCACTGGCTCCTTGTAACTGGCTGAGGACTCGGACCTTGTGCGTGATGTGCTGGTGCTGCTTAACCCACTGCTGGACGCTTGAGAGGTCATCCAAGTAATTATCTGGTCCTGTTCTTTTGGATTTGTGAGGGTTGTTGTCCTGGACAACATGGGCGGTATTGAGTGGGTTTTCTTGGGTGCTCCCCTGTGGCCTGTACGTGAACCGTCAGGGGAAACACCTCTTCCCTTGCCCCTCCCTCTTTCACCAGATTTCTTCCTCATTTCACTTATCCTAAAAGTACACGCTGACTGGCAGCAGTACAGTGGCAGTACAGAAATGCTATACAGTGGTGGGTGAGCGGGTTACCACTATTCCCAGCAGCGACACAAAGCACAATGCTATACAGTGGCGGGTGAGCGGTGTACTACTGTTTCCAGCAGACACAGAGTGGCAGTAAACACAATAATGCTATATAGTGCTGGGTGAGCTGTGTACACAGAGTGGCAGTAAACACAATGCTATATAGTGTGGCTGAGCGAGCGGTGTACTACTGTTCCCAGCAGACACAGAGTGGCAGTAAACACAATGTTATATAGTGTGGCTGAGCGAGGTACACAGAGTGGCAGTAAACACAATGCTATATAGTGTGGCTGAGCGAGCGGTGTACTACTGTTCCCAGCAGACACAAAGTGGCAGTAAACAGAATGCTATATAGTGTGGCTGAGCGAGGTACACAGAGTGGCAGTAAACAGAATGCTATATAGTGTGGCTGAGCGAGCGGTGTACTACTGTTCCCAGCAGACACAGAGTGGCAGTAAACACAATGCTATATAGTGTGGCTGAGCGAGGTACACAGAGTGGCAGTAAACACAATGCTATATAGTGTGGCTGAGCGAGCAGTGTACTACTGTTCCCAGCAGACACAGAGTGGCAGTAAACACAATGCTATATAGTGTGGCTGAGCGAGGTACACAGAGTGGCAGTAAACACAATGCTATATAGTGTTGCTGAGCGAGCAGTGTACTACTGTTCCCAGCAGACACAGAGTGGCAGTAAACACAATGCTATATAGTGTGGCTGAGCGAGGTACATAGAGTGGCAGTAAACACAATGCTATATAGTGTGGCTGAGCGAGCAGTGTACTACTGTTCCCAGCAGACACAGAGTGGCAGTAAACACAATGCTATATAGTGTGGCTGAGCGAGGTACACAGAGTGGCAGTAAACACAATGCTATATAGTGTGGCTGAGCGAGCAGTGTACTACTGTTCCCAGCAGACACAGAGTGGCAGTAAACACAATGCTATACAGTGTGGCTGAGCGAGGTACACAGAGTGGCAGTAAACACAATGCTATATAGTGTGGCTGAGCGAGCAGTGTACTACTGTTCCCAGCAGACACAGAGTGGCAGTAAACACAATGCTATATAGTGTGGCTGAGCGAGGTACACAGAGTGGCAGTAAACACAATGCTATATAGTGTGGCTGAGCGAGCAGTGTACTACTGTTCCCAGCAGACACAGAGTGGCAGTAAACACAATGCTATATAGTGTGGCTGAGCGAGGTACACAGAGTGGCAGTAAACACAATGCTATATAGTGTGGCTGAGCGAGCAGTGTACTACTGTTCCCAGCAGACACAGAGTGGCAGTAAACACAATGCTATATAGTGTGGCTGAGCGAGGTACACAGAGTGGCAGTAAACACAATGCTATATAGTGTGGCTGAGCGAGCAGTGTACTACTGTTCCCAGCAGACACAGAGTGGCAGTAAACACAATGCTATATAGTGTGGCTGAGCGAGGTACACAGAGTGGCAATAAACACAATGCTATATAGTGTGGCTGAGCGAGCAGTGTACTACTGTTCCCAGCAGACACAGAGTGGCAGTAAACACAATGCTATATCGTGTGGCTGAACGAGCGGTGTACTACTGTTCCCAGCAGCGACACACAATGACTGGGGGGACCCTGGCTAGCGTGGCTGGAGCGCGAACTACCCTGCCTGCCTACCCAAAGCTAAACCCACAGACAAATCGCGGAGATATAACGTGGTTCGGGTATTTATTTACCCGAACCACGTGACAGTTCGGCCAATCAGAGCGCGTTCGGGTCCAAACCACGTGACCCGTTTGGCCAATCACAGCGCTAGCCGAACGTTCGGGGAACGTTCGGCCATGCGCTCTTAGTTCGGCCATGTGGCCGAACGGTTTGGCCGAACACCATCAGGTGTTCGGCCGAACTCGAACATCACCCGAACAGGGTGATGTTCTGCAGAACCCGAACAGTGGCGAACACTGTTCGCCCAACACTAGCAGCAGCACATTCAGTGACTACCTGTGTGTGTGAGACACTTGTGTTTTTTAGACAGCATTGCTAATTCATACTGTGTGTCCCACTGCCAGCAGCAGCAGCAGCAGCAGCAGCACATTCAGTGACTACTACCTGTGTGTGTGAGACACTTGTGTTGCTTAGACAGCATTGCTAATTCATAATGTGTGTGTCCCACTGCCAGCAGCCCACCAGCATTCAGCAGCACATTCAGTGACTACCTGTGTGTGTGACACGGAGCTGCACATTGTACTACCCACCCAGTACTGCATTTACCTACTACTAGTACCTGTTGTGTTTAGTTAACCCACCTCATAACTGCATACACCTACGTTTGTGTTGAGTGAACCCACCTCGCTGCACATAACTACCTTTTATGTTGAGTGAACTTGCCTCACTGCATATAACTACCTTTCAAGTTGAGTGAACTCACCTCACCAGTGGTGCTCAGCAGAGCTCGAATATTCGAGTAGCTCGAATATTCGAGCTCTTTTTCAGCTATTCGAGCTCGGTATTCGAGCTCCGAATAGCTGTAGCTATTCGAATGGGCTATCCGAGTACACTCGAATAGCCCATTCACTATTCGAGCTATTCGAGCAACCCGGCGCTATTCGAGCTCGGTACCGAGCTCGAATAGCGTCATAGCCCAGATTGATGTCCTTAGAGCCAATCAGAGGGCTCCCAGGCCCTCTGACGGCAGCCAATCACAGAGGGGGACCCTGGCCAGCCCCTACCCTATAAATAGCGGCCGCCATGTTCCGTTTCTCCATGCTTGCCTGAGACTTGTACAGAGAGAGAGTTGCTCCTTTGTGCTTTGGCTTAGCAAGTGCTCTATTGTGATCATTTACCTAGCGTTTTTGCTCACCTACACCTGCCATATACACCTATATTGTTGTTAGTTAGATAGACATTGTATTTTAGTTAGTAGCTTGTGTGTTACATTAGAGACAGGCAGCTGCTGCAAGCTTACAGGTTTAGGCCTCAGGGGGGCCTTGCCTCTGTGGGCAGCTGTCCTCTGTTTATTTCTCTCATCTATACCAGTATTTCTGCTGTCCTTTACTAATAGTATTGTAGTTATACTGTACTAGGAGTAGGACACTCACTGACTGTCACTGTTTATAGGCTACTAGCTAGCTCCTGCGTGTGTGCACTCACTCACTGTCTGTGTGTGTACACACACTCTATTTCCTTCTGATTACTCATAGATTATTGTTAGTTATTTGTACTTACTTACTACTTACTCTTACTGTACCCGTAGGGACACTCAGTGTCACTGTTCATATAGGCTACTAGCTCCTGCGTGCGGTCACTCACTGTCTGAGTGTACACACACCACCCACACTCCATTTCCTTCTGATCGCTGATTGATTATTGTAATTAGTTAGTTCTACTTACTGTTACTACTTACTCTTACTGTACTAGGAGTCTAGGACACCCAGTCACTGTGTTCATAGGCTACTAGCTCCTGCGTGCGGTCACTCACTGTCTGAGTGTACACACACCACCCACACTCCATTTCCTTCTGATCGCTGATTGATTATTGTAATTAGTTAGTTCTACTTACTGTTACTACTTACTCTTACTGTACTAGGAGTCTAGGACACTCAGTCACTGTGTTCATAGGCTACTAGCTCCTGCGTGCGGTCACTCACTGTCTGAGTGTACACACACCACCCACACTCTATTTCCTTCTGATCGCTGATTGATTATTGTAATTAGTTAGTTGTACTTACTGTTACTACTTACTCTTACTGTACTAGGAGTCTAGGACACTCAGTCACTGTGTTCATAGGCTACTAGCTCCTGCGTGCGGTCACTCACTGTCTGAGTGTACACACACCACCCACACTCCATTTCCTTCTGATCGCTGATTGATTATTGTAATTAGTTAGTTCTACTTACTGTTACTACTTACTCTTACTGTACTAGGAGTCTAGGACACTCAGTCACTGTGTTCATAGGCTACTAGCTCCTGCGTGCGGTCACTCACTGTCTGAGTGTACACACACCACCCACACTCTATTTCCTTCTGATCGCTGATTGATTATTGTAATTAGTTAGTTCTACTTACTGTTACTACTTACTCTTACTGTACTAGGAGTCTAGGACACTCAGTCACTGTGTTCATAGGCTACTAGCTCCTGCGTGCGTGCACTCACTGTCTGAGTGTACACACACCCACACTCCATTTCCTTCTGATCGCTGATTGATTATTGTAATTAGTTAGTTCTACTTACTGTTACTACTTACTCTTACTGTACTAGGAGTCTAGGACACTCAGTCACTGTGTTCATAGGCTACTAGCTCCTGCGTGCGTGCACTCACTGTCTGAGTGTACACACACCCACACTCCATTTCCTTCTGATCGCTGATTGATTATTGTAATTAGTTAGTTCTACTTACTGTTACTACTTACTCTTACTGTACTAGGAGTCTAGGACACTCAGTCACTGTGTTCATAGGCTACTAGCTCCTGCGTGCGGTCACTCACTGTCTGAGTGTACACACACCACCCACACTCCATTTCCTTCTGATCGCTGATTGATTATTGTAATTAGTTAGTTCTACTTACTGTTACTACTTACTCTTACTGTACTAGGAGTCTAGGACACTCAGTCACTGTGTTCATAGGCTACTAGCTCCTGCGTGCGGTCACTCACTGTCTGAGTGTACACACACCACCCACACTCTATTTCCTTCTGATCGCTGATTGATTATTGTAATTAGTTAGTTCTACTTACTGTTACTACTTACTCTTACTGTACTAGGAGTCTAGGACACTCAGTCACTGTGTTCATAGGCTACTAGCTCCTGCGTGCGTGCACTCACTGTCTGAGTGTACACACACCCACACTCCATTTCCTTCTGATCGCTGATTGATTATTGTAATTAGTTAGTTCTACTTACTGTTACTACTTACTCTTACTGTACTAGGAGTCTAGGACACTCAGTCACTGTGTTCATAGGCTACTAGCTCCTGCGTGCGGTCACTCACTGTCTGAGTGTACACACACCACCCACACTCTATTTCCTTCTGATCGCTGATTGATTATTGTAATTAGTTAGTTGTACTTACTGTTACTACTTACTCTTACTGTACTAGGAGTCTAGGACACTCAGTCACTGTGTTCATAGGCTACTAGCTCCTGCGTGCGGTCACTCACTGTCTGAGTGTACACACACCACCCACACTCTATTTCCTTCTGATCGCTGATTGATTATTGTAATTAGTTAGTTCTACTTACTGTTACTACTTACTCTTACTGTACTAGGAGTCTAGGACACTCAGTCACTGTGTTCATAGGCTACTAGCTCCTGCGTGCGTGCACTCACTGTCTGAGTGTACACACACCCACACTCCATTTCCTTCTGATCGCTGATTGATTATTGTAATTAGTTAGTTCTACTTACTGTTACTACTTACTCTTACTGTACTAGGAGTCTAGGACACTCAGTCACTGTGTTCATAGGCTACTAGCTCCTGCGTGCGGTCACTCACTGTCTGAGTGTACACACACCACCCACACTCCATTTCCTTCTGATCGCTGATTGATTATTGTAATTAGTTAGTTCTACTTACTGTTACTACTTACTCTTACTGTACTAGGAGTCTAGGACACTCAGTCACTGTGTTCATAGGCTACTAGCTCCTGCGTGCGTGCACTCACTGTCTGAGTGTACACACACCCACACTCCATTTCCTTCTGATCGCTGATTGATTATTGTAATTAGTTAGTTCTACTTACTGTTACTACTTACTCTTACTGTACTAGGAGTCTAGGACACTCAGTCACTGTGTTCATAGGCTACTAGCTCCTGCGTGCGGTCACTCACTGTCTGAGTGTACACACACCACCCACACTCTATTTCCTTCTGATCGCTGATTGATTATTGTAATTAGTTAGTTGTACTTACTGTTACTACTTACTCTTACTGTACTAGGAGTCTAGGACACTCAGTCACTGTGTTCATAGGCTACTAGCTCCTGCGTGCGGTCACTCACTGTCTGAGTGTACACACACCACCCACACTCTATTTCCTTCTGATCGCTGATTGATTATTGTAATTAGTTAGTTCTACTTACTGTTACTACTTACTCTTACTGTACTAGGAGTCTAGGACACTCAGTCACTGTGTTCATAGGCTACTAGCTCCTGCGTGCGTGCACTCACTGTCTGAGTGTACACACACCCACACTCCATTTCCTTCTGATCGCTGATTGATTATTGTAATTAGTTAGTTCTACTTACTGTTACTACTTACTCTTACTGTACTAGGAGTCTAGGACACTCAGTCACTGTGTTCATAGGCTACTAGCTCCTGCGTGCGGTCACTCACTGTCTGAGTGTACACACACCACCCACACTCCATTTCCTTCTGATCGCTGATTGATTATTGTAATTAGTTAGTTCTACTTACTGTTACTACTTACTCTTACTGTACTAGGAGTCTAGGACACTCAGTCACTGTGTTCATAGGCTACTAGCTCCTGCGTGCGTGCACTCACTGTCTGAGTGTACACACACCCACACTCCATTTCCTTCTGATCGCTGATTGATTATTGTAATTAGTTAGTTCTACTTACTGTTACTACTTACTCTTACTGTACTAGGAGTCTAGGACACTCAGTCACTGTGTTCATAGGCTACTAGCTCCTGCGTGCGGTCACTCACTGTCTGAGTGTACACACACCACCCACACTCCATTTCCTTCTGATCGCTGATTGATTATTGTAATTAGTTAGTTCTACTTACTGTTACTACTTACTCTTACTGTACTAGGAGTCTAGGACACTCAGTCACTGTGTTCATAGGCTACTAGCTCCTGCGTGCAGTCACTCACTGTCTGAGTGTACACACACCACCCACACTCTATTTCCTTCTGATCGCTGATTGATTATTGTAATTAGTTAGTTCTACTTACTGTTACTACTTACTCTTACTGTACTAGGAGTCTAGGACACTCAGTCACTGTGTTCATAGGCTACTAGCTCCTGCGTGCGTGCACTCACTGTCTGAGTGTACACACACCCACACTCCATTTCCTTCTGATCGCTGATTGATTATTGTAATTAGTTAGTTCTACTTACTGTTACTACTTACTCTTACTGTACTAGGAGTCTAGGACACTCAGTCACTGTGTTCATAGGCTACTAGCTCCTGCGTGCGGTCACTCACTGTCTGAGTGTACACACACCACCCACACTCCATTTCCTTCTGATCGCTGATTGATTATTGTAATTAGTTAGTTCTACTTACTGTTACTACTTACTCTTACTGTACTAGGAGTCTAGGACACTCAGTCACTGTGTTCATAGGCTACTAGCTCCTGCGTGCGTGCACTCACTGTCTGAGTGTACACACACCCACACTCCATTTCCTTCTGATCGCTGATTGATTATTGTAATTAGTTAGTTCTACTTACTGTTACTACTTACTCTTACTGTACTAGGAGTCTAGGACACTCAGTCACTGTGTTCATAGGCTACTAGCTCCTGCGTGCGTGCACTCACTGTCTGAGTGTACACACACCACCCACACTCCATTTCCTTCTGATCGCTGATTGATTATTGTAATTAGTTAGTTCTACTTACTGTTACTACTTACTCTTACTGTACTAGGAGTCTAGGACACTCAGTCACTGTGTTCATAGGCTACTAGCTCCTGCGTGCGGTCACTCACTGTCTGAGTGTACACACACCACCCACACTCTATTTCCTTCTGATCGCTGATTGATTATTGTAATTAGTTAGTTGTACTTACTGTTACTACTTACTCTTACTGTACTAGGAGTCTAGGACACTCAGTCACTGTGTTCATAGGCTACTAGCTCCTGCGTGCGTGCACTCACTGTCTGAGTGTACACACACTAAATTTACTTGTGATTACTACTGATTATTGTAACTGCTAGTTGTACTTCCTGACTGTTACTACTTACTTACTGTACTAGGGGACACTCACTCAGTCACCTCACCAACCAACCCACTCCATTAAAGTACCCCACTTTTCACCCGCCCTTTTAAAAAACTTTTGTCTATACGCCCAAAACATTGAAGATGTCTGGAAGTGGCAGCCAGCGCGGTTTGGGCAAGGGGAAGGGCAGCAAGGGAATCAGGAGGAGAGGGAGCAGCATTGTGGCAAGCCGCGGCCGCGGCCGCGGGCGCGCCACCATGCACAGTTCCGCAGCAGCAGCAGCAGCGTCAGTGGCTAACATTCCTCCCATAGCCACTGGCCGTGGACGCCTTGGGCGCCGCCCAGCAGGAGCCTCTGCAACTCACGCTGCAGAGACGCAGCAGCAGCGTGTAGCACCTGCTCCCATTTTCCTCCAGCCGGGTCGGAAACGTCCCATTGAGGAAAAGGATGCAGACACTGTGGTGCAACTCATGACGGAGGATGAGCAGCCCGCCATCAGCTCTGCATCCGAGGCCTCCACCCTCACCACCACCACCACCACCACCACCACCACCCCTGTTCGCAGCAGCCGCCCAGCAGGGTCTGGGGAGGAGGCCAGTTCACCGTCACTCGCCGACCTGTCATTCAGCAGTCTTTTGACCCCAGGCATCATGAGTAAATTGTCTGCTGTTGTTGGCGATCTTGAGGAGGAGATGCTGATGGGCACTTTGGGGGATGAGGGATTGGACAGCAAGACTGTGGCGACAGTCAAGCAGCCCATCCATGCATCAGGAGAGGAGTTTGGGGGGTCCTCATCCCAGCAGGACATGTTTCAGGAGGGGGAGGATGATGATGACCCGGTGACAGACAGAGACTGGGTGCCACCACCTCCAGTGGATGTCGTCCTCAGCAGCTCTGAGGAGGAGGAGGAGGATGCGCTTGTGGGCCTTGCAAGGAGGCGCATCATTGCAAGCATTGGCAGCGTCCCACACCCTGCTGGTGTCTCAGGCTCAGCAGCAGCAGCAGCAGCATCAGCCAGTACCACCACCAGCCGCACCCAAGCCCCCCAAGCCCCCCCCCCAACCACCACAGGGAGACAGGCAGCAGCGCTTCCATGCCGTAGGGGGATGTTTAAGTCACCAATCTGGCGATATTTCACCATGCCCACTGTGTACAGCAAGTACGCCACTTGCAACTAGTGTTGGGCGAACATCTAGATGTTCGGGTTTGGGCCGAACAGGCCGAACATGGCCGCGATGTTCGGGTGTTCGACCCGAACTCCGAACATAATGGAAGTCAATGGGGACCCGAACTTTTGTGCTTTGTAAAGCCTCCTTATATGCTACATACCCCAAATTTACAGGGTATGTGCACCTTGGGAGTGGGTACAAGAGGAAAAAAAAATTTAGCAAAAAGAGCTTATAGTTTTTGAGAAAATCGATTTTAAAGTTTCAAAGGGAAAACTGTCTTTTAAATGCGGGAAATGTCTGTTTTCTTTGCACAGGTAACATGCTTTTTGTCGGCATGCAGTCATAAATGTAATACATATAAGAGGTTCCAGGAAAAGGGACCGGTAATGCTAACCCAGCAGCAGCACACGTGATGGAACAGGAGGAGGGTGGCGCAGGAGGAGAAGGCCACGCTTTGAGACACAACAACCCAGGCCTTGCATGAGGACAAGAAGCGTGCGGATAGCATGCTTTGTACCACCATGCAGTCATAAATGTAATAAAGATAAGTGGTTCAATAAACAGGGACCACGCGGCAACGCTAACCCAGCAGCAGCACACGTGATGGAACAGGAGGAGGCGCAGGAGGAGAAGGCCACGCTTTGTGAGACACAACAACCCAGGCCTTGCATGAGGACAAAAAGCGTGCGGATAGCATGCTTTGTACCGCCATGTAGTCATAAATGTAATAAAGATAAGAGGTTCAATAAACAGGGACCACGCGGCAACGCTAACCCAGCAGCAGCAGCAGCAGCAGCACACGTGATGGAACAGGAGGAGGCGCAGGAGGAGAAGGCCACGCTTTGTGAGACACAACAACCCAGGCCTTGCATGAGGACAAAAAGCGTGCGGATAGCATGCTTTGTACCGCCATGTAGTCATAAATGTAATAAAGATAAGAGGTTCAATAAACAGGGACCACGCGGCAACGGTAACCCAGCAGCAGCAGCAGCACACGTGATGGAACAGGAGGAGGCGCAGGAGGAGAAGGCCACGCTTTGTGAGACACAACAACCCAGGCCTTGCATGAGGACAAAAAGCGTGCGGATATAGCAGCAATGCTTTTTGCCGCCATGCAGTCATAAATGTAATACAGATGAGAGGTTCAATAAACAGGGACCGGAAACGCTAAACCATCCCAGATGTTCATCGGTCATGTTACTTGGTTGGGGTCCAGGAGTGTTGCGTAGTCGTTTCCAATCCAGGATTGATTCATTTTAATTTGAGTCAGACGGTCTGCATTTTCTGTGGAGAGGCGGATACGCCGATCTGTGATGATGCCTCCGGCAGCACTGAAACAGCGTTCCGACATAACGCTGGCTGCCGGGCAAGCCAGCACCTCTATTGCGTACATTGCCAGTTCGTGCCAGGTGTCTAGCTTCATGCCCGGTTTCAGGTCCAGCGGTGCCAGCCACAAATCCGTCTGTTCCTTTATTCCCCTCCAAATTTCCTCCCCTGTGTGCTGCTTATCCCCAAGGCAGATCAGCTTCAGCAACGCTTGCTGACGCATGCCAACAGCTGTGCTGCACTGCTTCCACGATCCTACTGCTGCTGGTGCTGGGTTAGCATTTCCGGATGAGGTACAGCTTTGAGATGCGTTGGAGGAGAAGGAGTCAGAGAGGTAGGTGCTGCTGTTGTTATCCAGCTGTTTGCGGCGTGGGCAACACCCGCGCCGTAGCAGGTGAGGAATCGCTGCCAGGCTCCACAAGGTTCACCCAGTGCGCGGTAAGGGAGATGTATCGACCCTGGCCGAACGCACTCGTCCAGGTGTCAGTGGTGAGGTGAACCTTGCAGGCAACGGCATTCTTCAAGCTTCGGGTTATTTAGCTGACCACGTGCTCATGCAACTCAGGCACTGCAGAGCGCGCAAAGTGGTAGCGGCTGGGAACCACGTAACGTGGGATGGCCACTGACATCATGCCCTTGAAGCTGTTTGTCTCCACCACTCGATATGGCAGCATTTCGCAGGCCAGAAGCTTGGCTATGCTGGCTGGCTGTTACTGCCACGGCCCGGGGGTCATTTGCTGGCAATTTCCTCTTGTGCTCAAACATCTCAGAAACAGACAACTCAACCGTAGCGCTGCACACCGAAGGGCTGTTGGTTGTTGTGTTTGATGAACACTGGGAGACCTCAAGAGCACTAGTCCGGAAAGTGACAGTGTCAGCATCGTCTGATGTTTGTGAATGTTGTGAACCACGCAATGGCTGGGCTACTGCTGCTGCTGAGGCGGGTCTGGTGGTGAGTCTGGTGAACCCAAGGGAGGCAGTGTTGCTGGTGGTACCCTGTCCTGCCGCGTTTGCCCACAGAGTGGGATGTTTGGATAGAATGTGGCGGCTCATGCTGGTGGTGGAGAGGTTGTTAATACTTTTCCCCCTGCTCAGGCGGGTCTTGCACACCTTGCAAATCGCCATGGTAACATCCTCAGTGCAGTCTTCAAAGAAAGCCCAGACTTTAACTGGCTGAGGACTCGGACCTCGTGCGTGATGTGCTGGTGCTGCTTAACCCACTGCTGGACGCTTGAGAGGTCATCCAAGTAATTATCTGGTCCTGTTCTTTTGGATCTGTGAGGGTTGTTGTCCTGGACAACATGGGCAGTATTGAGTGGGTTTTCTTGGGTGCTCCCCTGTGGCCTGTACGTGAACCGTCAGGGGAAACACCTCTTCCCTTGCCCCTCCCTCTTTCACCGGATTTCTTCCTCATTTCACTTATCCTTAAAGTACACGCTGACTGGCAGCAGTACAGTGGCAGTACAGAAATGCTATACAGTGGTGGGTGAGCGGTGTACCACTATTGTCAGCAGTGACACAGAGCACAATGCTATACAGTGGCGGGTGAGCGGTGTACTACTGTTCCCAGCAGACACAGAGTGGAAGTAAACACAATGCTATATAGTGTGGCTGAGCCGTGTACACAGAGTGGCATTAAACACAATGCTATATAGTCTGCTATATAGTCACCCCGAACAGGGTGATGTTCTGCAGAACCCAAACAGTGGCAAACACTGTTCGCCCAACACTACTGGGAGGGAACGCAGATTTTAGTACCTAAACACACGATACAACATGTTTTCCGGGGTCGGACTCTGAGGCACATACAGATGGTCCCGATCATCATCCTCATCATACAACTCTTCTCCTGAGTCTGACCCACCCACCACCTCTGCCACCCCAACATCCCCAGACACAGACCCCTCATCGTCCTCAACATTAACTTGGGATGCTGGCCTGAGCCAGACCTCCTCCTCCACATCAGGCCCCATCATCTCCTCAATGGCAGCCCTCATTAATCGCTCTGGCGACGGACTGATGGACACAACGTTCTCCTCCGGGGAGGGCTGCTGCTGACCACTGGCTGCTGGGGTGGATGTTATAGCTTGCGTGGGGCGTTGGCTGTTGCTGTTGTTGGGAGTGCTGCTCACAGCGGAGGTCTCTGGGGAACTCATGTTGAGCTCATATAGTGGTTGACGGTGAGTGGAGTATTACTGATCCCAGCAATATACACACTGACTGGCAGAGTACGCAATGCTATATAGTGTGGCTGAGCGGTGTACACAGAGTGGCAGTAAACACAATGCTATATAGTCTGGCTGAGCGAGCGGTGTACTACTGTTCCCAGCAGAATCAGAGTGGCAGTAAACAATGGTATATAGTCTGGCTGAGCGGTGTACACAGAGTGTCAGTAAACAATGGTATATAGTCTGGCTGAGCGGTGTACACACAATGCTATATAGTCTGCTATATAGTGTCAGTAAACAATGGTATATAGTCTGGCTGAGCGAGCGGTGTACTACTGTTCCCAGCAGAATCAGAGTGGCAGTAAACAATGGTATATAGTCTGGCTGAGCGGTGTACACAGAGTGTCAGTAAACAATGGTATATAGTCTGGCTGAGCGAGCGGTGTACTACTGTTCCCAGCAGAATCAGAGTGGCAGTAAACAATGGTATATAGTCTGGCTGAGCGGTGTACACAGAGTGTCAGTAAACAATGGTATATAGTCTGGCTGAGCGGTGTACACAGAGTGTCAGTAAACAATGGCATATAGTCTGGCTGAGCGGTGTACACACAATGCTATATAGTCTGCTATATAGTGTCAGTAAACAATGGTATATAGTCTGGCTGAGCGAGCGGTGTACTACTGTTCCCAGCAGAATCAGAGTGGCAGTAAACAATGGTATATAGTCTGGCTGAGCGGTGTACACAGAGTGTCAGTAAACAATGGTATATAGTGTGGCTGAGTGGTGTACACAGAGTGTCAGTAAACAATGGTATATAGTCTGGCTGAGCGGTGTACACAGAGTGTCAGTAAACAATGGTATATAGTCTGGCTGAGCGAGCGGTGTACTACTGTTCCCAGCAGAATCAGAGTGGCAGTAAACAATGGTATATAGTCTGGCTGAGCGGTGTACACAGAGTGTCAGTAAACAATGGTATATAGTGTGGCTGAGTGGTGTACACAGAGTGTCAGTAAACAATGGTATATAGTCTGGCTGAGCGGTGTACACAGAGTGGCAGTAAACACAATGCTATATACTCTGGCTGAGCGAGCGGTGTACTACTGTTCCCAGCAGACACAGAACAGTAAACAGAATGCTATATAGTGTGGCTGAGCGAGCGGTGTACCACTATTCCCAGCAGACACAGAACAGTGAACAGAATGCTATATAGTGTGGCTGAGCGAGCGGTGTACCACTATTCCCAGCAGACACAGAACAGTGAACAGAATGCTATATAGTGTGGCTGAGCGAGCGGTGTACTACTGTTCCCAGCAGACACAGAACAGTACACAGAATGCTATATAGTGTGGCTGAACGAGCGGTGTACTACTGTTCCCAGCAGACACAGAACAGTACACAGAATGCTATATAGTGTGGCTGAACGAGCGGTGTACCACTATTCCAAGCAGACACAGAACAGTGAACAGAATGCTATATAGTGTGGCTGAGCGAGCGGTGTACCACTATTCCCAGCAGACACAGAGTGGCAGTAAACAGAATGCTATATAGTGTGGCTGAGCGAGGTACACAGAGTGGCAGTAAACAGAATGCTATATAGTGTGGCTGAGCAAGCGGTGTACTACTATTCCCAGCAGACACAGAGTGGCAGTAAACAGAATGCTATATAGTGTGGCTGAGCGAGGTACACAGAGTGGCAGTAAACAGAATGCTGAGCGAGCGGTGTACTACTATTCCCAGCAGCGACACACAATGACTGGGGGGGACCCTGGCTAGCGTGGCTGGAGCGCGAACTACCCTGCCTGCCTACCCAAAGCTAAACCCACAGACAAATGGCGGAGATATGACGTGGTTCGGGTATTTATTTACCCGAACCACGTGACAGTTCGGCCAATCAGAGCGCGTTCGGGTCCGAACCACGTGACCCGTTCGGCCAATCACAGCGCTAGCCGAACGTTCGGGGAACGTTCGGCCATGCGCTCTTAGTTCGGCCATATGGCCGAACGGTTTGGCCGAGCACCGTCAGGTGTTCGGCCGAACTCGAACATCACCCGAACAGGGTGATGTTCTGCAGAACCCGAACAGTGGCGAACACTGTTCGCCCAACACTACTTGCAACCACTGTCAGCGGAAGTTGAGCAGAGGTGCAGACCCCTTAAAGTTCTGCACCAGCTCGCTCATCAACCACCTTGCGGCTAAACATTTCCACCAGCATGAGGAGTTCCAGAGGCTGAAGGCATCTGGTGCTGGCAGTGGCACCACACCCATCACTGCACAGCCTTCAGCAGCAGCAGCAGCAACAGCAGCCACCCGCCCTCCTGCTCCTCCAGCAGCACCAGCAGGAGTGCGGAAACGCACTGCTCCTCCCCCCTCTGCAACTCCTGCGGCCGACACTGAGGCCTGTTCTGGCAGCCAGTCCTCAGTGGCCTCCTCTGCTGTGTCTGCTGATTCCCGTGTCAGCAAAAGGCCACGCCAGAGCCTTTTGAGCGAGTCCTTCCAGGGGGTGGTTAGGGCTCTGCCTCCCAGCAGCCGTCGCGTGCGGCAGCTGAACGGCTTGCTTGCACGGGCCATGTGCTCCCAACTCCTGCCGTACACGCTCGTGCAGGAGGGGAGCGACATTCGTGCGCTGCTTGCTTGCGCAGCCCCAGACTGGCAGCTCCCCAGCAGACACTTTTTCTCCCGCAAGGCCATTCCTGCACTGCACCGCTTTGTGATGGCCAATGTGGAGCGAGGGCTGGAGCACGCGGTTGGTGAAAGGGTCCACGTCACCATGGACTCCTGGAGCAGCCGCTTCGGGACAGGCCGCTACCTGTCCTTCACTGTCCACTGGGTCAGCTTGGTGGAAGGGGGTGAGGATGGGAGAGCAGCAGCGGGCACAGCAGCAGCAGCAACACAGTGGGTGGTGCCACCCCGCAGGCTCAGGGGAACTGCAGCAGGTTCCTCCGATCCTCTGCCATCCTCCGGCACACCTGGCCAAACCCCCCGCCTCAGCAGCAGCGTGAAGGCCCGCCACTGCCAAGCGCTGCTGCACTTGGTCAGCCTTGGGAAGACCAAGCTGACGGCAACCCATGTGTTGGCCAAACTCCAGGAGCAGGAGAGGATTTGGCTGACCCCCAGAGGCCTCAGAGTCGGAGAGGTGGTGGCCGACAATGGGGCCAATCTGGTTGCCGCAATAGACAGGGGAAACCTGACCCACATCCCCTGTCTTGCCCACGTGCTGAACCTGGTGGTGCAGAAGTTCCTGCGCACCTACCAGGGGATGGGCGAACTGCTGGAAACGGCAAGGAATGTTGTGCGTCACTTCCGGCGCTCGGCTGCAGCCTGTGCGAGCCTGGAAGACGTGCAAAAGGAGCTGGATCTGCCACGCCATCGGCTGATCATTGACGTTCCGACTCGCTGGAACTCCACCCTGGCGATGTTGGAGCGTCTGGTTGAACAGAGGCGCGCTGTCAAAGAGTACCTTGCCCTGGCCACTATTTCCGCAGCTCTGAGAAGGGACAAGACCAGCAACTTACCGTCCATCGTCCCCGATGATGACTGGAGGCACATGCAGCAGGTGTGCTTAGTGCTGGCTCCCTTCCTGCAGGCCACAAACATGGTGAGCAGGGACCATGCTATGGTCTGCGAGTGGGTGCCCCTGGTTTCTCTGCTGAACAGGGCCCTCGATGCTTTGCTGGAACAGGGAGCGGCAGCCTTGGACCAGCAGGAGCGGCAACCAGCTGCGCAGTCCACCTCTGAGGGGGAGGAGGAGGAGGACTTGGTGGAGGTCCCTGACCTGGCTGCTGATGAGGGGGATCAGCACAGCGCAGCTGAGTTGGTGCGGGGGTGGAGAGAGGATGAGGCGGCAGAGGAGGAGGATGAGGACAGCACTGACGTCGATGTGCCAGCAGACGTGGCCCGCCTCTTCCCAATGGCAGCGCACATGCTGACGTGCCTGCGCAGGGATCCCAGGGTGATCCAGATGAAGCAGAGGGAGGACATCTGGATCAGCATGATGTTGGACCCACGCCTCAAGGGGAAGTTGAGCCAGTTCCTGCCGCCTGCAGGAGGAGACCCAGCGCAACAAATAAGGAGCTTGCAGCAGGCCCTTGTTGAGCGCTTGGAGGAAGCCTTCCCCCAGCCTTCCACCCCCACTGTCCAGCAGCCAGCACAGAGGCAGCAGCAGGTGCCTGCATCCAGCAGCAGCAAGCGCCCCACAGACCTGCTGTCTCTCAGCCACGAGCTCTACAGGACTGTAGAGGCTCCGGCAGCAGTGACTAGAGAGGAGATGCATGCAGCAGCATCCTCCTCCGGTCACAGCCAACGCCTGACCAGCATGGTGGCTGACTACATGGGGTCGTACAGCGGGCTTGACAGCGATGCCCCTGTTGATCCCATGGAGTATTGGGTCAAGCGCATGGAGATCTGGAGCGAGCTGGCGCAGTACGCCCTGGAAGTGCTGTCCTGCCCCCCTTCCAGCGTGCTGTCCGAGCGCTGCTTCAGTGCAGCTGGTGGCGTGGTCACCGAGAAACGCTCACGTCTGTCTCACAAGTCTGTGGACAGACTGACGTTTCTCAAGATGAACCAGGCGTGGGTGGAAGGCGAGTTCCTGGCCCCTGTTGTCGGCGAGAGGGGGACATGAACTGGCTGCCGGAACCATCGTTAATGTGCCTTACCACCCTTTACCACCTCCTGGCTCCTGCTCGCTAAGCCAGCCTGGTTCACTTTGACTATTACGTCGCCTGCAGCCACACATTTTACACCTACAGTGGGCTGCTGTGTACTGCCCTTCTGCTGTCTGTCTGTGTTTCCCACTGCCAGGGTACACAGATGATTTACCTTCTGCTGCCACTCTGCCACCAGCTATTACGTCAAACAATAGCTATATTGGTTGCAAAACCAAAAACCAAAAAACCATTAAAAAAAAAAAAAAAAAAGGTTTAATTTTTCTGAGGTGCCCGGGTTGAAAACTGTGTTGTCCCAGTTGTGTATTGGACACAATGTGGGCTGCACGACCGCTGTCTGGGACCTCCTGTTGTGTTTATTTACAGCCCTGGTATCACCGCTAGGTACCAGGGCTATTATGTCACGCTGCCTACCTGCTGCCACACTCACACTGCTCCTCCATACCTCCTCCTGCTGCTGCTGCTGCTGCTGTCTGTCTGTGTTTCCCACTGCCAGGGTACACAGATGATTTACCTTCTGCTGCCACTCTGCCACCAGCTATTACGTCAAACAATAGCTATATTGGTTGCAAAACCAAAAACCAAACAAACCATTAAAAAAAAAAAAAAGGTTTAATTTTTCTGAGGTGCCCGGGTTGAAAACTGTGTTGTCCCAGTTGTGTATTGGACACAATGTGGGCTGCACGACCGCTGTCTGGGACCTCCTGTTGTGTTTATTTACAGCCCTGGTATCACCGCTAGGTACCAGGGCTATTATGTCACGCTGCCTACCTGCTGCCACACTCACACTGCTCCTCCATACCTCCTCCTGCTGCTGCTGCTGTCTGTCTGTGTTTCCCACTGCCAGGGTACACAGATGATTTACCTTCTGCTGCCACTCTGCCACCAGCTATTACGTCAAACAATAGCTATATTGGTTGCAAAACCAAAAACCAAACAAACCATTAAAAAAAAAAAAAAGGTTTAATTTTTCTGAGGTGCCCGGGTTGAAAACTGTGTTGTCCCAGTTGTGTATTGGACACAATGTGGGCTGCACGACCGCTGTCTGGGACCTCCTGTTGTGTTTATTTACAGCCCTGGTATCACCGCTAGGTACCAGGGCTATTATGTCACGCTGCCTACCTGCTGCCACACTCACACTGCTCCTCCATACCTCCTCCTGCTGCTGCTGCTGCTGCTGTCTGTCTGTGTTTCCCACTGCCAGGGTACACAGATGATTTACCTTCTGCTGCCACTCTGCCACCAGCTATTACGTCAAACAATAGCTATATTGGTTGCAAAACCAAAAACCAAACAAACCATTAAAAAAAAAAAAAAGGTTTAATTTTTCTGAGGTGCCCGGGTTGAAAACTGTGTTGTCCCAGTTGTGTATTGGACACAATGTGGGCTGCACGACCGCTGTCTGGGACCTCCTGTTGTGTTTATTTACAGCCCTGGTATCACCGCTAGGTACCAGGGCTATTATGTCACGCTGCCTACCTGCTGCCACACTCACACTGCTCCTCCATACCTCCTCCTGCTGCTGCTGCTGCTGCTGTCTGTCTGTGTTTCCCACTGCCAGGGTACACAGATGATTTACCTTCTGCTGCCACTCTGCCACCAGCTATTACGTCAAACAATAGCTATATTGGTTGCAAAACCAAAAACCAAACAAACCATTAAAAAAAAAAAAAAGGTTTAATTTTTCTGAGGTGCCCGGGTTGAAAACTGTGTTGTCCCAGTTGTGTATTGGACACAATGTGGGCTGCACGACCGCTGTCTGGGACCTCCTGTTGTGTTTATTTACAGCCCTGGTATCACCGCTAGGTACCAGGGCTATTATGTCACGCTGCCTACCTGCTGCCACACTCACACTGCTCCTCCATACCTCCTCCTGCTGCTGCTGCTTCTGCTGTCTGTCTGTGTTTCCCACTGCCAGGGTACACAGATGATTTACCTTCTGCTGCCACTCTGCCACCAGCTATTACGTCAAACAATAGCTATATTGGTTGCAAAACCAAAAACCAAAAAACCATTAAAAAAAAAAAAAAAAGGTTTAATTTTTCTGAGGTGCCCGGGTTGAAAACTGTGTTGTCCCAGTTGTGTATTGGACACAATGTGGGCTGCACGACCGCTGTCTGGGACCTCCTGTTGTGTTTATTTACAGCCCTGGTATCACCGCTAGGTACCAGGGCTATTATGTCACGCTGCCTACCTGCTGCCACACTCACACTGCTCCTCCATACCTCCTCCTCCTGCTGCTGCTGCTGCTGCTGCTGTCTGTCTGTGTTTCCCACTGCCAGGGTACACAGATGATTTACCTTCTGCTGCCACTCTGCCACCAGCTATTACGTCAAACAATAGCTATATTGGTTGCAAAACCAAAAACCAAACAAACCATTAAAAAAAAAAAAAAGGTTTAATTTTTCTGAGGTGCCCGGGTTGAAAACTGTGTTGTCCCAGTTGTGTATTGGACACAATGTGGGCTGCACGACCGCTGTCTGGGACCTCCTGTTGTGTTTATTTACAGCCCTGGTATCACCGCTAGGTACCAGGGCTATTATGTCACGGCGAGCTGCCTGCCTCATTGACTGCCTGCTGCCACACACTCATCCTCCTCCTCCTGCTGCTGAATTTACCTCCTGCTGTCTTTGTGTTTCCACTGCCAGGGAGCACATACAATGGCGCTTCCAACATGCGTGCGCCCACCAGCTATTTGTTACGCTCAAAAATAGCTGCATTTCTTTAAAAAAAAAATTGAAAAGAGAAATACGTGAAGAAGAAGAAGACGATATTGAAAAGGAAGGAGAAGATGAAGAAGAAGAAGAAGAAGAAGAAGAAGAAGAAGAAGAAGAAGAAGAAGAAGAAGAAGAAGAAGAAGAAGAAGAAGAAGAAGAAGAAGAAGAAGAAGAAGAAGAAGAAGAAGATATAGAAGAAGAAGAAGAAGATATAGAAGAAGAAGAAGAAGATATAGAAGAAGAAGATCGAGAAGAAGAAGAAGAAAGATAAAGAAGAAGAAGAACAAGTATATACAGTAACACTACTGAACAAAATTAAGGACACAACTTCTCTTTCCACATTTTTTTTTTAAAGGAACATCCCCACATAATCACTTGCTGTTGTTACTTGGAAAAAAAGAGGTTTCTTGCATCATTCACCCTCAAAACAAGTGTTGGAAGCTATTTAAGGCCAATTCGAATAGTCAGCTCGAATAGTTAGCTCGAATACCGAATCGAATAGTGAGCTCGAAGTCCGAGGTCGAATCGAATAGTAAAAATTATTCGACTCGAATATTCGACTGACCTCGAATAATTTACTATTCGAATTCGACCAAACTCGAATTTTAAAAAGGGGTATTTGAGCATCACTACACCTCACTGCATATTTACCCTTTCTGTAGAGTGAACTCACCTCACTGCATATATAACTACCTTTGGGTTGAGTGAACTCACCTCACTGCATATCTACCTTTTCTGTTGAGTGAACTCACCTCACTGCATATAACTACGTTTGTGTTGAGTGAACTCAGCTGACTGCATCTAACTACCTGTTGTGTTCAGTGAACTCACCTCACTGCATATATAACTACCTTTGGGTTGAGTGAACTCACCTCACTGCACATAGCTACCTTTTGTGTTCAGTAAACTTACCTCACTGCATATATAACTACCTTTGGGTTGAGTGAACTCACCTCACTGCACATAGCTACCTGTTGTGTTCAGTGAACTCACCTCACTGCATATATAACTACCTTTGGGTTGAGTGAACTCACCTCACTGCATATATAACTACCTTTGGGTTGAGTGAACTCACCTCACTGCACATAGCTACCTTTTGTGTTCAGTGAACTAACCTCACTGCATATATAACTACCTTTGGGTTGAGCGAACTCACCTCACTGCATATCTACCTTTTCTGTTGAGTGAACTCACCTCACTGCATATACCTAGCTTCCCCCCGAGATGGAAAAAATGGACAAACCAGGTAGAGAAAGAGGTAGAGGAAGACCCAGAGGAAGGCCACCTGGCACTGGCAGGTCTGTGCGAGTGGTGTTGCTGTGATTTCGTGCAGACCTGGACCAAAGTACAGTGCTCAGAAGAAGGCACGTGCCATCACTTCCCAAAATTGTGAGGACGTGCTTGAGTATTTAACACAGAAGACCTCATCTCCCGCAGCCAGTGCTACCAGCGCTAGTACAAGCACTACATCCGCTGCATTTGACACTTCGCAGGAGTTATTTGGTGGTGGTGGTGGTGAAATCACTGATTCACAGCCACTACTGCAACAATAAGAAGAAGGCGCAGGTATACCATCTCATACGTCTGAGTTAGGTGGCGATAGTATGGACGTAATGTGTGAGGAGGGGCATGCCCTTTCAACATCAGCTGCTGATGCCACCGTAGCGCCATCACCCCAGGGGGGCTCAGCGGTTTGGAAATTTTTTGACGTGTGTGTCTCAGATTGGAGCAAAGCCATCTGTTGTCTCTGCCAGCAAAAATTGAGCCGTGGAAAGGCCAACTCTCACGTAGGGACAAGTGCCTTACGAAGGCACCTGGAGAGAAGGCACAAACAGCTATGGGAAGAACACCTGAGGAAAAGCAGCACCCCTCAAAAGACAAGCCACCCTCCTTCTCCTCTTCCTCCTTCAGGTGCATCGTCTTCATCCGCTTTCTTCCTTGAACCTTCACAGCCACCCTCCTTCACACCGCCTCTGCCCTTGAGCGGTTCCTGCTCCTCTGCCCACAGCAGTAGCCAGGTGTTCGTGAAGGAAGTCTTTGAGCGGAAGAAGCCAATTTCGGCCAGTCACCCTCTTGCCCGGCGTCTGACAGCTGGTGTGGCGGAACTATTAGCTTGCCAGCTATTACCATACAAGCTGGTGGAGTCAGAGGCTTTCCATAAATTTGTGGCCATTGGGACACCGCAGTGGAAGATACCAGGCCGCACTTATTTTTCACGAAAGGCCATACCCAAACTGTACCGTGCAGTTCAGAGGCAAGTGGTGTCATCTATTGCGAAGAGCGTTGGGTCAAGGGTCCACCTAACCACGGATGCCTGGTCTGCCAAGCACGGGCAGGGCTGCTACATTACGTACACAGCCCATTGGGTCAACCTGGTGACCGATGGCAGCAAGCAGGGAGTACGTGGTTGTTCAGCGGACCGACTTGTCATACCTCCACGGCTTGCAAGCAGGCCTCCTGCCACCTCCTCTCCTTCTCCTCCAGCTACATCCTCTTTGCTGTCAACCTCCTCCTCCTCAGCTGAGAGTCAGTTGAACTCTAGCGGTGCTGACATCTCCTCTTCCTCTCCAGCTACACAGCCCCATCTCCCCAGAGCCTACGCTGCATGTCAGGTACAACGGTGTCACGCAATTTTAGACATGTCTTGCCTGAAAGCGGAGAGTCACACTGGAGCAGCTCTCCTGGCTGCTCTTAACAAACAGGTGGAGCAATGGCTGACCCCGCACCAGCTGGAGATCGGCAACGTGGTGTGTGACAATGGCAGCAATCTCCTTTCCGCTTTGAATTTGGGAAAGCTGACACCAGAGCCGGGACAAGGTCTTCCAGCACCCAAGGCTGAGACACCAAAGTGCGCCCCTTCATCCCTGCCACCAGAGCCATCAAACACTGATTGCTATTAGACTAAGAGGCGCCACAGGGCCCACAACCTCCCCAACACCTTAATATCTAGTTATCTGGCTTGCAGTCACTGCCATGTATCCCCTTTTCTTATTTATTTCTGCTTCAAACACAATTAGGAATGACAGCTGAATGAATTCTGCGCCCCCTCCTACACTGCGCCCTGAGGCTGGAGCCTCTCCAGCCTATGCCTCGGCCCGGCCCTGCCTGACACATGTACCCTGCATGGCACATGTGCTGAATCTGGTCGTGCAAAGATTTGTCTCAAAGTACCCAGGCTTAGAGGACGTCCTGAAGCAGACCAGGAAGTTGTGTGGGCATTTCAGGCGGTCTTATACGGCCATGGCACGCTTTGCGGACATTCAGCGGAAAAACAACTTGCCGGTGAGACGCTTGATATGCAATAGCCCGACTCGCTGGAATTCCACCCTGCTCATGTTCTCTCGTCTGCTAGACCAGGAGAAAGCCGTCACCCAGTACCTGTACAACTACAGTAGAAGGACACAATCTGGGAAGATGGGGATGTTGTGGCCCAACAGCTGGACACTGATGCGAAATGCATGGAGGACCATGCGGTCGTTTGAGGAGGTGACCAACCTGGTGAGTCGCGCTGAAGGCACCATCAGTGACTTGATCCCCTACGCTTACTTCCTGGAGCGTGCCGTGCGTAGAGTGGTGGATGAAGCTGTGGAGGAGTGGGAACAGGAACAGCTATGGCAGGAGGAGTCGTGGGACCAATTTTCAGCCGAACCACAGGTTTCCTCAACACCTGCGGCACCACAGAGGGGGGAGGAGGAGGAAGAAGAGGAGTCGTGTGGGGAAGGAGAGGAGTCAGACTCGGATGATTATGAGGAAGGTGTTTCTGTGGAGGAAGAGGCGGCAGAAGAACAACCGCAGCAGCCGTCACAGTGGGCTTCTGCTGCTCCACGTTCCCGTGGTATTGTTCGTGGCTGGGGGGAGGAAGAGGAGTTGCGTGACGTCACTGTGGAAGAGCAAGAGGAGATGGAGAGTACGTCTGGATCCGACTTTGTGCAGATGGCCTCTTTCCTGTTGAGGGACCCCCGTATCAAAAAACTCAAGGCGAATGACCTGTACTGGGTGGCCACGCTACTAGACCCTCGGTACAGGCACAAAGTGGCAGACCTGTTAGCAACTCAACACAAGGCGGAAAGGATGCAGCACTTGCAGAACAAGCTGTCAATGATGCTTTACGATGCATTTAAGGGTGATGTGACAGTACAACGCAATAAAGGTACCACTGGCAGTATTCCTCCTCCTCCTCACCAGTCCACGCAGGCAAGGACAGGACGCTCCAGCGATCTCGGGGTGATGTCGGACATGCGGACATTCTTTAGTCCAACGCCTCGCAGTAGCCCTTCGGGATCCACCCTCCACCAACGCCTGGACCGGCAGGTAGCCGACTACCTGGCCTTAAGTGTGGATGTACACACTGCGAATGCGAGCAGCGAGGATGAACCCTTGCTCTACTGGTTGCGCATGCTTGACCTGGCTGTGGCCAGAGCTGTCCCAATTTGCCATACAACTTCTCTCTTGCCCTGCCGCAAGCGTCCTGTCAGAAAGGACCTTCAGTGCAGCTGGAGGCATTGTCACTGAGAAGAGAAGTCGCCTAAGTCATGACAGTGTTCAGTACCTGACCTTTATCAAAATGAACGAGGCATGGATCCCTGAGGGCTATTGCACGACCAAAGACTAAGTCAGTCCCCACACACAGCATCTCTGCCTGCAGGCCGCTTGACTGCCTTCTCCGCCACCACCCCCAGGGTCCAGGACTCTAGGCGGATTCCAGAATTTTTAAGGCCGCTGCTAGCAGCGGCCGCTATACTAATTTTTCTGGGGCGTGCACATGCCTGCCTAATTTTTGTGGCTGAACTGCAGGCGGCTGCAACAAAAAAACAAAAGGCATGTACATGTGCCCATCCTCCTTCGTGATCATTACCTTGCCGCGGTGAAGGGGCTTGCGTATCACAATAAAGCAATGACCGCCGGCTATATGAGTGTCTCGGGTGGGGGTGGCACACCAAAGATAATAAGGTCGTTGTCTCATTGTGGTCAGACCAAATTTGATCAGCTGGACAGTCACTGTTCTGTCATTCAGCTACATCAGCCGGGCGACCATATGGGCTGAAAAGCCACGATCACCTGCACTCTCGTCATGGTGCGCACCAGTCCAGCACGCCCGTCACTGCACAAACGGCTGTTTGCAGTCACTGCATACCTTTCACTGCATCTGTGACTGCACATTATACCTGGCAGTCAGTGCATAACTTGCACTTGAATGGATACAGTTTTAACCAATTAAAAATACAACCATCTACATTTTCAAACAATTTAAAAATACAACCATCTACATTTTAAAACAATTTAAAACTACAACCATGTACATTTTAAAACAATTTAAAAATACAACCATCTACATTTTCAAACAATTTAAAAATACAACCATCTACAGTTTCAAACAATTGAAAAAAAAGGCAAAAAACTTGCCCTCCGTAAAACATTCTTGGCAAGTGCTTTCGACTTGGTTTGTCTTCCGCTGAGTCAAGGGTCCATCTGATCACAGATGCCTGGTCTGCAAAGCACGGTCAGGGCAGCTACAGCATGGGTCTCAGCAGGCTCCCACTTCGGGCCGGAATCCAACCTTCATTCCCCGCCCATTACCCGTGGTGACAATGTCAGACTTGCCCGCCTCCATATGATTCTCGGGAAAGGAATGTGGTGTCATCTTTGCCCACCATAACCGGTTCTCGTTAAAGGATTTAAAGTACATTCATTTCAAATACAGCAAGCCCTCGATAATCCTCCTGTATTGTTATTTTTGGTCACTACCTCGGGGCGGGTGTGCATGCCTGCCTGCTGCCCTCCTTGCCTGTGTAGTGGTAGCCGTTGCTCAGGCTCCACACCGGATTCCATCCCTCATTCCCTGGCCATTACCCGGGGTCACAAATGGCAGACTTGCCCGCCTCCATATGATTCTCGTGAAAGGAATGTGGTGTCATCTTTGCCCGCCATAACTGGTTCTCGTTAAAGGATTTAAAGTACATTCATTTCAAATACAGCAAGCCCTCGATAGTCCTCCTGTATTGTTATTTTTGGTCACTACCTTGGGGCGGGTGTGCATGCCTGACTGCTGCCCTCCTTGGATGTGTAGTGGTAGCCGTTGCTCAGGCTCCACACCGGATTCCATCCCTCATTCCCCGGCCATTAACCGGGGTCACAATTAGGGTTGAGCCGAAATTTTCGTAATTTCGCATTACTATAATTACGCATGCGAAATTTGCGATTACGATGCAAAATTACGGTAGCGTAATTGCCATTAAAATCGTAATTGAAAATACCGTAAGCGTAATTTTCAACGTGTAATTTCGCGTTTCGTTCATACCGTAATTTTGCATTAAACCGTAACGCTCCCGTATAAAAAAGCCGCCAACTTTAAGGGTTAATAGCAAAGCCCCCTTAAATGCTAAGAGCCTCAAATTCGGAGAGTATATTAAGGAGATCAGAAGGAATAAGAGGAAAATTTTTTTTTTCAAAAAGACCTTATAGTTTTTCAGAAAATCGATGTTAAAGTTTCAAAGGAAAAATGTATACATTTAAAAACCTGCCGACTTTAACGGTTAATAGCAAAGCCTGCTTAAAGTTTAGGAACACCAAATTCCCAGGGTATATTAAGGGGATCAGTGGGAATAAGAGGAAATTTTTTTTTTCAAAAAGACCTTATAGTTTTTGAGAAAATCGATTTTTACGTTTCAAGGGGGAAAATGTCTTTCAAATGCGGAAAAGGTCAGTTTTTTTTGCACAGGTAACAATAGTGTATTATTTTATAGATTCCCCCAAGGGAGAAGAGTTTTACTTACTTCGTTCTGAGTGTGGGAAATATAAAAAAAAAACAACGTGGGGTCCCCCTGCCCAGACCTCTTTAACCCCCTGTCCCCCATGCAGGCTGGGATATCCAGAATGCGGAGCACCGGCCGCGTGGGGCTCCGCACCCTGACTATACCAGCCCGCATGGTCCATGGATTGGGGGGTCTCGGAAGGGGGGGGGCAGCCAAGCTTTCCCCTCCCCCTCCGAGCCCTTGTCCAATCCAAGGACAAGGGGCTCTTCTCCACCTCCGATGGGCGGTGGAGGTGGCGGCCGCGATTTCCTGGGGGGGGGGGGTTCATGGTGGCATCTGGGAGTCCCCTTTAAAAAGGGGTCCCCCAGATGCCCACCCCCCTCCCAGGAGAAATGAGTATAGAGGTACTTGTACCCCTTACCCATTTCCTTTAAGAGTTAAAAGTAAATAAACACACAAACACTTAGAAAAAGTATTTTAATTGAACAAAAAACATAACCACGAAAAAAGTCCTTTGATATTCTTAATTAACCATTAATACTTACCTGTCCCTTTAAATAAATGATCCCTCGCAATATCCTCGGAAATTGGCTAATCAGTTACAATGTAACAAAGTTATTACAATGTAACAACTTTGTTACATTGTAACTACGCCGCACCCGACGTCACTCGACGCTCAGCCGCTGCATACACTTACGCGTCCGTGCAGGACGCTAAGTCCCCGCCGGCTCCCGCCGTCCACCCCGCCCACATCTGTCACCCACATGTGGGTGACATGTGGGTGACATGTGGGAGAGGCGGGGAGGGCAGCGGGAGCCGGCGGGACTTAGCGTCCTGCACGGACCCGACAGAGCTCTGAGCTATATAGCTCAGAGCTCTCTAAGCATCTTTGTATTTGGGCTCCAAGGAGCCCCATTGGTCCTTAGCAGACCAATGGGGTTCCTTCTGATTTAAAGGAACCCCATTGGTCTGCTAAGGACCAATGGGGCTCCTTGGAGCCCAAATACAAAGATGCTTAGAGAGCTCTGAGCTATATAGCTCAGAGCTCTGTCGGGTCCGTGCAGGACGCTAAGTTCCGCCGGCTCCCGCTGCCCTCCCCGCCTCTCCCACATGTCACCCACATGTCACCTACATGTGGGTGACATGTGGGTGACATGTGGGTGACAGATGTGGGTGGGGTGGACAGCGGGAGCCGGCGGGGACTTAGCGTCCTGCACGGACGTGTAAGTGTATGCGGCGGCTGAGCGGCGAGCGGCTTACGCGAAATTTCGTGAAATCCTTCTTCATTACGATTATGTACTTACGGCCATAATCGTAATTACACTAATTACGCGAAATTTTGCGAAATCGTAATTACGTCATTACGCTCATCTCTAGACAATGCCAGAATTGCCCGCCTCCATAGGATTCTCATTGTAGCGGTACTGTACAAGTACCGCTACAAGTAGAAAATGTAATTTAAAAACAAAACGTAAGCTTTTTACCAATGCCATGGAAAGTTGAGAAGGCAGTCACACATTACCTGACATCACTGAGTGAGGAAGAGCAATCTCGCCATGTTGCGCAGTAGTCCAGCATGGCCGTCACTACACAAACAGCTGGTAACTTGCGGGGCGTTACACAGTTAGTTTGGTGCGTCAGCGTGAAGCAGAACTCTAATTACACTACCTGATTGATGTATACACATGCAAGATGTTTGAAAGCACGTTAGGCCTGCAATTTAGCATTCAATGTGATTTCTGCCCTTAAAACGCTGTTTTGTTTCACATCCAGATTTTTACCCGGGACTTTTGGCGTGTATCCCACTCCGCCATGCCCCCCTCCAGGTGTTAGACCCCTTGAAACATCTTTTCCATTACTTTTGGGGCCAGCATAATTTTTTCTATTTTTCAAAGTTCGCCTCCCCATTGAAGTCTATTGCGGTTCGCGAACTTTTCCGCGAACCGAACCTTCCGCGGAAGTTCGCGAACCCGGTTCGTGAACCTAAAATCGGAGGTTCGCCCCATCACTACTGACCACAGATAAGGCACACTAACTCAGATAAGGCACACTAACCTCAGATAAGGCACACTAACCGGCTTAGCACCGGTTAGTGAATCAAGACCCATGTGGTTCTCGTTGAGGTGAGTTACTGCTCCCTGCATCTATTTATGCTCATCCCCCCTTCCTCCCCCCGTTATAGTTGCACAAAGGCCCATATCCTATTAACATTTCCCAGAGTTATCTCAAAGGAGACATTTTCAAACCTAACAAATAAAAATACCTTTGAAGCTTCCACTCAGGGCCGGGCCGAGGCATAGGCTGGAGAGGCTCCAGCCTCAGGGCGCAGTGTAGGAGGGGGCGCACAATTCATTCAGCTGTCATTCCTAATTGTGTATGAAGCAGAAAGAAATAAGAAAAGGGGATACATAGCAGTGACTGCAAGCCATATAACTAGATATTAAGGTGTTGGGGAGGTTGTGGGCCCTGTGGCCCTCTTAGTCTAGTAGCAGTCAGTGTGTGACAGCTAGGGTGGGAGGGATGGAGGGGCGCACATTGGTGTCTCAGCCTTGGGTGCTGGAGGCTCTTGTCCCTGCTCTGCTTCCACTATGCAAGAAATTACTCAAAATAACTTTGATTATTACTTTTGTACCATTTTTCAATTGATAAGTACTGAAAAGTTTGTTTTTAGAGAATATCAAAATTATCTACTAGGAGAAAACATGGGACAAGAAGTTAATTGCCTGTGGACCAAAGTATGTTACTTTACTTCAAAATAACAGAGGATGGTAGCGAAAACAAACACTTGGTAATTTTAGTTTGGAGCAGACTGGTTACATTGTGGCTGACTTACTATGAGAAAACGCGGAAAAGCCGCCGCGAGTACTCAGAGTAAGGCGGCTGATTCTGCGTTCAACATGGCAGCTTGCGCGCATGGGCCTGCATCCACTAGCCTGACGGAGCGTGGAGAAACCGCCGCATTCCCAGTGAACAAGGCGGCGGATTCCGCGTCCGACGCGGCGGTTTGCACACATGGGCTTACCACTAGCAGTATGGCTGAACGCGGGGAAACCGCCGCATGCTCTGACAGCGGTGCGGCTGGCCCCGCGTTCAAACCAACAGATGCATTACAACACATGTCTGGTGTGGCTGGGACTGATAGTCCACACAGGTTCAGAAGGACACGCGCGCGCGCGCTGAGAGGCAGAGCCTTTATGGCAGTCAGAAGGGTGTCAGCTGATCTAGAGTATCAGCTGACAATTCTATCAGGTTTCATTGGTCCAGCACTTAGGGGAGGCGCTGGAGAGCGCTGGTGTATATATACTGGGTGCTGATCATTTCTCTGGTGTCTGGCGTTGCGATCACTACGTGGTAGCACTCAGACCTTGTCAGTATCTGTGATATTATCTGTGTTATTATTTAGACCAGTTTCCTGGGTGTTGATGATCAAGGAGCTCACACCCCAGACTAGGCATTGTTGATTATTTGTTATGACCTTCTGCTTTCCTGACTACTCTTCTGATCTCTGATTAGGTACTTCACTATATCTGATACTCTGTTGCCGAACTCTGCTTGTCTTAGGATTCCATATCTGTCTCCTGTCTCTGTCCCTGATCTGTCTGTCTGTTGCCGACCCGGCTTGCCCGACCTTGAGAGCTATCTCCTCAGTCTAGGCGCACTTACCACTTCAGTGGATACCATCAACCAAGTGCCGGGTAATCACCGGGCGTTAATTGACGCTTTGTCCGGGTCTTTACAAACCCTCCAGACGGCTGTGGATGAAGTGCGATCTCCTCCTAGCACAGACATACGCATGCCTGTACCTGAAAAATTTTCTGGTAACAGATCTGATTTCTGAAATTTTAGGAGTAGAGTGTTATCATACTTTGAGTTGAGACCTAGATCTTCAGGAACTATGGCCCAAAGGGTCACATTTATTAAGACTTTGTTATCAGGCGATTCTCAGACCTGGGCGTACAGTCTACCCGCTGGAGACTTAGCCCTAACCTCTATAGATGAATTTTTTAAAGCCATGGCAATAATTTACGACGATCCAGACATTGCCTCGACTTCTGAGCGGAAGCTCAAGTTGTTACGTCAAGGCAAGAGTCCGGTCGAGGAGTATGCTGCTGAATTCAGAAGGTGGTCAGTATCAGCCAGGTGGGGCACCTTTGCCTTGTTAGATTGTTTCTTATCAGGGTTGTCAGATGAGGTCTCTGATCTTATGTTAAGTCAGCATGAACCTAAGACCATTGATGAGGCCATTTCATCGGCCATCAGGATCAACCGTAGGCTAAGCTATCAGAGACAGACCCGAGGTAGAGACCATGTAAGGATGGTGTCCTACGCTGCGCCTCCTGTGACTCCACCTCCTCCTGTTTCACCTCCACCCGAACCAATGCAGATTGGTCGGTCAAAGTTGTCTCAAGTGGAGCGGAGACGCAGGATTTCAGAGCAGTTATGTCTTTATTGTGCAGAGAGGGATCATAGAGTACAGAATTGCCCTAAGAAATCTGGAAACGCTACTGCCTAGGAGTAGTTGGGGGTAATACCCTAGGCGTACAACTTTTACCCCTAGATGATAAAAGGTTGCTTCTTCCTTGTACGATTACATGGGAAGATAAATCTGAAGTCACTGAGGCCTTCGTTGATTCGGGCTCAGAGGCTAATTTTATGGATTACGAATTTGCTAAGAAATTGGGTATTCCGCTCACCCCGGTAACACCACCTATCCAAGTTACGGCAGTGGATGATTCCCCCCTGCAACGTAACCGCCCTCTGTCTCAGACACCAGAGGTGGAAGTCACTATAGGGGTGCTGCATAGGGAGAAGTTGTTTTTTTTTGTGTTACACATGACAACCTCCACTATCATCCTTGGCATGCCTTGGTTACACCTTCACTCCCCTCAGATTAATTGGGCCACTGGTCAGCTAACAAGCTGGTCAGCCCATTGCTTTCATCATTGTTTAGTGAGGGTAACCTTGGGTCAGACCAGGATTCATGTGGAGGGAGTACCGGAACAATATTCTGAATTTTCAGATGTGTTTTGTCCCAAAGCTGCAGAGAAACTACCTCCACATCGCCCTTTCGATTGCCCCATCGATCTCCGATCTGGTTGTATGCCCCCTAGAGGTCATCTCTACAATTTGTCTGGGCCAGAAAAAGTGGCCATGCGAGAGTACATCCGTGAAAACTTGGCTAAGGGTTTCATTCGCCCTTCCCGGTCGCCTGCCGGAGAAGGTTTCTTTTTTGTACAGAAAAAAGACGGAGGCCTTTGGCCATGCATTGATTACCGGGGCCTGAATAAAATCACAGTAAAAAATCGCTATCCATTGCCTTTGATAGACGATTTATTCACTCAGGTCACCAATGCTAAGATTTTCTCGAAATTGGATTTGCGGGGTGCATACAACCTGGTGCGGATCAGAGAGGGGGATGAGTGGAAGACGGCCTTTAACACACCCGATGGGCATTACGAGTACCTGGTGATGCCCTTCGGGTTGTGTAACGCCCCGGCCGTCTTTCAGGAGCTCATTAATGAAGTATTCAGGGAGGTGTTGGGTAAATTTGTTCTGGTATATCTGGATGATATACTAATCTTCTCAGATAACCTCTCTGAGCACAGGGCTCATGTCAAATTTGTGCTGCACAAGTTAAGACAGAATATGCTTTATGCTAAATTGGAGAAATGCATTTTTGAGGTAACATCTGTCACTTTTCTGGGGTACATAATTTCCACCTCGGGCCTTTCTATGGATCCTGCCAAAGTCTCTGCTGTCCTGGAATGGCCTCAGCCAGTGGGACTGAAATCTCTCCAGAGATTTTTAGGATTCGCTAATTACTATAGAAGGTTCATAAAGGGGTACTCCACAGTCATAGCACCCCTCACCAGTCTTACTAAGAAAGGGGCAGATACCAACCACTGGTCACCCGAAGCTCTGGCTGCTTTCTCCACTTTGAAAGAATTGTTTTGCTCTGCACCCATTTTGAGACTCGTCGACACCTCCTATCCCTTTATTGTGGATGTGGACGCCTCGGAGGTCAGGGAGGGGCTGTGCTGTCTCAGTGTTCTGGGTTGCAGGGAAGATTACACCCGTGTGCCTATTTCTCTCGTAGGTTTTCACCAGCAGAGAAAAACTACGATATAGGCAACAGGGAGCTCCTAGCCATTAAATTGGCCTTCGAAGAATGGCGTCATTGGCTAGAAGGAGCAGAACATACGATTACCGTTTACACTGATCACAAAAATTTGGAATACATTGAGGGGGCAAAGAGATTGAGTCCCCGTCAGGCTCGGTGGTCACTGTTTTTCTCGAGATTCAGATTTGTAATTACGTACACTCCGGGTAGTAAAAACATTAAAGCGGATGCTTTGAGCCAGAGACAGCACAGCCCTCAGACCCAGAGACTATTATCCCACAGAGAGTAGTGTTAGCAGCCACAGAGACCTGGAAAAACTGGATGGAGACTTTAAGTCCCTTCCAGCAGGATGTCCCTGAAGGAAAGCCTGAAGGGGTGATGTTTGTACCACTGCCATTTCGTCTCCAGATATTGCAGATGTTCCACTCCCACAAAAATGCTGGACATCCTGGGGCCACCAGAACACAGGACCTTGTTGCTAGGTGTGCTTGGTGGCCTTCACTGGCAACTGACTGCAAGGAGTATGTTAGAGAGTGTGCAGTATGTGCAAAAAGCAAACCCTCCCGTCTGGCACCTGTGGGAACGTTGCAGCCTTTGCCCACCCCGAGTGAACCATGGACCCATTTGTGGGTGAGCTTCCGAGGTCTGAGGGCATGTCGGTCATTTGGGTGGTAGTCGACCGTTTCAGTAAAATGGCCCATTTTGTGCCCCTGAAAGGACTCCCCTCAGCCCAGGAGTTGGCCGATCTTTTCATCATCCACATTTTCCGGCTACATGGCATTCCGGAAAACGTTGTGTCAGATCGGGGAGTCCAATTTGTTTCTAAATTTTGGAGGGCATTTTGTCATCAAATGGGCATGGAACTGTCATTTTCGTCGGGGTACCACCCACAGACCAATGGTCAGACTGAGAGAATTAATCAGTCGTTGGAACAGTTTCTAAAGTGTTATGTTGCGGATGTGCAAAATGATTGGGTCAAGTTCTTGCCGTTTGCAGAATTTGCGCACAATAATTTTTCTCCGTTTCAGGTGGTAACTGGAAAGTTGCCTAAGTTCTCCCCACTGCCAGTAGCCTCCACTCCGTTTCCAGCTTTGGAGGCTTGGCAAAAGTCATTTAAGAACATTTGGGGGATCGTGAAAAATAATTTGGAAAAGGCTTTTCAAAGTCAGAAAGGTCAAGCTGACAAGAAACGCTCCTTAGAGTGGAAGTTCCGTCCAGGAGACTTGGTCTGGGTGTCCACACGTCATTTGACCCTGAAACAGCCCTCGCCCAAGTTAGGACCCAGATTTGTGGGCCCTTTTCCAGTGACCAGGAAGATCAACAATGTTACTTATGCCATTTATCTCCCTGCCAGCATGCGTGGTGTAAGATGCTTTCATGTGCCCCTGCTTAAGCCAGCAGTTCATGTAGGTTCCACTCCTCCTCCTCCTGTGATGATAGATGACCAACCTGAGTACGAAGTAGAAAAGATTTTAGACTCACGTGTTGTACAGAACTCAGTGCAGTATCTAGTTCACTGGAAAGGGTATGGTATTGAGGAAAGAACATGGGTACCTGAGTGTCGCATGCATGCGGATAAATTAAGGAGGGAGTTCCACGCTTTGTATCCTGAGAAACTGGGTAGGAGCTGTCCGGAGTCCACACCTCAGGGGGGGGGGTACTGTGAGAAAACGCGGAAAAGCCGTCGCGAGTAAGGCGGCTGATTCCGCGTTCAACATGGCAGCTTGCGCGCATGGGCCTGCATCCACTAGCCTGACGGAGCGCGGAGAAACCGCCACATGCCCAGTGAACAAGGGGGCGGATTCCACGTCCGACGCGGCGGTTTGCACGCATGGGCTTACCACTAGCAGTATGGCTAAACGCGGGGAAACTGCCGCATGCTCTGACAGCGGTGCGGCTGGCCCCGCGTTCAAACCAACAGATGCATTACAACACATGTCTGGTGTGGCTGGGACTGATAGTCTACACAGGTTCAGGACGCGCGCGCGCGCTGAGAGGCAGGGCCTTTATGGCAGTCAGAAGGGTGTCAGCTGACAATTTTATCAGGTTTCATTGGTCCAGCACTTAGGGGAGGCGCTGGAGAGCGCTGGTGTATATATACTGGGTGCTGGTCATTTCTCCGGTGTCTGGCGTTGCGATCACTACGTGGTAGCACTCAGACCTTGTCAGTATCTGTGATATTATCTGTGTTATTATTTAGACCAGTTTCCTGGGTGTTGATGATCAAGGAGCTTACACCCCAGACTAGGCATTGTTGATTCTTTGTTATGACCTTCTGCTTTCCTGACTACTCTTCTGATCTCTGATTAGGTACTTCGCTATATCTGATACTCTGTTGCCGAACTCTGCTTGTCTTAGGATTCCGTATCTGTCTCCTGTCTCTGTCCCTGATCTGTCTGTCTGTTTCCGACCCGGCTTGCCCGACCTTGAGAGCTATCTCCTCAGTCTAGAGATAGTGCATCTTACCAATCGCACATGGGAGCTAACGTAATGTATCCATGTGCACCATGCACGTTAGCTCCCTTGTGCGATTGGTAAGATGCACTATCTGTCCCAGGAGAGGACGTCAGGATGTGTGCTCCTAATCCCTAGATAGGTTTGATGCAATGAATGTGTTTGCATGTCTGCACTATGCATGTTACAGGGCCAAAGTTAGGACACCTATGTTTACCTGGGTACTTCTGCACAGTATAGGTGACTAAGCATAAGAATGCATTCTTCTGTGAACTAAGACCCAGGCTTTTAACTTAGCTGTAGGGATAACAGTTGTGCCTGGATGAGTGAATCTGTGAATGCATTTGTTTGAACATTTGCATGCAAGAGTGTGAAGGGTTAATAGATTTTTGCTGTTTTCTAGCCACACCCCCTTCAGCACCTGCCTTTCCTTAATAACTTATTTTAAGTCCTAACTAGATGCGATGTGCCTGGATATATGTATTTTTTTTATTTGGCTGAAGTAGTGGCTGAATCACACCAGAATAAAGCATGCAGCTAATTTTGTCATATCTGTCAAAATTGTCAGAAAAACGTGATCTGCAGCATGCTTGTTCAGGGTCTATGGCTGAACGTATTAGAGGCAGAGGATCAGCAGGATAGCCAGGTAACTGGTATAGCTTACATGGAAATAAATATCCTCCATACACCTCTCTGTACAGTTCTCCTTTAACATGCTGGTCCAAGACCTCAGACAAGAGTGCTAACATAATTTCCCTTTTTGTAAGGCTACTGTCATATTATGGACATTGCATTGCGATTGCAGCACAATTGTGCTGTCTGTCCACAGCCAGATTCTATTCATCAGTATAATTGAACTCTACTCCCTCTAGCGGACACTTTCAAAATAGCATTTGTTCCTTGCTGTATTATCCAGAAGTCATGTGACAGGGAGGAAGTAGATGCTCTGTGAACAGGAAGCAGTTTGGTTGTACAGGCCCAGCCAGATTCCCACTGTGCTGTTGCAATCCACATCCATCTATCCTTCATCCACGCCAATCCAAGCATCGTTGGTATGTCAAACCTCATCTTTTAGCTATATCTGCAATGTAGAATGCATATTTGTTGTATATGTGCATTTGTTAGAGCTTTATAGCTAGGCCATAGCTCATGTATGTTGGGAGATGCCTGTCACATGCTCTGAGATCTGTGTAGTTCTTCTGCACTCAGATTCATTCATCATGCTGTTATACATGTTCTGATCCATAGTTCATGATGTGATAGTTTCCTCATCTGCAGCAGCATTCTATGTTGTACAGTGTATTCTCATGCATATGATGTTTGATAGATGCTGTATTGTATGAATCCACACCTTTGCATTGCATGCATGGTCTGATACTATGCTTTTGTTTGCATTTACAGTTTTACCTTCTTTTGATCATTTACATTAAACAAGTTACCAGAACTTACACAGTGTGATGATTGAAGGGCGAGTAAACTACCTGTCGAATTATTCTTCACAATAAGGGGAACAGGACAGTAAAACAACGGCTTCCACGGAGAAGGCCCTTGAATGCGATAGAGCAAGGCAAGCAGAATAAGCGCTTCATCCGGGTGCAGCAACACTGCACAGACAGCATCACCGTGCAGCCACAGCTTCTACTTCAGAGTGACTGAAGGTACTGTCTCATAGACCCACACCTAGCAACACAAAGATGTCTGAAGTTTCACACAAGACAAGATCTAGAGTGTCACTCTCATCCAGACTCTTATATCGATCCCGTGCTTCTGAAGCTGCAGCACTAGCCAGAGCCGAAGCAGAGGCCATGAAAGCACAGATAGCATTTGCAGAACAAGAAGCAAAGATAAAGCAAGAAAAGGCATGTCTAGAAGCTTCACTAGAAGTACTTAGCTTGAAAAAGTCAGCAGCTGCAGCAACTGCAAAAGCACAAGTATTAGAGGCTGCATTAGAAACTGACAACCACTTTAACGATAAACAAGACATCCAGTCTGACTTACAGCAAGAAGCTGCAATACGGCGTACTGAGGAATACGTGAGAGAACATTCACAGATACTCCATCAATCTGATCCAATCGCAGAAGATGGAGACAAGTACCCACACAGCAATGCACGCTTTCCACTTCAGCAAAGTTTCCATCAGCAGAACGCTTCTTGCCAAGACCCTCCCTTAACTGCAGACGCATCATGTTATGCCCCTCCATTGAGAAACTCCAGAGGTCAGATCTTCCAGGAAGATCCTGCGATGGACAGCAAGCGATGTGACACTTCACGCTACTGCTCAGATCCACCTGACGGCTACAGTTATCCTAGACCTCCAGTGAAAAAAGGGACTTATACTCATTCATCAGATGCGAGAATGATACCACCAGCTAATCACTATACAGACTCACTAGCTCATAACCAAGTCACATCAGATCTGGTAAGATATATGGCAAGACGAGAAATCATTTCTAAGGGACTTGTGCAGTTTGACGATTTGCCAGAGAACTTTAGGGCTTGGCGGGCTTCATTCAGAAATGCTATAGCAGATCTTAATCTCTCTTACAAAGAAGAAATAGATCTTTTGGTGAGATGGTTAGGCACGGACTCACGCAAGCAGGTACAACGCATACAAGCTGTACATGTGAACGACTCCAGAAAGGGTTTGCGGATGGCATGGCAGAGACTTGATGAGTGCTATGGGGCTCCTGAGATTATTGAGGACTCTCTGTGGAATAGAGTAGACAGCTTTGGGAAAATCTCCAGTAAAGACCACATCAGGCTCAGAGAGTTAGGAGACCTGCTAATGGAAATGCAAGCTGCAAAGGAAGAAGGTGACTTTCCAGGTTTAGCCATTCTTGATACAGCTAGAGGTGTAAGTAACATTGTTCAAAAATTGCCAATTTCCCTACAAGAGAGGTGGATGACTCAGGGTTCCAGATACAAAGAGCTGCACCGAGTGCTTTTTACACCATTCTCTTTCTTTGTGAGTTTTATTACACAACAAGCAAAGATGCGCAATGACCCAGGGTTCATCCTGTCCCCTCAGAGCTCTGATTGTCAGAGACTAGAGAAACACCATCACAAGAATGCTACTCATAGAACTTCTGTCTCAGTGCACAAGACTGAGACTTCTCCAAATATACCATCACAGAAAGAGCCTGCCCATGCCAAGACAGTGGACCTTGCCCAAGGTTGCCCCATTCATCGCAAGCCCCATCCTTTGAATGAATGTCGTGGCTTCAGGGTAAAGCCTTTAGTCCAAAGAAAGGCCTTCCTGAAGCAAAATAACATTTGTTACCATTGTTGTGCATCTACTTCACTTTTTTCAAAAGACTGTGATAAGACTATTTGTTGTACTGAATGTGATAGCAATAAGCATGTGTCTGCTATGCATCCCGGTCCCGCTCCATGGACCTTGAAGGCAGAAACAAAGGGAGAGCATGGCGGGGAGGGACAGGAAAATAGCTCAGCACCAGATGTGTCAGCCATGTGCAGGCTCGGACAGAGCCGCCGAACCACCGACGGTTCCATCGGTGGGCCCCGACCCGACTGCCCCTCCTCCTGACCTGGGGGCCCCTAGAAGGCGTGCGCTGCATGGGAGAGCCGGGGAGGGCAGCCCGACTGGTTTTTTTTTTTTTTTATGTCCCTTAAAAAAAACTCTTTTCCCCGGGGGGGCCCCCTCCTATCCTCCCCCTCCCTCACCTCGGAGGGCCCCCCTCCTGTTACGAGCGGCGGGTACAGCAAACTTCCGGAGAGGTAAGGCAGAAGATAGAGGTCCAGCTGCCTCTCGGGCTACGCTGTCTCCTCTATGCCGCTCGCACTGCTTCCTGGTTTAGTGCGAGCGGCATAGAGGAGACAGCGACTGGGAGGCAGCTGGACCTCTATCTTCTGCTTTACCTCCCCGGAAGTTTGCTGTACCCGCCGGCCGCCGCTCGTAACAGGAGGGGGCCCTCCGAGAGTCCGAGGTGAGGGAGGGGGAGGATAGGAGGGGGCCCACGGGGAAAATAGTTTTTTTTAAGGGAAAAAAAACCCCAAAAAAAACAGTCGGGCTGCCCTCCCCGCGGCTTGTAAGGAGGGGGGACACCCAGGTGAAGGGGAGCATAGGAGTCGGGGCCCCCACTGGCTACCCACCCGGCTACCTAACTGCCCACCCTTCTGCCTACCCTCCCACCCGGCTACCTAACTGCCCACCCGGCTACCTAACTGCCTACCCTCCCACCCGGCTACCTATCTACCCACCCGGCTACCTAACTGGCTGCCCACCCGGCTACCTATCTACCCACCCAGCTACCTATCTGCCTACCCTCCCACCCGGCTACCTAACTGCCCACCCGGCTACCTAACTGCCTACCCTCCCACCCGGCTACCCTTCTGCCTACCCTCCCACCCGGCTACCTAACTGCCCACCCGGCTACCTAACTGCCTACCCTCCCACCCGGCTACCTATCTGCCCACCCGGCTACCTATCTGCCCACCTGGATACCTATCTACCCACCCGGCTACCTAACTGCCTACCCTCCCACCTGGCTACCTAACTGCCCACCCGGCTACCTATCTACCCACCCAGCTACCTATCTGCCTACCCTCCCACCCGGCTACCTATCTGCCCACCCGGCTACCTATCTACCCACCCGGCTACCTATCTACCCACCCAGCTACCTATCTGCCTACCCTCCCACCTGGCTACCTAACTGCCCACCCGGCTACCTAACTGCCTACCCTCCCACCCGGCTACCCTTCTGCCTACCCTCCCACCCGGCTACCTAACTGCCCACCCGGCTACCTAACTGCCCACCCGGCTACCTATCTGCCCACCCGGCTACCTATCTACCCACCCAGCTACCTATCTGCCTACCCTCCCACCTGGCTACCTAACTGCCCACCCGGCTACCTAACTGCCCACCCAGCTACCTATCTGCCCACCTGGCTACCTAACTGCCTACCCTCCCACCCGGCTACCTAACTGCCCACCCAGCTACCTATCTGCCTACCCTCCCACCCGGCTACATAACTGCCTACCCGGCTACCTATCTGCCTACCATGCCATGGGCGTCCCTACATAGGGCAAAATGGGGCATGCGCACTCCCCTGGCTAGCTGCTGCCCCCCCCTAGCTACCCGGACGTGGCTGGCCCGCCCGCCCTGGGGTGGCAGCGGAGAGAGAAAAGAAGCGGCAGGCACAGCGGCGCTGCCTGCCGCATCACTTAATTCTAAAGGGGGGAGCGAGAGAGGGGGAGCCCCAAGGTGAGGGAAGGGGGAGGGGGAAACGTCCTCCCTTCCCCACCGCTTCTCTTCTCTCTCCGCTGCCACTGAGGACACCTATAGATCTGGCTATTTAAACTGGGGACACCTATAGACCTGTCTATCTATACTGGGGGGCTCCTGTCATACCTAAACTGGGGGTACCTGTCACTAACTGAACTGGGGGGGCGCCTGTCAATACCTGAACTGGGGGCACCTGTCACTACCTGAACTGGGGGGCACTGTCACTACCTAAACTGGGGGCTCCTGTCACTACATACCCTGGGGGGCACCTGTCACTACAAACACTGGGGGCTCCTGTCACTACATACCCTGGGGGGCACCTGTTACTACCTTAACTGGGGGGCACCTGTCACTACAAACACTGGGGGCTCCTGTCACTACCTAAACTGGGGGGTATCTGTCACTAACTAAACTGGGGGGCTCCTGTCGCTACCTAAACTTGGGGGTCCTGTCACTACCTAAGCTGGGAGGCTCCTGGTGCTACCTAAACTAGGGTGCACCTGTCACTACCTAAACTATCCAGGCCAGCCCAGCATCACCACCAGCCAACCAGCCCAGAATCACTGTCAAAAAGGCCACAGCATCACCACCAACAGTCAGGCCAACATTTACTTCAACCAGCCAAGTACAGCCCAGCATCACCGCCAGGCCGGCCACAGCATCACCGCCAGGCCTTTCAGCCCACACATCATCCCCAATCCAGCCAAAAACAGTATTGCCTGGCACAGCAGCCAGTAGAGGAGAATTCAGAAGCCAGGTGAGAGGTGTATACCATATTAAGTGGGCATTCTGCCTATTTATGTGAAATGCTGTTTATTTATGTGCCTCATGACTGCTGAATTTGTCTTGTTGGGGGCCTCATGGTTACTGAATGTCTTGTTGGGGGCCTCATGATTGCTGAATTTGTCTTGTTGGGGGCCTCAAGATTGCTGAATTTGTCATGTTGTCATATTTGTCATATCTAACCTATGCTGAGGGAAACTATTCTGGCTACCTATATTAGCCCACTGCCTTACTGTTACAGTTACATTACAATTACCCCCCACCCATGTGATGTCATGTCCACACCCATTTTTTTTGTCGCTGCGCGCTTTGCTTTTTTTGGGGGGGGGGGGGGGGGGTGTTGGTAAATTATCCGCACCGGGTGTCAAACACCCTAGCTACGCCACTGGAGGGGGGCACAGCTTGGAAGGGGGGGAATTGGGCACAGAGCGGCGGGGAGGGGGGGAAGCGTCCCCCCCTCCCTCACCTAGGGCCCCCCCCCCTTCCGCGCACCCCCCTCCTCCAGAAGTGCAGCCAGCAGCGAGCGGAGAATAGCTACAGAGATGATGCTATCTCCGCTCCGAGTCCGCATGCCGCTGCCCTGCTGGTCTCTGACTGTAGTGTGTGACGCTGTCCAATCACGTTCTCGCAGTACTTCCTGCTAGAGCGTGATTGGACAGCGTCACTACAGGAGACAGAGACCAGCAGGGCAGCAGCGGCATGCGGAGCGGAGATAGCATCATCTGAAGCTGGTAAGCTATACTCCGCTCGCTGCTGGCTGCACTTCTCGAGGAGGGGGCTGCGCGGAAGGGGGGGCCCTAGGTGAGGGAGGGGGGAGGCTTCCCCGCTGATCTGTGCCCTCTGCCCCCCCTTCCAAGCTGGGGGGGACTTGCATTGTGTGGGGGTATCTCTGCCACCAACCTGATTGCATTGTGTGGGGGTATCTGCAGCCAACCTGATTGCATTGTGTGGGGGTATCTGCAGCCAACCTGATTGCATTGTGTGGGGGTATCTGCAGCCAAACTGATTGCATTTTGTGGGGGTATCTGCAGCCAAACTGATTGCATTTTGTGGGGATATCTGCCGTCAACCTGATTGCATTTTGTGGGGGTATCTGCCGTTAACCTGATTGCATTGTGTGGGGGTATCTGCCGTCAACCTGATTGCATTTTGTGGGGGTATCTGCCACCAACCTGATTGCATTGTGTGGGGGTATCTGCCGTCAACCTGATTGCATTTTGTGGGGGTATCTGCTGCCATTTGACTACTTGATGAATGATCATGAGGCATGTAACTACTTGAATATACAATGTATCTGGTCGGACCTAATCTCTGTGAATAACGCCGCTACTTATTTTGTGTTTTGTATTTTTTTTTTTTAAGTCTGCCCATGACTCATCATGACCACGCCGATGTTCCAGTGCATGGTGACACCCATTTAGTTTCGCATTTAGACATATCCCTATTGGAGACTGTCCTCAGAATTGCTCACAATCTATTCCCTACCATAAAGTCATGCAAAATTTCTAAAGTACATGTGTATGTGAGCCCAAAATGGGGGGGGGGGGGGGGGAGGGAGTAGGAGGAGGAGAGGGGGGTGGGCCCCAGGCTGAAACTTCCTTGGTGGGCCCTTGGTGTCCCAGTCCGACCCTGGCCATGTGTACTGAAGTTTGTAGAGAGAATCCACAAGGCAGGTCATGTTCAAAAATTTGTTTGGTCAGTGTGTATCCTACAGGGCATAGGGAAAGAGCTATCAAAGTTTATGCAATCTTAGATGACCAGAGCAATAGATCTTTGGCAAGACCAGAGTTATTTGAGCTTTTTGGGTCAAAAGGTCACCAATTTTCCTATTCCCTCAGAACATGTGCAGGAGTGATTAACACTACTGGGAGAATAGTACATGGCTTTCAGTTGGAATCCCTTGACAGAAAGGTGTCCATTCCACTACCCACACTGATAGAATGTGATAAAATCCCAGATGTTCGATCAGAGATCCCAACTCCAGAGGTTGCACTTCATCATACACATCTGAGACAGTTAGCCACTCAGATACCTGAGCTCGATCCTAATGCCTCCATTCTCCTGTTGCTAGGCAGAGATATTATTAGGATCCACAAGGTCAGGGACCACATTAACGGGCCACACGACTCTCCTTACGCCCAAAGATTAGACCTGGGGTGGGTTATTGTGGGCAATGTATGTCTAGGTGGGGTCCACAGACCAGAGACAGTGCATCGCCTCTATACCAACACCTTAGACAATGGCAGGAGATCGCTGTTCACACCTTGCCCAAACTACTTCACTGTGAAGGAAAGCTTCAATACAAGCACACCCTTGACCCTGCAGGCCTCATCTGTCTGGAATTCCTCTTGTATGGAAGACTGTCTTGGACACAAAGCCTTTGAAATTACCAAAGAAGATGACAGAATGGCTCCTTCCCATAGTGAGCTTGCTTTCATGGAGATAATGAAGAAAGGTTTCTACAGGGCTGAAGACAACAGTTGGGTTGCTCCACTTCCTTTTAAAGCACAGAGACAACGGTTGCCAAATAACAAGACACAGGTCTTGCACCGATTCAGGTCTCTTCAGAAATCCTTCGAACAGAAGCCTAACATGAAAGAACATTTCTTTGCCTTCATGGGGAAAATTATACAGAATGGCCATTGTGAAGTAGCGCCACCCCTTGATACAGAAGAAGAATGCTGGTATCTGCCTCTGTTTGGGGTATACCACCCGAAGAAACCCTTGCAAATCAGGGTGGTCTTTGATTCAAGTGCCCAGTGTGGTGGGATATCTCTGAACGACATCCTTTTGAAGGGTCCAGACCTCAACAACAATCTCTTAGGAGTATTACTTCGCTTTCGAAAGGACGCCATTGCCTTTGTGGCTGACATTGGTCAAATGTTCCATTGTTTCCTGGTTAGACCCGAAGATAGGAACTTTTTAAGATTCTTCTGGCATAAGGATAATAACCCAGCAGAAGACATCATCGAATGGCGGATGAAAGTGCATATTTTTTGGCAACAGCCCCTCACCAGCAGTAGCCATCTTTGGCCTCAAACTCGCAGCACGTGAAGCAGAAAGTCAGTTTGGTGCAGATGCAAGAGAATTTGTGGAAAGAGACTTTTACGTTGATGATGGACTAAAATCTCTTCCGACTGCAACACAAGCCATCAACCTCTTGAAGAGAACTAGAGAGATGTTGGCATGTTCCAACCTACGCCTACATAAGCTAGCATCAAACAGCAGAGAAGTCATGATGGCCTTCTCTTCAGAAGATCGGGCAAGTGACTTAAGGGATCTTGATTTCGGTGCCGATGCATTACCCATTCAGAGAAGCCTTGGCATTAGCTGGGACCTCAAAAAAGATGTTTTGACATTCCAAGTATCACAAGAGAATAGACCTTTCACTCGACGAGGAGTCCTCTCTACCGTGAACAGTGTATATGATCCTCTAGGTATAGCCGCACCAGTCACCATAAGAGGAAAACTTATTCTTCGTTATCTTACTGCAGATAGTCAAGATTGGGATGCACCTCTACCTGAGGAAAAGAAACAGCAGTGGGAAGATTGGAGAGAATCCCTACAGCAGTTGAGACACGTTGAGGTATCCAGACCTTATGGATCGATTTCCTGCTCTAATGCTCAGTATAAGGAACTTTGTGTATTCTCAGATGCCTCTGTCCAGGCAATAGCAGCAGTAGCCTACTTAAAGGTTGTCGATGCTCAAGGAGAATCTCACATTGGGTTCGTCTTAGGAAAGGCAAAGCTAACCCCACGTCCAGAACTCACCATCCCACGGCTGGAGCTTAGTGCAGCTGTCCTTGCTGTGGACATTGCTGAATTCATCACCACAGAAATAGACTTGAACATAGACACTGTTAGCTATTTCACTGATAGTAAAATCGTTCTGGGCTACATTTACAATGAGGAAAGAAGATTTTATGTGTTCGTCAGTAATCGAGTCCAGAGGATAAGAAGATGTTCGATCCCAACGCAATGGCATTATGTGCCTACAAAGGATAATCCAGCAGATCTTGCTACCAGATCTGTCTCAACAGCACATCTACAAGACTCAATGTGGCTTGCAGGTCCAACATTCCTACTTAATTCAAATTCACCAGTTGAAGAGACTGAGGCCTTTGACCTTGTTGATCCAACGACCGATACAGACATCCGTCCTGAGGTGACAGCTTTAAGTACTGTATATAGAAAGAAGAGTCTAGGATCTGAACGTTTTTGCCGATTCTCTAGCTGGAATACTTTGACACGAGCTGTCGCTCGTCTTATTCACATTACCCAACTTTACAAGGTGAAGGCAGAAGAACGTCCTGAAAACTGCAATGGTTGGCACCTCTGCACAGGACCACATCTTATCGAGTTCCTCAAGAAAGCCAGAATAACCATCATCAAAAATGTGCAAGAAGAAACATTTCCTAGGGAGATCCTCTGCATTCAAGAGAAAAAGAGTATCCCCAATGACAGTCCACTTAGAGCGTTAGATCCCTTCATAGATGAAGATGGGCTATTAAGAGTAGGCGGACGTCTACGCAACGCAAATCTTGGACATGATGAGAAAAATCCAGTCATTATCCCCGGTCGACACCACATTGCCACCCTCATAATCCGTTACTACCATACCCAGTCACAGCACCAAGGACGGCACATTACAGAAGGAGCTATTCGTTCAGAGGGGTATTGGGTACTGGGAGTTAAGAGGAATGTTTCCAGTCTCATCTTCAAATGTGTTACCTGCAGGAAGCTCAGAAGGACCTGTGAAACACAGAAAATGGCAGACTTACCACCTGAGAGACTCAGCACAGATTCTCCATTCACTCATATTGGCCTAGATGTATTTGGTCCTTGGTCGATTTGCTCCAGGCACACCCGTGGAGGTAAAGCCAACAGCAAAAGGTGGGCAGTTCTTTTCACCTGTCTCAACATCCGTGCCATCCACATAGAGATCTTAGAATCCATGGATGCCTCGTTTCATAAATGCCTTGAGAAGGTTCTTTGCTATTCGTGGCCCAGTCAAAACCATCAGATCAGACAGAGGAACAAACTTCGTAGGTGCTTGCCATGAACTCAAAATCTCCTCTAACCTCGATGACAAGGTAGAGCATTTTCTTTCAAAGCAAGAAGTGGTTTGGATTTTCAACCCCCCTCATGCTTCCCACATGGGAGGAGTGTGGGAAAGGATGATCGGAATCACCAGGAGGATTCTAGATTCCATGTTTTTGCAACAACCTTCAAGGCTTACTCATGAAGTCCTAGTCACTTTGATGGCAGAAGTGACTGCTATTGTGAACTCGAGACCGTTGATACCAGTCTCAACAGATCCTGAGGATCCACAAGTCCTTACTCCAGCAACCCTAATAACTCAAAAGATTGTATCTTATCCAGCGCTCTCTGAAACATTTGACAGCAAAGACCTCTACAAACGACAGTGGAGACAGGTTCAGAGCCTGGCTAAAGACTTTTGGCACAGATGGTACAAACAGTATCTGTCTACTCTTCAGGTACGAAAGAAGTGGCAGTCAGACAGGCCAAATGTTCAGCAGGGTGACATTGTGCTCCTGAAAAATCACCAAACTAAGCAGATTAAGTGGCCTATGGGTCGAGTGACTAAGACCTTCCCTCATGATGATGGTAGGGTCCGTAAGGTAGAGGTGAAAGTAAATACAGAAGGCAGTTCAGGTTTGTTTATTAGACCAGTAACAGAACTTGTCTTGCTCTTATCTTCTGCAGAATAACTTTCAGTAATTTGTTAAAGTGTGGTATCTTATAGATACCAGGCGGGGAGTGTGCTGTCTGTCCACAGCCAGATTCTATTCATCAGTATAATTGAACTCTACTCCCTCTAGCGGACACTTTCAAAATAGCATTTGTTCCTTGCTGTATTATCCAGAAGTCATGTGACAGGGAGGAAGTAGATGCTCTGTGAACAGGAAGCAGTTTGGTTGTACAGGCCCAGCCAGATTCCCACTGTGCTGTTGCAATCCACATCCATCTATCCTTCATCCACGCCAATCCAAGCATCGTTGGTATGTCAAACCTCATCTTTTAGCTATATCTGCAATGTAGAATGCATATTTGTTGTATATGTGCATTTGTTAGAGCTTTATAGCTAGGCCATAGCTCATGTATGTTGGGAGATGCCTGTCACATGCTCTGAGATCTGTGTAGTTCTTCTGCACTCAGATTCATTCATCATGCTGTTATACATGTTCTGATCCATAGTTCATGATGTGATAGTTTCCTCATCTGCAGCAGCATTCTATGTTGTACAGTGTATTCTCATGCATATGATGTTTGATAGATGCTGTATTGTATGAATCCACACCTTTGAATTGCATGCATGGTCTGATACTATGCTTTTGTTTGCATTTACAGTTTTACCTTCTTTTGATCATTTACATTAAACAAGTTACCAGAACTTACACAGTGTGATGATTGAAGGGCGAGTAAACTACCTGTCGAATTATTCTTCACAATAAGGGGAACAGGACAACAATGGTGATAAAACATCACATTGTGAATTCGTAGTGTGATGAGAAGCGTATAGTAAAGCATGCTGTACATAGGATTATGCTTCAGTGCCACTATAAATGCACACGATGTCCAGTAAATGTACAGTTTATAGCGTATTATTCAGATGGAAATTGTATGTGCATATAAAACACAACTATTCCATTGTATTCTTGACAGTTATTGGTAGAAGAAAATGTCACAGTTTTCTGCCAGTCAATGATTTAGACCAGGTGTTGAAAATGAGAAACAATTGTTTCTGGCCCTGTGCATCTACAGTGGGATGCGAAAGTTTGGGCAATCTTGTTAATCGTAATAATTTTCCTGTATAAATCGTTGGTTGTTACGATAAAAAATGTCAGTTAAATTTATCATACACACGCACAGTGATATTTGAGATTTTATTGATTCCAAAACCTTTAGAACTAATTATTGGAATTTAAATTGGCTTGGTAAGCTCAGTGACCCCTGGCCTACATACACAGGTAAATGCAATTATGGAAAAGAGTATTTAAGGGGATCAATTGCAATTTTCCCTCCTCTTTTATTTTCTCTCAAGAGTAGCAACATGTGGGTCTCAAAACAACTCTCAAATAACCTGAAGTTTAGGGTAAGGATACAGAAAGCTTTCTCTGAGATTTCAGCTCTCTGTTTCCACAGTTAGGAACATATTGAGGAAATGGAAGACCACAGGCTCAGTTCAAGCCAAGGCTCAAAGTGGCAGTCTAAGATAAACAGAAGCAACGAATGGTGAGAACAGTCAGAGTCAATCCACAGACCAGCACCAAAGACCTACAACATCATTTTTCTGCAGATGGAGTCACTGTGCATCATTCAACCATTCGGCGCACTTTACACAAGGAGATGCTGTATGCGAGAGTGATGCAAAAGAAGCCTTTTCGCCACCCACTTTTCTCCACCCACAGCACAAACAGAGATTCTTGCTGTATGCTAAAGCACATTTGGACATGCCAGCTTCATTTTGGAATAAGGTGCTGTGGACTGATGAAACTAAAATTGAGTTATTTGGGCATAACAAGCGGCATTATGCATGGAGGAAAAACAACACAGCATTCCAAGAAAAACACCTGCTACCTACAGTAAAATATGGTGGTGGGTCCATCATGCTGTGGTGCTGTGTGGCCAGTGCAGGGACTGGGAATCTTGTCAAAGTTGAGGGACGCATGGATTCCATTCAGTATCAGCAGATTCAGGAGACCAATGTCCAGGAATCAGTGACAAAGCTGAAGCTGCGCCAGGGCTGGATCTTTCAAAAAGACAACGACCCTAAACACTGCTCAAAATCCACTAAGGCATTCATGCAGAGGAACAAGAACAACGTTCTGGAATGGCCTTCTTAGTCTCCAGACCTGAATATAATTGAAAATCTGTGGTGTGAGTTAAAGAGAGCTGTCCATGTTCAGGAGCCATCAAACCTGAATGAACTGGAAATGTTTTGTAAAGAGGAATGGCCCAAAATACCTTCAACCAGAATCCAGACTCTTATTGGAATCTACAGGAAGCATTTAGAGGCTGTAATTTCTGCAAAAGTAGGATCTACTAAATATGGATTTCACTTTTTTTTTATTTTGTGGTGTTCAAATTTATGCACCTGCTTAAATTTGTTTAACCTCTAGCTGGGCGCGTTGCGCCGACGGGCGTGGCCTCGGCGGCAGCCCCAGGACCGCCTAACGCCAATCGGCGTAATCCTGCGGGCCTGTTTTGCAGGAGATTGGGCGCGCTGATGCGCGCACATCCCTGCTTGAATGACGGAGCTCCACTCCGTTATCAGCCTCCCGCCGTCTAATTAGTCTGTACGGGGATTGGCTGGCGGTGGTAGGGAGGGCGGGCCTAGGGAAAAAATAAACAAAAAAATGGAAAAATGTATTAGAAAAATAATAACATAAATATAAAAAAAAATAAACATTGGGGGAGCAATCAGGATCAGACCCCACCAACAGAAAGCTCTGTTGGTGGGGAGAAAAGGGCAGGGGGAATCACTTGTGTGCTCACAAATGTACGGCCCTGCAGTGAAGCCTGAAAGCTGCAGTGGCCTATTAAGTGAAAAATGGCCTGGTCTGTAGGGGGGTTTAACACTGCGGTCCACAAGTGATTAAACTGTCATTGCACATTTTCTGTAAATCCAATAAACTTCATTTCACTTCTCAAATATCACTGTGTGTGTTTTCTATATGATATATTTAACTGACATTTTTCATCGTAACAACCAACGATTTATACAGGAAAATCATGACAATTACCAAGGTTGCCCAAACTTTCACATCCCACTGTAATTACTCCTGCAGGAAAGGTTTCAGAATAGTCTTATGGCAGTAGCACTCCAAATAGAGTACTGCAGTTACAAAGTATGACAACTTCAGCTTAGGGCTCTTTTACACTACATATAATTCTGATTTTAATGTAATTTTACATACAATTCCGATTTTTGATGTGATTACAAAAAGTTCTGCATGCTGCATTTTTTCTGTTTTTCTTCTTGTGTTGCTAGCATCCAGTAAAATTTGCAAATCAGAATCGCAAATCCAAATTGTGATTTGCAGTGTAGCCTTACTGTGGGTTTTGGCCATTCTGCATTGGCGGTAGAGTCAATTAAAGAGAACATTTGTAATATTACTGAACTGCAAAAATAATTTTTTTTTATCCACCTATATTTACAGCAATTATTTAGCAATAGTAGAGATTCAGAATTACCAGCTATTTCCCAGAATCACCTCTGACACTGCCTGGGGTATAAACCTCTGAAGCACTGGCCAAGAATAATTTAGTGAATCCCAGTAATGTCATTGTGGGGCTTACAGTACATGCTCCTGGTCCTGCGTATGCTCATGGCCCTCAATTTGTTTAACCCCTTCCCGACTGCCCCAGGACCGCCTAACGCTGAAAGGCATAAAGTCCTGGGGCGGGGTTTTGCAGGGGATCATGCGCGCTGATGTGTGCGCATCCCCGCTTGACTGACGTAGCTCAGCTCCATCCTCAAGAGCATTGTCCTCAGTCTACCAGCGGCTGCTAGGAGATTTTTAGACAGCAAAACCACTGTCTATTTACATTGTACAGTGCTGCAATCTACGGCAGTGCTGTACTGGGGACAGCTGTGTCACTCTGGGGAGGCTCAGAGAGCAATCGGCTCTCATAGGCTGATGCTTATGAGAGCTGATCACTGTGATTGGCTGGTGGAGGGAGGGGGGAAACAAAAATAAATAAAAAAATAGACAGATTTATAAAAAAAACACACACACAAAAATAAACAAACATTGCACACAGTTCCCATACATTGATCTAAGTCCCCGTGTGAATGACCATAACCGTCTATGAGACGGCGCCGCCATTCACAAAGCTGATACTTACACATTCACGCATTACTTCTGCTTTAGCAAAGAAATGAACAGCGCTACTTAAAAACAGATGAGTGCTTACCTGCAAAAGAGTGCAAGCCCTACTTATGGGATAAAATACACACTGAGCATACACATGACCTGTCTACCACTTGGAGGATGTTAGTTTCCTATAACAGCTTGCATGCAACTTGTTAAGTACTTGTCCCTCCCACTGTCGAAGAAGTCTTTCCTCCATGGGAGGGGACCTAACGCTAACTAAATCCTACCTATGCATATGCATAGCCTGGGCGCGCGACCAAGTATAATTGAAAATTGCGCAAAAAAGTGGGATCAGCGCATCACCAGGCTGCCTCTGAATGGCCTCTGCTCAGAGATGCGCTGAGCCCCCCCAGAAACTACAAACACACCTTGAACCCAAACAGAGGCTCTGCATATACACCAAAGGCAAAACTGTTAAGTGGGAGCAGCTGACCAGAAATAAATTAAAACATAGCAAAGAAATGAACAGCGCTACTTAAAAACAGATGAGTGCTTACCTGCAAAAGAGTGCAAGCCCCACTTATGGGATAAAATACACACTGAGCATACACATGACCTGTCTACCACTTGGAGGATGTTAGTTTCCTATAACAGCTTGCATGCAACTTGTTAAGTACTTGTCCCTCCCACTGTCGAAGAAGTCTTTCCTCCATGGGAGGGGACCTAATGCTAACTAAATCCTACCTATGCATATGCATAGCCTGGGCGCGCTACCAAGTATAATTGAAAATTGCGCAAAAAAGTGGGATCAGCGCATCACCAGGCAGCCTCTGAATGGCCTCTGCTCAGAGATGCGCTGAGCCCCCCCAGAAACTGCAAACGCACCTTGAACCCTCCAAGTGGTAGACAGGTCATGTGTATGCTCAGTGTGTATTTTATCCCATAATTTATTTCTGGTCAGCTGCTCCCACTTAACAGTTTTGCCTTTGGTGTATATGCAGAGCCTCATTTTAGGTTCAAGGTGCGTTTGTAGTTTCTGGGGGGGCTCAGCGCATCTCTGAGCAGAGGCCATTCAGAGGCGGCCTGGTGATGCGCTGATCCCACTTTTTTTGCGCAATTACTTCTGCTTTGTATAGTAATACTACACATACAGAAGTTATGCACGAGGACATCTTGTGGCCAAATTGTAAAATTACATCTACCTTTTTTTTTTATTAAATGAAAATTGTTTTAACATTTAAAATTAATCCCTTACCTCCCACACTCCCCAATAGTTACCCGGAAAAAAAAAGTAAAAAAATATACAATTAAAAAAAATACATAAATAGTTACCTTAGTGACTGAATTTTTTTAATATGTATGTTAAAAAGGTATTATATTACTGTTACTTTATAAATTATGGGCTTGTAATTAGGGATAGATGCAAAACTGAAAAAATGCACCTTTATTTCCAAATAAAATATTGGAGCCATACATTGTACTAGGGAAAAATGTGAATGTTGCAATAATGGGTTAATAGAATGTGTGGGGTTTAATTACGGTAGCATGTATTATTTTAAAACTATAATGGCCGAAAACGTTGCAATAATGAGGTAATAAAATGTGTGGGTTTTAATTACGGTAGCATGTATTAATTTAAAACTATAATGGCCGAAAACTGAGAAATAATGAATTTTTTCAATTTCTTTTTCCTGTTAAAACACATTTAGAACTAATTCTTAGCAAAAAGTACACACCAAAGAAAGCCTAGTTGGTGGCGGAAAAAAACACGATATAGATTGCTTCGTTGTGATAAGAAGTAATAAAGTTATAGGCGAATGAATGGAGGGAGTGCTGACAGGTGAAAATTGTTGGGAAAAACCCTTGGAGGTGAAGTGGTTAAAACATAAAACACAGTAAAAAAAACAAAACAAATATGAAACACTATAGTGTTTCATATTTGTTTTGTTTTTTTACTGTGTTTTATGTTACTGTGGTACTGATGCCGTTTGAATGCATATTTACACCACACTGAAGCTAAGTGATATCATTGCTGCAGGACAAATTATCAGATAGACTTGTAATTAAGTAATTAGTGATCAATCAAAGAAGAGAAAGCTCTCTTTTCCCGCTGGATCCAGCTGAAACTTTTCTAACTTGTTTACACAGCGCAGTATTCTTCCAGCACAATCTAAAGGTGCCCATACATGGTACAATTTTTCATCTTTTTTTGATTACATAATTTTGTTTGATTATTCCGTTCGATCGAATATAAAGATTTTTCCAGCATGTCCGATCATATTTTTCTCGAAAAAACAGGATAATCATTCTAATTTCTTGATCGAAAAAAAAAATATTTTCAACTTTCATTCGATTCGATCATTTAGATCAGCCGTGCCCAACCTACGGCCCGTGGGCCATTTGTGGTCTGCGAAGCCAGTTTCTGTGTCTGCCCGCGGTGTCCTGCGGAGGGGGAGAGGATCGGGTGGTATTGCGTAGTATCGGCACTCGGCAGGTATTGCGTCCCGCGCATACACCAGCGTGTGCTCGTATTCAGCCCCGGGTAGCGCTGGGATGGTTAGAAAGCCTCGCTCATTGGTTACTGTAGGAACCTTCCTCCAATAGGAATCAGCCTAATTCCTATTGGAGGAAGGTTCTTGCAGTAACCAATGAGCGAGGCTTTCTAACTATCCCAGCGCTACCCGTGGCTGAATACGGAGCACACGCTGGTGTATGCGCGAGACGCAATACCTGCCGAGTGCCGATAGTACGCAATGCCACCCGATCCTCTCCTCCTCCGCAGGACACCGCGAGCAGACACCGGGGCGCACGCTGTGAGAGCCCCCTCAGCCCCACACAGAGCTGACAGCCTCCTCAGCCAGCACACTACAGGCCACGTGTGGGTAATTAGGCCTCTGTTCCTCCTCAGCAGAGCTGACAGCCTCCTCAGCCAGCACACTACAGGCCACGTGTGGGTAATTAGGCCTCTGTTCCTCCTCAGCAGAGCTGACAGCCTCCTCAGCCAGCACACTACAGGCCACGTGCTCATTACTGCATACACCCAGGTACCGTACTGGACTCTGATACCATTGCTGCATTAATCTGCCCTGTGCATACACCCAGGTACCATACTGGACTCTGATACCATTGCTGCATTAATCTGCCCTGTGCATACACCCAGGTACCGTACTGGACTCTGATACCATTGCTGCATTAATCTGTATTAAGAATAAATGTTACATATGTCTTCCAGGCTCTCCCTCTCCCCCTCCCAAAGGGATTTCTGAATGGAGTCCGCAGAGCCTTCCTGGGCTTCATTTGGCAATCGAGGAAGGCAAGGATAAAATTCGCACTGCTGACCCAAACAAAGGATAAGGGGGGCCTAGCAGTGCCGGACCCACATAGGTATTATAAAGCAGCTGTTCTCACGAGAATAGTAGATTGGTGTAGAAATGGAGAACATAAACAATGGGTTTTACTTGAGAGAGAGTTATTTGGGGGGGCTTTGGAAGCTGCGCCATGGTTGCCGTACATCCCAAGGTGTCGTTCTGCGGCAGGAACCTTAATTGAACATACATTAAAAATATTAGCTAGAACCCGCAAATTAAGGGATATTTCACCCCGACCCACCCCATTGATGCCTATATTGGGAAACCAAAAATTTCAGTGGGGATGTGTAGAGGAAAACTACAACCATTGGAGGAAGGGTGGGGAACTGAGGATTCAAACTTTCATAACAAAACAAACATGGAGGAATGAAGGGGAGGTAGCATCACACCTGGGCATTGAGAGGGTAGATGCTTGGAGTCTGAATCAATTTAGACACTTTGTACGGACTCTGGGGAATAAAGGAGAGCTCACTAGAGATTTAACACAATTCGAAAGAATGTGTGTGGGAAAGGGGCAAACAAAGGGGACATTGGCAGGAATTTATAAATGTCTAGGTGAAGATGTGGACCACTCTCAGAGATATAGGAATATATGGGAGAGGGATATTGGCAGAGAGTTGACCCAACCCCAATGGAGTAGGATTATTAAAATGTGTCATATGGCATCAGTATCCACTAGGATTCAAGAATCCGGATATAAAATAGCTATAAGGTGGTACCAAACACCGGATAAGCTAAATAAGATCTGGGGAACAGACCCAACTTGCTGGAGATGCGGACAGGAAAGGGGAGATTTATTACACATCATGTGGAGTTGCGGAGGCCTGACTCTTTTCTGGGACGCAATAAAACAGATATTGTTGAAAGTTGCAGACATACCTGTTTCTGAGGACCCTGGAATCTACTTATTACATCTTAATACAAAAAGGTTGAAAAACTATAGAGGTTCTGTGGGAATGCATGTAATAAATGCAGCTAGGATGGTGATCTGCAGGAAGTGGAAAACGCAAGTGGCCCCCTCATTAGATGAATTGATAGAAGAAATAAACTATACCCAAAAAATGGAAGAATTAACTAGTATAATATATGGAAGAGAGGAGGGAAATTGGGATAGATGGGAGGCCTTTAAAAATTCCGAGGAATATGGTGAAATAAGAGAGAGGTTTGGTTGAGGGGTAAATGGATGTAGGGCCTATGGACGGGGAAGAGTAGAATAGGAGGAGCATCAAATAGAAAAGACATAGAGAGAGTCATAGGAGGTGGTTACGGGGAACAGGGAGGGATGGACAATAAACTGTCACAGGGTGGATGCTCTCTGGCATCGGGTGCGTCTCTTCTATATCTCCCTTTACATCTATCTTCTTTTCTCCCTAGTGAGCGGTGCCCCACCCCCTCTCCTAGTAGTGGGAGGCAAGGAAGGAGAATGATAGGATAGGAGAATGGGACCTTAGTCCCCCCCCCCCAGCAAGATAAAAAGGTTGGGAACACGTCTTAAGTAGAGGAGTAGGAGGAGGGGACAGTGGAGGAGGGTCAGGCCCGATCCAGGAGGGGGGACTGGAGAGGGAGGAGGGAGGGGGGGGGGACAGAGGTCTATGTAAAGTGATTGCTGGGGAGGTATAGCAATATTGAACTAGAATTCCACGGGGTTGGTTTTTGTTTCTTATTTATGTATTTATATGTATTTGGTACTTTAATGGAGAATAATCTTGATAAATAAAGAATATATAAAAAAAAAAGAATAAATGTTACAAATTTGGAGCCAAATATCCAGAAATTGGTTTCTGAAAAACAGCCGCAAACTTCTCATTAAGAAAATGTGCATCAAATGGTGAGTACAACAATTCTCATATTGTCGTTTTCTTTCAATTTCCAACACCATGTTAACTGTTACTAGAAAAACGTTAAAAGTTTTACATCAAAATTTTGTACGCATGTGTTGCGGCCCTTGAGATTTTTCTTGATTTGAAGTTCGGCCCTCGGGCCAAAAAAGGTTGAGCACCACTGATTTAGATCGAATAAATGGGACAATCGATCGTTTTTATTGTATCGTGTATGGGCACCATTATAATGCTAGTCAGCAATTCAAAGCTTATCAATTAGCAGCTAAATTAAGTGAAAAGCTTAAAGGCACCCTGAGCTCTCCATAAAATCCCAATTTGCAGTTACCTGGAGCTTCCTCCAGCCCACCTTAGACCACAAGGTCCCCCAGCTTCCTCCTGGATCCTCTCCTGGTCCTGTTGGCTGCTCTGTTAATAGCAGACTTCAGCCTGAAGTTGACCGAGCATGCCCCCCACCGCGCATGCTATGCGTCATCACGCCGGCATGAGATTCTTGAGCATTTTTTATTCAGTCTTAGAACCGCGATTGCGAGTTTGAGGAGAACTCAGGGTCCCTTTCAATGTTAAACCTTCCAGTACCTTGGAAACCACTCAAATGGTTTTAGTTGTTCATTTTATACTATGTTAATGCTTAAGACCATAGATTAAATTTGAGTCTAATACCACTTTAATGCTTCAATAGTAAGCGAAGGTTATTTCTGTTTCTTTAGTTCAAAATAGAGATGAGTGAATCATTTTCAATTTATCGTCAATCCACTAAATCTTATTTTAAAACTCCTCTCCTCGCAGTACACTGTAAAAGAGTAACTTTAGCGGCCTTCCAAGCTTTTCATTCTGTGTAATGATGTAATTTATTTATGTGCTATCCAAGCTGGTTACATTATAATTTACTCAATGTATTGAATTTTAAATTGAGGCATACTGCACTGCATTTTGAGATGCTAAAGTGCTTTGTTAATGGCACTTGTTAAAAAGTTCACCTCGGTTAGTAGATTAGTTCACCCTACGCTTAGCGGTAGAAAGGGGGAAAAAAAAAAGACACAATTTTGGTTAGCTGCTCTCCCCTAAAAAAATTATTTTGATACTGACACCTAATATATACTAAACAAAATTACATACACCCTTCTAATGTGTATCTTCATCTATAGAAATAGCACAAAATTGCTTTCTATTTGGCCAAACTGAAATCCAAAAGCCTTATTTAAAGGGACTCTAAAGTTGACAAAATGTGCCCAGTGTAACTTAAAGAGAAACCGGAACCAAAGATTGAACATCATTCCAATCAGTAGCTGATACCCCCTTTCCCATGAAAAATCTTTTTCTTTTCTCAAACGGATCATCAGGGGGCTCTTTATGGCTGATATTGTGGTGAAACCTCTCCCAGAGTGTGATGTCAGCACCAGTAGCTTGACTCCTGACCTAGACAAGAACTGCTACTTACATACCTGATGTTTAACTCTTTCAGGCAGAGAAAGAAAACAAAGGAACACAGCACAGTTATTTGTGTGCTAGGCACTGTACATACACATGTCTATCTCATCATGCCACATGTCACCTTGGGTATCCTTTAAAGAGGAACTTTACTAAATATAACCTAATGAATAAAATCGCTTATTTTTTACACTATTACATTCATAAATGTATCACATTTTACCATTGACGAGGTGCATCACTGCAGAACATGTGTTTGTTGTGTTGTGAAATAAGCAGGAACATCAACTGCTCTTCTAGAGTACACTGGGGGAGAAGGCTTTGTGATACCATAGCCGAGGCTAAACATCACTGGAAGGGCAGGGTTATATAGATATAGGAAGTGCTGAATCAAGGATAATTGGCTTAAAATGGGTATCCTGAATGATTTAGTGCATTCTTTTATAGGTCTTTGCAGTGCCTCTTTAAAGAAGGTGATGGGGCAGAACCCTGGGTGCTGCCAGGGTAGATAAAAAACACTGAAAATCAGTGGTGAAGATTATAAATGGTGAATTGGGCATGACTGTAACAAATACGACAAAGGTTGAGCATCGGAAAGGCTTGTAGTTTGAGTTGAGTTTCAGAGGGTTAGGGTTGGAGGATAAAGAGAAATACAGATATAAACCCAGGGCTAGCACTTCCATTAAGTCAATGGGGTATTGAATGCTGCTGTGCCCTCGCGCTGCCAGGCCCCCAACCTCCCCCTTAACTCTTATGTCTTCCCTAAGGCCCCTGCACGATAGCAGCATTGTAGCTCACCTGTTTTAGAAGCCAGCACACTGTACCATTCATTGTGCTCCCAGCTTTCATCCTGCTGCCAACTGGCCCTGTATAAACCCACAATATTCACAGTATACACCACAGGGTAGATGTTCTTAAATGAGAGGTCAAAGGCACCCCCATGACTGAACCCAGTAACAGGCAGCAGCCCCATGACAGTCACAGTAACAGACAGACTCCCAGTAACAGCTTTTCCATCAAGGACCCAGTGACAGCCTCTCCGAAGACAGACCACCCAATAATAGTGCCCTCAACTATAGTGCATACACTGGTGTTCTATTCCTTCGTCCTAGACCTGGCAAAGTTTGTTATATTTACCTGACACCACACTGTTTAGGATCCACGTCCATTCTCCAGCATATGCTTTTCTCTCTAGTACCTGCTCCCCCCGGTCTCCCCTCACACACACACAGCATCACATGAAACCATGGAGTGGTAAGCACAGCTGATACAAAGACTTGGCTGGCTTTTGCAAGGTGTGTGAGGGGTGAAGGGCAGTGATGCTCGGATGTCTCGATCCACGAATTCGGCCGTTGTTAAAAAAAAAATCTGCCTCCGCCGTGATTGGTTCCATATTATGAAATGCGTCCACACCACGACGCCGATTTTCGGTCGTGAATGAGGCAATCACGGCCAGATCCACGGCCGGATCTGGATTTTCTTTTAACGTTAATAGCAAAGCCCCCATACATACTACAGTCCCCCAAATTGCATGGATTATCAAGGTGATAAGGGGCTACAACTTAAACAAAAAAATTCCAAAAATAATTTTTTGTTTTTGAGAAAATGTATTTTAAAGGGAAATCAACACATTAAATGGGGTTATTAATTGGTAATAAGTGGTTTTAAACAGGGAAATACACATTAAGCAATCACAGAGGTGAAGGTGAGTCCCAATGGCACTTGGCAGTGATGGTAGCACTGGAGGAGGATGAGTGGCTGACGCCAAAAAGACCCAGAGAGGTTTTTCTAATTTTTTTTTTTTGGGGGGGGGGGTTTGCAGCGATTAGCAATGACATAACAGCAGAGTTGTCAGTGGGCCTGAGCAGTGTGAATGCAGACTTTAGTAGCGACTGAGTCAGGAGGTCACAGTGGCCGGTCAGTGCGGCAGCACAGAAGGACCATGGCAACTCACTGGTAGTACCACAGTGTAATAGTGCTGCCCAATAATTACATGCGTCAGTGGACCCGGGCAGTGTGAACGCAGAGTGTAGTAATGACTGAGTCAGGAGGACAAAGCAGACGGTCAGTTCGGCAGCACAGAAGGACCATGGCAACTCACAGGTAGTACCACAGCCGAAAAATGAAACAAGGTAGGCAGGTAGTAACTTTCTTTAGAAAGGCAGGCATGATTAACACATTGCAACAGCCACTTCATGTCCCCCTGTGTCCGACAATAGGGGCCAGAAACTCACCTTTCACCCTAGCCTGGTTGATTTTAAGGAAGGTGAGTTTGTCCACAGAGGCGTGGGAGAGGCAAGAGCACTTCTCGGTGACCACACCACCGGCCGCGCTGAAGCATCTCTCGGAGAGGACAGTGGAAGGGGTCAGGACCGGAGTTCCAGGGCGTACTGGGCAAGCTCCCTCCAGATGTCCAGTCTCTTGACCCAGTACTCCAAGGGGTCCACGGGGCTGTCGGTGTCATTGAGCCTGCTGAATGACCCCATGTAGTGAGCCACCATGCTAGTTATTCGCTGCTGGTGCTGGTTGGAGGTGGATGCTGTGGCTGGCACCTCTGCTGTGGGCTGCTGCACTGCATACAGGCTCTTGCTTAGGCTCTTTAGATCTCCGGGCCGCCAGTTGCTGCTGCTGGTGGTAGTTGTTGTGCTGCTGGTGGCGATGTCAGGCACCTGTTGCTGGGTTGGCAGAGCAGTTACAGTGGGGATGGAAGGCTGGGGTAATGCTTCCAGTAGTGTGCGCACATGGGCCCCCTGCAACTCCCTTGTGCGTTGCTCGGTGGTGGATGTCATCATGAACTCTCCCAGCTTCCCCTTCAGACATGGGTCCAGCATCAAGGTGATCCAGATGTCCTCCCTTGAACACATCTGGATCACCTGGGGGTCCCTGAGAAGGCAGGGCAACATGTGCACACCCATGGGAAACAAGCGGGCATTGGCAACAACATCTTCATCGTCCTCGTCATCCCATATCACATGCCTGTCCTCTTCCTGTGCCGTGTCGTCCTCTCCAAGCCGCCATCCCAGTACAACGCCAGCGGCGCTCTGCTCCTCCTCCTCAGCATTCAGGTTAGGGACCTCCAACTCCTTCACCTCCTCCACTACCTGTGAGCCCTCTTGTGCTACCTTCTGGTCCTTTTCCAGCTGCCTCAGGGCTTTCTCCCCATGATCAATTAATTTGCACATTGCCTGCTCCAGCAGGCAAACCATGGGCACCCACTGACACACGGAGGCCTGCTCCTCGCTGACCATCTTGGTTGCCTCCAGGAAGGGAGGCATACTTGCCGCATCTGTGTCCACTGACTTGCACTGATGATGGGGACTTGCTGGTTGCTGGGGACACTTTGGTCTAACATGTAGGCCCTAACAGCCAGCCTGTGCTCACACAGCTGCTCCAACATGGCCAGAGTTGAATTCCAGCGAGTTGGCATATCTATTAGCAGGTGGTGTGGCTTGCCATATTGCTGCTGTAAGGTGGACAGGAGTGCAGAGGCAGTGGCTGAGCAGCGGAAAAACCATACCACCTCCCGGGCATCTTGCAGCAGGTCGTTCATCCCCTGGTGGGTGCGCAGGAAGCACTGCACCACAAGATTAAGCATGTGGGCCAAGCAGGGGATGTGCTGGAGGTTTCCCTGCTGCACTGCGGCCACCAGGTTGGCCCCATTATCGGCTGCCACATACCCCACTTCCAGGCCTCTGGGGGTCAGCCACCTCCGTTCCTGCTTCCTGAGGGTGACCAGGACATTGGTGGCCATAAGCTTCTCCTTCCCCAGGGTCACCAATTTTAGCAGCGCTTGGAAGTGCCGAGGCTTGGCGCTGCTGCTGCCGAGGTGGGCTTGCTTTGCTGGTGTGGAGGGAGTGGGATGAGCGGAGCCTGCTGCATCCCCCCTGATCACGCGTGGTGACACCACTAACTGGGCTGCTGCGCTCTTGTCTTCCCTCCCTTCCACCAGTGTCACCCAGTGGGTCGTAAATGACAGGTAGCGACCTGTCCCAAATTGGCTACTCTACGAGTCCATGGTCACGTGGACCCACTTTCCCACAGAGTAGTCGAGCAAACGGACCACGTTTTCCACCACAAACTTATGGAGTGCTGGGATGTCGTCCCTGGAAAAATAGTGGCGACTGGGGATTTGCCACTCGGGGATGCCAAATTGGAGCAGTGTCCGCATATCGCTCCCCTCCTGCACCAGGGAGTAGGGAAGGAGCTGTGATGCCATGGTCCGGGTTAGTAAGCCATTTAGTTTGCCAATGCGCCTGTGGCTTGGAGGCAGAGGGTTGGTCAGACCCTGAAAGGTGTCGCTCAGCAGGGTCTGACGACGATGTGATGCAGGCGAGACAGAGGAAAGAGACTACTGGCTGCCAGCCTCAATGTCTGTGTCCTGAGTAGTCGAGGTGGAATAGCGCTTTCGTGCTAGTACTCTTGCTGTGGAGGGGGATTTACGACCCTGAGGGAGGGATGATGCTGCTGCGGTGGTGGGCCTTGTGCTCTCAGCACCCCCTACTTGCAGTGCCTGACTCCTCTTTAACTCCTCATACTGAGGGCAGTGGCAGCTCTTCAGGTGGCCCTAGAGGGATTAGGCACCCATCTTGGACATATTTTTCCCACGGCTTAATTTTTTGCTGCATAATTTACAGACCGCATATTTTTTGTCCTGGCTTGACACCTCAAAAAAGTTCCATACTGGTGACTTCAATTTACTGTGGCCCTGGATGCTACCGCTAGCAGAGGGTGCAGCGGAACAATCTGTGCTTGGGGGTTGCATGGTGGTGGTGCCAGCTGAAGCAGTGTCCTGTCTACTTCCTCCACACCCACTGCTGCACCTGCCCCTGCCTGACATATGGTGATACCCTTGCCTAGGCCTAGGTGACTCGTCATCCTGCTCCGATCATTCTTCCCCAGACTCAGGCTGCACATATGGACGGTCCACAACATCACAAAAAAGATATTGCAGTTTTAGAGCAGGTGCAGAGACGAGCTACAAAATTGATACGTGGGATGGAAGGTCTCGCTTACCAAGAAAGGTTAGATAAACTGGGTTTATTTAGTCTAGAGAAAAGACGCCTTAGAGGAAATCTAATTAACATGTATAAATACATCAGAGGGCAATATAATAGCTTGGCGGATGAGCTTTTTGTCCCTAGGCCTTCTCAAAGGACTAGAGGACATGAGCTGCGCATGGAGGAAAAACGTTTTAGCCATTTAGGAAAGGGTTCTTTACAGTAAGAGTGATTAAGATGTGGAATGCATTGCCACAGGAAGTCGTTATGGCAAACTCTATACCTGCATTTAAAGGGGGCTTAGATGCTTTCCTTGCGTTGAAAGACATCCATGGCTACAATTACTAGGTTATGCCTAATGATGTTGATCCAGGGATTTTATCTGATTGCCATCTGGAGTCAGGAAGGAATTTTTCCCTTTTGGGGCTAATTGGACCATGCCTTGTGGGGGTTTTTTCGCCTTCCTCTGGATCAACAGGGGTATGTGGGGGGCGGCTGGAGTTGTACTTTGTACTGGTTGAACTCGATGGACGTATGTCTTTTTTCAACCAAAATAACTATGTAACTATGTAACTATATATCATCATCATCATAATCAAGCTCTTCCTCTGACTCCCCCACCTCCTCTTCCACCCCTACTTTCCCAGACACAGACCCCTCTTCATCAACATCGTCCAATAAGAGTTGTGATTCTGGCCCGAGCTGAATCTCCTCCATATCAGTCCCCAGTAGGTCCTGAGCTCCAGCCATCAATATGTTCCCAAATGCCGGACTGAGGGACAGAGCGCTGTCATCCTGGGAGCGCTGCTGACCACTGGCTGCTGGGATTGGATGTCACAGCAAGCATGTGGTGTTGGCTGCTGCTGCTTGGAGTGCTGCTCACAGTAGAGGTCTGGGATGCAGTCATGATGTCCATCAATACGTCAGGTTCCATCTGCTCAACCACCACATGGGGACCAGAAGTTTTAAAATATTGTGATAACGGCGTCCACTGACTCAGCCCAGGCTGTGCTGCCCTTTCTGCTGCACCACGACCCCGTACAGCTGGGCATCCTCTCCCTGGCCGTGGAGCAGTCCCAGAAGTGGCTGAAGCAACTCCCTTTCCTGACACCCCCACGAACCCTGCCAGACATGTTACTAATGAATCACTGCAAAATGAGATGATTAATACCAGTGAGCAGTGAGCACAGTATAACGTAACTGAAGGGTATCACTGGGTAATGGGATGATTAATACCAGTGAGCAGTGAGCACAGTACAACCTAAGTAAAGGGTATCACTGGGTCATGAGATGATTAATACCAGTGAGCACCGCACAACCTAACTGAAGGGTATCACTGGGTAATAAGATGATTAATACCAGTGAGCAGTGAGCACAGTACAACCTAATTGAAGGGTATCTCTGCCAAATGAAATGATTAATACCAGTGAGCAGTGAGCACAGTACAACCTAAGTGAAGGGTATCACTGGGTAATGAGATGATTAATATCAGTGAGTAGAGATGTCGTGAACCTCCGATTTTCAGAGGTTAAATGAGTTACCTACCGCACACTGAGACCTGGGTTCAATTCCCATCCCAGCCTGGGTTCAATTCCCAGCCACGGTATGTAAGCTGGCTTTTGATATAGTACAATTCAGTGGATTAAGCAAGCTAATTTTTCTCTTGGATTGATCATAATGGTACATGCTAGGCTGGCTTCAGCATGTAGTGTTGTTGGTGGTATAGTGGTTAAATGAGTTACCTACCGCACACTGAGACCTGGGTTCAATTCCCAGCCCAGCCTGGGTTCAATTCCCAGCCATTGAATGTAAGCTGGCTTTTGAAATACTACAATTCCCTGGAAGATGAGACACTCCTCCCTCCGGAAGGAGAGAGAGAGAGAGAGAGAGAGAGAGAGAGAGAGAGAGAGAGAGAGAGGAGGATAAGGAATAACAAGCAGCTAGGAACAAACCTACAAGATCCTAACTAAACTCTCCATAGCAGAGTCTGTCAGCAGCTGTCCCTTAACTAATTACTGGAGGCAGACGAGTGAGTAAAACGACTGCAGAACCTTGCCTTTTATAAGGGGGGGGGGGCTCCAAGAGTGAGTGTAGTCTGATTGGTGACAATATGCCTGCTGACTGTGATGTAGAGGGTCAAAGTTCAGCTCAATGGAGCATTATAGGGCGAGTTAATGTTCCGCAAAAGTTCGACTTCGCCGGCGAACGTGACCCCCCTAAGGTTCACCTGGAACCATTTCGCGGGCGAACCGTTTGGGACATCTCTATCAGTGAGCAGTGAGTACAGTACAACCTAACTGAAGGGTATCACTGGGTAATGAGATAATTAATACCAGTGAGCAGTGAGCACAGTACAACGTAACTGAAGGGTATCACTGGGTAATGGGATGATTAATACCAGTGAGCAGTGAGCACAGTACAACATAACTGAAGAGTATCACTGGGCAATGAGATGATTAATACCAGTGAGCAGTGAGCAAAGTACAACATAACTGAAGGGTATCATTGCCAAATGAGATGAATAATACCAGTGAGCAGTGAGCACAGTACAACCTAACTGAAGGGTATCACTGCCAAATGAGATGAATAATACCAGTGAGCAGTGAGCACAGTACACAATGTCACTCACGGAACTTAATGAATGAACAGCACTGGCAGTGGCAGTGTGACTGTCTGTAAGTATTAGCTGAAGTGTATGACTGGCTAGCTGAATACAAGTGAGCAGTACACTCTGAACCTGCCTGCCTGCACTAAACACACTAATCACCAGTACACTCTGATTACACTGACTACAGCAATGACTCACTGGCTAGCTACCTAAATACAACTGACAAGTACAATATAAGAGCACTGTTAGCAGTAAAAACGCTGGGTTTTGAGACAGAACACACGCTTGCTGAAGGAACAATGGCCTGGAGATGATCCTCTCAGTACCAGAGTCTAGCAAGGACGGAGCTTTTCCATCATGGCCGCCGCTTTATATGCAGGAGGGGAGGGCATAGCCTCTCCTCCTGTGATTGGTTGCTAGGGCCTGGCTGGGGGCCTCTGATTGGCCCAGGGAGGTCACTTCCACCTACTTCCGCTATTCATGACCTAACCACGAGTTCTACGCCGTTTTCACGAGCGTGAATGCGTTCATTCACGGTCTGCCAAAGCGGGTTTTAGTGAATAAAAATTGATCCACGGCGAAGAATACCCATGGCGGATAGATGAAAAATGGTCGTGGAATCACGGCAAGTCGTGATCATGACCTGCATCCGAGCATCACTGGTGGAGGGAGAAGGAGACTGTATTTGGGACACTTATGTATGGGGAGCTTGGATATGTGCCATACATAACCCACATGGTGGCATAGTGAATAGCACTCTCACTTTGCAGTGACACTGGAGCCAGAAAACTATGCATTAAGTTTTTACGTTCTCCTTGTGTTTGCATGGGACATGGTTTTCCTCCAGGCACGTCAGTTTTCTCTCACATCTCAAAAATATACTGATCAGTTAGTTGCCTACCTCCCTCCCAAACAATTGCCTCAGGGTCCTTTTGGATTGTGCACATTGCATTGCCAGGTGGTGTTAGCGCTTGAGACTACACCTATTTTGTGCACCTATGTTTTTAAGCATATTGTGCTGCGGTAGGTCGCAATGCAACACTGCTAAAAAGTCACAGAAAAGCATACAGTACAATGAAAGTATACTTTACTGCTGCTGTAAACACACGTTGCATGGTAAATGCAGAGCAACATGCTCTATGTCACTCCATGGGATCACCGCACCACACTCATTGTGAAAACACCATAGGAATATCATTGCTTTGCATTGCAATGATATTGTCTGTTGCACAAAATGCAACAGACACAGTGTGAAAGGACCCTTGGAGTGATGACAGCTGAATGGAAATTTGTGCGCCACCAGCTACTAATTGCAGCTATAGTGGCACCCACTGAACAATTTGGGCGTAAGAGGTGCTCAATATAGTTGAAGCACTGGGAGCGTGGTAGTTTTCGGTAGAGATCTGTATTTACCTGTGTAGGCATAGACTAGCATTGGAGTAGGTAAGAGGTTTAATGTTAGGCTTATGCTGGGAATACACGGCTCGATTCTGAGCCATTAAGATGGCTCGATAGATAATTTCCGACATGTCCGATCTCCGGCCTGATCAATTCGCCGCTCGATTCCGCATTGAAGTGACTGGAAAAAGATAAGAAAAGCTGAATCGAGCGGCAAAATCGAGCCGTGTATGCCCAGCATTAGGTAGAGGTAGGTTGTTGCTAGGAGAAGATAGAGGGAGGATTAATGTGATAGTAAGGTTAAGTAAAGAGATAAAAGAAGATCTGTAAAATGACCAATATTCTATTATTGCAGTTAGCCAATAGAAGTTCAATAGTGGCATCATTGTCAATATTCTTCTTGTGGCTTCACCCAGTGCCCAAATTTCTCTGGCTCCTTTTTTTTATGTAAAAGGAAGTTAGGCTCGTACACACACCTGACTTAAGTCGGCTGAGGCGGCCAATAGCGACCGCCTCAGCCGATAATCAGCAGTGTGTGCAGCTACCCCCAACCAGCATGCAATCCATCCAGTGGATTAACTCACCCCCAGCGCCGCTGATCTCTCACCAATCCCATTTCCCACCATGTTCGCGCCGCGCCGTGACCCAAAGCGTGAAGTCACACATGTGCCGCTCATCCCCCCTCATAGCAGCACAGCGTGTTACCAGCTAGACAGCTGACACGCATGTGTGCAGCCCAGCGATGTCACCCAAAGGGTTCAGGTCCTGATCCCCGATGGGCGACATCCATCAAAGGTGTGTACGCACCTTTAGGGGCATTAAGCTTCATCTACACGGTGCAATTTTCCATCAGATCCGATCTATTAGATAAATGTCCAATCGGATTATGTTAGATTTTGCAATAGCTTTTGGGTACTTATCAAAGCAAAATCTGTCACAAAATTGAACTGAAACAATTTGGATGTCTACACACGATGCAATTTCTTGTTAGATCTATCTAATAGATCCATTTTATCTGATAGAAAATTGTACCGTATAGATGACTGACTGTGATAAGAATCAGATTGTGAGCTCCTCTGAAGGACAATAGTGACCTGACTACGGACTGTAAAGTGCTGTGGACGATGTCTGTATAAATAAATAATAATAATAATAACACAGTCATAATTAAATAGTCTGCTGAGCAAGTAACATATTTTTAAGTTCATACTAATCATTAGCAAATAATTAAAAGATAAATAGCAGAAGCTGGATAATAAAGCAAGATTTGGAGGCTTAAAAAAGTATTTATGTCCACTTACGTCCACCGTGCAATATAGCTTGTGTATTAGATCCTGTGCTCCTGAAGGAACAAGTGCTGTATTATTACCGCACAGGCAGCGAGCTCTTGTCATCAACAGCAGACTAATAAAAAACATGCTTCTACAAGAGCATTTCATCGCCCTGTTCCATGTTCTAGTAATCCGGTGAGATCTTGCACCGTGACTGCTGGGAACTGGGTAGCTCTGGACAGGATCTGATATTTTTCACACATAAATACAATCAATACAGTAAATTAGTGTCGCTTTGTAAGCAGAGGGCTTCAGAGCTGCCACTCAGGGGTAGAACTTCAGCACCACGGCTAACGTTCTTCTTCTTCAGAGGGGAGGAACTGAGCTCAGCTCAGCTCAGCTCTGATGCTGCTCCCTTTTTCACAGAGCAATGACGTCCATTTCTCATCATCATCAGCCCTACAACCAACAACAAAAAGAAGGGAGGTGAAAACGTGGTTTTGTGCTGTGCTCTGTGTGTCTGCTTCTATTTAGGCAAGCTCAGCTCTTGGAGGAGCTCCTGCTCTGGATATCACACCTGCTCCCTCTGCAGCTGATAGATTGGAAGTGTATCCTGCCAGCCCATCTTTCTCTCGTCCCTGGGGACAGAACAGCTGTATCTTTAGACTTGAAAAACCTTATTTTCTGCAGAGTTTCTTTTCCCCCCAGACTAGTTTCTGCAGGCAGCACTTACTTGGAACATACCCCCTTGAGCAGGTAAGTGCAACTCTTCTTATCTTAAAGCTACACGTTTTGCTTGCATATAACTAGATATTTGAAAAGCAAAAAGGCTGAAAAGCTTAGAGAGATTATTTCGAGGGGAGTACTTGAGGCAATGAAATATCTGCACTGGCTGACTGTCAATAATTAGCTTTATTGACAGACTAGTGCTCTGATCCATATAGCTGCCCTGCACTCTAACTGAGAGGATTTGATGTTAATGTTGTTCAGCCTGCATTATGTGCATTTTATTGTATTGCCCTTGACTACTCGTTTAATCCCTTGAAACTTAAGGACCATTTGACACATTGGTAAATAATAGGCAGAGTTACTGATGTGCACTTTAACAGAAGAGAAGAGTTGACCGGTGATGTGTGACTGACAAATGCTGTGCTGCAGTCAGACTGGAAAGTACCATGAATGTCAGAAGTAGTTCCATTGTCACAGGCTGTTAGTGCAAGGTCAGAAAATGCTATAGCTGTGCATACAGTCAATTTAAATGGATTCATTCACCACTGTGCTTACAATGCAAACAACAGTGGATGGGCAAAGTGCACTGTAGTTTGACATAAATGATCTTTTTATGATCTGACTGTAGGCTTGTTGTTAGGAGTAGATGCGCATCCTTAGTGTTGGACTGTCTTTTTAACCATGAAAATGATTTTGAAAAATGGTTGATATTTTTTTTTTTTACTAAGTTAATCAGTCTGGATTAAGGTTTTAAGGAAACATTACAATTGGTGTGGATACGGTCAATTTGAAAGAGATGTGTTGAGGGATCCCTACTTCTTACAGGAGAATACTGCAAAGTTGAAGGTTTAAGGGTTGTTTCACACTGAACTCATAGTGCTCCATTGCAATAGACAATATCATTACACCCCAATGTGATGCAATGATATTGATATGGTACATTGACATGCATATGGTATGTTTAATGCGGCGGGTCCTGTCGGAGTAAACCAAAGCATGTTGTGTGTGTACCAGACAACGTGCACTTTTACAATGGCGGCTGGTGAAGCTTACTTTCATTGTTTAGCATGATCGCATTGTGTTTTGCGATCCTATCGCATAGTGTGAAAGAACCCTAACACAAACCTAAATTAAAATTTCCAGTATTTACTCCATCTCTTTCCTGGTCTGCAAATCTTGTTTGTTTTTTTACACTGAAGTCCAATTTTGTTGGCTGGAGGTTCAGAATCGGCTGTCTTAAGAGGACTATATTTTGGTTTTCAATAGTTATGAAAATTGTCCACTGAGATGATGCTTCGGGGTGACTCCTGACAGTTGCTCTGGACAATAAAGGGCTATCAATGTCACTGCAGCTCAGACATTTGTTTATTTTAGAGGATCAAGACAGGTTCAAACATCCAGGCATTGCTGTTGACTCATTATAGCCCAACTGGGAGACTTGACGGTAAGGCTAAGCTCACGTTATGCACTTTTGCTGTGTAATGCCCACGCTACAACGTGGGCATAATGTAACACGCACTCTACACATTATAATGTGCACAATACTTTTAATAGCATGAAGATTGCTATAGTAGCATGCTCGGTAATGCACATTAGTACTATACTGCCATGGATAGTAGGGAAAGGTGTAACTCTGCTGGAGTTTTATCGCCACCTAGTGGTTGCGCCCGGCTAACGGAAAAGAACCTGCACATTTATCCAGAAACACACTGTAGGAAGTATGTTTAGATAACATGGTCCATTACAGAGATGTATACCGTACACGCCAAATTTAATTGTATGTGCAGTGTGTTCACATACAACAATGCACCATGCAGCAAGCCATATAGTGTGAACTTAGCTGAAAGGGGAACTGAAGAGATAGGTATATGGAGGCTTCCATGTTTATTTCCTTTTAAGCAATACCAGTGGCCTGGCAGCCCTGCTGATCATCTGCCTCTAATACTATTAGCCATAGCCCCTGAACAAGCATGCAGCAGATCAGGTGTTTCAGACTTTAAAGTCAGATCTGACAAGATTAGCTGCATGCTTGTTTCTGGTGTTATTCAGATACTACTGCAGAGAAATAGACCAGCAGGGCTGCCAGGCAACTGGTATTGATTAAAAGGAAATAGATATGGCAGCCTCCGTATATCTCTTACTTCAGTTCCCCTTTAAGAGATTAATTTGTCATAAACTGAATTGTTGTTGTGCAGAAAAAGAAAAGATGTGTGCAGTATATTTTCTTAGATACAGTTTTTGTATGCCGTTGAATTCCTGAGTTTAGGTTTTCTTGAAAAAAGCAATACTGAATTAAGGCTTGGTTCACACATAAAAAGGTGTCCAGTCCTGTCCTGTCAGTTTGGTATTAGCTTTGTATGCGTTTCAATGGCTGTGTTCCCACATAAATCTGTACATTCCCGGTCCGGTCCAGTCCTGTCAGTTTTGTATGTGTTTCTGTGGGTGTGTTCACAAATAAAAGGTGTACATTTCCAGTCCAGTCAGGTAAAACTGCTAGAAAACTAATGCAATATTGACAGAACAGGACAGAACAAAAACTATACCAGAAAGTTGCAGATTTATGTGTAATCTAAGACTTAGTGATTTTCCACAGTACCTTACTCTGGTTTTCAGTGTCAATTTAGAACCTGAAAAAAAAATTGTTGGCTTATTGCATTATATTACAAGTTTCCCTGGGAGGGTGCATAAAAGATAAAATACAAATGCCCTTCAACATTCTAAAACCTTGAATGGGAATTGCTTGCATCAAGTAGAAAGGATCTCATCTACTAGCAGGTTTCACAATGTTTTCTCTGTTGGTAAATAAAACTAATTTCAACATACAGTAAAGTTACACTGTGTTGGGCAACTCCTAATGCTGGGTACACACTATGAGATTTTCTGGCCGATTTACTGTCAGATCGATTATTTCCAACATGTTCGATTTGCTTTCCGAATGATCTCCGTGCATTTTCTGATCAATTTCCTATTAAAGTGAACAGAAATCGATCGGAAAGCAAATTGAACATGTTGGAAATAATCGATTTGACAGTAAATCGGCTAGAAAATCTCATAGTGTGTACCCAGAGAGCGCCATAGATTTGTAGGTATGCAGCTTATGCATAGGGGAGTGTCAGTCACCCAATTCACAGCCAGGCTATACAGAACTCATTCACTACTAAGCATTTACTGATCAGATATGAGACATGATGTGGTTAGATTGTGAGCTTGCAAGGGCAGGGCTCTCTCACCCTTTTGTGTCTTGGAATTTGTTACTCAGTCTGTAGCTTGCACTGTGTTATATATTTTATTCATCATGCTATATTTGTCATTGGACTCACCAGTTCTGCATTTTGCACCAGTGTCCATATTTGATGTATATTATTGTTTGTATCATATTGCACCCCATGTTTGTTTTTCATACTTTGTACAGTGCCACAGAATATGTTGGCGCTTTATAAGTCAATAATAATAATATGGTTATTTTCATATTGAAAACTGTAATTGGAAACAGTAAGGCTGGGAGCACATTTGTGCATTTCCTGCATAGGAAAACTGACAACCAATGTTTATCAGTAAGCTAGCTCACAAAGCACATCTGAAGTGAGAGTGATGAGGAGACTGACAATTGTAAACAATGCTCATTGCCTGGCTATTCTGCTGAGCTACTGTCTCAAATACCTTTTATTCATAGACCCTGAACAAGCATGCAGATCAGATGTTTCTGACTGACATCTGACTGGATTACCTGCATGCTTGTTTCAGGTGTGATCCAAATACTACTGCAGCCAAAGATCACTGTTGTTTAACCTCTTCAGGACCAGCCTCTCTAACCCCTCTTAAAGACCAGAGCATTTTAATTTTTTTTTTTGGAGGGGGACTGGGAGTTTAGATAGCCAGGTAGAGGTATCCCCAGTATAGATAGCTAGGCATGAGTGTGCCCAGTATAAATAGGTGTCCCCAGTATAGGCAGCAGCCATTACTCACTTCCCACGGTCCAGCAATGAGCAGCTTTCCCCGCCTCCTCTATCGCCTCCATCCAGGATCGCTCTGCCGCTAAGTTCCGGGTCTCGGCTTGATGACATCATCAACTTAGCAGCACAGCAAGGACGGATGCCGAGCAGAGTGGAGGGGAGCGATGATCGCCGGGGAGATGTTAGGAGGATGAGTCCCGGTCCTCTTCTTCCCCTCCTACCGCCATTGCTTTTCATAATCGGCCGGCGATCATAGTGATCACGTGATCAGGAGCCAATCGCCATGGCTCCTGATCAGTGAGGGGAGATGTCAGCAGTCATATGACAGCTTAATCTCACCTCTTGTGTGTGCGGGATCGTGCCAGGAGCAGAAAAAGCAGGTGGCGAAAATCCTACAGCACATCAAGCTTAGGCAGCCACAAGTGCGGCACAGGATTTACTATCGACGGTCCCCAAGAAGTTAAAGGGAAAAAATAACAGCCCCTGGGGGGTTACTTACCTTGGGAGTGGGAAGCCTCTGGATCCTAATGGATCCTAATAGCCTAGACAGATGGGGTTCACGCTACTGCGCCTGCACTGGAGCATGGAAGGTAAATATTTCAGCCGCTACTAGACCTGCGCTTAGGGTTGCAACGGTATGAAATTCCACAGTATGATAGCCGTCTATAAAAATACCATGGTATTACGGTATATGGTATTATACAATTATTTGGACCCGGAGCCTCCTCCCTTACATTAAATAATGTGCCCCCTCCCACCCCCACCCCAGTGTGTGTTGCCCCACTCCCTCGGTATACATATGATTAAGCCGCCGTGAGATTTGGGCGCCGGGTAAAACTGTAAAAAGCTCACTCTGCTCCTGCAAAAGTCCTAGTGGCATTAGAGATAGGTGAAGCCAGTAATATGTGGGCACAGCATAGGTAGCCAGGGATAGGTGTAGCCAGTAGTAGGTGGCCGCAGCATAGGTAGCCAGGGATAGGTGTAGCCAGTAGTAGGTGGCCCGCAGCATAGGTAGCCAGGGATAGGTGTAGCCAGTAGTAGGTGTCCACAGCATAGGTAGCCAGGGATACGTGTAGCCAATAGTAGGTGGCCGCAGCATAGGTAGCCAGGGATAGGTGTAGCCAATAATAGGTGGCCGCAGCATAGGTAGCGAGGGATACGTGTAGCCAGTAGTAGGTGGCCGCAGCATAGGTAGCCAGGGATAGGTGTAGCCAGTAGTAGGTGGCCGCAGCAAAAGTAGCCAGAGAGAGGTGTAGCCAGTAATAGGTGGCTGCAGCATAGGTAGACTGGGATAGATGTAGCCAGTATTAGGTGGCCGCAGCATAGGTAGACAGGAATAGGTGTAGCTGGTATTAGGTGGCCGCAGCATAGGTAGCCAGGGATCATTGTAGCCAATAGTAGGTGGCCGCAGCTTGGGTAGCCAGGAATAGGTGTAGCCAGTAATAGGTGGCCGCAGCATAGGTAGACAGGGATAGGTGTAGCCAGTATTAGGTGGCTGCAGCATAGGTAGACAGGGATAGGTGTAGCTGGTATTAGGTGGCCGCAGCATAGGTAGCCAGGAAGAGGTGTAGCCAGTAATAGGTGGCCACAGCATAGGTAGCCAGGGATAGGTGTAGCCAGGATAGGTGCCTGCAGTATAGAGAGCTGGGGGGAGGGAGGACGCAGCGATGGGGGTACAAATACTCACTAGCCGGCGTGTCCTGCATGCGTGTACTGGCTTTGCGTGAGTTATTGCTAATATCCACTACATTGCAGTAACTGCTGTGAAAAAACGCACCCGTTTTCGCGTATACAAAAACACAGTGTGCAGAAAATGCATGCAGAAAAACATGGGCAGGGGACTGCCAGGCAAGTGTGCTTCCAGACTTACATTTTAGCCACACACAGGGCAAATCGGAGTTCACTTATGAGCCAGCTGCATAGAGTTTTGCTTTAGTTATCATTACTTTGGGAGCCTAAAACAAAACTCAGCTTGAGTAGCTTGGTGCAAAATGTATACATTACTGTAAGACTGATAATATTCTGCATGATGTACATCAGTAGTGTGTATCTCATTTTTCAGCCTACTCTCAGTGAATCTCTCGGTAATACAGTGTAATGTGAATCACAGCTGCTGTGACAATACTAATGAAGTGCCACTTTCTGCGCTTTGGTAGAACCGTGTCTCACTTTCTAGGTGGAATTCATGTTAGCTCTGAATGTTTTGTTGGAAAATCACTTGACATTACAAATGTTATGGGAAAATGAATACATTAACAGGTACATTATAGAATAACAGAAAAGATTTCAAGGCAAAACATTCAGTCTATATTCAACTTGTTGCTCTTAAAGCATTTTGTTTAGGCACAGTTTTATATTCATCATTTGACAGGATATTGTTTTGAATGAATTATGCATTAAAAGTTTGAAAAAAACAAAAAACCTGCTGCATCTATTCATAGATGGTTTCTCCTCCTAGACAAACTATAGCTGCCAACTCACTCACAGTCATTGTCACATGTGCAAGTAGGGAGAGAGTGATTGCTCTGTCAGCTGACACAAACCATGGATGTTCATGACATTATAAGCACTGTGTTCCTGAGAGTACGTTTCCCAAGAGTTACTTATTATATTTATTTTTGAAAAAGTTTTTTTTTTTTTTTTATTTCATATTTTTTATCATACATAAAGGGACACTTAAGTCTGAGGGAAAATGAGTTTTACTCACCTGTGGCTTCTACCAGTCCCCTGCAGCCATCATGTGCCCTTGCAGATTTGCTCGGATTCTCTTGTCCCCGCCGACAGCTACTTTCACTTTCGGCGACAAGCCCGACAGGCATGGCCAAGCATCTGCTTTTTCGCGTTTCTGACGGCAATAGCAACATAGAGGGCGCTATTGCAGACAGGAGCGTGAAAAACCAGACGCATGGCCAGGCCTGTCGGGCCTGTTGCTGAAAGTAGAAGTAGCTGCCCGTGGGAGACAGGAGGATCCAAACAAGACTGCGTGAGCACAGGATGGCTGCAGGGGGCTGGTAGAAGCCCCAGGTGAGTAAAACTCTTTTTTTTCAGTCTTAAGCGTCCCTATAAAGTACATCAGTACTGTAAGCTAGCCTGGCAATTTCAACTTACTTAGACTTCTACCAGGTGTGGCAGGTCCCCTGGTGTCCTCTGAACCCCTCTGTTCTGAAATTGCTGTGGTATGGAGTTGCAATGCTTCAATGTGTGTTTCATTCTTTTGAGAACTGCGCATGCAGTATTGCGACCATCATTTCAATTCTGGAGCTACAGTTGCAAGAATTTCTGGCTGACAGCAGGAGAATAGAGGGAACCCAAAGGAGGCCAAGGGACCTGCTGGAGAACGGGGGGCTGGAAGAAGAAAGTTAAAATCCAAATCTTTATTTCAGGTTAAGGTGTGCTTTAATTATTGGTCCAAAGATTATTCTGTAGCAATACCGTCTTGTGCTGTTTCAAGTTCAAAATATATCAACCTGTGTCTTATTTTGTGACCATTTAATTAGGGTGGTCAATAACATGTGTATATATATATATATATATATATATATATGTATCGTTTCTGAGAAAATTGATTTTAAAAAGTTCAAAGATAAAATGGTGTAAACTTGGCAAAAGTACACTTAAATATTTACAGAGTTCTGAGTTTTACATAAAGTTGGATGCGTACGTTTGCGCAACCTTGTTAATCGTCATGATTTTCCCATATAAATCGTTGGTTGTTACGATAAAAAAATGTCAGTTAAATATATAATTTATCAGACAAAGATTGTTCACCATCATGGTTTAGGGGAAGGATACAGAAAGCTGTCTCGGAGATTTCAGCTGTCTGTTTTCACAGTTAGGAACATAATGAGGAAATGGAAGACCACAGGCTTAGTTCAAGTTAAGGCTTGAAGTGGCAGACCAAGAAAAATCTTGGATAAACAGAAGCAACGAATGGTGAGAACAGTCAGAGTCAACCCACAGACCAGCACCAAAGACCTACAACATCATTTTGTGGCATCGTTCAACCATTCAGCGCAATTTACACAAGGAGATGCTGTATGTGAGAGTGATGCAGAGGAAGCCTTTTCTCCACCCACAGCATAAACAGAGCTGCTTGAGATATGCTAAAGCACATTTTGGACAAGCCAGCTTCTTTTTGGAATAAGGTGCTGTGGACTGATGAAACTAAAATGTATTTATTTGGGCATAACAAGGAGCATTATGCATGGAGGAAAAATAACACAGCAATCCAAGAAAAACACCTGGTACCTACAGTAAAATATGGTGGTGGTTCCATCATGCTATGGGGCTGTGTGGCCAGTGCAGGGACTGGGAATCTTGTCAAAGTTGAGGGACGCATGGATTCCACTCAGTATCAGCAGATTCTGGAGACCAATGACCAGGAATCAGTGACAAAGCTGAAGCTGCGCCGGGGCTGGATCTTTCAACAAGACAACGACTCTAAACACTGCTCAAAATCCACTAAGGCAGTCATGCAGAGGAACAAGTACAATGTTCTGGAATAGCCATCTAAGTTCCCAGGCCTGAATATAATTGAAAATCTGTGGTGCGAGTTAAAGAGAGCTGTCCATGCTCGGAAGCCATCAAACCTGAAGGAACTAGAGATGTTTTGTAAAGAGGAATGGTCTAAAATACCTTCAATCAGACTCCAGACTCTCATTGGAACCTACAGGATAAGTTTAGAGGCTGTAATTTCTGCAAAAGGAGGATCTACTAAATATTGATTTCATTTCTTTTTTGTGGTGCCCAAATTTATGTACCTGCCTAATTTTGTTTAAACAATGATAGCACGCTTTCTGTAAATCCAATAAACTTAATTTCACTTCTCAAATATCACTGTGTGTGTCTCCTATATGATATATTTAATGGACATTTTGTATTGTAACAACCAGCGATTTATACAGGAAAATCATGACGATTAACAAGGTTGCCCAAACCTTCGCATCCCACTGTAGAACTAGTTTCTCTTGTCTATAATGTAGATGAGTGGGAAAAATCTGATGATAATCCAAACATTTGTATAGCGCTTTTCTCCTGTCGGACTCAAATCGCTCAACAGCTGCAGCCACTGGGACACGCTCAAGAGGCCACCCTGCAGTGTTGCCTTGAACTCCTTATTGAATAGGTACTGACCCTAGTCAAGAGCTATGCAAATATTTTGTATATTATTACTATGCTTATGTATAGTTGTTTTGTTTCATGGTGTTTGCTTTTCATTAGTGCAAGGATTTGCATCATTCTCTATGAAGTTGGATTTTTGTACTTACTTAACCCTCTGGCAGTCTGATTCTTTCCGGATTTTAGCTTGTTTTTTCTACCCCGAGCCTGACCCATGATAACCGCCAAGGAGGTTAAGGTACACTGCCTCAGGTCAGGTATCCTTTAAAGTGAGATTTTACTTCCTAAACTTAAACTAAGTAACCTACTCTTAGGTACAAAAAAAAAATACTTTCAATGTTAATAGCAGTAAAAGTTTGTACTGCTTTTCTAATCTCTGCTCATTTTCAAATGAAATCATTGCCAGCTAGAAGTCTCTTCACTTTGCTCCTGTCCCTTCTCTCCTACAGTGACTTAGCTGTTGTCATGGTGATGTGTCCATTCATCATCATCAGAGGAGGGCAGCAGAGTGAAGTGATCAGGCGGGGAGCTTATCCTGGCAGGCAACGATTACATTTACCAATTAATAGAGCTAATTAAACTTTTACTGCTCTCTATATTGAAAGTATATGTGATTACAGTCAGGGGATGATTTAAAATATTCTGTTATATACCAAAGAGTAGGTACTTCAATTTTAGTTTAGGGAGTTGGATAACTGACCTCAGACAAAGTACATAAAGTAAGCACAGAAATATGTTCATTCTTGAGTGGCTAAATACTGCCTCTGACACAGGAGACCTGGGTTGAATTCTCGTCTCTTCCTATTTCCGCAAGCCAGCACCTATTCAGTAAGGAGTTATTGGGCTAGACTCCCTAACACTGCTATTTCCTCCTCTAATGGCTGCCTCGCAAGCCCTTTGAGTCTGACAAGAAAAAAGCGCTAAACAAATACTGGAATTATTATTATTCTTGAGTTTTGGCTGAAGTCAAATTTTAAGACAGGAAAAAATAGGATTGCTGCAATCTTTGCTCCTGTTACCCTTCCACTCCATCCTCTTAAGGCAGGTATGTCCAAAGTCTATCCCAGAGGCCAAAAGCAGCCCACTGAGCCTTTTCTGGGTGACCCCAAAGCTTTCTACAGTTGTTAATTACATGCGTCCCACAGGCCACCTTGTATCACGGCTCTGCCTCCCCCTTTGCTAGTCTGTAGACTATCAGCCACTACTGTAGCAGTAGCAGACACTGATTAGCAGCCTCCACTATACTAGCAGCAGTAAAATCCACTGATTAGCAGCCTCCACTATACTAGCAGCTTTAACAGCCACTGATTAGCAGCTGCCACTGTGCCAGCCACAGTAAAAGTCGCTGATTTGCAGCTGCCACTGTGCTAACTGCTACCATGTGTATATGGGTTATTTCCCGTGTAAATGTTTTATTTTTAAAAAATATCACAGGCATAGTGTACTTGCAATTGTAACGATCGGTGTAACACAGAGAGGATCTGATTACCGGTGATCTGCAGTATCACCGAGAATACAGATATATACCCGATTATTGATGATCTGCAGTATCACCGATAATCAGATATACTGTATCTTCTAACCTCTGGACACCTGAGAGATGAGAGTGTTTGGTCCAACAGTAATACTTTGAGGAAAGCACCTGTGAGATAGGTGCTAGACAGTAAGAGATACTGCTCTGGATCAGATTCCTTCCACAGGTCTGATGCTCCCCAAGGGGCGGAGCCAGGCTGAGAGAGTGGTAAGGAAAGAACGTGAGTGACACCAATTGGCAGTGCCACTAACAGATCTGTGAACTATCTCTTAACAGGAGAGATAGCTCTCGAGGTCGGACAGGCCAGGTCGTAAACACACGGACAGATACAGTACAGAGGCAGGAGACAGATGCAGAATCCTGGGACTAGCAGAGTTTGGCAACAAGGTATCAGAAAGACAAAGGTACAGAATTAGAGATCAGAAGAATGGTCAGGAAAGCAGAAGGTCATAACAGATAATCAACAATGCCTAGACTTGAGTGTGAGCTCCAAGATTCTCACACTCCAGGGATTGGACTAGATAATAACAATAATACAGATGGTACAGAATTCCTAGGCTAAGGTGTGAGCTCCGTGATCATCAACACCTACGAAACTGTCTAATAACACAGATACTGACAAGGTCTGAGTGCTACCATGTAGTGATCGCAACGCCAGACACCAGATGAATGACCAGCACCCAGTATATATACACTAGCGCTCTCCAGCGCCTCCCCTAAGTGCTGGACCAATGAAAGTTGCTGAAATTGTCAGCTGACCGGCTTGGTCAGCTGACCCCCTTCTGACTGCCATAAAGGCCCTGCCTCTCTGCGCGCGCGTCCTCCTTAACCAATGTGGACTATCAGTCCCAGCCACACCAGTCATGTGTTGTAATGTTTCTGCTGTGTTGGATGCGGAAACCGCCGCATCGCTGTCCGTGCGTGCTGCGTTTTCTCCGCATTCCGCATTACTGAGAGGAGCAGGCCTATGCGTGCAACTTGCCGCATTGGACGCGGAAGCCGGCGCCCTGTTGTTTGAGCATGCGGCGCTTTCTCCGCGCTCCGACTGCGCGCCAGCTGCCATGTTGAACGCGGAGTCAGCCGCCTCACTCTGGGTATTAGCGGCGGCTTTTCCGCGTTTCCTCACAGTACCCCCTTCCTGAGGAGTGGACTCCGGACAACTCCTACCAGGTTTCTCGGGATATCGAGTGTGGAATTCCCTTCATAATTTGTCCGCATGCATGCGACACTCAGGTACCCATGTTCTCTCCTCCATACCATACCCCTTCCAGTGCACTAGATACTGTAGTGAGTTCTGCACTACTCGTGAATCTAAAATTTTCTCTACTTCATACTCAGGTTGGTCGTCTACCATGACAGGAGGAGGAGGAGTGGTACCCACATGGACTGCTGGCTTAAGCAGGGACACATGAAAAGATCTTACACCACGCATGCTAGCAGGAAGATCGATGGCATAAGTAACATTGTTGATCTTCCTGGTCACAGAAAAGGGCCCACAAACCTGGGACCTAACTTGGGCGAGAGTTGTTTTAGGGTTAAATGACGTGTGGACACCCAGACCAGGTCTCCTGGTCGGAACTTCCACTCTAAGGATTGTTTCTTGTCAGCTTGACCTTTCTGACTTTGAAAAGCCTTTTCCAAATTGCTTTTCACAATCCCCCAAATGGCTTTGAACGACTTTTGCCAAGCCTCCAGGGCTGGAAACGGAGTGGAGGCTACTGGCAATGGGGAAAACTTGGGCAACTTTCCAGTTACCACCTGAAACGGAGAGAACCCAGAGGAAGAGCTTTTCAAATTATTGTGTGCAAATTCTGCATATGGCAAGAACTTGACCCAATCAGTTTGCGCTTCTGCAACATAGCACCTCAAAAACTGTTCCAATGACTGATTAACCCTCTCCGTCTGACCATTGGTCTGTGGGTGGTAGCCCGACGAAAATGACAGTTCCATGCCCATTTGATGGCAAAATGCCCTCCAAAATCTAGAGACAAATAGGACTCCCCGATCTGACACTATGTTTTCCGGAATGCCATGAAGTCGGAAAACGTGGATGATGAAAAGATCGGCCAACTCCTGGGCCGAGGGGAGTCCTTTCAAGGGCACAAAATGGGCCATTTTGCTGAAACGGTCGACTACCACCCAAATGACCGACATGCCCTCAGACCTTGGAAGCTCACCTACAAAATCCATGGACAAATGGGTCCATGGTTCACTCGGGGTGGGCAAAGGCTGCAACGTTCCCACAGGTGCCAGACGGGAAGGTTTGCTTTTTGCACACACTGCACACTCTCTGACATACTCCTTGCAGTCTGTTGCCAAAGAAGGCCACCAAGCATATCTAGCAACCAAGTCTTGCGTTCTGGAGGCCCCTGGGTGCCCAGCATTCTTGTGCGAGTGAAACATCTGCAAAACCTGGAGACGAAAGGGCAGTGGCACAAACATAACCCCTTCAGGCTTTCCCTCAGGGACATCCTGCTGGAAGGGACCTAAAGTCTCCGTCCAGTCTTTCCAAGTTTCTGTGGCTCCCAGTACTACCTTCTGTGGAACAATGGTTTCAGGTTCTGAGGGCTGTGCTGTCTCCGGCTCAAAACATCTTGATAAGGCATCCGCCTTAATGTTTTTACTACCTGGAGTGTATGTAATTACAAATCTAAATCTCGAGAAAAACAGTGTCCACCGAGCCTGACGGGGACTCAATCTCTTAGCCCCCTCAATGTATTTCAAATTTTTGTGATCAGTGTAGACTGTAATCGTATGTTCTGCTCCTTCTAACCAGTGACGCCATTCTTCAAAGGCCAACTTAATGGCTAGGAGCTCCCTGTTGCCTATATCGTAGTTTTTCTCTGCTGGAGAAAACCTCCGGGAGAAATAGGCACACGGGTGCAATCTTCCCTGCAGCCCAGAGCGTTGAGACAGCACAGCCCCTACTCCAACCTCTGAGGCGTCAACCTCTACAATGAATGGATAAGAGGTGTCCACGTGTCTCAATATGGGTGCAGAGCAAAACAGTTCTTTCAAAATGGAGAAAGTGGCCAGAGCTTCCGGGGACCAATGGTTGGTATCTGCCCCTTTTTTAGTGAGACTGGTGAGGGGTGCTATGACTGTGGAGTACCCCTTTATGAACCTTCTATAGTAATTCGCAAACCCTAGAAATCTCTGAAGAGATTTGAGTCCTACTGGTTGGGGCCATTCCAGGACAGCAGAGACTTTGGCGGGATCCATAGAAAGGCCCGAGGTGGAAATTATGTATCCCAGAAAAGCGACAGATGTCGCCTCAAAAATGCATTTCTCCAATTTAGCATAAAGCCTGTTTTGTCTGAGCTTGTGTAGCACAAATTTGACATGAGCCCTGTGCTCAGAGAGGTTGTCTGAGAAGATCAATATATCGTCCAGGTATATTAGGACAAATTTACCCAACACCTCCCTGAAAACTTCATTAATGAGTTCCTGGAAGACGGCCGGGGCGTTACACAACCCGAAGGGCATCACCAGATACTCGTAATGCCCGTCGGGTGTGTTAAAGGCCGTCTTCCATTCATCGCCCTCTCTGATCCGCACCAGATTGTATGCACCCCGCAAATCCAATTTCGAGAAAATCTTGGCATTGGTGACCTGAGTGAATAAATCGTCTATCAAAGGTAATGGATAGCGATTTTTAACTGTGATTTTATTCAGTCCCCGGTAATCAATGCATGGCCGAAGGCCTCCGTCCTTTTTTTTACAAAAAAGAAACCTGCTCCGGCAGGTGACCGGGACGGACAAATAAATCCCTTAGCCAAGTTCTCACAAATGTATTCTTGCATGGCCACCTTTTCTGGCCCAGACAATTTGTAGAGATGGCCTCTAGGGGGCATACAACCTGATCGGAGATCAATCGGGCAATCGAAAGGGCAGTGTGGAGGTAGTTTATCGGCAGCTTTGGGACAAAACACGTCCGAAAACTCTGCATATTGTTCTGGAACACCCTCCACATGAATCCTGGTCTGGCCTAAGGTCACCTTCACTAAACAATGACGAAAACAGTGGGCTGACCAGCTCGTTAGCTGACCAGTGGCCCAATTTATCTGAGGGGAGTGAAGGTGTAACCACGGCATGCCAAGGATGACTGTGGAGGTTGTCATGCGCAACACAAAAAACTGCAATTTCTCTCTATGCAGCACCCCTATAGTGACTTCCACTTCTGGTGTCTGGGATAGAGGATGATTACGCTGCAGGGGTGAATCATCCACTGCCGTAACCTGGAGGGGTGGTTTTACCGGTGTGAGCGGAATACCCAATTTCTTTGCAAATTCGTAATCCATAAAATTAGCCGCTGAGCCTGAATCAATGAAGGCCTCAGAGACTTCAGATTTATCACCCCATGTAATCATACAAGGAAGAAGTAACTGCTTATCCTCTAGGGGAAAAAATTGCAAGCCTAGGGTACTACCCCCAATCTGCATTGGCTCAGGAGGAGGCGAGACGGAAGGAGGTGGAGTCACAGGGGACGCCGCGTGAGATACCATTCTCACATGGCTACTACCGCGGGTCTGCCTCTGATAGCGCAGCCAGCGATCTATCCTGATGGCCGATGAAATGGCCTCATCGATGGACTTAGGTTCAGGCTGACTCAACATAAGATCGGAAACCTCATCTGACAACCCTGATAAGAAGCAATCTAAAAGGGCAAAGGTCTCCCACCTGGCTGATACTGACCACTTCCTAAATTCAGCAGCATAATCTTCCACTGGACTTTTGCCTTGACGTAACTGTTTGAGCTTCCGCTCAGAAGTCGAGGCAATGTCTGGATCATCGTAAATTATAGACATGGCTTTAAAAAATTCCTCTACCGAGGTCAGGGCCAAGTCTCCATCAGGCAGATTGTACGCCCAGGTCTGAGAATCACCTGATAGCAAAGTTTTAATAAATGTAACCCTTTGGGCCATAGTTCCTGAAGAATTAGGCCTCAACTCAAAGTATGATAACACTCTACTCCTAAAATTTCGGAAGTCAGATCTGTGTCCAGAAAATTTTTCAGGTACAGGCATACGTATGTCTGTGCTAAGAGGAGATCGCACTGATTGAAGTTCCTGAATAGCCCCAAATATCTGACATGTCTGGGTCTGTTGGTTCAAAACTGCCGCGGAAAGTTGGTTTATCGCGGTGGTCAGGACTTCAACATGGCTATACAGTGCGTCCATTTGGGTTTGGTCTGGCGTTCTGTAACGATCGGTGTAACACAGAGAGGATCTGATTACCGGTGATCTGCAGTATCACCGAGAATACAGATATATACCCGATTATTGATGATCTGCAGTATCACCGATAATCAGATATATCTTCTAACCTCTGGACACCTGAGAGATGAGAGTGTTTGGTGCAACAGTAATACTTTGAGGAAAGAACCTGTGAGATAGGTGCTAGACAGTAAGAGATACTGCTCTGGATCAGATTCCTTCCACAGGTCTGATGCTCCCCAAGGGGAGGAGCCAGGCTGAGAGAGTGGTAAGGACAGAACGTGAGTGACACCAAGGGGCAGTGTCACTAACAGATCAGTGAACTAACTCTTAACAGGAGAGATAGCTCTCGAGGTCTGACAGGCCAGGTCGTAAACACATGGACAGATACAGTACAGAGACAGGAGACAGATGCAGAATCCTGGGACTAGCAGAGTTTGGCAACAAGGTATCAGAAAGACAAAGGTACAGAATCAGAGATCAGAAGAATGGTCAGGAAAGCAGAAGGTCATAACAGATAATCAACAATGCCTAGACTTGAGTGTGAGCTCCAAGACTCCAGGGACTGGACTAGTTAATAACAATAATACAGATGGTACAGAATTCCTAGGCTAAGGTGTGAGCTCCGTGATCATCAACACCTACGAAACTGTCTAATAACACAGATACTGACAAGGTCTGAGTGCTACCACGTAGTGATCGCAACGCCAGACACCAGATGAATGACCAGCACCCAGTATATATACACTAGCGCCTCCCCTAAGTGCTGGACCAATGAAAGTTACTGAAATTGTCAGCTGACCGGCTTGGTCAGCTGACCCCCTTCTGACTGCCATAAAGGCCCTGCCTCTCTGCGCGCGCGCGCGTCCTCCTAAACCAATGTGGACTATCAGTCCCAGCCACACCAGTCATGTGTTGTAATGTTTCAGCTGTGTTGGATGCGGAAACCGCCGCACCGCTGTCCGTGCGTGCGGCGTTTTCTCCGCATTCCGCATTACTGAGAGGAGCAGGCCTATGCGTGCAACTTGCCGCATTGGACATGGAAGCCGCCGCCCTGTTGTTTGAGCATGCGGCAGTTTCTCCGCGCTCCGACTGCGCGCCAGTTGCCATGTTGAACGCGGAGTCAGCCGCCTCACTCTGAGTATTAGCGGCGGCTTTTCTGCGTTTCCTCACAAAATTGTGTTTGATTTCACTAATTCAGTGCCCTAGCACTTGCAGGAATGGCAATATGGCCCTTTGCCTAAAACATTTGGACACCCCTGTAGGGAAGTAAATGGAGCAGGGAAGAGCAAGTAATTGGGAGGGTGATAGGAGGGAACATCACAAAATGCTTGGCTCCTTATGTCTAAAAAAAGTGATTTTAGCCAAAAGTCAGATTTTTTATGTAGTCATTTTGGAGACCGGAGGAATGAGGAGAGGAATGTACAATGAACAGAGGTGTGTGGATATCTCTGTGCTTACCTTAGGTAACTTTTCCTGGAGGCAACTGTGCTTTAACCACTTCCCGATAGCCGTATATACAATTGGCGGCCGGGAAGTGGACGCCGCAAGGACCGCTGTATTGACAATTGGCGGCGGTCCTTGTATGGGCATGGGCGGAGCGATCGCGTCATCCGTGACGCGATCCTCCGCCTCCGCCTGGCGCCGCTCACCCGCCGCAACATCCCGCCGGCCATACGGAAGCGCCGGCGGGATGTTAACCCGACGATCGCCGCATACAAAGTGTATAATACACTTTGTAATGTTTACAAAGTGTATTATACAGGCTGCCTCCTGCCCTGGTGGTCCCAATGTCCGAGGGACCACCAGGGCAGGCTGCAGCCACCCTAGTCTGCACCAAGCACACTGATTTCCCCCCCCCCCTGCCCCAGATCACCCACAGCACCCATCAGACCCCCCCCTGCCCACCCCCCAGACCCCTGTTTGCACCCAATCACCCCCCTAATCACCCATCAATCACTCCCTGTCACTATCTGTCAACGCTATTTTTTTTTTTATCCCCCCCCTGCCCCCCGCTCCCTCCTGATCACCCCCCACCCCTCAGATTCTCCCCAGACCCCCCCCAGACCTCCCCCCCCCATGTACTGTATGCATCTATCCCCCCTGATCACCTGTCAATCACCTGTCCATCACCTGTCAATCACCCGTCAATCACCCGTCAATCACCCCCTGTCACTGCCACCCATCAATCAGCCCCTAACCTGCCCCTTGCGGGCAATCTGATCACCCCCCCACACCAATAGATCGCCCCACTAATTACCCATCAATCACCCCCTGTCACTGCTACCTATCAGATTAGACCCCTATCTGCCCCTAGGGCACTCAATCACCCGCCCACACCCTCAGAATGCCCTCAGACCCCAGCCCTGATCACCTCGCCAGTGCATTGCTTGCATCTATTCCCCCCTCTAATCACACCTTGAGACACCCATCAATCACCTCTTGTCACCCCCTAGCACACCTACCCATCAGATCAGGCCCCAATTTGCCCCGTGTGGGCTCCTGATCACTCGGCCAAACCCTCAGATCCCCCTCAGACCCCCTTCCGATCACCTCCCCAGTGCATTGATTGCATCTATTTTCCCCTCTAACCACCCCCTGAGACACCCATCAATCACCTCCTGTCACCCCCCTAGCACTCCTATCCATCAGATCAGGCCCAATACAACCTGTCATCTAAAAGGCCACCCTGCTTATTACCGGTTCCACAAAATTTGCCCCCTCATAGACCACCTGTCATCAAAATTTGCAGATGCTTATACCCCTGAACATTTATTTTGAGACATTTGGTTTCCAGACTACTCACGGTTTTGGGCCTGTAAAATGCCAGGGCGGTATAGGAACACCACAAGTGACCCCATTTTAGAAAAAAAGACACGCCAAGGTATTCTGTTAGGTGTATGACGAGTTCATAGAAGATTTTATTTTTTGTCAAAAGTTAGCGGAAATTGAGTTTTATTGGTTTTTTTTCACAAAGTGTCATTTTTCACTAACTTGTGACAAAAAATAAAATCTTCTATGAACTCGCCATACACCTAACAGAATACCTTGGGGTGTCTTCTTTCTAAAATGGGGTCACTTGTGGGGTTCCTATACTGCCCTGGCATTTTAGGGGCCCTAAACCGCGAGGAGTAGTCTAGAAAACAAATGCCTCAAAATGACCTGTGAATAGGACGTTGGGCCCCTTAGCGCACCTAGGCTGCAAAAAAGTGTCACACATGTGGTACCGCCGTACTCAGGAAAAGTAGTATAATGTGTTGTGGGGTGTATTTTTACACATACCCATGCTGGGTGGGAGAAATTTCTATGTAAATGGACAATTGTGTGTAAAAAAATCAAACAATTGTCATTTACAGAGATATTTCTCCCACTTAGCATGGGTATGTGTAAAAATACACCCCAAAACGCATTATACTACTTCTCCTGAGTACGGCGGTACCACATGTGTGGCACTTTTTTACACCCTAAGTACGCTAAGGGGCCCAAAGTCCAATGAGTACCTTTAGGATTTCACAGGTCATTTTGCGACATTTGGTTTCAAGACTACTCCTCACGGTTTAGGGCCCCTAACATGCCAGGGCAGTATAGGAACCCCACAAATGACCCCATTCTAGAAAGAAGACACCCAAAGGTATTCCGTACGGAGTATGGTGAGTTCATAGAAGATTTTATTTTTTGTCACAAGTTAGCGGAAAATGACACTTTGTGAAAAAAAACAATTAAAATCAATTTCCGCTAACTTGTGACAAAAAAATAAAAACTTCTATGAACTCACCATACTCCTAACGGAATACCTTAGGGTGTCTTCTTTCTAAAATGGGGTCATTAGTGGGGTTCCTATACTGCCCTGGCATTTTAGGGGCCCTAAACCGTGAGGAGTAGTCTTGAAACAAAAATGACCTGTGAAATCCTAAAGGTACTCATTGGACTTTGGGCCCCTTAGTGCAGTTAGGGTGCAAAAAAGTGCCACACATGTGGTATCGCCGTACTCGGGAGAAGTAGTATAATGTGTTTTGGGGTGTATTTTTACACATACCCATGCTGGGTGGGAGAAATACCTCTGTAAATGACAATCTTTTGATTTTTTTACACACAATTGTCCATTTACAGAGGTATTTCTCCCCCCCCAGCATGGGTATGTGTAAAAATACACCCCAAAACACATTGTACTACTTCTCCTGAGTATGGCGATACCACATGTGTGGCACTTTTTTGCACCCTAACTGCGCTAAAGGGCCCAAAGTCCAATGAGTACCTTTAGGATTTCACAGGTCATTTTGAGAAATTTCGTTTCAAGACTACTCCTCACGGTTTAGGGCCCCTAAAATGCCAGGGCAGTATAGGAACCCCACAAATGACCCCATTTTAGAAAGAAGACACCCCAAGGTATTCCGTTAGTAGTATGGCGAGTTCATAGAAGATTTTATTTTTTGTCACAAGTTAGCGGAAATTGATTTTAATTGTGTTTTTTCACAAAGTGTCATTTTCCTCTAACTTTTGACAAAAAATAAAATCTTCTATGAACTCACCATACTCCTAACGGAATACCTTGGGGTGTCTTCTTTCTAAAATGGGGTCATTTGTGGGGTTCCTATACTGCCCTGGCATTTTAGGGGCCCTAAACCGTGAGGAGTAGTCTTGAAACGAAATTTCTCAAAATGACCTGTGAAATCCTAAAGGTACTCATTGGACTTTGGGCCCTTTAGCGCAGTTAGGGTGCAAAAAAGTGCCACACATGTGGTATCGCCGTACTCAGGAGAAGTAGTATAATGTGTTTTGTGGTGTATTTTTACACATACCCATGCTGAGTGGGAGAAAGATCTCTGTAAATGGACAATTGTGTGTAAAAAAAATTAACAAATTGTCATTTACAGAGATATTTCTCCCACCCAGCATGGGTATGTGTAAAAATACACCCCAAAACACATTATACTACTTCTCCTGAGTACAGCAATACCACATGTGTGGCACTTTTTTGCAGCCTAACTGCGCTAAGGGGTCCAAAGTCCAATGAGCACCTTTAGGCTTTACAGGGGTGCTTACAATTTAGCACCCCCCAAAATGTCAGGACAGTAAACACACCCCACAAATGACCCCATTTTGGAAAGTAGACCCTTCAAGGTATTCAGAGAGGGGCATGGTGAGTCTGTGGCAGATTTCATTTTTTTTTGTCGCAAGTTAGAAGAAATGGAAACTTTTTTTTTTTTCTCACAAAGTGTCATTTTCCGCTTACTTGTGACAAAAAATAATATCTTCTATGAACTCACTATGCCTCTCAGTGAATACTTTGGGATGTCTTCTTTCCAAAATGGGGTAATTTGGGGGGTATTTATACTATCCTGGAATTCTAGCCCCTCATGAAACATGACAGGGGGTCAGAAAAGTCATAGATGCTTGAAAATGAGAAAATTCAATTTTTGCACCATAGTTTGTAAACGCTATAACTTTCACCCAAACCAATAAATATACACTGAATGGGTTTTTATTTATCAAAAACATGTTTGTCCACATTTTTCGCGCTGCATGTATACAGAAATGTTACTTTATTTGAAAAATGTCAGCACAGAAAGTTAAAAAAAATCATTTTTTTGCCAAAATTCATGTCTTTTTTGATGAATATAATAAAAAGTAAAAATCGCAGGAGCAATCAAATAGCACCAAAAGAAAGCTTTATTAGTGACAAGAAAAGGAGCCAAAATTCATTTAGGTGGTAGGTTGTATGAGCGAGCAATAAACCGTGAAAGCTGCAGTGGTCTGAATGGAAAAAAAGTGGCCGGTCCTTAAGGGGTAGAAAGCCCTAGGTCCTCAAGTGGTTAAATTTAGGTTCCAAGTTTTTACTTGCTCAAAGCAGCCACTGAGCACTCCAAATTAGGATTGAAGCAATTAACTGAGGTAATGTTGTTCCACCTTTACCTTGTATTACTGAGTTCTAATAAACACAACGTTGACGTTATTTTAATAGCTTCTGAAAGATCTTGATATTCATAGTAAAGGAGTTTGTGGTAGAAGAGCCCTGGCCTCTGCCTTCCAGTGCATATCTTTTTCTGTTGAAACCAGCCAGACAACCAACTGCCCATGCTTTCAGTTCAGCAGCTTGGGAATTGAATAGCAAGTTTTATTAGACAGATGACTATCTAAACATATAGTAAGACGTTCAAATCTAGAAAGCTAAGACCTTCAATCAAATATAATAGAAAATTGAGGTATTTCAAGTTGACTTTTACTACTAGAATTTATTCAACTAAAATACGAGGTTCCTAAGATTCCTGAGGTTCTATCATTTTTTGCAGAATGATCTTAACAAGAGTTTGAAACCAGCGTACAGATTTCTTTGGTAAGTTTATATTATGCAAAATTAGCAGATTGCCCATGGGTCAAGAGAATCATTTCTGTAGCTTGCTTCTAAAACAAAGACTGAAAGCAAATCTGAAGCGGAAATAAACTTATAAGATAATGAATTGTATATGTAGTCAAGATAACAAATAGAACATCAGTAGCAAGCAAAGTCTCATGTTGTTTTCCAGTTCAGGAAGACAGAAAATTCAGTTTTAAACACTTAAGTTGTATCTATGCAAAAGAGTTTCTCTGAGCAATTCCAACCAACTTGGTCAAACTCAGTCCTGTTTTTAAAAAAAGCTTAAACAGCCAAGAAACAGCGAGAAACAGCTTGGGATACGTTTTTACTGCAGGAGAGTTCAAAAGGTCACTAGCTCTTGTTTTACAGCTTAAAATACAGAATGTGGTTTCTAAACTGCAAATATGACAGAATGATGCAATATTGTAAATAAAGCTATACAACTGAAAATAAATATATGAGATTTTGCTTTGCTACTAATGTTGTATTAATTATCCATACTACATAAACAATTCATTATGTCACAAGTTTATTTTAATTTCATTGTCACTTTAAGAAGTGTACACATGGACAGTTAGCCAACAATTTGTGTTGCCCACCATAATCAAAGAATGCTGTACAGAACTGTCACTAGGCAACAGCCAAGCACCAAATTTTCAAGGTACTGTATGTTAAGAAGAACAGTGGGAACAAGAGGATTTTTTTTTTTCAAAAAGACTTTTTTTTTTTTTAAATATTTCCCACTATCTTTTTAACATATCCTGCAAATTTGGTGTTGCTAGGATGTAAGGGGTCTTTGCTATTAACTGTTAAAGTCGTCGGGAATTGTTTCACTAAGAACTGTCATTACCGCATTTACAGTGGTGTGAAAAAGTATTTGCCCCCTTCCTGATTTCTTATTCTTTTGCATGTTTGTCACACTTAAATGTTTCTGCTCATCAAAAACCGTTAACCATTAGTTAAATATAACATAATTGAACACAAAATGCAGTTTTAAATGATGGTTTTTATTATTTAGTGAGAAAAAAAACTCAAAACCTACATGGCCCTGTGTGAAAAAGAAATTGCCCCCTGAACCTAATAACTGGTTGGGCCACCCTTAGCAGCAATAACTGCAATCACGCGTTTGCAATAACTTGCTACAAATCTTTTACAGCGCTCTGGAGGAATTTTGACCCACTCATCTTTGCAGAATTGTTGTAATTCAGCTTTATTTGAGGGTTTCTAGCATGAACTGCCTTTTTAAGGTAATGCCACAACATCTCAATAGGATTCAGGTCAGGGCTTTGACTAGGCCACTCCAAAGTCTTCATTTTGTTTTTCTTCAGCCATTCAGAGGTGGATTTTCTGGTGTCTTTTGGGTCATTGTCCTGCTGCAGCACCCAAGATTGCTTCAGCTTGAGTTGACGAACAGATGGCCGGACATTCTCCTTCAGGATTTTTTGGTAGACAGTAGAATTCATGGTTCCATCTATCACAGCAAGCCTTCCACGTCCTGAAGCAGCAAAACAACCCCAGACCATCACATTACCACCACCATATTTTACTGTTGGTATGATGTTCTTTTGCTGAAATGCTGTGTTACTTCTACGACAGATTTAACAGGACACACACCTTCCAAAAAGTTCAACTTTTGTCTTGGCGGTCCACAAGGTATTTTCCCACAAGTCTTGGCAATCATTGAGATGTTTTTTTTAGAAAAATTGAGATGAGCCTTAATGTTCTTTTTGCATAAAAGTGGTTTGCACCTTGGATATCTGCCATGCAGACCGTTTTTGCCTAGTCTCTTTCTTGTGGTGGAGTCGTGAACACTGACCTTAATTGAGGCAAGTGAGGCCTGCAGTTCTTTAGATGTTGTCCTGGGGTCTTTTGTGGCCTCTCGGATGAGTTTTCTCTGCGCTCTTGGGGTAATTTTGATCGGCCAGCCACTCCTGGGAAGGTTCATCACTGTTCCATGTGCTGTGGTTCGCTGGAGTCCCAAAGCTTTAGAAATTGCTTTATAACCTTTACCAGACTGATAGATCTCAATTACAGTACTTTTGTTCTCATTTGTTCCTGAATTTCTTTGGATCTTGGCATGATGTCTAGCTTTTGAGGCGCTTTTGGTCTACTTATCTGTGTCAGATAGCTCCTATTTAAGTGATTTCTTGATTGAAACAGGTGTGGCAGTAATCAGGCCTGGGGGTGACTACAGAAATTGAACTCAGGTGTGATAAACCACAGTTAAGTTATTTTTTAACAAGGGGGGCAATCACTTTTTCACACAGGGCCATGTAGGTTTTGAGTTTTTTTTTCCTCACTAAATAATAAAAACCATCATTTAAAACTGTATTTTGTGTTCAATTATGTTATCTTTGACTAATAGTTAACGGTTTTTGATGAGCAGAAACATTTAAGTGTGACAAACATGCAAAAGAATAAGAAATCAGGAAGGGGCAAATAGTTTTTCACACCACTGTGAATGTATACTTTTTTCCTTTGAAGTATTAAAATCAATTTTCTCAACAAGTATAAGGCCTTTTTGAAAAAAAAAATGGTGTTTCTACAATGTAAGGGGACTTCGCTATTACCCACTTAAAGAGACTCCGTAACAAAAATTGCATCCTGTTTTTTATCATCCTACAAGTTCCAAAAGCTATTCTAATGTGTTCTGGCTTACTGCAGCACTTTCTACTATCACAGTCTCTGTAATAAATCAATGTATCTTTCCCCTGTCAGACTTGTCGGCCTGTGTCTGGAAGGCTGCCAAGTTCTTCAGTGTTGTGGTTCTGCTATGAACTTCCCCTTCCAGGCCCCTCTATGCACACTGCCTGTGTATTATTTAGATTAGGGCAGCTTCTCTCTTCTCTCTTATCTTTTACAAGCTGGATAAATCGTCCTCTGAGCTGGCTGGGCTTTCACATACTGGGGAATTACAGACAAGGGCAAAGCTGTTTGCAAGAAGAAAAGAGCAGCCTGAAACTTCAGTGCATGAGAGATGCAGGGGAAAAGAAACACACAAATTATCTCAAAAGGAATGCTGTATACAGCCTGCTTGTGTATGGATGTATTTTCTATGTGCGGACATACTGTACATCAACCTACTTCCTGTTCTGGTGGCCATTTTGTTTGTTTATAAACAAACTTTTAAAAACTGTTTTTAACCACTTTTAATGCGGCGGGGAGCGGCGAAATTGTGACAGAGGGTAATAGGAGATGTCCCCTAACGCACTGGTATGTTTACTTTTGTGCGATTTTAACAATACAGATTCTCTTTAAGTCGGCGGGTGATAATCCCAGAATATTTTTCAATTTTCCAGTTTTTCTCAAAAACTAAAAGTTCTTTTTTAATTTTTTTTTTAAGTTGTATCCCCTTATCACCTTTATAATCCATGCAATTTTGGGGATTGTAGCATGTATGGGCTTTGCTATTAACGTTAAAAGAAAATCCTGATCATGGCCGTGGATAGCCGTGATTGACTCATTCACGGCAAACATCTGGTTCCAATTCGTGATTCCGTTTCAAATCCGGATTTTAATCACGACGGTTGCGGATTTTTTTTAGCCACGGCCGGATTTGTCGAATTCGTGGATGCGGGAATCAGGAATCTCCGAGTTGACTCGAATTCGTGGATAGGAGTATCCGAGCACCACTAGCTTCCACACATTTTTGGTACAAATCTGGATGCGGATGTACATACAGATAAAGATTGGAAGTGGATGTCGATCAAGACTAGACCTTTAACAAAAAAACCCTCTCAGTTGTAACCCACCCCTAAAATGTATAAATGTATATGATATTTCTTGGACAATTTTGGCATAGATGGAAAACCAGAACTGCACTCACGGATAATGATGATTACTGGCAGCATCGATGCCAGCACACACCTTTCCCACTTAGATACACACTTTAACTATAATCTGAATCCAAATTTTAACCTCTTGTATCATTTTAATAAGTCAGAAAGTTTTGGTATATACTAAGGCCCCATTCACATGGACAATTTACAGATGGAGAATTCAGATACACTGAAATGTTAATAAAGAAACTATTGCAGTTTAACCTCCTGCCAGTTGTGGCAGCAGTATGAGGGAGTATCACTTGCATTCTGTTTTGTTTTTTTGTTTTTTGCCTGGACTTACCTCTTGGGCATAATCTTAGTTGGTGAAACTTAACCCCAAAATTGTCAAACTAAGAAAAACTTTTTGAACAACATTTAGTTAGGATAGAAATACATCTATATAAAAAAAGCAGAGCTGCTGTTCTGTATTTGAGAGGTATTCTCTTGTGTCCATTAGCAGCACCATTATGTTAACATTAACATAAGGATTCCAGAGGGAGGGCTTTAACTCCCCCATCATTTGCAATCCTGCAGGTTCTCCCCTCTTTCAGTCTGATCAGTGACTGTAAATCTCTTCTATGTGAACTATGAAACATGGCATACACACTTGCAGATTAAATAAGAAAGAAATAAGAAGGAGATTTAACCCTAGTTCTTTTTTTTTGGTGGGTTTTTATGACCAACAAATGTATAGTGCATATTATGGAATCATTTTCAATTGTGACTGCACCAATGGGTCAAGACATGCAGTGATCACCTCTGGAGTGCACAGGGATCAGTATCAAATCAGTTGTCAGGATCCACACCGTCTAAAATAGTAATTTATTTATAGCTCAATTAAAATCCAAGGCAGACATGAAAAGTGTGTGCCGGGTCACCATTCGCACGGCATTTCAGAACAAAAATCCTTCTTTAGATAGTATTGGAACACACTCACATTGCTAAACCAAACAGCCTGTCATTTATAGTACAATGGAGGACCTGATGGAGAACTGTGAAAGTTTGTCTCATTTGCATATATACATATTCATTAAGCAAATTCCACCAATAGGAATCCTATGCCTTTGACCAATAGGGAACCTGAAATGAATGTTTCAACAATAAACTGCAGTTAATTCAGAGAGATCCATGATCCGCAGTAAAAAATCAAAAAGTCAAAAGATTAGCCAACTGGCAAAGGAGCTATACGAGCCCAATAGGATCCATGCACTCAGACTTACTTAATTGTGCCTCCACAGCACAGAAGCGCAGTCTCTCATTGTGCTAAAGTCTCCCATATTCAAAACGAGTGGGCAGCCAATCCATGTAGAGCCGACAACATCTGCTCGGCTCTTCTCCACCCTCTAATGCCGCCATCCAATCTCTAACAGAGCTACTGCGTCTGCTCTAAGACTGCGTTCCCCGCACTAAATGGAAATCCGAGCAGAGTTGGAAATCCAAGCGGTATATTCTGAGCTGTGTAATCAACCCCACTGTAGCCGCCGACCAATCAACATATGAGCGACAAGGACCATTCAGTTGTCAAACAACTGTGGATATAAAGTCTGCGTGCGAAACTTCATTTCAAAAGAATTAATTATGAAGCGCACTCCAAAAAAGCAAAAGCGGACACACTGGGGGAAGGGAAACTACCTCTCACCTAATATCCGTAAATGAACCCTCCAGGGGTCAAATAATAAACTGCAATCACATTCGTAAAACATCCAAATAAGCTACATAATATAACTCAATATCCATCTAGATCATTATACTTGTTATATCATAATCCCGATTTAAGCCTTTGGGCTCCAAGGTTTCTAACTTTTTAATCCGATAATTTTCTTTTCTTAAAAGCTGATTATGCCTATTGCTATCTCTCCTTGGTATTGGGACCCCCTCCAGAACCTGTACCCTAAGTTGTGATAATCCATGTTTGAACGTAGTAAAATGATTCGACACTGTCAACTCCAAATTTTTATTCCTAATGTTAGATTTGTGGGACGCTATCCTATCCCTGAGAGTCTGGGTGGTTTTACCAATATATCCAATCCCGCAGGGGCACTTTAACAAATAAACAACATATCTGAATTCACATGTAAAGTGACCTTTAATTTTAAATTTCGTGCCCCTGCAGGGATGGGTTATGTAACGGCAAAGATGGCAGTTAAGACATGGATAAGTCCCATTTCTCACTGATTTCTGCTTCCTCTCTGAACCTATATCTCCTTTGACTATTATGTCCTTCAAAGAGAGTGCCCTCTTGTAAGACATTAAAGGGCGCTCATGAAATTCGCGTACCTGTGGTAAACCTTCACTTAATATGGGCCAGTGATTGTTAATCACTCTCTCAATCTGTTCTGAAAGTACATTATACGTGGTTATACAAGGAATTCTATTGTTGAAATGACCCTTGTTACATCTATTGTATGGTCCGGTTCTCCTCAGGCAGCCAGATTCCCTCTTGCCTTTGTTCTCCAAACACCCCAATGGATAACCACTAGCTAGAAATTTATATTTCATTTCTTCCAATCTCTTAATTTTGATTTCAGGGTCACTAACTATTCTCTCAACCCTTTTAAATTGACCTTTAGGTATGTTATTTATAACATGTGGGACATGAAAGCTGGCATAATGGAGAATCGAGTTTATATCAGTCGGCTTGACAACAAGATCTGTGACTAAATGGCTATCTTGTTTAATGACACATGTATCAAGAAAGATGACCCTCCTAGGACTACTCACAATAGTTAACCTGATCTCAGTGCATATCTTGTGCAATTGTTCAACAAAGGCTTCTAGGCTCGAACGTGGCCCCAACCACAAACAAAAAATGTTGTCAATATAACAACGCTGTAGTAAAACATGCTTGCAAAAAAATGAATTTGAATAAACAAAAGTGTCCTCATAGAGGCCCATGAACAAATTGGCATAGGATGGGGCCACATTCAAGCCCATTGCCGTACCCCTACGTTGCATGTAGAAAACATCACCAAATAAGAAATAGTTATATTTCAATCAGAGATCCAGCAACTTCATCAAGAAACCTCTCTGTTTCCTATCAAACTACTTGTAACAATAGAGTGTAGCACACAGACGTCTGATTATTGTGTGATCTGCAGAATCACCAATAATACAGACTCTATACCCGATTATGTGGTGATCTGCAGTATCACCAATAATGCAAGTATAGATGGCTGAGAAACAGAGGTGTAAAGTGTTTGGTGCAACAGTAGATTAAATGGATAGATCTCACCAGAGAAGCTGGTGAGTACTATCTGAAACAACAGTGCTAGACCTCACCAGGGGAGCTGGTGGGTACTAGCTGCAACAACAGTAGTATAAATAATAGGTCTTACCAGAGGAGCTGGTAAAGTACTAACAGCACAAGCGACTGAATAGTTTAACTAGACCTTACCAGAGGAGCTGGTAAAGTACTATAAGTCACAGGAGCTGTATAACTTAAACTAAACCTCACCAAAGGAGCTGGTGGGTATTTAATCAAAATAGCACCTCACCAGTGGCAAGGGCCCACTGGTGAGTAGAGAGGTCAGACAGGCAAGGTTTGGCAACTGAGAGGCGAATACAGTACAGAAGCGTGAGGCAGAAGATTAGTGAGTAATCAGGCAGAGGTTCAGCAACTAAGGTCAGAGAGGCAGAAGTACAGAATCGATGAGCAATAGCAAGGTCAGAGTATAGCCAGAATCATACACAGGTCATCAGTAATACAATATAACAATAGTCCTAGTCTTGTGTGAAATCCCTGGTTTCCTCCCAGATCAAAGCACACCGGATACTAGTCTAAGGCCTGAGCGCTAACACAAGTGTATTCGCAACAGCAGACAAGTTGCAAATGACCAGTGAAGGCTTAAGAAGCCGAGGAGAGCTCACAGCCGCGCCCCCTACCAATCAGCCAATCCGAGCAGCGTGAGTCACCTCTGACGTCAGCCAACCGGCAGGTCAGCTGATGCGCCTTCTTCCAGCATAAAGGTCCTGTCTCCGTGCGCACCCGCGCGATATATAGTGACCCTATGAGCACAAGACAGTACCGTTCCCGGTGTGCTAGACGCCGACGGAACGGATGAGGCCTGAGAACAGGGAACAAAGGCGGCTGCGGGTATACCCTGCGTGTCTGCAGCCGCCATAGTTGCAGATGTTACAGTACCCCAACCCTCCGTCCCCCCCGTCTAGGCGTGGACTCCGGACACGATCCACCTGGCCTGGCAGGATGCAATTTATGAAACTGCTCCCTGAGTTCTTCTGCATGCATGCGACAAGCAGGTACCCAAGACCTCTCCTCTGCACTATACCCTTTCCAGTGGACTAGATACTGTATGGAGTTACGCACCACCCGAGAATCCAAGATCTGCTCTATCTCGTACTCTGGTTCTCCATCAATCACCACAGGGGGGTGGGGGGGTGGGGGAATCCACAAGCACAGCAGGTTTCAAGAGGGACACATGAAACGTTCTACCACCCCTGAAACTGGGTGGGAGCGAGACAACATAGGTAACCTTGTTGACCCTTTTGGACGCAGGGTATGGCCCTATAAATTTGGGACCCAGTTTAGCAGAAGGTTGCTTTAAGGCCAAATGTCGAGTAGAAACCCACACTAAATCTCCTGGAATAAAATTCCATTCCATAGAACATTTCTTATCTGCCTGTCTTTTCTGGGTAGCAAAAGCATTTTTTAAGTTCCCTTTGACTTTCCCCCAGATCTCCTTTAATGTCCTTTGCCAGGCCTCCAAGGCCGGGAAAGGTGATGACACCACCGGCAGAGGAGAGAATTTCGGTGATCGCCCCGTTACCACCTGAAAAGGGGAGAATCCCGAGGAATTACATTTCAAATTATTATGGGCAAATTCTGCAAAAGGCAAAAATTTGACCAAATCCATCTGAGCATCAGCTACGTAACATCTAAGGAACTGCTCTAAAGACTGGTTGACCCTTTCGGTCTGCCCGTTAGTCTGTGGGTGGTAGCTGGAGGAAAACGATAGATTTATTCCCATATGATGACAGAAGGCCCTCCAAAACCTGGACACGAACTGGACTCCCCTATCTGACACCACATTTTCCGGAATTCCATGCAATCTGAAAATGTGATGGATAAAGAGCTCTGCCAGCTCCTGTGCAGTGGGGAGTCCGTCAAAGGGAATAAAATGGGCCATCTTGCTGAACCTATCGACTACCACCCATATGACTGTGTTACCTTCTGATCTAGGCAGTTCGCCCACAAAGTCCATGGACACATGGGTCCATGGCTGCTCAGGCACCGGAAGTGACTGTAAGGTACCCACAGGAGCCCGTCTAGACGACTTACTCCTAGCACATACAGAGCAATTACCGACAAATTCCTTACAATCCGACACTATCGAGGGCCACCAGACACAACGGTCCAACAACTCCTGGGTGCGAGCAATCCCTGGGTGACTGGCATTTTTATGGGTATGGAAGGCATGAAGAATCTTAAATCTGAACTGCAATGGTACAAATAGAACCCCCTCTGGTTTCCCTTCAGGGACCTCTTGTTGGAATGGGCTTAACGTAGGTACCCAATCCACCCAGGTATCTATCTCAGGGGGTTCAGAGGACGACTCAGAAGTCCCCTCCACTTGAATCTCGGTGGCAGCTATGGTAACGTTCTCCAAACAATGATGATGACAATAAGGAGACCAGCTCAATAACTGTCTGGAACTCCAGTCAATCTGAGGAGAATGTTTTTTATGCCACGGCATACGCAGAATGACGGTGGAGGTGGACATCTTGAGTACCAGAAACTGTATTTGTTCCTTATGTAAGACCCCTAGTTGGCATAATGATACAGGAGTCTGGGTGATGGACTGCTTAATCGGTAATGGGGAATCATCCACTGCTGTAATCTGCACCTGTCATCCCACAGAAGTTAAAGGAAAAACAAATTTGATAGCAAAGTCATAAGCCATAACATTCACAGCCGAACCCGAGTCTATAAAAGCCTGGGTGGAGTGAACCTGCCCCTCCCAGGTGATAGAGCACAGGTGTAATAGACGTTTATTGTTTAGAGGTAAGACTGGATCGCCTAAGGTAGTATCTCCAGCTACTCCTAGGCAATAGAGTTTTCCGCCTTCTTGGGACAACCAGATACCATATGTCCTTTCTCAGCACAATAAAGACATAATTTTTCATTGCGTCTCCTGTTTTTCTCAACCTCTGTGAGCTTGGTTTGCCCAATCTGCATTGGCTCATCATGAGGTGGGGAGGAAGACACTGGAGCCGAAAAGGTACCAGAAGTAAATCTCCCTGGTACTTTACCCCGAGCTTGCTTCTGATAGCGAACTCGCCGATCAATTTTTTGATAGCCAGTGAGATGGCCTCGTCCAATGATTTAGGTTCGGGGTGCCCCAACATCATATCGGCAACTGCATCAGATAACCCCGATAAAAAGCAATCTAAAAGTGCGTACTGCCCCCATCTGGCTGACACTGCCCATCTCCTAAACTCAGCTGCGTAAGTTTCGACAGGATTATGCCCCTGCCTGAGGGTCTTTAATTTCCTTTCTGACGTCATTGCTAAATCGGGATCATCGTATATAACTGCCATTGCCTTAAAAAAGTCGTCAACTGAGGCCAAAGCCTCATGCTCCTGAGGGAGACTATAAGCCCATGTGAATCCCCAGATAATAATGTCTTAATTAATGTAACTCTCTGACGTTCCGTACCTGACGATACTGGCCGTAACTCAAAATATGATAAACACCAGTGTTTAAAATTTTGAAAATCAGAGCGATGCCCCGAAAATGTTTCAGGAGGGGGCATCCTGGGTTCTATCACATGATGGGGAGGACACTAGTGCTTTAGGGTCTTTCAAACGGTTAAGTGCTTGAATCAGCTGGTCAATCTAGGTCTGCTGCACGTTAACCGTTTTGATGAGCTCATTAATGGTGGTAGCCAGCAGATCCACCCGATTGCACAGTGTCTCAATATTATTTCTGGTCTGCTGTTCTGTAACGATTGGTGTAGCACACAGACGTCTGATTATTGTGTGATCTGCAGAATCACCAATAATACAGACTCTATACCCGATTATGTGGTGATCTGCAGTATCACCAATAATGCAAGTATAGACGGCTGAGAAACAGAGGCGTAAAGTGTTTGGTGCAACAGTACATTAAATGGATAGATCTCACCAGAAAAGCTGGTGAGTACTATCTGAAACAGTGCTAGACCTCACCAGGGGAGCTGGTGGGTACTAGCTGCAACAACAGTAGTATAAATAATAGGTCTTACCAGAGGAGCTGGTAAAGTACTAACAACAGGAGTGACAACAAAGTTTGGCTAAACCTTACCAGGGGAGCTGGTAAGGTACTATCAGCACAAGCGACTGAATAGTTTAACTAGACCTTACCAGAGGAGCTGGTAAAGTACTATCAGTCACAGGAGCTGTATAACTTAAACTAAACCTCACCAGAGGAGCTGGTGGGTATTTAATCAAAATAGCACCTCACCAGTGGCAAGGACCCACTGGTGAGTAGAGAGGTCAGACAGGCAAGGTTTGGCAACTGAGAGGCGAATACAGTACAGAAGCGTGAGGCAGAAGATTAGTGAGTAATCAGGCAGAGGTTCAGCAACTAAGGTCAGAGAGGCAGAAGTACAGAATCGATGAGCAATAGCAAGGTCAGAGTATAGCCAGAATCATACACAGGTAATCAGTAATACAATATAACAATAGTCCTAGTCTTGTGTGAAATCCCTGGTTTCCTCCCAGATCAAAGCACACCGGATACTAGTCTAAGGTCTGAGCGCTAACACGAGTGTATTCGCAACAGCAGACAAGTTGCAAATGACCAGTGAAAGCTTAAGAAGCCGAGGAGAGCTCACAGCCGCGCCCCTTACCAATCAGCCAATCCGAGCGGCGTAAGTCACCTCTGACGACAGCCGCCCGGCAGGTCAGCTGACGCGCCTTCTTCCAGCATAAAGGTCCTGTCTCCGTGCGCGCCCACGCGATACAGCGACAGTACAGTGACAGTTCCGTTCCCGGTGTGCTAGACGCCGACGGAACGGATGAGGCCTGAGAACAGGGAACAAAGGCGGCTGCGGGTATACCCTGCGTGTCCGCAGCCGCCATAGTTGCAGATGTTACACTACTAATCTGCAAGTAATGTTCTATTGCCTCTAGTGCACCATCATGGGGTATAGATGTATATAGACTGTTCACGTCCATGGTGACTAATAGTACATCATCTCCTAGGTCCCTAAAGTCCAAAATGGCCTCCAAAAATTGTTGTGTATCTCTGTGATATGAGTCCAGGGTCAACACAATTGGCTTAAGGATCTTATCAAGATACATAGCAATGTTAGAAAAAAACAACAGATCCCACCCCTGATACTATAGGTCTACCTGGGGGATTGTTCAACCTCTTATGAATCTTAGGTAAAGTATATATAATGGGTATTCTCAGGTTTTCCATCATTAGAAACTTTTTGGGTTCCTTATCAATCAGTTGTGATTCTTCCGCTCCATTCAACAAATCCTCGATTTTATTTTGAATCATCCTTGTAGGATGCATAGTCAATCGTTCATAGACGTCCTCATCTCTCAATTGTTGCAAAATCTCCTCCTTATACATGGTTGTGTGCATAACCACAATCACCCCTCCTTTATCCGCCACCCTTATGGTCACCATCATTTCTTGCCAAAAAAATAAATGGCCTGTCTCTCTTCTGATGTGATATTACCCGTAATATGTTTAATTTTCTCAAAATCAGCTTGTAACTTTTGTATATCCCTATTAACTTTCTTGATATATCTGTCAATGACCATATGGCTTGGTGGCTGAAAGCAACGCTTGTTTCTTAGTCCCCATTCTTTAAGATTAATACTTTCTAAAGTTTCCCGTTGCGGTGTAGTAAAAAACTGACCTCCCGCAAAAAAATTCTTGAGTTTTACACTCCTAAAAAAACTATTCAATTCTAAATCCAAGTTGAAAAAGTCCGGGAAATATGTGGGGCAAAAAGACAACCCAAAATTAAGGACACAGTGTTCAATTGGCGTAAGTTCATATTTGGAGATATTTACAACTGGATCTACTGCAATTACTTTCGATTCCTCAATTCCATCGTGGAACCTCCTTTCTGTTTCTCTTTGTTTCTGCTTCTGATATTTCTTTCCTCCCCTCCACTTGCGCTGTCCGAATTTATTGACTGACTGTCTGTGGTCACTAAAAAATCACTTGAGGACTAGTCTCCTGGTTCTCTTGGAACCCGAGATTTTGGATTTCTCCTAAAACTTCCTAGGTTTTCCCGGTTTGTACCATGTAAAAGGTACCCCGGTAGCCCCTCTCTGCCAGCGGTACACATAGCCAGTTTGATCATCTTGGGCATCACGGTAAAATTTCTCCCGTTTTTGTTGTTCCAATCCAAACTTATACTCCTTTAGTTTAGCCAGAAGACTATGATAATACTTCTCAAAGTCCTCTTTTTCCATCAATTTGGTCAGACTTTTATAAAGTGTCGCAATCTGCGCATCAGTTCTGTCATAATTCTTTGTACTGTGATAAGAATGGCGTCGAAAGATGCCTTATTCCATACTTGTTCCCATATGGTACAGTACTCTTTGCACTTCGGAAACATAATCTGTGAAATTTGTGCTCTTATACTCCTGGGAATTTTTCCATCTTCATAATATTCAACCAACGTTTTTGCATGTAGATCCAGATCAATGTAACTTTTCTTCAAATTTTACACATCTCTTTTCACAATCTTAGGGTCTGGTGCGTTTAGAAAATCCTTGCCAGCAGAGACTAAAGCTACAATATCAGCAGTCTCTTGTTGTGTTAGTGAAAACAATATGCTGGATGTCTTATCGCCCAAATCATCCATTGTGCAGTATCACAGTACTCCAAGCAACTGTCCAATTTTCAATTGTGACCGCACCAATGGGTCAAGACGTGCAGTGATCACCCCTGGGGCTTAATTCACAAAAGAGTGCTAACTGATAGCACGGTCGTTTTTGCGTGAATTTTCGTGTTTCGCGGGATCACAAATTTTCGCGTGAAATGATAATGTTTTTGTGCGCAAACGCGAATTTTCGCGCAAAAACGATATCGGTTTCGCGCAAAGATTCGCGCTTGCGTGCAAAACCGTTATTGTTTCGCGCAAAAATTCGCAATCACGCGAAACACAAAAATTCACGCAAAAACGACCGTGTTATCAGTTAGCACTCTTTTGTGAATCAAGCCCATGGAGTACACAGGGATCAGTATCAAATTAGTTGTCAGGATCTGCATGGTTTAAAATAGTAATTTATTTATAGCTCAATTAAGATCCAAGGCAGGCATAAAAAGTGTGTGCCGGGTGACCCGGCACACACTATTCATGCCTGCCTTGGATTTTAATTGAGCTTTAAATAAATTACTATTTTAGACGGATCCTGACAACTGATGTAGTGCATATGTCTGTTGCTGGATTTCAGTCTTTGCCCAGAGATGTATTTTTGGAGTTTAACTTTCATGTTTGCACCTTCATCCAAAGGCAAATGTGTGAATCTTTGGCACAGAGAACCATGTCAACGCACAGTGCTATATCATGCTATACACACAGTGCTATATCATGCAATATCATGCATACTAGGCATAATGAATTAGAAGGCCAAGTGAAAATATCAATGCTTCACAGCAATCCTTAGAATCTAGGTATGTCTATAAACCAGCACTTGTTTGACTGTCTATTTTTAATCTTTCCATGTAAGAAGGTGAACAGCATCTTATGAACCACGAGCATCGGAAAGATGTTTAATGGATTTAACAAAAAAGGTTTTTCTATAAGCTGCTGTTTCATATAAAAGGTCTACATTTAAGGTATAATGGTAACTTAAAGAATGGGAACATGTTTCAAATACCTTTATTTGTGTCCCAGAAGTGCTGTTATATGACTTTATCAGAGCTAAGCAAACCTCGCTTTGTGGTTATTTGGTATCACGCTGGTGCGTGATGAGATTGCGTATAGGTAATATCAGTGTAATACAACAATGGTACAAAGCGTAGTCTAGAACAGGCTGAGGTCAATAACAGGTCAGAGATATTGAGGTACAGAGTAGCTAGGCTAAATCGTAGTCAGTAATCGAGCAGAGTCATACACGTAAATCAGATGTCAATCGTATTGAAAGGATCACGCAATGACGAAGTCAGGGACAGGCCGAGTCGGTAACGTAAATCAGATGGCAGCAGTACAGAAGGACTAGACAAGAGCGAGGTCAAGAGGCAAGCGAGAGGTTGGTACACAGATAATATACAATATGATGTTACAATAATATTACAAGTATATATACGAAAATAACAAAGACTGACTAACTGGAGTACATATATATTGTGCGTCTACACAATATATCAATGTAGCTCAAAGTAGCTAGCTAGACCCTAGAACCATCGAACTGATTAGTATCAAGGTCAGCGAGCACTGAATGCTCTGGCCTTAAATATTAAAGTACTCAAACAGTAGCCACTCCCATTTGGTGATGTCACCTAGGGACATCACCTGCGATCATCCCTAACTCTCCTTCTGAGCTTATAAGGCTCACTCGAACTCGCGCGCGGCCCAAAGGTCGCACCACGCATGCGCGAGTCAGAAGACACCGCAGTAGGGACGCCGGGGATGCTGCCAAGAAGACTCCAGCGCATAAGCCTCACCACTCACCCGGACCACGCCGGAGATGCAGCGGGACCTGCTGTTGGAAGGTAAGCTCATTACATTTGGTCGCCTTCAGTATTCCAGATTTTGCTGTCTCTTTTATTGTTGATTGTTTGGCTTTTCAATCATATTGAAACAGTTGTCAATCCCTCGTGAAGTGAGTTATTCATCTGTATTGGAGGTAATAAGCTGCACTTCCATGTTTGTCTTATGCTTTTTATTATTTTATTACACCGAGTTCCTTTTGTACCTCATCCAGTTATAGAGGTAAACTGATTTTAATAGGTAAATATGAGTTTTTTTCTTCCTAGATTTTAAACACATTATCTGTAAACCTATTGCTTATTTGGCAACAAATGCAAGCAAGCAGGATAAACATGGGTCATATTTAAATACCTTCTGGAACCCTAAAGATCCAAAGTGTTTCCACCTGCTTTAATTGCACAATTTACTACGTTCAGCTGCCGCTATTCAAATAAAGATGCTCTACTGAGCACATGGCATCTGCTGGCCTTTCTACGTCAAAATTACACTTTTGTTCAAAAAAATTGGTGTGTCATGAAACAGTGCAATGCACGTGATTTTGCAATGTAATGCTATTAAATATGATCTTTCTGTTTTGGTCTTCCGCCAACTATGAATGTATAAAGGCTGCCTGGAAATTGAAATAGCATTTTGTTTACAACTGTGAATTAAGTTCTCCTTTGGTGTGCTGTGCTGTCCAGATTGCCCAGTAGCATCCCTCTTGCTGCATTAGTAATTAGCTGGATAGGTAAAAAAATATTCCAACTGCCAATCCAAAATTTGCTATAAGGGATACCGGTTAGGAACAATGTGTAATGTGTGTATTTTGTCTCCCGTAACACATAAAATCAGGGTTAGGCTCCCTGCAAACTGCAAATCCGATTTGCGATTCCAATTCCGATTTTCCCTGAATACTATCAAAAGAAAAACGCAGCAAACACGCAGCATGCAGTACCGATTAAAAAATGGAAATCGGAATTGCATGTGAAAATCGATTAAAAATCGCAAATTGGAATCGGAATCGCATGTAGCAGCACGCAGTACGTTTTTTAATCGGAATCCAAAATTGGATGAAATTAAAAATCGGAATTGCATGTAGTGTGCAAGAGGCCAGCTAAAACAGTAGCAAAATCTTCACAGTTTATTATGAAAGTTCAGTTTAATGTATAAGCTGCACAACTAAGACAGTTACAAAAAATGGGTATGAAACAGGACATTTCCAACACATGGGACGCTAACAGCATTAAAGCTGTTTCACACTGGGAGCGATTGGTGCATATTTGCACTGTGATTGCCAATCATCGACAGTGCAATGTCTCCCTATGAGAGCATTCACACTGCAGCCTTGTGATCACAAAAGCGTGACATATAGCATTTCAGGAACAATCAGACTGTGTTTCTCATTCCTGGATCCTCTTTGAAGCGATCAATTTTCAGACTGCGATATTGAAATGTCATTGCAAAATTTTATGCAAAATTTTGAGCAAGTGAAATGATCACACTACAATCAAACTAGTAATATTTTTCAGTAGGTGGAGATGGAAGCTCTCTAAAACCCCCAATATAAATTGGTAAACAAGTTATCCATTAAAAGATTCACATTTTGATTGCTTACAGTACATTTTTTTTTTAAATACTTTGAAAACTTTACTTTTAAGACTGTCTGAAAAGGAGTGGGTGTCAGGAATGGATTATCACCATAGTAGCTCAGAAGTATTAGCACATGTCATAAAGTGCGCGCTGTTCAGCCACCACAGGGGAAAGTTTAACGTGTGAACACTTTTCCAACTAAGTGATGACCTCACCTTTGTAAAATGTCAGTACAGATACTATCACTCACTTAGCCCCTGCCAATTAGCAGTTCATTTAATAAATCTATGTCAATGCCACATACAGTTTATTTTCCCGGCCTCCCAGGGAGAGTCACGGCATCATAATTGAGTAACCCAACAAGACAACCACATTAACTACCTCTACCGCGAGCTAACAAAGATCATGTGATTTCATGTTACCCTTGGGGGCCAGAACTTAAGATGTGGAATCATAAATAACAAAGTGTTTTACAGTGTAACTGTTTATTACCATGCTAATCTATTATTTATCAAAATAGTTGTTTTGTAGCTTGAGTAAATTTCGAACCAACTAAATAATTGTGCAGAGTATTAATACTGTATTCATAGCTGACCTCTTAAAACACAAGGCAAAGATTGTAAGCACATGGCAATTAGTATGGCATGAAAAAAGCTTGTAGAGATTAAAGGACCACTATGGCGAAAAAGTGTAAAATTTTAAATAAATGTAAACACATAAAAAGAAGAACTATGTTTTATTGCAGAGTAAAATCAGCCATAAATTACTTTTTTCCTCTGTTGCTGTCACAGTCGGTAGTAGAGATCTGACAGAACTGTCAGGTTTTGGACCATCCAGCCCTCATGGGGGATTCTCAGCATGGGCTTTATATTTTATAAAGACAGTCTCTGTGGCACAATCGGTTAGCGTGTTTGGCTGTTAACCGAAAGGTTGGTGGTTCAAGCCCACCCAGGCATGGTCTTGCCTTTTGTGTTCAACAGTTGTCCGAAGAGAACCCCAGATAGCCATGTAGATTCATCTTTATCTATCTCTCTCTCTCTCTCTCTCTTTCTCTCTCTCTAGTAGGGATGGTCACCGCTTTCCGCGGAATTGTATTTTCCGCAATTTTGGGCGGAAATTGGTCATTCCGTTCCGTTTGGTCGGAACGGAATTGCTTTTTCAATCCGGCGGAATTCCGAAATTGCCTGTGAAATTCTGCCGGTATCCGTCGATGGTTTTAAGCTGAAAATTCAGTTCAATGGCATCAAGTCAGAGAGAGAGAGAGAGAGAGAGAGAGAAAGAGAGAGAGAGAGAGAGATAATTTTTCTCTTGGGTATATCACAATGGTACATGCTAGGCTGGCTTCAGTGTGTAGCATTGTAGAGTGTAGTTTTGGTGGTATAATGTTGAGGATAGCTGCCTTCCAAGCGGTAGGCCTGGGTTTGATTCCTGGCCAATGTATGTGAGTTGGCTTTTGACATCCTACAAATCCATAAGCAAGCTCATTTTTCTCTTGGATATATCACAATGGTACATGCTAGGCTGGCTTCAGCATGTAGCATTGTAGTGTGTTGTGTTGGTGATATAATGGTGTGGATAGCTGCCTACCAAGTGGTAGGCCTGGGTTCGATTCCTGGCCAATGTATGTGAGTTGGCTTTTGACATCCTACAAATCCCTAAGCAGGCTCATTTTTCTCTTGGATATATCAGAATGGTACATGCTAGGCTGGCTTCAGCATGTAGTGTTGGTGGTGGTATAGTGGTGAGGAGAGCTGCCTTCCAAGCACTAGACCTTGGTTTTATTCCTGGCCAATGTATTTGACTGGCTTTTGACATCGTACAATTCCCTGGAAGACAAGATCCTCCGGAGAAGGAGAAGGAGGGAAGGAGGGAGGAAAAAAAAAGACCAGGGGAACAGCCAACAGGTGCTATGGGCTACCATTTAGCATAAACAAGGTTTCATTTGCGATTACTTTAAATTTTCCGCCGGAATATGGAATTCCGCAGAATTTCACAAAATTCCGGCGGAAATGTCATGGTGACGGAATTTAGCGCTGGCGGAATCCGCAAATTCTGGCGGAACGGAATTTGCCCTTTCCGATCATCCCTATAGGGCAGGCGTACCCACATTTTTACGGCTCGCGAGCTACTTTAAAATTCGCCGAGGCCAGGAGATCTACCAACCAACCAAATTTTTTTCAGAACGCATGGTGGAGGGCTGACTTCCCCTCCCCGACTCCACCCCCAACCCCTAGACTCCGCCCCAACTGCCCACCCCAGTATAGGTAGCTAAGTACATGTATAGGTGCCCAGTACAGTTAGCCAAGTATAGGTGCCCAATACAGATAGCTAATTATAGATGCCAAGTATAGGTGGCCTGTACAGGTAGCTAAGAATTGGTGCTCAGTATAGGTTACTAAGTATAGGCACCCAGTACAGGTAGCTAAGAATAAGTGCCCAGTACAGGTAGCTAAATATAGGTGCCCAGTATGGCTAGCTAAATATAGGTGCCCAGGATAGGTATCTAAGTATAAGTGCCCAGGATAGGTATCTAAGTATAAGTGCCCAGGATAGGTATCTAAGTATAGCTGCCCAGGATAGATATTAAAGTATAAGTGCCCAGGATAGGTATCTAAGTATAGGTGCCCAGGAAGGTATCAAAGTATAAGTGCCCATTATAGCAATAACTTACCTCCTTCCAGCTTCAGCGGTGGTGTCTGCGGCTTGTCACCATTTCCCCTCCTTCAGCCGTGGCTCTTCTGTCAAGCGGGACGAGCGAGTGAGTCACAGATGAGACAGTGGCAGCAGGCATTTGGATGACAAACGTTGCCGCGTCCCATCAAGTTCTGCTACCCTGCTGATAGCGGCCACTAGCAGCGCTGGCAGCAGAAACAGCTGCCGGCAGAAAAAATTGATGGGATTACCAAGCCACAATCTACCCACTGCGTCCTACCCACTTCTGAGGGGGACAAGAAAAGAAAAAAAAAGATGGAGGAGGAAAGACCAGGCGGGCCACGGAAAGACCTCTATCAGACCGGATGCGGCCCGTGGGCTGCCAGTTGGACTGCACTGATATCGGCCTAGGCCACCTTAAAGGCGTTATCAGGCAATAGTACATAAAATAAGGGCTACTTACCCGGGGCTTCGCCCAGCCCCAAGCTCCCAGCATGTACCTGGAGGTCGGCCTGTACTGCGCAGGCGCAGTAGTTCTGCACCTGCGTAGTACACTCCGGTCCACGTGGCTGGGATTGACAGCGCCACTCGCGCAGGCGCAGTACAGGCTGACCTCTAGGTTGGCCTGACGCCATCGCCGGGGACCAAGAGGCAGCGGCGGCAAGGGACATGCTGGGAGCTTGGGGCTGGGCGAAGCCCCGGGTAAGTAGCCCTTATTTTACTTACTATTGCCTGATAACTCCTTTAAATCTGAACACCTTACAGGACTTTGTAAAAATATTAAGATACACAGTTTATTCTAGTTCACCAACATTCACATATTACATACAGGAAAATAAGACTTCTTAAGTATTTGTCTTCAAATATAGAACTGTGATGCTATAAGAGTTTCCAATTTTTTGGTCAGGATCCAATGTTGATCAAATATTCTATGTATCATTTTGAAAAAAATTATATTTTTTCTTTAGATCATTGGTATGCAGACAGTTTGAGTTCTAACGCAAAATTGAACACTGCTAAATCATAATACAATGACTTAAAACCATTTCCTGAATTAATGAACCAATCAATGACTGAGCTTTTATACAGAAAATGAAACCCATACTACATAAATTTTCCACTATAACACCCAGGATCCATAATGTTTTTTCTTATTCTTGGTGGGAGATACTGTCATTAGACTGCTGCTAATGGCATTTCAAGCTATTTAGTTGAATGTATAGTGATCTAGGAAAGTAAATAAGGAAAATGAATAGTGTAATTCCAAACTATAAATGAAAAAAGCATATCAAGGAGGTGTAATTACGCTGATTTTAGGAGTTTGTTATTAAGTTATTATTAAGGTATTTTAATTGTTTTTTTGTATGTCAGGCAAATTGAAATATATGAAAATGTGATGGTACACCACAGTGTAGAACAAATGAGTGAAGCGTTTCTATTCACACTAAACTTGATTTTTTTTTAGATTCTTGACTGGGGTGCTGTAGAGTGGTGCTCAGCAAGATTTCGGATATCCGAGTTACCCAGACAATCCGAACTTTTTCAGCTATCCGACCGGATAGCAATCCGCAGATAGTTGTCAGGCAATCCGGATATCCGCGAATATCCGTGGATATCCGCAGATATCCGACTATTGAGATACTGTAACTAAGAAGATGGCGTCTATGATGTCATTGAGCCAATCAGAGGGCTCCCAGGGGCTCCAAGCCGAAGCCCTAGCAACCAATCACAGAAGGGAACCCTGGCCAGCCCCACCTGACCTTATTGAGCCAATCAGAGGGCTCCCAGCCTAAGCCCTAGCATCCAATCACAGAAAGGAACCCTGGCCAGGCCCCCCTGTATAATAAGGAGGGCTGCCATGATGAGAAATATCATCCTTGCTTGTCACTCCTCATTGAGAGGCATGCTCCAGTGCTGCTGGCCTAGCAAGGGCTGTATACAGTGATAAACCTAAAGCTGTTCAGTGATTTACCCCTTATCTATCACTACACTATTGTATTGTTAATTAGGTAGCTAGCTAGCTTGATTTCATTCAGTGACAGTCACAGTGTGTGCTGCAGGCAGCTGCTATGTGTCTGTGTGTGACTGTCACCAGGCACTTGGCACTTTGCACATGGCACTTTGCACTTGGCACTTGACACTTTGCACTTTGAACTTGGCACTTTGCACTTTGCACATGGCACTTTGCACTTGGCACATGGCACTTTGTACTTGGCACATGGCACTTTGCACTTGGCACTTGGCACTTTGCACTTTGCACTTTGCACATGGCACTTTGCACTTGGCATTTTGCACTTGGCACTTTGCACTTGGCATTTTGCAAAGTGCCAAGTGCAAAGTGCCAAGTGCCACATGCCAAGTGCAAAGTGCCACATGCCAAGTGCCACTGCCAAGTGCCACGTCTGGCATGCTCCTGGCAGACGTTACACCTGCTGCTGCTGCATTGTCCTGCTCCTGCTGCCTTTGCTGCTCCCACCGTCAGGGTGCCACAGGCCACTGCTGCTGTGCTGATACCACCAATATTTAACCCAAAACACAATTGCTGTGTAATTTTTTGGAGGTGTCTGGGCTGAAAACTGTCATGTCCCAGATGTGCAGTTGGACTTTGGACACAATGTAGGCTGCACGACCGCTGTCTGGAACCTAGTCCTGATGTTAATTGACAGCCATTTTCTTTTTGGGGGTGGGGGATTTTAAGGATCAATTAGTGTTTCCCTTTAAAAAAAAACCTGATGCTGATGCTACATGCCTCATTTACCCTAAAAACGTTTTAGAAGCAATTTAACCACTTAAGCTCTCAGTCGTTTTCACTTTATGCATCCGAGCAATGTTCACCTCCCATTCATTCGCCTATAACTTTATCACTACTTATCACAATGAACTGATCTATATCTTGTTTTTTCTGCCACCAATTAGGCTTTCTTTGGGGGGGTACATTTTGCTAAGCGCTACCTTACTGTAAATGCATTTTGACAGTAAGAATAAGAAAAAAACGGAAACAATTCATTATTTCTCAGTTTTCGACCATTATAGTTTTAAAATAATACATGCCTCCTTAATTAAAACCCACGTATTGTAATTTGCCATTTGTCACGGTTATTTCACCGTTTAAATTATGTCCCTATCACAATGTATGGCGACAATATTTTATTTGGAAATAAAAGAGCATTTTTCCCGTTTTGCATCCATCACTATTTACAAGCTTATAAAAAAAAATATATAGAAATATTTCATCTTTACATAGATATTTAAATAGTTTAAACCCTTAGGTAAATATTTATGTGTTTTTTAAAAAAAATTGTAATGTTTTTTTTTTTTTATTAAACATTTTATGTGGGTATTTTTGGGAAGGGGGGAAGTAAATAGTGTTTTATTTAGGGAAAAGTGTGTGTAATGTAATTTACTTTTAGATGTAGTTTTACTCTTTGGCCACAAGATGCCAAACTCGAGTTTGTATACATGACGTCACTCTAAGCGTACAATGTACGCTTAGAGGGACATAGTCTCAGAAAAAGCGTAGCTTCCGAGAGAAGCTGTCGCTTTTTCAACGGGGGAGAGGAATCAGTGATCGGGCACCATAGCCCGATACATTGATTCCTGGGCTACCGAATCCGTGGCCGGGAGTGCGCGTGCACGCGTGCGATCGGCCGCGGGAGCGCGCGGGAGCGCGCCTGTCCTTCTTGACGTTTTTATACGTCAAGGAGGACAAAGTGGTTAAAAGCCACTTCTGGTTTTCTATCCATATATCCGAATCTGGGCAGATATCTCGGATACTGGGTTCGGATATCTGATTCGGATTCGGATTCCAAAAGTTCCAACTCGGATATCCGATTCGGATCGGATGTCTGGGTATCTGGATCTGAATTCAATTCGGATTTTGAAAAGGGGTATCCGAGCAGCACTGGTGCTGAAGTGAATTATATATTTTATATACATTTTACTAAAATGTTATAAAATCTTTGAGAGGTGCGCTGGACAAATAGACTCTCACTATGTAGGTTTATATTGTCTTACTTTATTTTTATGTATTTAAAAAAACACACATCTACTAAAAAGGTGTATATGGAAGGACAAACCTAGTAGTGCTCAACACATCCACATCACCACACTAAAGCACACTAGTAACGTTCAACTCATTCACATCACCACACTAAGGCGTGCTGATTCGCTTTAAAAATGTGAGAATATTCTCCTCTTAAAAAATCAAAAAAATATCAAAAATAAAAACGTGAATAAAAATAGGGATCAGTGGTGCTCACCGCCAGGTCGTGATCACGCTTACGCATGGATTCACGACCATTTTGACGCATTCCGCCTCGGACACGCTAAGCCGTGAATAGATTTTCAACCACGAAAATCTGCTTCGGCTACGCGTGAATGCGGACAGAAATCCGCATTCACGCTCGTGAAACCCGGGGCTGAAGTCGTGGTTTGCGGAAATGCGTCAAACTATGCGGAAGTGACACATTGCAGGCCAATCAGAGTGCCCCAGCCAGGCCCTAGCAACCAATCAGAGGAGGGGAGCTATGCCCTCCCCTCCTGAATATAAAGCGGCGGCCATGATGGAAAAGCTCTGTCCTTGCTACTAGACTGTGGTGCTGAGAGGATTATCTCCAGGCCATTGTTGTTTGAGCAAGTGCATTTATTGTGTTAAAAACAAAGCGTTTTTTTTTGCTAACACTGCTCTTATACTGTACACAGTTAGCTAGTCAGTGAGTGATTGCTGTAGTTAGTTGTAGTCAGTGTAGTGTAGTGGGAGTGTGGGAGTCTAGTGATTATTTAACTGTGTGTAGTGCTGTGCAGGCAGGTTCAGTGCTGCAGTGTAGTGGGAGTGGGGATTATCTGTGTGTAGAGTGCAGGCAGGCAGGTTAGTGCAGCTGCAGTGTTCACTTGTATATTCCAGTGACAGTTATACACTTGTACTATTTGCAGGCAGCCAGTCACACCGCCGGCGCCGCCACTCTCTGCCAGCGCTGTTCATTCATTCTGTCAGTGACCTTGTGCTGTGCCCAGTGCCCACTGCTCGCTCGCTCGCTGGCATATGAGCATCTCATTACACAGTGTGACATCCTTGTGTGCCCACTGCAATCCTTCAGTGACCTAGTTGTATATCCAGTGCCCACTGCTGTGCCCACTGCATCCTTCAGTGACCTTGTACTGTGGCCACTGCATCCTTCAGTGACCTAGTTGTATATCCAGTGCCCACTGCTGTGCCCACTGCATCCTTCAGTGACCTTGTACTGTGGCCACTGCATCCTTCAGTGACCTAGTTGTATATCCAGTGCCCACTGCTGTGCCCACTGCATCCTTCAGTGACCTTGTACTGTGGCCACTGCATCCTTCAGTGACCTTGTGCTGTGCCCACTGCAACGACTGACCACCATGGTGTCTGACTATATGGGGTCATCCAGCGGGCTCAATGACACCGACAGCCCCGTGGACCCCTTGGAGTACTGGGTCAAGAGACTGGACATCTGGAGCGAGCTTTCCCAGTACGCCCTGGAACTCCTATCCTGCCCTCCTTCCAGTGTCCTCTCAGAGAGATGCTTTAGTGCGGCCGGTGGCGTGGTCACAGAGAAGCGCTCTCGGCTCTCCCACGCCTCTGTGGACAAACTCACCTTCCTGAAAATCAACCAGGCTTGGGTGGAAGGTGAGTTTCTGGCCCCTATTGTCGGACACAGGGGGACATGAAGTGGCTGCTGCATGTGCTGTTGTTAACTATGCCTGCCTTTATAAAGACATTTACTACCTGCCTAGTGCCTACCTTGGTTAATTTTTTGGTGTTATGGTACTACTACCAGTAAGTTGCCATGGTCCTCCTTCTGAGCTGCTGAACTGACCGCCCGCTTTGTCCTCCTGACTCAGTCGCTACTACACTCTGCGTTCACACTGCCCGGGTCACCGGGTGCATTTAATTTTTTGGCCAGCACTATGACGCTGTGCTACTACTACTGTGCTGCTGCTGCTGAACTGACCGCCCGCTTTGTCCTCCTGACTCAGTCGCTACTACACTCTGCGTTCACACTGCCCGGGTCACCGGGTGCATTTAATTTTTTGGCCAGCACTATGACGCTGTGCTACTACTACTGTGCTGCTGCTGCTGAACTGACCGCCCGCTTTGTCCTCCTGACTCAGTCGCTACTACACTCTGCGTTCACACTGCCCGGGTCGCCGGGTGCATTTAATTTTTTGGCCAGCACTATGACGCTGTGCTACTACTACTGTGCTGCTGCTGCTGAACTGACCGCCCGCTTTGTCCTCCTGACTCAGTCGCTACTACACTCTGCGTTCACACTGCCCGGGTCGCCGGGTGCATTTAATTTTTTGGCCAGCACTATGACGCTGTGCTACTACTACTGTGCTGCTGCTGCTGAACTGAACGCCCGCTTTGTCCTCCTGACTCAGTCGCTACTACACTCTGCGTTCACACTGCCCGGGTCACCGGGTGCATTTAATTTTTTGGCCAGCACTATGACGCTGTGCTACTACTACTGTGCTGCTGAACTGACCGCCCGCTTTGTCCTCCTGACTCAGTCGCTACTACACTCTGCGTGCACACTGCCCGGGTCGCCGGGTGCATTTAATTTTTTGGCCAGCACTATGACGCTGTGCTACTACTACTGTGCTGCTGCTGCTGAACTGACCGCCCGCTTTGTCCTCCTGACTCAGTCGCTACTACACTCTGCGTGCACACTGCCCGGGTCGCCGGGTGCATTTAATTTTTTGGCCAGCACTATGACGCTGTGCTACTACTACTGTGCTGCTGCTGCTGAAATGACCGCCCGCTTTGTCCTCCTGACTCAGTCGCTACTACACTCTGCGTTCACACTGCCCGGGTCGCCTGGTGCATTTAATTTTTTGGCCAGCACTATGACGCTGTGCTGCTACTACTACCACCAGTATGTTGCCGTGGTCCTTCTGTGCTGCTGAACTGACCGCCTGCATAGTCCTTCTCCTGACTCAGTCGCTACCACCACTGCACTCTGCGTTCACACTGCCCGTGTCCACTGACACTTCTGCTGCGATGTCATTGCTAATTGCTGCAAAAAAAACAAAAAAAAAATTACAAAAACCTCTCTGGAGCCTTTTTGCCGTCAGCCACTCATCCTCCTCCAGCGGTACCTTCGCCGCCAAGTGCCATTGGAACTCGCCTTCACCTCTTTGACTGCTTAACGCGTATATCCCTTTTTAAAACCACTTATTACCAATTAATAGCCCCATTTAAAGTGTTGATTTCACTTTAACATCCATTTTCTCTAGAAAAATTTTTTGGGGGGGAATTTTTTATGTTGAAGTTATATTGCCCCTTATCACCTCGATAATCCATGCTATTTGGGGGACTGTAGCATGTATGGGGGCTTTGTTTTTAACGTTAAAAGAAAATCCGCCTCCGGGCGTGAATCCGCGCGTGATTACGCCATGCACGGGAAAAAATCCGCGTGGTTGCGTGGACGCGGACGAAAATCCGCATGCGGCGGGGCCGAATGCGGATTTTTTTTTGCAACCACGCGGATTTCCGAATTCGTGGATGAGGCACATCCAAGCATCCCTGATAGGGATATAAAAATTGAGGAGCCAAGGGAATAAGGCCAAGGTGCTTAGAAAAGGGGTTATATCAATGCCCCAATTTCCAGTGATTACACATACAAAGTTCAAGTCCTTATTGCAAGTACTCAGCCTAATCGAGATGTATGCTGTGTCACTGTTCCAATGACACTACACCTTGGATCCTCAATTTTTATATCCCTATTTTTATTCATGTTTTTATTTTTGATATTTTTTTGATTTTTTAAGAGGAGAATATTCTCCCATTTTTAAAGGGAATCAGCACGCCTTAGTGTGGTGATGTGGATGAGTTGAACGCTACTAGTGTGCTTTAGTGTGGTGATGTGGATGTGTTGAGCGCTACTAGGTTTGTCCTTCCATATACACCTTTTTAGTAGATGTGTGTTTTTTAAATACATAAAAATAAAGTAAGACAATATAAACCTACATAGTGAGAGTCTATTTGTCCAGCGCACCTCTCAAAGATTTTATAATATCTATTCCTTGTGTATGGTGGGGAATGGGGGTTAACCCCACCTGAGTAGGTCGCACCAATACTATACAGCAACATCTTTGTATATAAATCATTTGCTTAGGCAGCGCCCTCTGGCTTTTGTAAATTTTACTAAAATGTAACAATTTTTTATGCTATTTAGTTATGCTGAAACATTGATTTATGTGCATTTCAAGCTCCAACATTTGTCATTGTTTATAAATGCTAAATGGATTTTATGCAGTAGAAACTGGGATTCTATACCACGCTTGTGTTTTTCTTCAGTGACATTACAGAAGTTGTACATCATGAGTGCCCATTGTGTAGATTGAGATCTACCAGTAGATCGCAAAGGACTTCTGGGTCGATCTCACACCACCTTCCGTATTTTGAAGTAAACCTCTACATTCTCTGATTGGTTTAAAACCTTGTCGACTGCACACTCGTACCGTGCGGCGGCAAAGTGGTAGCTGGAGGACCAGCGATGCAGATCTGCGTCGCCAGGTGCCTCCCTAATTAATCAGGAAAAGCCGCTTCCTATTAGATCACGGAGCGGGTCTCCTTGAAGAGCCTGCGAGCCACTGATCGCGGCTCGCAGACTAAATGTAAACGCAGGAGACATTTGTCTCCTTTGTTTACATTGAACGGCGCTGCTGCCGTAGGGCAGATCGGCGATCCCCGGCCAATCAGCGGCCGGGGATCGCCGCCATGTGACAGGGGATGTCCTGTTACAGGCTGCACAGGACGGATAGCGTCCTATGCAGTGCGGATCAGCAGGGGGGAGAGGTAGGAGAGGGAGGGGGGGAATTTCGCTGCGGAGGGGGGCTTTGAGGTGCCCCCCCCCCGCAAACCTCAGGCAGGCAGGAGCGATCAGACCCCCCCTGCACATCACCCCCATAGGGGGAAAAAAAGGGGGGCGATCTGATCGCTCTGCATGCACCCTGATCTGTGCTGGGGGCTGCAGAGCCCACCCAGCACAGATCACAAAAAACAGTGCTGGTCCTTAAGGGGGGGTAAAGGCTGGGTCATCAAGTGGTTAATACTACAGAGTATTTTCGAGTCTTGAGATTGGCCTAAAATTTCCAATTTTAGGCCAGTCATAACACTCAAAATTCTGAATTACTCATTAGTGTTGGACTAATCAGAGAATGCGGTAGTTTGCCATGGACATCTGAATACCACAGAAATGTAAGACCAATCACAAGACTCAGATACAAACAAATTTTACTGAGTATTGTAATTGGTCTAAAATTTCCATGGTATTTTAACATCCACAGAAAAATTCTGCGGCCCACGATTGGTCCAATGCTTTCGAGCTTTGTCATTGAGCTAAAACTTCAGAGTTTCGTTAATGCAGTATTCTCATGGAATACTGATTTCCGAGACTAATTTCTGATTACCGATTCGGTAAGGCCATTTCCGGGAATGCAGAAGTTTCAACTCTGCAGAAGCCAAATGAGCATCGCTACTAATGGACTGCTGCTGTGCATGTGCTGCAGTTGTGGCTTGCATCTGCACTTAGATTCTACCTCGTAGATCATTTTCAATTCATAATTTTTAAGTAGCTTGCAAGCTGAAACAGTGTGTGGACACCTCTATTGTACATGATTTGTGAGTTTGATGCTGTTTTGTTTGTACATATCATGTAACTGACCAGTTAAAGAAATTGTTTTAGGATTAAATGATACAAGTGCTCCACACAAAAAGCAATAGTAGCTGCCAGAGGATCCTTAATCCACAAGGAACAACGATATAGTACACTATTCCTCAGCGCTCTTGTCAGCAGTGATCTGCAGCCACCCAGTGCAAAAACAACTTGATAGGTGACCACCACCAAACAAACCAGCACATTGAGTCAGATAACATATAATCCAATTTGAATCCAATAAAAAAAACTGCATCCAACATTAGTAGGATAAAGGCCCATACACACATCGGATTTCCGTGAACGACGGGTTGTTTGAACGTCCCGTCGTTCAGTCGTTCGCCCGCTAAATCAGGCGTGTGTACAGACTGTTGTTCGCTTGATAAGAGTGAGTTTGAGCGATCCGCCGGGCTACCCGTCGTTCACGGAAATCCGACGTGTGTATGGGTCTTTACAGATACTCACATGCTGGGTCTTTGCACACAGGACCCAGATGCATATATGCACCTTTAAGTAATATGCACACAAAGTGCAATGTGAAATCAATCTCGGAGAGCCTATGCCCTCGTCTCCACTCCCAACAAGTTTCGACGAGAGCTGTCATCAGGCTTTATGTGCATATTACTTAAAGATGCATATATGCATCTGGGTCCTGTGAGCAAAGACCCAGCATGTGAGTATCTGTTATCCTGCTTATGTTAGATGCAGTTTTATTATGGGATTAAAATTGGATTATAGGTTATCTGACCCATTGTGCTGGTTTCTTTGGTAGTGGTCACCTATCAAGTTGTTTTTGCATTGGGTGGCTGCAGATCACTGCTGACAAGAGTGCTGGGGAATAGAGAGTACTATAAAGAAATTGAAGCATCAGTCTTAAAATAGCCATAAACTGCACTAAATATAACCTTAAATGATACCCGAGGTGACATGTGACATGATGAGATACATGTGTATGCACAGTGCCTATCACACAAATAACTGTGCTTTGTTCCTTTTTTTCTTTCTTTTCCTGAAAGAGATGAACATCAGGTATGTAAGTGGCAGTTACTGTCTGAGTCAGGACTGGGTCACACTACAGTGTGACCCTCACTGATAAGAAATTCCAACTATAAAACACTTTCCTAGCAGAAAATGGCTTCTGAGAGCAGGAATGAGATAAAAAGGGCCAATAGTTCATAGATTTTAGCTCTGGCATACTTCAATGAAAGTGTCATTGAGCAAAAACAATAAGACAGTAAAAACTTAAAGAAGTAGATTTAAATATAAAATAAAACTGTGGAATATCTTAAAAATAAATTTTTAGGAGAAGTAGGATAGATACAATTGTTTATTTCGTTAGCTTATTTTCAACTCGGGTGTCCTTTAATCTTTACACCAAAATAATCTGGTTGGTAGCATTACGGTTTTTATCATTATAACCCCAAGCCTCCATCTCTCTCCAGGTTCCGCTCATACAATAGATTTCCTATTCACCCGGCACACTCCACTTGCACTATACATCCCTCTCCCCTTCCCTCACTTCATGCCTACCTATGTCAAACAACCCCCTATTTCTGCCACCCACAGTATGCACCCCCTTATTAATCAAACCAAAGAAGGCCTTCAGGTAGAACTATTTTTAGGAAGTCTTGAGGGAACCCAAGGTGAGAGAGATATGGAGGCTGCCATGTTTATTTCCTTGTACACAATGTCCGTTGCCTGTCAGCCCTGTTGATCTTCTGGCATAAGTAGTGTCTGAGTCAAAACCCTGGAACAAGCATATGGCTAATCCAGTAAAACCGGAGTCTGCTGAGTCAGAGACTGAGTACCTGATCTGCTGCATGCTTTTTCAGGGTCTGTGGCTAAAAGCATTAGACACCAGCCAGGCAACTGGTATTGTTTAAAAGGATATAAATATGGCAGCCTCCATTCCCCTCTTACCCTGGGTTCCCTTTAAATTGTGACAGTTGTGAGTCCTGATCTTTTCAGTATTCTGAATTTTAAATTAGCTGATTGGGGTATGAGACTGCATGGTCTGGCTCCCTCCACTCTCTGTAATTGCCAATGGTTCAAATGCACAGACTGAAACAGACAATCTGGTGGCATGCAGAGTAGTGTGTGTTTGTTCATACATGGTTACCTTCCATACCAATCCATTGACAAGCTGAAGTAGTGGTGGTCTAACCTGTAAACCACATTTCGTCTATACTGTATGCATGTACACTTAGTAGAATTGGTAACTGACCAAATGATTACAGCTCATAGAAATGTAAGGAACATTTCAAGGAGCATGTGGAAAATCCCATAACATTACTCAAAACCAGGGGTTTTATGTAATGTTTGGTGATATTGCAGGCCTGATATTTGCATCACACCTGTGTTCTGCCTCCCGAAGCAAGATACTTCATTGGTCCTCTTCCAGAGAAACAAGAATTTTAACCTGCGGAGTTGTCATAGGCAAAATACATGGCAGGAGCTAAACTGTTTGTGTTTTACAAAAGGGAGACTTTGGCTGGGTTCTACTTTAACTATTTAGCCAAACTTTTGGCATTGCACCAGAAAGAAGGAGCACTAGATTGTAATATACTCATTGTGTCTGCAGGAAAAAAAAACTGCGGATGCTGAACCTTGAGGGAAGGAGGGAAAGTGAATGTAGACAGAAGAGGTTAGTTTGTAGAACAGGTGAGGTAGCAGCAGTAACCCACTATTACAGTAAAGACATACTTGTGCTTCATTACTAGCCATGCAATCCAGGTAATTGATTGGGGCCCAGTGGAGTTCAAGGGGGGGTCAATTGATTAATTGCACCTTTCCCTGAATCAGTACTACTTAAACTTTTCTTCCATGATAGCACCATCATTTGGACAATCTGCTCTGCTCAAAAGCCTTTGAGTTCTGTTTGTGATGTTCACAATTGGTTTCTATATTTCTGAAGGAATCAGCTTTAATTTTAGCACCCAAGTTAGGCAAAAAAATATCTAAAGCTGGCTACGTTATTTATTTGATCACTTTAATTGCCAGTAAGCTAAAGCTCACACATATCCAATCACTTGATTTTCAATTGACTATGGGCTGTTTATAGATCAAAAGTCTAATCAAACATGTGGGAAAATCTTTATGGGATGGGGGTAGGACATTAGTGGAGGTAGATCAAAGGTCCATAGCTTTCCCCTGCATCAAGATATTCAGCGCTTACACAATTAACTGCTTGTGGACCGCGTTGGTTGAAATCTACATCCTGCATGTGGCAGGACGTAGATTTCAACTTTTTCGCTGCGCACTCCCACCCCTACCGATGATTGCGCCGCTCTGCACCTGAAGTAGGCCCCTCTCTCTGCCGATTCTATGATGGCAGAGCTCTGTGAGCTGGTTAGTAGCCGATTTCATTGGCTTCTGACTGCGTGATCACTTTGAGCCAATCACATTGGCTCACATTGATGGACAGGGTCAGGAGCAAATGAAAGACCGGCGAACAGAGCTCTGCCATCATAGATATGGCAGAGAGAGGGACAGAGCTCTGATGTCATGAAGACGGCAGAGAGAGGGGCCTGTGGAGATGGGATAACGGCATGACCGCCGGTGAGAGCAGCGAGTATGTGCGGTGATACGTTGGGAGGCTCCGTTTTGTGGTCCCAGCAGTCTCTAGTTCTTAAGGTGCCAGAGACTGCTGGTATGAAAGGGATTAAGTTTCCATTATAGGAGGCTAGTAGGGATGAGTGAGCGACATTTGACAAGTTTGGACTTGCAGTGAATTAGCACCAATCTTGCTCAGCATGATTCTCACAAACTTGACAGTCAAGCTCACCATATGGCAGGCTAAAGCAGTGACGGAGAAGTATGTGGGGCAATCAGATTTGATGGAGTAGTCTCCATTTTAATGCTAGGTCAAACTGAGGCGCTGGGCTTGCTTACAGTTGAATGTCTTTTTGAGATTTTGCTCTCTATATTTGCCTGATGAAGTGGAAACCTAGTCCCAAGAAACACGTTGCATTCTATGAGAGTTGTTTTCTTTAATATCAAAGCTGTAAGTATCTGACTCTTAGGTGTTTTCCCTCATAGGAGCTAGGTTCATATCTACCATTTTTTTAAACTGTTTTTAACTATGTAATTTCATTTTGGTGCCTCTGAAACTTAAAGAGGAACTCCAGCCTAAACAAACATACTGTCATTAAGTTACATTAATTATGTTAATTAAAATAGATAGGTAATATAATTTCTTACCCACACTGTTTTAAAAGAACAGGCAAATGTTTGATTTCATGAGGACAGCCATCTTTTTGGTTGAAAGGAGGTGACAGGGAGCATGAGACACAGTTCCAACTGTCCTGTGTCCTGATCACCCCTCCCAGTTGCTAGGCAAAGTAAATAACAACATAAGAAATCCCGTCATGCTCTGCACAGCATCAGGGAAAAAAGCCCAGGCTTTTTTTCTTTGATGGGTGTAGCTTAGCTAAAAAGGCAGCTAAAAATGATACATTGGTAAGAAAAACAAAGTTCTGATGCTGTGAAACTGTTAAAGAAATACCAAGCCTTTTCAGTTCTGCTGAGTACATTTTTAGTCCAGAGGTTCACTTTAAGTGTCAGGCAAGTGCCTTGGCGTCTTCATGGTTCCCTGCCATGTAGTGTCACACCCATGTGACACTACTCTGATATGTAGTGTCACTGTTCCCACCAGTGGGTTCATATGATGTCAACATGCTGACAGGTCCAGAAACAAATAGCTGCTGGAGGCCTTGAGGAGGCTCAGGCACTGATCAGATGGGAAGGACAGCAGGGCACATGGTATGACTGAAACCTCTAACATATTCCCTTAGTGTGCTTAGCATTGAGAGGCTGCTCTCTCCAAAAATGTTGTCAATGCTGGTGGGATTGAGAGGGAAGGAGGACCGACTTTGCAGGGTAGCAAGAAGATAGTTGACCTGACGGTCCTGTGTTTTAGCAATCTTCCTCACATGATCTTCTGATTGTACATTTAATATAGATCTGTGGATATTGAGGTACTTTGTTGAAGGATACCAGTGTATTTGTTGGGTGTCTGGCTGAGATCAATCACTCTGCTATGCGTGTCTTTGTGAAAGCACCTCAGCAAAGATAATGTTTTGCAGCTGGTGCCTCTATTTGTACTCAAGCTTTGTTCATTTGTAGATAAAGCAATTAAGAGAGAAAGCTGTTCTGCTTTCTGAGGCATCCAGTGTGCAAATCTATTGTTGTCATGGTTGCAAAGAAGACACATTAATGTCTGTATGCTATTTCAAATAGGGAGTTACATTTGTAGAGCTCAATATACAGTTGACATGCAGATTTTTTGACATTCCATAGTAAAAGCAAATTGAGATAGCTCTAGGCAGCACAGATAGAGACTACCACCAGCTTTCATCACTACACTCTGCACAAATACAAAGGTCAGGGACATAGTGGCATATTCACTAGACAGACAGTGCACACAAGTTGTATTATTAGTTACAAAAATTAACAAGTGTTGCCCAATTAGCACATAGAGTAGCAAGTAGCCTAACAGGTGTGTTAGCTTAGCAGTGTGAACTTATGTGATGCTGATGACGCAATGGGCATTACAGAACAGACATAAGCAATGCTGAAACTGTTGTGTGCTGCTTGCAGTTTCATGAATATGCCCATAGTGTGCTGCATGAGGTGGCAGTGTCACCTGCAATGGCACACAGAGAAGTCTTAGCGTGATCACATTCACCTGTTTGGAGTTATACTACAGGTGATGGCTGCAGAGATCTCCAGTTAACAGCCGGTGATGCTGCTTTTTAAGTTGGGGGGAAGGGGGGGGGGGGTTGCAGGAACTTTGTTAACCAATCGTACCTGCTGCCTCAAATAAATATAGTTAGTGTATTTTTAATGCAACTCTAAACATTTAAAACAAGCGTGCCACTCTCTCTTCCGAGCATTATTAACCTTTTGGCCACTATACAGGGTGGTTAATTTGGAAGTATGGGGCAATTCTGAGTTCAAGCAAAACTTGACTGAAAAAGAACAGAAGAGCACAGAGGAAAAGAACGTTTGAAAGCAATCACAAATTGGTATGGTGGATTGAATTAACTAGAGCACTACACCCATAGGAACTGCTGATGTTATATATGGGCTCTCCTACTGTCTCCAGTGGGTGCTAACCCTCCCCTGAGCAGGTTAAAAATGCGCATGACAGAAATCTGAGCTTTATCACCTCAGATAAAAACTAGGAGCTGTGGTGGAATTAATGTGGTGAGATAACAAATTGGGTGAAACAAAAGAAAAGGTCTATCTATACGCTATAAGTTTCTACCTAAACATAGATCAGTACAAATAAATGTATGTAAAATCTTTTTATTAAAATGAAACAATTAAACATAACAAGGGCATACAGATGAAGGCAGTGAAAAAAGATTGCTAAATAAAATTACTAACAGTCAGTGGTGCTCGGATGTGGATTCGTGATCAAGAATTGTCGTAGATCACGACCATTTTTCGCTATCCGCCTCCGGTATTCGACGCCGTGGATCAATTTTCAATCACTAAAATCCGCATCGGCAGACCGTGAATGCGAAAATCCGATCGCATTCACGCTCGTGAAAATGGCGCAGAAGCCGTGTTTAGGTCGTGATTAGTGGAAGTAGGCGGAAGTGACTTCCCTGGGCCAATCAGAGGCCCCCAGCCAGGCCCTAGCAACCAATCATAGGAGGGGAGGCTATGCCTCCTGTATATAAAGCGGTGGCCATGATGAAAAGCTCCATCCTTGCTAGACTCTAGTACTGAGAGGATCATCTCCAGTGTTGCCAACTCATCCCTTTAATTACTGACACATCTAAGTTATACAGGTTCTGGGGCTATTTGCACATAATCAGTGCTTTAACTGCATGTACCTAGCCCCAAAACCTGTATAATTCATATGTGTCAGTAATTAAAGGGATGAGTTGGCAACACTGATCATCTCAAGGCCATTGTTGTTTCAGCAAGCGTGTTTTTGGTGTCAAAACCAAGCGTTTTCACTCCATACATTACTGTGATACTGTACTTGTCAGTTGTATTTAGGTAGCTAGCCAGTAAGTGATTACTGAAGTTAGTTGTAGTCAGTGTAGTCATAGTAGTGAGAGAGTGTACTGATTAGTGTGTTTAGCGCAGGCAGACAGGTTCAGACTGATTGCACTGCTCACTTGTATTCAGCTCATTAGCCAGTCACACACTTCAGTTACTACTTACAGACAGTCACACTGCCAGTACTGTTCATTCACTAAGTTTCGTGCGTGACATTGTACTGCTCACTGCTCACTGGTATTATTCAGCTCATTAGCCAGTGATTCCCTTCAGTTATGTTGTACTATGCTCACTCCTCACTGGTATTATTCAGTTCATTTGGCAGTGATACCCTTCAGTTACATTGTACTGCTCACTGCTCACTGGTATATTTTCAGCTCATTTGGCAGTGATTTGTTAAATGGTTTTAATTCTTACTGGGTTCTGCGCAGAAACAGTTTTTAAATACTATCTGTGTCTTGGTTCCTTAAAGGTATACACCTGTGATTTGGTGGAGATTGTGCAATAAAGATTTATATTGAACTAGGATGATATGGTGTTTATGGCCAATTTATGCTGCTCCTTCTATTGTGTATATGATACTGGCTGCACCAGTTCACGGTTCAAATGAGTGATAAAAAGCGATTGCACGATAACTCTGTGGCTCCCTGGCAACTCTCTTCTTATATGCATTTGGCAGTGATTCCCTTCAGTTACTGTAACGATCGGTGTAGCAACACAGACGTCTGATTATGTGTGATCTGCAGAATCACCAATAATACAGACGCTATACCTGATTATGTGGTGATCTGCAGTATCACCAATAATACACGTATAGCTGGCAAGATACAAGGTATGTGTAGTGCTTGGTGCAACAATAGACTGGGCCTTACCAGAGGAGCTGGTAGGCACTATAAGAACTCAGCAACAATAGGTTTAGCAAGACCTCACCAGAGGAGCTGGTGGTTACTTATAGAACACAGTAACAATAAGTTTAGCAAGACTTAACCAGAGGAGCTGGTGGGTACTTATAGAACACAGTAACAATAAGTTTAGCAAGACCTCACCAGAGGAGCTGGTGGGTACTTATAGAACACAGTAACAATAAGTTTAGCTGAGCCTCACCAGAGGAGCTGGTGGGCACTATTGAGAATACCTCACTAGTGGCGAGGGCCCACTGGTGAGTCGGAGCGTCAGACAGGCTAGGTTCGGCAACTAAGAGGCAGATACAGTACAGAGTCAGAAGGCAAAAGATAGTAGGTAATCAGGCAGGGATTCGGCAACTAGATCAGATGGGCAGAAGTACAAAGACGAATAGCAATTAGCAGAGTCAGAGGTTAGCCAGAATCATACACAGAATATCAATAATATACAGTAATCAATCTCCTAGTCTTGTGTGAAATCCCTGGTTTCCTCCCAGATCAAAGCATACCGGATACTAGTCTAAGGTCTGAGCGCTAGCACATAAGTATTCGCAACCGCAGACAAGTTGCGAGTGAGCAGCTACAGCTTAAGAAGCAAAGGACACCTCCAAGCCGCGCCCACACCAATCAGCCAATCCTGAGCAGCAAACGTCCGCTCTGATGTCAGCCGACCAGCGGGTCAGCTGACGCGCCTCCTCCCAGCATAAAGGTCCCGTCTACGCGCGCGGCCACGCGATACAGAAACCTTATGTGCAAATGACAATACGGCTAGACGCCGAGGGAACGGAAAAAGACTCTGAATAGGGAACCGAAGCGGCTGCGGAGACACCTTGCTAACCCGCAGCCGCATATGTTACAGTTATGTTGTACTGCTCACTGGTATTATTCAGCTCATTAGCCAGTGATTCCCTTGAGTTACATTGTACTGCTCACTGGTATTATTCAGTTCATTTGGCAGTGAATCCCTTCAGTTACGTTTCACTGCTCACTGGTATATTTTCAGCTCATTTGGCAGTGATTCCCTTCAGTTACGTTGTACTGTGCTCACTGCTCACCCGTATTATTCAGCTCATTAGCCAGTGATTCCCTTCAGTTACGTTGTACTGCTCACTGGTATTATTCAGCTCATTAGCCAGTGATTCCCTTCAGTTACGTTGTACTGCTCACTGGTACTATTCAGCTCATTACGCAGTGATACCCTTCAGTTACGTTGTACTGTGCTCACTGCTCACTGGTATTATTCAGCTCATTTGGCAGTGATTCCCTTCTCTTACGTTGTACTGTGCTCACTGCTCACTGATATTATTCTGTTCATTAGGCAGTGATTCCGTTCAGTTACGTTGCACTGCTCACTGCTCACTGGTATTATTCAGCTCATTAGCCAGTGATTCCCTTCAGTTACGTTGTACTGCTCACTGCTCACTGGTATTATTTAGCACATTAGCCAGTGATTCATTAGCAACATGTCTGGCAGGGTTCGTGGGGATGTCAGGAAAGGGCGTTCCATTGCCTCAGCCACTTCTGGGACTGGTCCATGGCCAGGGAGAGGACGCCCAGCTGTACGGGGTTGTGGTGCAGCAGAAAGGGCAGCACAGCCTGGGCCGAGTCAGCCGACTCCATTATCCCAATATTTCTGGTCCCCATGTGGTGGTTGAGAAGATGGAATCTGACATTTTGATGGACATCATGACTGCATCCCAGACCTCTACTGTGAGCAGAACTCCACGCAGCAGCAGCCAATGCCCCACGCTTGCTGTGACATCCATCCCAGCAGCCAGTGGTCAGCAGCCCACCCAGGGTGAAAGCATTCTGTCCCCCAGTCTGGCATCTGGGAACATACTGATGGATTAAGCTCAGGACATACTGGGGACTGATATGGAGGAGATTGAGCTCGGGCCAGGATCACAACTGTTATTGGACGATGTTGATGAAGAGGGGTCTGTTTCTGGGGATGTAGGGGTGGAAGAGGAGGTGGGGGAGTCAGAGGAAGAGCTTCATCCTGATGATGACGATGATGATGATGACGTTGTGGACCGTACATATGTGCAGTCTGAGTCCGCGGAAGAATGCTCGGAACAGGATGATGAGTCACCTAGTCCTAGGCTAGGCTATCGCCATATGTCAGGCAGGGGCAGGTGCAGCAGTGGGTGTGGAAGTAGACAGGACACTGCTTCACAACTGTGATGATGATGATGATGATGATGACGTTGTGGACCGTACATATGTGCAGCCTGAGTCCGCAGAAGAATGCTCGGAGCAGGATGATGAGTCACCTAGTCCTAGGCTAGGCTATCGCCATATGTCAGACAGGGGCAGGTGCAGCAGTGGGTGTTGAAGTAGACAGGACACTGCTTCTGCTGGCACCACCACCATGCAACCCCCAAGTACAGATTTTTCCGCTGCACCCTCTGCTAGCGGTAGCGTCCATGGCCCCAGGACATTGATGTCCCCGGTATTGAACCTTTTTGAGGTGTCAAGCCAGAACAAAGAGTATGCGGTCTGTAATTTATGCAGCAAAAAATTGAGCCATGGGAAAAAGGAGGAGGAGGAGGAGGAGGAGGAGGAGAGAGAGAGAGAGAGAGAGAGAGAGAAAGAGAGAGAGAGAGAGAGAGAGAGATATTTTTCCGACGGAATTCCGTATACGTCGGCTCAGGAATACCGTCGGAATGAAACGGTAGCGGAATTTCGGTACGACGGAATGCGGAATTGTCACGGAAACGGAAATGGGCTCTTCCGACCATGCCTGGCTCTCGGCTGTCCCGCGTCTCTGTGGACAAACTCACCTTCCGCAAAATAAACCAGGCTTGGGTGGAAGGTGAGTTCCTGGCCCCTATTGTCGGACACAGGGGGACATGAAGTGGCTGCTGCAATTTGTTAACCATGCCTGCCTTTCCGAAGCAAGTTACAACCTGCCTGCCTTGGTTCATTTTTGTGGCTGTGGTACTACCAGTGAGTTGCCATGGTCCTTCTGTGCTGCCTAACTGACTGCTGCTTTGTCCTCCTGACTCAGTCACTATTAAAGTCTGCAATCACACTGCCCGGGTCAACAGACGCATTTAATTTTTGGGGAGCACTATTACACTGTGGTACTACCAGTGAGTTGCCATGGTCCTTCTGTGCTGCCGACCTGACCGGCCACTTTGTCCTCCCGACTCAGTCGCTATTAACCATTTCAGCCCGCGGGGACTTTTCACCTTATGGATCAGAGCAATTTTCACCTCCCATTCATTTGCTAATAACTTTATCACTACTTATCACAATTTATTGATCTATATCTTGTATTTTCCGCCACTAATTAGACTTTCTTTGGGTGGTACATTTTGCTAAGAATTAATTTTTTATAAATGCATTTGAACAGAATTAATAAGAAAAAAATGGAAAAAATTCATTATTTCTCACTTATCAGTTTTCGGCCATTAAAGCTTTAAAATAATCCACGCTACCATAATTGAAACCTATGTATTTTATTTGCCCGTTTGTCTCGGTTATGACTCCATTTAAATTTTGTCCCTATCACAATGTATGGCGCCAATATTTTATTTGAAAATAAAGGTGCATTTTTTCCGTTTTGCGTCCTTCACTATTTACAATTACAAGCTTATAATTTAAAAAAATGTGTGTAGTTTACCCCTTCCTATGCATATTTAAAAAGCTCAGACCCTTAGGTAACTATTTATGTCTTTTTTTTTTTTTTTTATTGTCATTTTTTTTTCCCATTAAAAATTTTATTTGGGTAATATTTTGGTGTGGGAAATAAACAGTTAATTTTTAATGTTATTAGATGTGTAAATTGTAATGTAAAAAATATGTAGATGTGGTTTTACCATTTTGCCACAAGATGGCCACCCTGAATTTTTTTTCCCTCCTTGTGCTTCTCGCTAAGCGGAAGCACAAGAGGGATGCGGAAATTTTTACGGGCAGAAAGACTGAAGCCTCTTGTAAGAATGCTTAGGTTTTTCTGCTGGGGACACGGATCGGTGTTTGGGAACCATGTTCCCGTTCACTGATCCCAGGGCTTCCGGGGGACACCACGGGGGCACACCCGCGATCATGCGCAGGAGTGCGCCGAAGTGAGGCACCGCAGCAGAGCAGCCACCCGGACGTGAGCTTCACTTCTGGGTGGCAGAAATGGTTAAAGTCTGCGTTCACACTGCCCGAGTCAACGGACGCATTTAATTTTTTGGGCAGCACTATTACACTGTGGTACTACCAGTGAGTTGCCATGGTCCTTCTGTGCTGCCGAACTGACCGGCTGCTTTGTCCTCCTTACTCAGTCGCTATTAAAGTCTGCGTTCACACTGCCCAGGTCCACTGACAACTCTGCTGTCATGGCAAAAAAAAATTTATAAAAATCTCTCTGGGTCTTTTTGGCGTCAGCCACTCATCCTCCCCCAGTGGTACCATCAACGCCAAGTGCCATTGGGACTTACCTTCACCTCTGTGATTGCTTAGTGTGTATTTCCCTGTTTAAAACCACTTATTACCAAATTATAGCCCCATTTAAAGTGTTGATTTCACTTTAAAATCCATTTTCTCAAAAACAAAAAATTATTTTTGGAATTTTTCTTGTTTAAGTTGTAGCCCCTTATCACCTTGATAATCCATGCGATTTGGGGGGTTGTAGTATATATGGGGGCTTTGCTATTAACGTTAAAATAAAATGCAGATCCGGTCATGGATCCGGCCGTGATTGCATCATTCACGACCGAAAATCTGCGTCGTGGCGTGGACGCGTATCAGAATCTGGAACCAATCACACCAGAGGCAGGTTTTTTTTCGGCAACGGCCGTGGTTGCCGAATTCGTGGATCGGGACATCCGAGCACCACTGCTAAAAGTCATAACATAGGACATGGTCACGATAGAAGGACATTGGAACAAGTACATTGTTTTAGCACATTGAGCAGCAAGCCATAGGGTTATAATAACTAAGAGTTTAATATTTATTATTATTATTATTTTTATTTATAAAGCATCAACATATCCTGTGGCGCTGTACAACGTAGGAAAACAAACAAGTGGTACATAATGATACAGACAATGGTATACATCAAATATGGACACTGGTACAAAATACAAAACTAGTGATTACAATGACAGATGTAACATGATGAATAAAATGTATAACAGAGTACAAGCTATTAAATAAATTAATTCCAAGACACAAAAGGGTGAGAGAGCCCTGCCCTTGCGAGCTTACAATCTAAAGGAATGGGGGGAAACAAGAGGTGGGGAAGTATATAGTATACATACAGACAGTGCAGGTTATTGTTTAGTAAGGAGTAAAACTAGACGTGAGGTCGAAGGGTGAATCGCCTAAGTTAGAGCATATGCTTGGTGGAAAAGGTGAGTTTTGAGTGTGCGTTTAAAGATTTCATAGGTGGGAGAGTGATGGATGTTCTGTGGAAGGGCATTCCAGAGGAGGGGTAAGGCACATGAGAAGTCTTGTAAACGTGAATGTGAGGAGGTAATTTCAGAAGAGGATAAAAGAAGCATGTGTGCAGATCTGAGATTGAGGTTGGGTTGGTATCTGGAAACCAGTGAGGAGATGTACAGGGGAGGGAGATTGAGGAGAGCTTTGTACGTTAGGGTTAAGAGTTTGAACTGGATCCTTTGGTTAATTGGTAGCCAATGAAGAGCTTGACAGAGAAGAGCCGCAGAGGAAGACCGAGAAGACAGATGAATGAGACAAACAGCTGAGTTCAATACAGATTGGAGGGGTGCCAGTCAGTTAGTTGGAAGTCCACCAAGCAATATATTACTATAGTCTAAGCAAGATATAATAACTACTAACATGTACTAACATGTACTAACATTTTAGTTGTGTCCTGCGTGAGAAAAGGTTGTATGCGTGCTATATTTTTGAGTTGAAGATAAGAGGAGCTGGTTAGGGTGTTAATGTGAGGAATAAATGTGAAAGAAGAATCAAATATTACCCTTAAACACCGTGCTTTGGGAACTGAAGTTATAGGGGTGTTATTAGCATTTATTGTAATATCAGGCAGAGATGTGGACAGAGATGGTGGAAAGACGATTAGTTCAGTTTTATTCATATTAAGTTTTAAAAAGCAAGAGGACATGAAAGAGAATATAGCGTACAGTCAGGCACCATGTGAGGAGGGAGTTAAGGTCTGGGTCTGAGAAGTACTGTTGTGTATCATCTGCATATAGGTGGTATTGAAAGCCAAATGAGTTGATTACGTTACCAAGGCCATGCATGTAGATGGAAAAGAGGAGGGGACCGAGGACAGAGCCTTGAGGTACCTTCACAGACAAAGGATGGTGAGAGGAGGTCTGATCTGAGTAGGAAATGGTAAAAAACCTTACAGAGAGGCAGGAAGATATCCAGGAGAGAGAAAGACCCTTTATGCCTATTGATGAAAGGATCTGTAGGAGTATAGGGTGGTCAACAGCAGGCCCGCCATCAGGGGGGGACATCCGTGACTCCCGTCACGGGCCCGGCCCTGCAGGGGGGCCCCATCCCCGCCGCGGCCCTGGCGGGTGCCGCCCGGCCGCCGCTCAACCCCCCATGACCGCTGCTCCCTCCCTCCCTCCATCCCTCTAACCGCCGCCGCCGCCTCCACCTAGTCAGACCCCGATCAGACGGCGACAATAGTGCGGGCGCTAGGACCCAGCGCCCGCACTGATATGCGGAAGTGACGTCACTTCCGCATATAGAGCGGGTGCGTCCAGCGCCCGCTCTGGTCGGGTCGCCGCTGATCTTGAGGTCTGACGCTGGGCAGCACTCACTGGCAAGGTAGGGGAGGCAGCGGAGGCGGCGACGACGACGGCGGCAGCGGCTGGGGGGGGCGGCTCCCTGTCACTCGCTCACTAGCTAAAGGGCCTCCCTGTCACTCACTCACTACCTAAAGGGCCTCCCTGTCATTCACTCACTATTAAAAGGGCCTCACTGTCACTCATTCCCTAAAGGGCCTCCCTGTCACTCACTCACTAGCTAAAGGGCCTCCCTGTCACTCACTCACTACTTAAAGGGCCTCCCTGTCACTCACTCACTACTTAAAGGGCCTCCCTGTCACTCACTCACTACCTAAAGGGCCTCCCTGTCACTCACTCCCTACTTAAAGGGCCTCCCTGTCACTCACTCCCTACTTAAAGGGCCTCCCTGTCACTCACTCACTAGCTAAAGGGCCTCCCTGTCACTCACTACTTAAAGGGCCTCCCTGTCACTCACTCACTACTTAAAGGGCCTCCCTGTCACTCACTCACTCCCTAAAGGGCCTCCCTGTCACTCACTCCCTAAAGGGCCTCCCTGTCACTCACTCACTACCTAAAGAGCCTCCCTGTCACTCACTCACTATTAAAAGGGCCTCCCTGTCACTCACTCACTAGCTAAAGGGCCTCCCTGTCACTCACTCACTACTTAAAGGGCCTCCCTGTCACTCACTCACTACTTAAAGGGCCTCCCTGTCACTCACTCACTACTTAAAGGGACTCCCTGTCACTCACTCCCTAAAGGGCCTCCCTGTCACTCACTCACTAGCTAAAGGGCCTCCCTGTCACTCACTCACTACTTAAAGGGCCTCCCTGTCACTCACTCACTACCTAAAGGGCCTCCCGGTCACTCACTCACTACCTAAAGGGCCTCCCTGTCACTCACTCACTAGCTAAAGGGCCTCCCTGTCACTCACTCACTAGCTAAAGGGCCTCCCTGTCACTCACTCACTAGCTAAAGGGCCTCCCTGTCACTCACTCACTAGCTAAAGGGGCTCCCTGTCACTCACTCACTTGCTAAAGGGGCTCCCTGTCACTCACTCACTACCTAAAGGGGCTCCCTGTCACTCACTCACTACCTAAAAGGGCTCCCTGTCACTCACTGCCTAAAGGGCTCCATGTCACTCACTGCCTAAAGGGCTCCATGTCACTCACTACCTAACCTGGGGGTCCCTGTCAGAATCCAGGTGAGAGGTGTCTACCATAATAAGGGGGCATTCTGCCTATTTATGTGAAATGCTGTCTATTTATGTGCCTCATGACTGCTGAATTTGTCTTGTTGGGGGCCTAATGATTGAATTTTTACTTGTTGGGGGCCTCATGATTTGTTGGGAGCCTCAAGATTGCTGAATTTGTCTTGTTGGGGGCCTCATGATTTGTTGGGGGTCTCACGATTGCTGAATTTGTCTTGTTGGGGGCCTCATGATTGCTGAATTTGTCTTGTTGGGGGCTTCATGATTGCTGAATTTGTCTTGTTGGGGGCTTCATGATTGCTGAATTTGTCTTGTTGGGGGCCTCATGGTTTGTTGGGGGCCTCATGATTGCTAACTGCGAGACTATGGGAAAAGCTGAATCATTACCATATGAGACAATAGCATTAAACCTACTTTTAGCTTTTTTAAACAGAAAATAAAACTGGGAGGTTCTAAAAAAATGATGGAGCACTTCCTCCTTCCGGCTTGAAGGAGGAAGTGCTCGATATCGAGGCTTGCAACGCGTCCATTCGGACACTTGCACCTCGTTGAAACGCTGGGTGGAGAACGGCGTTCTGGGTAATTAACCCCGCCGCATCTAGCCACTCAGCTGTGGCAATTAGAGCTAACTTGAATCACGAGTATCCACCGTGGTTATTCGTGATTAATTTGTGGACAGCAAGCCTCCAACTAGCTCTGCCAACATGTAATGGCTACGCACATTTCTCAGTTTGTGTGGGGGGGGGGGGGGCCCGGACTGATGATTTGTGAGGGGCCCCAAAATTTCTGATGGCGGCCCTGGTCAACAGTATCAAATGCTGATGACAGATCAAGAAGGATGAGTATGGAATAATAGCCTTTGGATTTAGCTGTAAGAAGATCATTGGCTACTTTAGTGAGGGCTGTTTCTGTGGTGTGGTTTGCCCAGAAGCCAGACTGGAACTGATTAAGCAAAGAATTAGCAGAAAAATAAGAAAAATAGTTCAGCATGAATGTGGAGTTCAAGTAGTTTAGATGCAAATAAGAAAAGTGACCCTGGGCGGTAGTTTGCGAACCCAGTGAGATCTAGAGATGTGTTTTTAAATAGTGGTGTTAAACAGCCTTCTTGAGTGAAGATGGAAAAATACCAGTGGAGAGGCATAGATTAAACAGGGATGTTAGGGCAGGGATGAGGATATCTGTGGAATGAGATGGGAGGGGATAGGATCCAAAGAACAGATGCTTAGATTTGGAGATTAGAGAGGAGAGAGAATGTTTGGAGAGTGGAGAGATGGCAGAAAGAGAGCAATCGACCAGAGGGATGGAGAAGGAGTGTGAGGTCTGGATGGAAAAACCACTTTGGATTTTGGCAATTTTATCAGTGAAATATGTTGCAAATTTTTTAGCTGAAAAGTATGAAGAAGGAGGAGGGGGAGGGGGTGGATGGAGAAGGGCGTTGAAAGTGCTGAACCGGCTTTTTTGGATTATGTGAGTGGCAGGATATGAGGGAGGAAAAATATGACTGTTTTGCAGAAGAGAGAGCATTTCTAAAAATTGTTCAAGGCTTTTTTTGTATGAAATTAGGTCCTCATTAGTATTTTTTTCTCCAACTCCATTCAGCTACCCTAGAGCACCCATTTAGCTGTTTAATAGCTTTGGTCAGCCAGGGTTGGTGACTGACACAGTGTGGGCGGACATTGTTAAGAGGTGCGACTGCATCCATGACTTTCGTGATTCAGCTGTGGTAGTGTGTTGCTGCCGAGTCTGGGTCAGTGAATGATGGTGTGAGGAGAGGTGCCAGGGCATCAGAGACAGATTGCATGTCTATGTTGCGGTAGTTTCTGGATATGTGTGAGCGTGCTTGTGTCAGCGTAGTAGGAAGAGAGGGGGAGAGAGAGAAGTTTAGTAAGTTATGATCAGAGAGTGGAAGTGGAGCATTAGTGAAACCAGTGATAGAACAGATTGAGAGTATGACCATTAGAGTGAGTTGGAGCAGTGGACCACTGAGATAGGCCATAGGAGGAAGTAAGTGACAGAAGTTTGGTGGTGACAGAATTGTTGGTGTCGACATGAATGTTAAAGTTACTCTTAGTAATTGTAGGGATTTCAGAGGACAGGAACTGGAGGAGCCATCCAAAATGATCGAGGAAGCAGGGCCAGGCGGTACATAATTGCGATCTGGGGGTTAGAGGAAGAGTATAGTAGGATTGCATGGACTTCAAAGGATGGCAGAGAAAGAGAAGGAATACGAGTGAGCGGCTTAAAGTAGCATCTATCAAAGGGGAGAATACCCCTCCACCTTGTTTATTCCCACTTCTAGGAGTGTGACTAAAGTGGAATCCCCCATAAAAGAGAGCTGCAGGTGAGACGGTGTCTGAAGAAGTCAGCCAGGGGTTTCTGTGACCCGAGGAAGGAGAAGGCATTGGAATTGAAAAGGTTGGGGTTTAAAGGGAGTTTTTTGCAGACTGAAAGGGCATTCCAGAGGGCAGCAGAGATAGGTGGGGGAGAAGGGAGGAGAAGAGAAATATTAATGAAGTTCTGGCAGTTGGGATGTGCACGTGGCTGGCTGTTAGCAGTGTGATTAGTATGTAAGGGTAAGGAGTGAGCTGGCAGAGAGGGTCTGGGGTTTTCTGAAATGTCACCTGCAGCAAGGAGAAGGAGGAGGCAGAGAGAATGAAGGAGAGGGTGAGATTTAGATTTATGGGTAGAAGGAGCATGAAATGTAAAGTGAGGTTGTATGAATCGGAAAATCTCATGAGACACAAACCTGTAAAGATTATGTAAGAGTGTGAGAAATGCACAGCGTATTGACAGCAGGAGGCTTTAGTGTGTGTAGTGTTTAGTGTTTAAATACTAAAACTTGCAGGAATTGTCATATCAACAACAAAAGGAACATTAAACAAATATAACCTAGTAGCACCTTGGAACAATAATGCAGATCTAGGAGATTAAATAGTGCAACTCTAGACTCTGTGCAATTCTATAAGAAGTAAGTCAGACACAGGCTGACAGATATTCTGTCCTGTAGATACTATAAATGTGTTTTCATTGGAATAAAGTAAAGAAAGTTGTTATAAAAGTAGGTCATGTGGAGATTTTTTTTTAATTTAGATTGCTTATCTAGTAACATAATTTTAAGGAAGGTTTATTAATTAATATCATTTTCTCTGTAGGTGCTTCAACTTAGTGATGACATGTAGTTGAGGCAGAGACGACTACAACAGATCTGTTATGTCAGGGCTGGGGTAGATTATATTTGCACTAACTTGAAAACGTGGATTCCTTAAGATTTGGTGTGAGAATTAACGTATATACAGTATAATCTTTATAAATGAGTCCTCTACAGTATTCTTTGGTGATGTGTTTCCTGATGATAGTGAGACTTACCAGGGCTTATTGCCACGTATCTTCAGGAGTGGATTGGCAATGGAGAGAATACAATAAGAATATTTGTTGTAGGCATTGAGGGAAAGGACTGGAGTAATGAACTAGAGTAGAATGCTAGGGTTTCTTGGATAACAGTGGGGTCATACATTTTTATTGTGAGAAGGAAAGGTGAGCATAGTTTTGGGGACCAAACATCGATACCAAACATTTTAAAATTTGATCATAAGTTAGAAACTGGGTAGAGGTAAGAACAAATTAATGCTTAAAGGAATACTATCGATTCACACATTTTTTTCAATTGACACAGGAATAGTTTGGGAAGTGCTGCTAAGTACTGGTGTGTACATTTTAGTAGCAACTTCTTTGTTTACTATTATCAAAATACATTCAAACTTTACTGACGCCTAAACTGACGGCTGACTGAGCCATGAGGAGAGGGGAAATTCCCCTCACACTTGATCAGTTAACTCTATGGGCCTGATTCACAAAGCGGTGCAAACTTTTTCGCGGACTTTTGCGCGCGCAATTTGCCGTGATTTGCGCGATCGCGGACTTTTGCGCGCGCAATTTGTGCCGAGATTCGCGCCATACGTGGCAAATTGCTCGCGCAAAAGTCCGCGATCGCGCGAATCGCGGCAAATTGCGCGCGCAAAAGTCTGCGAAAAAGTTTGCACCACTTTGTGAATCAGGCCCTATGTGTAGCTCTGTGTGTGACAGAGAGAGACAGGACACAGGAGCTGCAGCTTTGGGGAGCTCTGTTTCTGACTGAAGTGCCTGAAGAGAGCAGAGGAAATGTAACTAATTGTCACAGCTTTTGCATATTGTTTTTGCTTTCAGAGTTTGATATGTTTGATATTTGCTTTCTGTAGTCTGATATGCAACTCTTGCTGTGCATTGAAGCAGACACCCCTTCTGCAATTGATTTGTCCCAATATAGCTAAATCCTATCCTCACTAAATTACAGCTTTTGCCTCTGATATTTAACATGAAAAGTAGGAAAATGTTTACACAGCTACTTAGACATTATTTGTACATTGTCATTTTAGAACACTTGGGTATCGATAGTATTCCTTTGAGAGATCAGAAGGAAAGGTGATTGCCCCTTCATCAAGGAGCATGCCAGTGGTTTGCAAATCCATATTACTCCAAGACCAGGGCCGGTTTTGCACCTTCCAGCGCCCTAGGCCGGCTATCACCAACCGCCCCCCCCCCCCTTCTGTCCATCTTTGACTAGTTTGAACAGCCCCCTCTGTTTTGTGCATGCTCTATCCACTCCATGTAATTTTGCGCTCCTGTCTGCATGCACAGCAGGCGATAGTGTTCTGGGCTTGCATACTTTAGAAATGATGCTCATGTATGAGCACTCAGCAGCACTTGTCAAGTACACATACCCATAACACTCCCTAGCCTCCTGTGCACATGCATACAGGAGTGCAAAATCACAAGGAGCCCCAGTGGACAGCGCTGCTTCTTTGTCCTCTGTGCTACTTGCTGCCGTCAGAGCCACAAATAGGGGACAGTGTAGCACAATGCAGAGAAGCCCATCCAAAACAGAGAACAGGTAAGTAGAAGGATCCGACACTACACACACTGGCATAGATGTAGTGTAATGCTAGGTACACATGATGCAATTTTCTGACAGATTTACTGTCAGGTCGATTATTTCATTCATTTCCGATCTAATTTAAATTTTTCGATCAATTTGCTGTTCACTTCTATGAAAAATCATTCAGAAAATTGATTGGAAAGCAGATCGGACATGTTGGAAATAGTCGATCTGACAGTAAATCTGTCCACAAATTGCATTGTGTGTACCCCGCATAAGCTCAGGTGTACTTTACACAGTGATAATTTAGCACTTAAGACAGATCTTAAAATCAGTTAGCAGGAAGTTTTGTAACAGAATAACACTTTTTATTGGCTAACCAAAAGACAAACAGTGAGCCTTTGGCTAATGAGCCGTCTTCTGACTTTGTTACTGTATACAAGATGTTAGAGCACACAGCCATATATACAGTCAGCAGGAGATGCATTGATTGATTTGCAAGTATAAATAAATGTAACACAGTTGTCATTCTGTTTCAAAACATCCTGCTTTCACTGATGGTCAACACAGTACTTTGCTGGCAAAAAAAAAAAGCCAGGAAAGAGTTAAACTGTAGCACAAAGAATGTTGCCATCATTCTCTAAAAAAAAACAACATACATTTATTTAATCTGAGGTCTTTAACAGCACTGACCTACTAGTTATAAACTAACATCAGTCAGGGAGGGGGAGAGCTGCTAATTCCTTCCTTCTGCATGAAAAAACTAATCGGAACTGAAGACTTCTGCTACTTGAGCCCATATATTTTTCTTCTCACAGCAGATTGTTTGTCCCCTCTCATCATACAGGTGACAGCAGATGCTGACTGCCATAACACACACTTTGCACAAGTAAGAGAGATGCAGGGATCTCTGGAACTCAGGCAGACCAGAGCAAAGCAGGAGAGGTGATTTACTTTGACATGTGACCTCTTATCTTTCCAAGTCCTTCGCCCTGCTGATTTTTATCGTCCCTAGGCCATGGCCTCTGTGACCTTCCCAGAAATCCGACCCTGGCTTAAAGAAATGTGAAGTGAGGCTGACATTAATTTTAAATCACAGCAAAAGATCAGTGACCTGGTGGTTTCTTAAATCTCACCAGTGCTGCCCTAACATAACAAAGATGTACAAAGTAAAATAAAAAAGAAACACTGGTGCCTACAGTGGCTATATAGACAGGAGAATAATTACATGTTTCACCTCGATGAGAAGTTGATGTGTTTCAGCAACATGAGTTTTGCCCCTCTTTGGATATCATGCGGGAGCTGGACATGAACTCATGAAGCTCTGGAGATGTCTCAGCTATCCGTCTCTGTCCTGCAGTCTCTTACTCCTGTCAGTTAGTGTGACGTTTAAATGAGCGCAGTGTGCCTCGCCTGTGCATTTTGGTAACCTCTATGTCATTGATAAACTTCAGGTTGACAGGAGCCTCTGTTGCTGTATACTAGGAGCTACTGGGGGATCAGGAATTAAAAAATAGCTAGCTGTATTGGCAAATATATTTATTAAGACAATAGAAAGGGAAAGGCACAACCCCAGTTCATCATCTTTAATGGAAACCTGACATGAACAGGTACCTTTAAAATAAACATACCCCCCCCCCCCCCCCCCCCGAATGTTTATGCCAAATACTGGCTATTTCCGTAATTTTTGTTGCTCTCCTGTGCTCGTTTCATTCTTAATTTTTCGTTTTTATCCTGTCTAAAACCTAAGATGGCCGCCATCTGCTTCCGGGTCACTGTCACTGTGTGTAAAGTTCTCCATCAAATATTGTATGCAGGGTATATATATATATATATATATATATATATATATATAAAGCCTGCAGACATATACACACAGGCACAATTGCTTTTACTTATTACTGTAAAACCAAAGACAGGCACAGCTGCTGCTGCTGCTGCTGCTGCTGCTGCTGCTGCTGCTGCTGCTGCTGCTGCTGCTGCTGCTGCTGCTGCGTTTGATCTGTGTACAGTCATAAGTGCAGTAGAGCAGTGTTCCTGTATGTTCCTAGCTCAGTAGGGGAGAGATAAGTGGGAAACCAAAGCTGGGACACTAATTATCTGGGTAGATAAATAAATCTATGTTTACTGAGCTGTTTTTCTCTTCTCACGCACTGCCCTCTGTGATGCCTTTCAGCACACAGATAGTGAAAACACAGGCAGAGAGGGGGCGGACTTAAGCAGGCTGCTTTCACTGCTATAGAGCTTCCTGATAAAGCAGCCGACTGAGAGCTCAGTCAGTGTTTTTCATAGGGAAGAGTACAAGCTCACATGGCAGATCAGAATGAAACAGACAGCAGGGTAAGTGCTTGTTCTCATGCCCATACTAGTATATAGTATTAATTAAAGAAGGTTGCTTCGTCTCTGGTACTATTTAATTTTTGTTTGCTTGCATGGGGGTGACTATTTTGTAAGGGAGGGGGACCAGATAGACCCATAACCCTACTCCCCTTATTCTGTTACTTCCACTTCTTCAGGTCACTGGAGTCAGGGCATGCATCCTTATAGTTAATATTGGAACACAGGTGTAACCTGTTTTGACTCTTTGTTCTTACCCGACTGAGAGGAATCCACCAGACCCTGACTGGTATAAGAATATCAAGAATTTATTTATGACCGTGACAAATGGTCAAAGTGGAACGTATCCAACCAAAAATATTAACTCACAATACAACCCCTTCCTTCACAATATATATATATATATATATATATATATATATATATATATATATATATATATATATATATTTATATATACACAGTGGGTTGCAAAAGTATTCGGCCCCCTTAAAGTTTTCCACGTTTTGTCATATTACTGCCACAAACATGAATCCATTTTATTGGAATTCCACATGAAAGACCAACACAAAGTGGTGTACACATGAGAAGTGGAACGAAAATCATACATGATTCCAAACATTTTTTACAAATAAATAACTGCAAAGTGGTGTGTGCATAATTATTTGGCCCCCTTTGATCTGAGTGCAGCCAGTTGCCTATAGACATTGCCTGATAAGTGCTAATGACTAAATAGAGTGCACCTGTGTGTAATCTAATGCCAGTACAAATACAGCTGCTCTGTGAGGGCCTCAGAGGTTGTCTAAGAGAATATTGGGAGCAACAACACCGTGAAGTCCAAAGAACACACAAAACAGGTCAGGGATCAAGTTAATGAGTAATTTAAAGCAGGCTTAGGCTACAAAAAGATTTACAAAGCCTTGAACATCCCACGGAGCGCTGTTCAAGCGATCATTCAGAAATGGAAAGAGTATGGCACAACTGTAAACCTACCAAGACAAGGCCATCCACCTAAACTCACAGGCCGAACAAGGAGAGCGCTAATCAGAAATGCAGTCAAGAGGCCCATGGTGACTCTGGACGAGCTGCAGAGATCTACAGCTCAGGTGGGAGACTCTGTCCATAGGACAACTATTAGTCATGCACTGTACAAAGTTGGCCTTTATGGAAGAGTGGCAAGAAGAAAGGCATTGTTAACAGAAAGCATAAGAAGTCCCGTATGCAGTTTGCCACAAGCCATGTGGGGGACACAGCAACCATGTGGAAGAAGGTGCTCCAGTCAGATGAGACCAAAATGGAACTTGTTGGCCAAAATGCAAAACGCTATGTGTGGCAGAAAACTAACACTGCACATCACTCTGAACACACCATCCCCACTGTCAAATATGGTGGTGGCAGCATCATGCTCTGGGGGTGCATCTATTCAGCAGGGACAGGGAAGCTGGTCAGAGTTGATGGAAAGATGGATGGAGCCAAATACAGGGCAAACTTGGAAGAAAACCTCTTGGAGACTGCAAAAGACTTGAGACTGGGGCAGAGGTTCACCTTCCAGCAGGACAATGACCCTAAACATAAAGCCAGGGCAACAATGGAATGGTTTAAAACAAAACATAGCTATGTGTTAGAATGGCCCAGTCAAAGTCCAGATCTAAATCCAATCGATAATCTGTGGCAAGATCTGAAAACTGCTGTTCACAAACACTGTCCATCTAATCTGACTGAGCTGGAGCTGTTTTGAAAAGAAGAATGGGCAAGGATTTCAGTCTCTAGATGTGCAAAGCTGACAGAGACATACCCTAAAAGACTGGCAGCTGTAATTGCAGCAAAAGGTGGTTCTACAAAGTACTGACTCAGGGGGCCGAATAATTATGCACACCCCACTTTGCAGTTATTTATTTGTAAAAAAAAATTTGGAATCATGTTTGGTTTTCATTCCACTTCTCACATGTACACCACTTTGTACTGGTCTTTCACGTGGAATTCCAATAAAATTGATGCATGTTTGTGGCAGTAATGTGACAAAATGTGTAAAACTTCAAGGGGGCCGAATACTTTTGCAACCCACTGTATATATATATATATCAACTAAGTCTTCTTTTCTTCACAGCCGGTGCACCGGTAAAGCTAGAAAGGAAAGTTCACGTTAGAGTTACTTTTACAAATGAATACCATACATGTGTTACATCCTGTGTTTACATTACTTATCTATTAGGCACTTCAAATATACCATGGGATTATATCCCTTTCTGCTGAATACTTGAATATGTACAGGTCTACTGAGCAATAACAGTCCTAATCAGTTTCAGTCCCTTGCAACCAAGTCCAAACTACATTACTCAGCAAAACCCTTTAATCTCTTGCTTAAGATATACAAGCAACTTTCTCCCCTATAGCTATGGAATAGTTCAGATTCCCTCTTTTCCGGCTGTGTTCCTATTTTTGTAGACTCTCCAAGAACTATTGGCATCAAAAATAAGAAATAGCAAAATAAACATAAAATAAATAAAATGAGAAAATAAAATAAAAAGATAAAATAAATACATTGATGACTTGGAAATCAGTTATACTGCTCAGGCAACTAAAGGCTCCTTCTTCCTTAACTTAGATTCCACTAACGATGGATTTCCACAGAAGTGCATATGATCAAAGGATTTCATACAGATAGTAGACTTCTTCTCCTTTTTAGCTGTCACTTCCCATTCACTATACTTCCTTTTTTTTCTCTGGGTTCAAGGCGACTTAGTTACACAATCTCTCTCTTTCTCTTACAGGGATTGCATTGTTACAGAGCATTTATGCAAGCATTTGTGCTTTACTGACTGACTAAAAATTAGTATGCGATCAAGGGTATGGCACTGCAAAACAGGAAAAATGTCCCAGAAACAAAATAACAGTTGGCGGCTGAGCTACACATCAAATGGGGGTGATAAGGAAGGCGATACATTCTCTGGCAACATAGTTCACACTTTTCTGGGATATAATCTGAACACAGTCTTCGTTTTTCAGGCATTGACAGCACACTGCTATAATGTATAATTACACTGTTCAGCACTTCTAAAAGAAGGTGAATGTAAATCAGAGTAATATGTTCCTTTAATCCTGTAGTTACTGTCTCTTTATTTTGATGATCAACAATAAATTCTTTATCTCTTTGGCCTCGATTCATAAAAGAGCCTGCGAGCGGGGAAAGTGGAGCGGGGAAACACCGCTGTCGGTATTTCCGCCTTCAGGGTGTTAATTCATAAAAATGTTTCCTGTTGTGACAGGCGTGCGGAGATACTCCGCTGTAGGCAGGCGTTAGGCTGTCGGGAGACATGCGGAAGCCGGAGAAGCAGGCGGAATCCCTCCGTGCGGTGTTCTCTCTGCAGCTGCTTGGGAGGTCTGTCCCATTCACTGCAACGGATTCCGCACGCTTCTCGCCACATCAGAGGTAGCGGTAATACCCGTCCGCATACCGCTACCTCTAATCTTTATGAATTGACATTTGTTACTTTTGCTGTGATAATCACCGCGCAAGGCGGTGATTGATCACTCTGCTCGTGGATGTCGGCTTTTCATGCGGAAAAAGCCTTTATGAATACATATTTTGCTGTGTGGTCGGTAAAGCGAGCGGCTTTCTGCATTTCCTCATGCGGAAATGCTTTATGAATCGAGGCCAAAGTATTTCTTAATATTGCTCTGTATGCTAACTTTTGCCTGATGTAGTCGCAGTCCTAATACTCATCTGACATCTCAGTCTTGCTGCTTTATATAAGGATCTGGCTTCTCTGACCCTGTGGCCTATGTCATCTCCCATCTTCACAGTATCCTCTCTGCGCCTGGGTTACTGCCGATCAATGCACCCGATTCCCTCTGCCATCCTGAGGTAATCATTAGCTCAGTGCTGCGTGCCTCCTCTCCCCTCGCTCTCCGCCGCCTAAAGCCACATGGGTTAGTATTGGCCAGGGGTTGAGCCAAGCACTCATAGGCTCTTAGGGACTGTTTAGGGACTAACACAATTTTTGTACTGTTCATTTTAATTTTTCAGCTAAAAAGAAAATATTGTTTTCTGCTTTTCACAAATGTATTTAATAATTGATGGGGTTCATCTGAAACAAGGGCAGTGTGATGTCCAGTGATGAATAGGGAAATGTGTTCTAAAAAAAACCCAGAAAAAAGTAGTCCCTCTTTTTCATATCATATGAATGACCATGTTTTCACGACTGCAATAGTACCTCAGAAATAGTCTTTATTCACAACAATACACGATTAAAAACAATTAAAAGCACTGTGATCCCCCAGGCCCATGATTGTGCATAAACAGTATACAATCAATACTGATTAAAGGAAAACTTAAGTCAGCTAAAAAAAATTACTTTTACTCACACGGGCTCTCCTCAGCCCCCTGCAGCTGAACGGTGCCCTCGCCGTGTCCCTCCGATACACCTGGACTCGCCGGCGGCCACTTCCGGTTTGGCCATCACCGGCCGACAGGCTGGGAACGCGGCTGATTATCCACGTCCCCGGCCGCAATAGCATTATAGAGGGCGCTATTGCGGCCGGGGACGCGGATAATCAGCCGCGTTCCCAGCCTGTCGGCCGGTGACGGCCAAACCGGAAGTGGCAGCCGGCGAGTCCAGGCGCATCGGAGGGACACGGCGAGGGCACCGTTCAGCTGCAGGGGGCTGAGGAGAGCCCCGGGTGAGTAAAAGTCATTTTTTTTTAGCTGACTTAAGTTTTCCTTTAAGTAAATCAATTATCCTTGCTGGGCTCCTACGTTCTTATTATCAGCAGCACATTGTCCCAAAAATCTGTCCTTCACCAGCAAATGCTAAATAACAGTGTTCAATATGGTGGAACACCAGGACAAAACTGCTGCTGATCCTGGAACAAGAATCTGATATATCAATAGATCACGAGGTCCTTGGTCTCAGCACCCCGGAACTAGTCTGAAGTATACACAGATGATAATACAGTTCCGTAGACTGAGTGCGAGGTCCGTGGTCTCAGCACCCTGGAACTAGTCTGAATATAACACAGATGGTAGTACAGTTCCCTAAGCTGGGTGTGAGGTCCTTGGTCTCTACACCCTGGGACTAGCTTAAGCATAAACAGAATAACAATTCAAATAATCTGGCTAAGTGTGAATTCCCAGGTCCACCTGGTTCAAACACACTGAAGGATCTGACTAGGTCTGAGTGCTTCCACGTAGTGATCGCAATGGCAGACAACTTGCAAGTGACCAGCAGGAACTATATATGGAGTAGTGCTGACCAGCACCACCCCTAATTGCTCAACCAATAGTATCCTGCTCTGGAGTCAGCTGATCGGCATGGTCAGCTGACTCTTCCTGCTTAGTATAAGAATTCTGCCTCTCAGCGCGCGCGCGTGTATTTCTAAGCCTATGTGCACTAACAGACTCAGCCACACCAGACACACGCTGCCGCGTGCAAACCGCAGCGCTGGACGCGGAACCAGCCGCCTTACTGTTGTTGCATGCAGCGGCTTTTCCGCGTTCTGCCCTGCCACCAGACACCCGCTTCCGCGTGCAAACCGCCGCACTGGACGCGGAGTCAGCCGCCTCCTCAGTAGCACTTGCGGCAGCTTTTCCGCAATCTCTCACACAAGGTAGAGATGAATAGGGCCGTGGGGTTCAGCGATCCTACCGGTTTCGCCGAAGCTGCCTCAGGGATCCCTGGACTTTGTACTGCCATAGCAGCTATTCAAATGTTAGAACTCATCCACACGTAGGAGGACTGTCCCTTGGATCAGGATTTAATCCTTTGAGGTGACAGTGTGGGGCCAAGGCTGTAGGGGTGCTCGGATACCCCTTTTTAAAATCCAAATTGATTCGGATTCGGATACCCAGATATCCGGATCCGAATCAGATATCCGAATCCATTATGCGGGAAATCCAAATTGATTTGGATATCTGCATAGAAAACCGGACGTGGCTTTTAAATTGCTTCCAAAATGTTTTTTAAGGTAAATGATGCATGTAGCATCATGTTTTTTTTAAAGAGAAACACTAATTGATTATGTGGGGAGTTAAAATACCCTCCCCCCCCAAAAAAAATGGCTGTAAATTAACATCAGGACTAGGTTTCAGACAGCGGTTGTGCAGCCTACATTGTGTCCAAAGTCCAACTGCACAACTTGGACATGACAGTTTTCAGCCCAGACACCTCAAAAAAATTACACAGCAATTGTGTTTTGGGTTAAATATAGGTGGTATCAGCACAGCAGCAGTGGCCTGTGGCACCCTGGCGGTGGGAGCAGCACAGGCAGCAGGAGCAGGGCAATGCAGCAGCAGGAGGTGTAACGTGTGCCAGGAGCATGCCGGACGTGGCACGTGTACGTGGCATGTAGCGTTGGTACTATGGCTGTAAAAAAAATTGTGAACCAGGCGGCTTAGTTAGTAATAGCTAACAATCAGGAGGAGCCAGGAGGTTTGTGGTGGTGATGGTAAAGGGTGGTAAGGCAGGTATAGTGATTCCCAGCCACTTCATGTCCCCCTCTTGCCAACAACAGGGAAAGACTCGCCCAACAGAGTCTGGCGGCATTTTTTTCCTTGCACGGGAAGTGGTGGAGGGATCAGAGGAGGCCACTGAGGACTGGCTGCCTGAACAGGCCTCAGTGTCCGCAGGAGTGGCAGAGGGGGTTCTGGTGCTCTGAGTCTGACCACTGCCAGCGCCAGCTTGCTGCAGCCAGATGATGTGGGGTACTTGTACTTTATTAAAATCGGGGTTGAACTTTAAAGCAAATCAGCACGGAGTGACAGACAGCAGAGTAGAAGACACTAGTGCACACTAACTGTCACACTGGCACTGCTCAGCACAGCAGCGCTGCAGTAATCTGTAGCAAGCTAACACAGTACTACTCTAACAACTAACTAGCACTGCAGTACTAACTACACAGTAACACAGTAATCCTATTCCCTAACCTATACTGTGGCTAAGGCTAATAGCAGGCCAGCAGCAGGTCTGGTCTTTGCACAGCACACACAGACACCTAACTAGCAGCTGCTGCAGCACAGAGTCTGACTGTCACTGAATGAAATCAAGCTAGCCAACTAAAAAACAATAGAACAATAGTGTAGTGAAGGTGTTTAGCACTCAAAAGCTTTAGGTTTATCACTGTATACAGCACTTGCTAGGCCAGCAGCAGCACTGGAGCATGCCTCTCAGTGAGCAGTCACACAAGCAAGGACAAGATTTCTCATCATGGCACCCCTCCTTATATACAGGGGGGGGCTGGCCAGGGTTCCCTTCTGTGATTGGGTGCTAGGGCTTAGGCTGGGAGCCCTCTGATTGGCTCAAGGAGGTCAGGATGGGCTGGCCAGGGTTCCCCTCTGTGATTGGTTGCTTGGGCTTAGGCTGGGAGCCCTCTGATTGGCTCAATGACTTCATGGACATCATCTCCATGGTTACAGTATCCGAATTCGGATATCCAACCGGATTCCGGATTTCAGATAGATATCCGAGTTAACTTGGATATATTACACAGATATCCGGAATCTGAATCCAAGTTCGGAGAGCGGAAAAAGTTTGGATTATCCGGGTACCTGACATCCGGATGAGCATCCTTGCAAGGCTGTACAGATATCACCAGCCTCCAGGTGCTCTGCAATGCAGAGAGAAGGAGGGCTGACATGGTGGCACACAACTGAGTGGCACAGAGCAGGTTCTCAGGAAGGGTGGGAGGATGGGAAGCCGTGATCACGGAAAAAATAGTCATGATTATAAGCTGAAGAGCCGCCGACTTTAGAAGTTAATAGCAAAGCCCTCTTACATAATATAAATACCATATTTGCAGGATATATTAAGAAGAACAGTAAGAACAAGATAATTTTTTTTCAAAAAGACCTTACAGTTTTTGAGATAATCGATTTTAAAGGTTCAAAGGAAAATAGTATACATTTAAATGCGGTAAATTACAATTAACGTATTTACCGCATTTACATGTATAATTTTTTACTTTGAAATTTCCTTTGAACCTTTAAAATCGAATGACGGCTTATCCGGATTTTGGGACTGTTGTGGCCAGATTTATTTGAATCCGTGATGGGGGGTATCCAAGCAACACAAGTCACAACAATAGACAATCACAGTCTGCTTAAACTAATACCACACAAACAATGAAATGTTTCCATGTTTTTATTGAACACACCATGTAAACATTCAATGTGTAGGTGGAAAAGGTATGTGAACCCCTAGACTAATGACATCTCCAAGAGCTAATTGGAGTAAGGTGTTAGCTGAAGTCCAATCAATGAGATGAGATTGGAGGTCTTGGTTACAGCTGCCCTGCCCTACAAAAAACACACACCAGTTTTGAGTTTGCTTTTCCCAAGAAGCATTGCCTGATGTGAATGATGCCTCACACAAAACAGCTCTCGGGAGACCTACAATTAATAATTGTTGACTTGCATAAAGCTGGAAGGGGTTATAAAAGTATCTCCAAAATCCTTGCTGTTCATCAGTCCACAGTAAGAAAAATTGTCTATAAATGGAGAAAGTTCAGCACTGCTGCTACTCTCCCTAGGAGTGGCTGTCCTGTAAAGATGACTGCAAGAGCCCAGCGCAGAATGCTCAATGAGGTGAAGAAGAATCATAGAGTGTCAGCTAAAGACTTACAAATGTCTCTGGCATATGCTAAAATCCCTGTTAGCGAATCTATGATACGTAAAACACTAAACAAGAATGGAGTTCATGGGAGGATACCACAGAGGAAGCCACTGCTGTCCCAAAAAAACATTGCTGCATGTTTAAAGTTTGCAAAAGAGCATCTGGATTAATTCTGTGGACAGATTAAAACAAAGTTGAGTTGTTTGGAAGAAACACACAACACTATTTGTGGAGGAAAGGAGGCACAGCACACCAACATCAAAACCTCATCCCAACTGTGAAGTATTGTGATGGGGGCATCATGGTTTGGGGCTGCTTTGCGTGTAAGGGCCTGAATGGATTGCTATCATTGAAGGAAAAATGAATTCCCAAGTTTATCAAGACATTTTGTAAGAGAACTTAAGGCCTTTTGTCCACCAACTGAACCTCAGCAGAAAATGGGTGTTGCAACAGGATGACGACCCAAAGCATAGAAGTAAATCAACAACAGAATGGCTTAAACCAGGGCTGCCCAATAGGTCGTTCGCGATCTACTGGTAGATCGCGACCGCCTTCTTGGTAGATCGCGGCCTCTTGGCTGCATCTCGTATGTTTGTTGCGGCCAGCAGCTCATCGTGTTTAGCTGCTGGCCGCTGGCCAATAAGGATGCAAGCGAGGAGAGAGGGAGGAGAGAGGCGACATGGGCGCTACGTCATGGCTGGGGGCGGCGGCGGGCAGCCTGCAACGTGCGTGCTTGTAACGTGCCCGGCGCCGCCCCCAGCCATGACATAGCGGCCACGCCGCCTCTCTCTTTGCCGCCTCTTCTCCCATGCATTCTTATTGGCCTGCCAGAGTCTCTCCTCGCCGCCTCTTCTCCCCTGCCTGCCTGCCAGTTCCAGGAGTCCAGAGGAGCTGGCTAACCTATGCTGCAGGTACATATACCTGGCTAACCTGCACTGAGGGCCCATATACCTGGCTTACCTACACTGGGGGCCCATATACCTGGCTAACCTACACTGGGGGCCTATATACCTGGCTAACTACACTGGGGGCCTATATACCTGGCTAACTACACTGGGGGCCCATATACCTGGCTAACCTACACTGAGGGCCCATATACCTGGCTAATCTACACTGAGGGCCCATATACCTGGCTAACTACACTGAGGGCCCATATACCTGGCTAACCTACACTAGGGGCCCATATATCTGGCTAACTACACTGGGGGCCCATATACCTGGCTAACCTACACTGGGGGCCGCCCATATACCTGACTAACTTACACTGGGGGCCCATATACCTGGCTAACCTACACTGGGGGCCCATATACCTGGCTAACCTACACTGAGGGCCCATATACCTGGCTAACCTACACTGAGGGCCCATATACCTGGCTAACCTACACTGAGGGCCCATATACCTGGCTAACTACACTGAGGGCCCATATACCTGCCTAACCTAAACTGAGAGCCCATATACCTGGCTAACCTACACTGGGGGCCCATATACCTGGCTAACTACACTGAGGGTCCATATACCTGGCTAACCTACACTGTGGGCCCATATACCTGGCTAACCTACACTGAGGGCCCATATACCTGGCTAACCTACACTGAGGGCCCATATACCTGGCTAACCTACACTGAGGGCCCATATACCTGGCTAACCTACACTGAGGGCCCATATACCTGGCTAACCTACACTGAGGGCCCATATACCTGGCTAACCTACACTGAGGGCCCATATACCTGGCTAACCTACACTGAGGGCCCATATACCTGGCTAACCTACACTGAGGGCCCATATACCTGGCTAACCTACACTGAGGGCCCATATACCTGGCTAACCTATACTGAGGGCCTATATATCTGGCTAACCTATACTGAGGGCCCATATACCTGGCTAACCTATACTAAGGGGAAGGAACCTATGCTGCAGGCACATATACCTGGCTAACCTACGCATGGGGGGGGGCATGCTTAGCATTTGAGACGTTGGTAGATCTCCTGGCCTCGGCAAATTTTAAAGTAGCTCGCGAGTAGAAAAAGTGTGGACACCCCTGGCTTAAACAAGAAAATTCGCCTTCTGGCAATGGCATGATCACAATAAAGTGATTTACACCAGACATCCCAAAAATGTTGCTGAACTGAAACAGTTCTGTAAAGAGGAATGGTCAAAAATTACTTCTTACCATTGTGCATGTCTGATCTGCAACTACAAGAAACGTTTGGTTTAAGTTATTGCTGCCAAAGAAGGTTCAACCAGTTATTATTCCAAGGGTTCACATACCTTTTCCCCATGCACTTTTAATGTTTACAAAAAACATTAAAACATTTAATTATTTGTGTGGTATTATTTTAAGCAGACTGTGATTGTCTAATGTTGTGACTTAGATGAAGATCAGATCACATTTTATGACCAATTTGTGCAGAAATCCATATAATTCCAAAGGGTTTACATACTTTTTATTGCTACTGTAAGTAGGGATTATTAAAATATGAAAAGATTCATGAGCCCCATAACAATCCTGTTTAGGTTATCCCCTGGTTTGCTAATTGTTGCTGTCACTTAGCCAAAATACTGGGCACCGTAGAGGAATGAAGGTGAGTATCAGATAGAGTATATGGTCAGGGTTAGACATAGGTAATAGAAGTAGTAACAGTAATAACAATGACAGCAGCAGCAACAACAACAGCAACAACAATATTAATGTTAGGAGGGTTAATGGTAGGGTCTAGGCTAGAGAAGGTTGGTTTTCATTGTTTGGATTAGAAGTTTAGTGTTATATTTCATAAGGTGTGTGTGTGTGTGTGTGTGTGTTTTTTTTTTTGGGGGGGGGGGATCAGACATCAGGTGTGGTTAACATTACATGAAAGGTCTATCAAACCATGAGTTTTAAAATGACAATGTACAAATAATGTCTAAGTAGCTGTCTAAACCTGTTCCTACTTTTCATGTTAAATATCAGAGGCAAAAGCTTTAATTCATTGTGTGTAGATTTTAGCTACGTTTGGAATGTCTCATTTGCAGAGGTATGAATCTTTAAGAATCTCTGCAACCTGACATGCTAAGAACAGTGTAATATTGAAGCAGATTAACTGACAGGCTTTTGTTTTCATATATCAGGTTTCACGCACACAATTGCAGATGGTTATGTTGCACATAAGATGCATTTCCTCTGTTCTCTGTGAGAGAAAGCTCTGCCTGTCTCTGATTGAGCTCTCTGCACACATAGGGCATTCACAAAAGGGTGCTAACTCAGTTAGCATGCCTAAAAGCTTTGGACGTGCTAACTAGGGTGCTAAGCAGTTAGCACGCCCAAAGCTTTTATTGATTTCGCGCAAAGCTTAGCGAAACATCGCACCGGGTGCGATCAAAACGTTGCACTGGGTGCACCCAAAACGTTGCACCGTGTGCGCCTGAAACATCACAGCGTGCGACTTTTCGGGTGCACCAAGTGCGTCATTTTAGGCGCACCCAGTGCAATGTTTTGATCGCACCCGGCGCGACATTTCGCGCACACCGTGCAGCGCTAAACTTTACATGCAAAACTTTGCGCGTCCTAAAGGGCTTTAGGCATGCTAAGGTGCTTTTACGCGTGCTAACTAAGTTAGCACCCTTTTGTGAATCAAGCACTTAGGGCCATATCCTATTCAAGGTGATAAGTAGCTTGCAGATGCGAGCTACTTATTACCTTGCCATCGCGCGAGGATTACCGGCAAATCCTATTGCCCATATCCTTCGCGCGATGGCCGATATCCTTCAGGCGAAAGCCTGAGCGATGCTCCCTTTTACCGAGCGATGGGGAGTGAGGTTTACGCTGTGGTGCTGTCCAGCACCACGGCCTCACTCCCCACACATGCGCACTCGCCCGCCGACATCTTCCGCCGCAGCATCTGGGGGTCTCCTTTAATAAGGAGACCCCCAGAGCTCCCCGTCGGGTCACCGCACAGTTTAGAAGCCCCCGCGCAGCTCTGCAAAGGCTCCCCTGTCATACGTACCGCCGCCGATCACCCGCCGCAAAATCCGTCACGTAATTACAGTGTATCTAACACTGTAATTACTGTCCGCATAGAAGGAGCCCGGGCAAAGCATCTTTGAATCTGCAGCCAGGCTCCCCATTGGTCCGCTGTCTGAGCCATTTTATTGGTTCAGACAGCGGACCAATGGGGAGCCCGGCTGCAGATTCAAAGATGCTTTGCCCGGGCTCCTTCTATGCGGACAGTAATTACAGTGTTAGATACACTGTAATTACGTGACGGATTTTGCGGCGGGTGATCGGCGGCGGTACGTATGACAGGGGAGCCTTTGCACAGCTGCGTGGGGGCTTCTAAACTGTGCGGCGACCCGACGGGGAGCTCTGGGGGTCTCCTTATGAAAGGAGACCCCCAGATGCTGCGGCGACGACGTGCGTTAGCTAGTTTAGACCTGCTTTTTGCAAGTCTAAGCTAACGCTCATGTCTGCCGGGAAGCATCGCTTCCCGGAGACATGATATGGGTAATTGGATTCCGTGGTAAGAACTCGCTGGGCGATTATATCGCCCAAGTGAGTTCTTTTCCGCCTGGGGGGGTCTAAAGTTTAATTAGATTAGGCGATGCCCCCATCGCCTAAGTTAAGAACTTGCCAGTGCTTAGGGCTGGCGAGTTCAGCAATAGAATATGGCCCATAGAGTTAATGATGCACTGTGAAGGGAATCCCCCTCCCCCCATGGCTGAGTCTGCCGTTAGAATTTTAAAAGACCTCTGTCAGTAAAGTGTGAAAGGGATTAGATAAATGTAAACAGAGAAATAAGGATTCAGATGTATACACCATCACTTAGCAGCACTTCCCAAACATTTCCTATCTCAATTGAAAAAAAAAACAAACATGTCAATCGATAGTGTCCCTTTAAGGTTAGGATTAGATATCAGCAGAAGGTTAACACTAAGCAAAAGTAAGATGTTAATTGTTGGGTTCTCCTCTGTGCCAAATCTAGCAGGCACAAGGAATAAATACACACACGCACATACCATCACCATATGGATTCACAGGAGGGGCCTGATTCACAAAGCGGTGATGTCACGGACGATTGCGGGGACGCAGGCGCGTCCTGGAACCGCCCGTGAAGAAAAGAACGATCGCACTCGATTCCTGCGTCGATTGCGCTTCAAATCGGTACAATCTGGATTTATTGTGTAGGAGGTCTGCAGTCCCTTCTTAGCAGAGGAATAGCATCACCTTAACTGCAGGATGGCTCTTTTGATATGCTAATGAGCCTAATCTGCCCTGGAGGGCCCTGGCTTCAAGCTGTGCTGATGGCCATCCATCAGGTACAAGGTGACAAGCATCCTGGCAGAAGCAATCTAGCTGGGGGGAAAGCCAGACCCACTGGCTCCCTCACTGCAGGGGAGATGACACCTAGCTGGCTGCCCCAAACTTCAAAGAAGCCTTTGCCTGGGAATAACCTCTGTCTCATAGCCATATCTATAACTTCCCAGATCTGTCATATTTCTGGGGTTCCTAAGGTGGCAGCAGTGCCAAACGTGGGGGAAGGGTAGCATGAGCCCCGGTGCTGGTTCTGAGGAAGTTTCAGAACATTCTGAGGTAAGGACTACCAGTTAGGCAGTCTCAAAATGCCCTGATGATACCGCAGGGGTCCCACCCCTCATGTCTGGTATCAGGGCGCTGGGTAAATCGAGACAGACCTGAAAATGTTAATAAATCTGCCCTGACCTGTACGGTTCTGTGAGATAGAGCCCATATATGGGTAGATATGATTTCTAGCCCCAGTACAAGGGGAGGGCTCATCTCATCTTTGAAGGGGGTGTATGGCTCCCCGCCCTCACTCCCTCCTACTGAAGCAGGGGCATAAGAATGGCTGAGGACCCAAACTCAGTGTCCTCCATTCTGAAACATCTTGAACTCATTTATGCCAGCTTGAGGATATGCTGGCATCTGCCTGGTCTGAACTCTGGACTTTGATTGAAACCAAGGACTTTACAAGTTTTCCCACTAAAGGACCTCTTTCCACCTACTAAGTATTTTTCTCCCTTCTTTTATTTTCTTACTGGTTATTACTGTCTTAACGATTGTTGATTTTAATAATTGTCTGTATATATTAATTATTTATATTGCGTGAATAAACGACTTTCTCCAAGTCATTCACTTTCCGCTACCCTACTTATCAGCACACACACAGAAGTGATCCCGTGTCTCTGAAGATACGCTACTGTTTGTTGTTGGCTAGACAGAATATCGTGTGTTTAACCGTTTTATTCGCAGGATTAGTCAGTCAGTAAATCGGGTCCACTGGCCCATACCAGTGGTGGTGGCAAATCCCATGAACCAGTGGGTGACGTTGTAATCACCCATATCTCACAGGCTCCCTTCTGGTCGGGCTGCTGCCCAAATTCCTGTCTGTTTCTGCGCAAAGATCGCGACCAAAGCTTGCATGGTCTGTGTGCAGAAACCGATTGGAAGGCAATCTGTGGTCTGACCACTAGGGCTCCTGTGACAGTGTTAGGCAGCGGTTGGGACCTGTGTTGTGCTGAAAGTATCTACGATAGCGCTAGCGCTATCGAGAAACGAACTAATTCGTTGGTGTAGCTGGAAGGCAATATATTTTTTATATATACAGAGAGACTGTGTAGCCAGTACCCCTCCCCAAAAGTTTTATTTTATTTGGCATGGAAATGTCCGGGAACTACAAGAAAATGGGCCTGGCGGACCTGCAAAATCTTTGCCAAGAGAGAGGCATTGATGTCGGCCGCAAGAAACAACAGGACCTGGTAACGGAATTGTTTCAATGGGATACCCAGCAACTGCGGGAGCCGGGAGTGTCCGCTGAAGTGGATACCAGCCCATCTGACAATCGAGGGGAACCAGAGACTGAGACTCCTGACCGTACAGAGGTTGTGCATCCTGAGGGCCCTGCATCAACAGTTACGCCGGAGAATGTCAGTGTGGACCCCAATCCCAGAGTTTCTGACAGTACTCGCCCGGAACTGGCCAGTACTGGACTGTCCGTTTGTACTGATCCGCTAATGCAGCAGGCGTTACAAAAGCTGATGGACACTGACCTGGACAAGTACCTGCAGTACATGCGTGAGGAGCGCCAATCTGCAGAAGCGCGGACAGAGCGCCAAATGCGGGAGGAATGGGAGCGGCAAGCGGCTGCTACGGAACGGGAGCTCCAACGACAGCATGAGCTAAACATGGCAAAAGTGCAACAGGCCAGCCGGAGTTCACCGCCCAGCCTCCCTGCTGAAGGAGCTGCAGCACCCGTAAGTGCAAAATTTAAATTTGCTAATATTGAAAAAGACACTGACATTGACTTGTTTTTGCGGTCTTTTGAAAAAGCATGCCGTCAGTATCGTCTGTCCCCAGACCAGTGGGCCAGACATCTGACACCTTTGCTGCGCTACAAAGCGCTTGATGCTTTCGCAGAATTGCCTGCGGAAAAGGATAATGATTATGCTGCTATAAAAGACGCTATCATTACTAAGTACCAGCTGACGCCAGAAGCCTATCGGAAAAAGTTCAGGGCCTGGCAGAAAAAATCTTCTGACTCGTACCGAGATGTGGCCAGCAGCTTGCTCACCACACTCCGCCAGTGGACACTAGGCCTCACCAAAGGGTCTTATGGCGTCCTAGAGGACTTGATAGTCCTCGAACAATTTCTGAACATTTGCCCTGCTGATGTACGACAGTTTGTGTTAGAACGCAGGCCGGCTTCAGCCACTGTCGCTGCAGACCTTGCTGAGACTTTTGCAACTACCCGGGTGGCTGATACCCGCAGAACTGTTCCATCCAGCTGGAGAGGAGGTCAGCCCAATACCTCGGCAGACCCTCCTGCCCCTGTGAGCCGTCCGCCACAGAGGCCACCCAGCGCAGCTGCTGCACCCAGGCCTGCAGCGCCTGGAGAGGTCATCTGTCACTACTGCCGCCAGCCCGGACACATGAAATTCGACTGTCCGGAGCGGAGACAGACACCACCAGCACCTGGATCATCTGCATCACCTGCACCTCACCCACAGCAGAGGCAACCCGCCAGCGAACCACAGCCTGGATCATCAGATTTTGTCCTGTTTGCCCGCGGAAAGGAAATCCGCGACCGAACCGACCAGCAGCAACTTGTTAGAGTGAACGGCAAAGTTGTCACCGGATTCCGAGACACCGGAGCTGACATCACGTTAGTTCACTCACACCTTGTGCCAAAGGAGAGCATCAGCTCCAGCCGATCCCTTGCCCTTACTGGAGTAGAAGGCACCCTTTTTCACATAGCCCACGCCAGAGTGAAGCTGGATTGGGGAGTGGGAGGGGTCCAAGAAAGGGTTGTTGGGGTTATGAAGGATCTCCCAGTCCCTGTGTTGCTAGGGACTGATTTGGGCAAGCTTGTGTCCTACTATGAACCTGCCACGACCGCCTTGTCGCTCACGGAAGGAGACGGACTCTCCACCCACCACCAGGTACTTTATACACTTGGGGGAGCACCAGGGGGAGGCGGGTTGAATGTGCCCAGTTCAAGGGTACCAGGTTCAATAGTGCCTGCTTCAAAGGCACCTGAGTTTGATGTACAGACTGTCTGTTGTGAGGATGCTGTAACTGTACCTGAGTTTACTGTACAAACTGTCCGTGATGAAAATGTTCCTGTTACTGTTATAAATGCTTGTGACAATGATGTAGGTAATGCCAATATGTGCCATTCTGACAGTGTACCTGTGCTAGCCATACCGCACAGCTGCACTGCTCGGAACCCGAGCTCAGAACAGGTGGAGGGGGTTCCGGCCTCCTCCCCCTCCTCTGACCGCAGGGATGAGACCTTTCAGCCGCTGGCCTCGTGTGACATGAGCCAGTTGGCTGAAACTGACAGCGCCATATTCTCAGCCGCACTACAAAGTGACCCAAGCCTGGAGGTGCTCAGGCAGCGAGCCGCTGAGCCCCTCGCAGACGGGGCCGCTTTCAAGGTGTACTGGGAAGGTGGGAGACTGTACAGTGAGTCTGCACAGCCCCCTACAGGTAGATCCCACGCGAATACCAAATGGCTTGTGGTCCCGAGTGCGTTCAGGGGACATGTGCTGAAATCCGCACATGGTAATCCTCTGACCGGGCACTCGGGTGTCCGCAAGACACTCGCCGGTATTCGGAAACAGTTTTATTGGCCCCGGATGAACAGGGATGTAGCCAACTACTGCAGGGCATGTGCCGTCTGTCAGGAGCTGGGAAGGTCCAGGGATTCCCGCGGGGTTCCCTTAGGTCCACAGCCACTCAGCAGGGGAACCCTGCGTGGGCTGGCTGTTGACCTAACCAACCCACTGCCCGTTGTCCGCAGTCCCGGCAGACACCACGTCCGACTGCAGTGGCGCAAACGCCCTGTCCAGAACGGTCCATGTTGGGTCAACCCTGAGGGTAGCCGACCGCGACCGGTCCAGGGGAACCGAGCCACAGGCTCCAATAGGTTTTCCCGCCGTACCGGCAACTCGAGACCCGTCAGCCAGGCTAGCGGCGCCGCCACACATCTTGCGGATGAGTGGCTAAGCCACGGACAAGGGGGGGGGCTGTCACGGACGATTGCGGGGACGCAGGCGCGTCCTGGAACCGCCCGTGAAGAAAAGAACGATCGCACTCGATTCCTGCGTCGATTGCGCTTCAAATCGGTACAATCTGGATTTATTGTGTAGGAGGTCTGCAGTCCCTTCTTAGCAGAGGAATAGCATCACCTTAACTGCAGGATGGCTCTTTTGATATGCTAATGAGCCTAATCTGCCCTGGAGGGCCCTGGCTTCAAGCTGTGCTGATGGCCATCCATCAGGTACAAGGTGACAAGCATCCTGGCAGAAGCAATCTAGCTGGGGGGAAAGCCAGACCCACTGGCTCCCTCACTGCAGGGGAGATGACACCTAGCTGGCTGCCCCAAACTTCAAAGAAGCCTTTGCCTGGGAATAACCTCTGTCTCATAGCCATATCTATAACTTCCCAGATCTGTCATATTTCTGGGGTTCCTAAGGTGGCAGCAGTGCCAAACGTGGGGGAAGGGTAGCATGAGCCCCGGTGCTGGTTCTGAGGAAGTTTCAGAACATTCTGAGGTAAGGACTACCAGTTAGGCAGTCTCAAAATGCCCTGATGATACCGCAGGGGTCCCACCCCTCATGTCTGGTATCAGGGCGCTGGGTAAATCGAGACAGACCTGAAAATGTTAATAAATCTGCCCTGACCTGTACGGTTCTGTGAGATAGAGCCCATATATGGGTAGATATGATTTCTAGCCCCAGTACAAGGGGAGGGCTCATCTCATCTTTGAAGGGGGTGTATGGCTCCCCGCCCTCACTCCCTCCTACTGAAGCAGGGGCATAAGAATGGCTGAGGACCCAAACTCAGTGTCCTCCATTCTGAAACATCTTGAACTCATTTATGCCAGCTTGAGGATATGCTGGCATCTGCCTGGTCTGAACTCTGGACTTTGATTGAAACCAAGGACTTTACAAGTTTTCCCACTAAAGGACCTCTTTCCACCTACTAAGTATTTTTCTCCCTTCTTTTATTTTCTTACTGGTTATTACTGTCTTAACGATTGTTGATTTTAATAATTGTCTGTATATATTAATTATTTATATTGCGTGAATAAACGACTTTCTCCAAGTCATTCACTTTCCGCTACCCTACTTATCAGCACACACACAGAAGTGATCCCGTGTCTCTGAAGATACGCTACTGTTTGTTGTTGGCTAGACAGAATATCGTGTGTTTAACCGTTTTATTCGCAGGATTAGTCAGTCAGTAAATCGGGTCCACTGGCCCATACCAGTGGTGGTGGCAAATCCCATGAACCAGTGGGTGACGTTGTAATCACCCATATCTCACAGGCTCCCTTCTGGTCGGGCTGCTGCCCAAATTCCTGTCTGTTTCTGCGCAAAGATCGCGACCAAAGCTTGCATGGTCTGTGTGCAGAAACCGATTGGAAGGCAATCTGTGGTCTGACCACTAGGGCTCCTGTGACAGGTGATAACTCAGTTATCACGCCTAAAAGACTTTAGGGGTGATAAGCTTTGCACTGCTGAGTTAGCACCGTTTTGTGCTCTTTATCGCGCGCAAAGTCCCGCGTGCAAAGTTTTGCGCGCGTAATCGCGCAACTCCGTGTGCAGCGCCCATAGGGTTTATTGGGCGCATCGGGCGCACTGCACCCTTCTTTGCGCGCGGGAATTTTGCGCGAGTTTCATTTTATCACTCCTAAACTGAGTTTAGGCGGGATAAAGGTCTTTTCACAGGCGTGCAAACACTTTGCACCGCTTTGTGAATCAGGCGCGATATGTCTATGTCAGCTCCAGCTATGAAGTCTTGCCATTCAGGAAGGTGGATCTGGATAAAACATCTGTAGCTTGCAGCCTGATACAGTATCACTAGGCCTGCAAATGTTACTTTAGACACATCTGCTTGTATAGCGCTAAGCTGCTTTCAGTGGTCAAACCAATTAGGTGACATCATAGCCAACAATGTTGCAAGAGAATTAAGCTATCTTTTACTGCACCATTTAGAAAGGCAGAGGTCTGACATTTGCATTTTGTTGCTAACATAAGCTCTTCTAATTATTGTGACTGTCTTTTGCCGTTTATCTCCTGATTGTGGGCTGTACTCATTTCACACTGCTTCACATTTCTCTCATTTAAATGCCAGACTGGCGTATGTAGGCTGCCTGCCACAAAAGCCATGAAAATAGTCATTTAACCCTAGCTATAACTGCACATCCAGCACTTTGTGAAACTTTTAAATCTTGAATTAAATAGCTCCAATTTATACATCATGGATTTTTTTTCTCTCCTGTAGACTGCTAATTGGTTGGAAATCACACAGAAAGCTTTAATATCTCTATACATTGCAGCTTATGCAGTCATATAGTCAGCATTACACTGAGCTGAAACTGTGTTATTTTTATCCTGATTTCAACATTTAGTCTTTGCTATGATCAGATATTTGGTTTTCTCTAGAGAACCAGCTGACAGAATGTTGTCTTCTGTTCGGCAGCAGCAGCAATGAGAGGAAATAAACATAAAGCAAAACAATGTTACATCTGAGAAAACTTCAAAGTCTGCAATATTGTCCTTATCACTTCAGTGTAATTTTAGAAGTGTGGCTGCATTATCTTGCTAATTCATTTATTCTTTCAGAATGTTCCCTACATTTTAAACACAGAACACATTTTCTCTGTCATTCCGTGGTTTTGCCAAGTAGTGAACCACTGATAGAAAATAAGCAGCCAGTGAAGCCAGAGGCTCTCTGACCTGCATACCTTATATGCTCGCGTATAAGCCTAATTTTTCAGCACAAAAAATGTGCTGAAAAGTTACCTCCTCAGCTTATATGCGAGTCAGTGGAGCAGAACGGATGGTGGAGCAGGTTTTGTTACTGGTGGAGGAGTGTAAGGATTGTTCAATAGTGATCCTGCTCTTGCCAGCTGGATCCCTGCTGTGTCCGTGCCCTCATCCCCTGCAACATGGTGTGCAGAGTGCGCTGGTCAAGACTACCTGTGTCTCCTGGCTTGTGGAGCAGAGCATGCAAGTAGCATTGTCTCTGATCAGTTATTCTTCCTGTGTGGCAATTGCTGTGTCTATGATGCCATCTAGTGGCGCCTTGAGACACAGCTGTATGATTCTGGGGCACATCTGGCTGTGTGTAGGAAGCTGGCTTGTACTTGGGGCACATCTGGCTATGGGGAGGGGTGCTGACTTGTACTTGGGGCACATCTGGCTACTGTGGAGGGAGCTATAGTGGGGAGGGGGCTTATATGCGAGTCTATCACTTTTTCCTGGTTTCTGATGGGGAAAGTGGGTACCTCGGCTTATATGCGCGTATATACGGTACTTGTATTGGGATAGGGGCATAGCAAAAGGCGCAACAGACATAGCAGTTACCATGATGCAGTTGGGAGCCTAGCTTTTGTTCAAGCTGTCACTTTGACTCAGGAACGTAACTACAAATCATGGGGTCTCCCTGCAAAATTTTGATGGGGCCCCTTTTATGTTCATGACCCTTTTCTTTTCTCCCTTGGTGACTCTCAAAACATGGGGGTTTATCATATAAGGGTCATGAAACAAGTGTGGCCATCAGGATCTTCACACCTATAACATTTGTAGTCACAAAAACACCTGATCTGGAGCATCACAGAAAGGGAAGATTGGCAGTTGCCCCCCCTCCCCCCCACACTCCTCTGGGCCCCCCTGCAGCCACAGGTGCTGCTCCCCCCTAGCTACGCCCCTGCTGTGGCTGGTAGTCATAAATATACTTTAATTGTTCAGCTGAGAAATGCAGAACTTACAGAGGAGCTGTGTAGAGACTTTAAGCATTCCTGAACACTGTCAGGCATTACTGTGGAATGACTTACCTGCAGAAGTTATTTTACTAGTCACAAAATCCTGCAGCAGAGGAACTGGCATGCCTTATAGCCCCAATGCATTTATATCTCTGGAACCCATGGGCACAGAAAGCCTGATGCCCCAAACTGTGTGTGACGGTAATGAGGTCTTAGGCTTAGGTCTTAAAGATGAACTCCAGTGAAAATAATGTAATAAAAAAGTGTTTCATTTTTACAATAATTACGTGTAAATGATTTAGTCAGTGTTTTCCCAATGTAAAATCTTTCTACCCCCTGATTTACATTCTGACATCACATGGTGACATTTTTTACTGCTGGCAGGTGATGTCAGTGGAAGGAGTTGCTGCTTGCTTTTTTTGGCAGTTGGACCCAGCTGTAAACAGCTGTTATTTCCCACAATGCAATGGAGTTCACAGACAGGTAACTGTCAGGACCATGGCCCTGACATCACACTGTGGGTGGTCTTTCACTACAATATCAGCCATACAGCGCCCCCTGATGATCTGTTTGAGAAAAGGAAAAGATCTATCATGGAAAAGCGGGTATCAGCCACTGATTGGGATAAAGTTCTATTCTTGGTCACGGTTTCTCTTTAATGTGGAGATGATCGTTCTGCGTGATCAAAGCCAGATTTCTGTTGGATGTACAGCTGCCAGATGATGTTGTTTAGTGGTCTGGCATAACAAGCAGTAAACAAGTACATCATATTTTTCTGTTCCTACCCTGCAGGACTCCTTTTACTTGTGCGGTGTCCCTCCTTTCTCCACCTTAGAAAGGTATACAGTTCTTGGCTACAGCAGGAAAGTGTGTCTGGACAGTACTCATTTCCTGAAATGTCACCCTAATGGTCAATACAAGCTCATTAAGGGTGACATTTATTGAGCATGTGTAGGAGGTTTTATGGATCAAGATATTGTGTGTGTCATTCAGAAATGCCATTCCAGAGTACAAAGCAACAAGAAAATCATGAAAACCACTTACTGGACAGTTGACAAGAGAAAGCCAATTCTGGCAGTCTCTCTTCAGTTTCTCTTCCTCTTTCATTAGTTTGCATGAGCAACATACGGTGATTATAATGAATGACACTTGAACAGACAGAAGCCAGAAAGGAAATTGCTCTCTCTGCAGTGGTCTGTATGTCTGGCCAACAAGTCACTTCTGTTGCACCCTCTGCAATGGCATTGTTTAAAGATGTGTTACTACATCAGGGAAGACCAGTGACTTAGCAGTAGGTGATGAAGAAGCTGCAACTGCACTTGGGCTCTTTGGCAAGAAGGCCAATGTAAGGCCCATCTTCAGCTGTTGCATTGGTTCTTTATTGGTATTGAGTTGTTATTTTCACCTGTTAAGGTGTGAATAATAAAGGTGTTGTTTTCCTTCCTGCACTTAAAACACTCTCACACAGTGACTCCATATCATGCAAATGCTAAATATGTAGTACTTGGGATGTGTGTGTGTGTGTGTGTTGACATAAGAAGCATATATTAGCAATTTGGAGGGATCAGCAGAGAGGGGGCAGCATCAGAGGAGTGGGTGTCGAGGTAGATGAGATGAACTGTTAGTAGTGAACAGAGAGGAGGTTTTTTGGTAAGCCGCAGGGAAGAGTGTTATGGTAGTTAAGTTGGAAAATAATTAGAGCATGTACAAGCATTTTAGTGGGCTAATGTGTAAGGAAGGAACAAACTCTGGAGATATTTTTAGATGGAAATAGCAGGAGGTTGTTAATGCGGTAATACCGTATGTGGTTGAAATAAGAGATCAGAGTCCAGAGTTACCCCAGGCTGAGCAGAAAAGACTGGCACCTTCTCCCTGACTACCTGCCCTGTTGGGTATTGGGATGATCCGAGGAGGTAGACCGATCTCTGTCCAGGTTCACTGCACTGCCATTTCAACAGGGAATAAATCTACAGGAGCCTGCCAGCCAAGTAATTTGAATGCATATGTTACTGTTAACGGGGCTCAGTGTCAAAAAATTGGAAAATGCAAAATACATACTGTACTGTATATATACATAAATACACTTGTCCCATAGTAAATGTACCATAATGTTTTTACTTCTTGCTTAGCTCTCACCTACACTAGATGTCAATGACAGCTCTATCAACAGGTTTTGGACTGGTTCATCTCATGGGGCATTTTCAAATGTTCTCTTTGTTGTTTAAAAAAGCACTTCCTGGAAAGCATGTATATAGATAAACATGCCAGCCAGCCTGCCTACTTATGTGCTACTATTCTGGCAGCTGAAGTGTGCGATTGTCTTTCAAATCGTGTGAAACCCCAAAGAGGAGATAGAATAGTCCAAAACCTGTTGTAAGAGGTTTAGAGTTGGTAGATTATAATACATAATGTAAGTGACAGGTACATAGAAAGTAAAAAAAAAAAAAGATTATGGTGTATGTATGAGTATATATGAATTCTAAATGTTATAGTTTTTCACCATAGTGCCCCTTTAATCTGATGACTCTGATGTTAGTAAGGATAATAACTGGTTATTTTAAAAAATAATATGATTAACCACTTCCCGACTGCCTAACGCACAGAGACAGCCGGAAAGTGGAGCCCGCAAGGACATGCCCAAAGGCGGCGGTCCTTGTAGGGGCATGGGCGGCACGATCGCGTCATTCGTGACGCAATCGGCCGCCGGGGACTGGCTCCGCCCACCTCGCGCTGTAACCCGCTAGCACCCAGATCGCCGCATACCAAGTGTATAATACACTTTGTAATGTTTACAAAGTGTATTATACAGGCTGCTTCCTGCCCTGCTTCCTGCCCTGGTGGTCCCAGTGTCCAAGGGACCACCAGGGCAGGCTGCAGCCACCCTATGTCGCACCCAAGCACACTGATTTCCCCCCCCCCTACCCCCTGATCGCCCACTGCACCCCTCAGACCCCCCCCTGCACCCCCCCCCCAGACCACTGTTTGCACCCAATCACCCCCCTAATCACCCATCAATCACTCCCTGTCACTATCTGTCCACGCTATTTTTTTTATTCCCTAAACTTCCCCCTGCTCCCTCCTGATCACCCCCCCACCCCTCAGATTCTCCCCAGACCCCCCCCCCAGACACCCCCACCCCCCTGAGTACTGTATGCATCTATCCCCCTGATCACCTGTCAATCACCTGTCAATCACCTATCAATCACCCGTCAATCACCCATCAATCACCGCCTGTCACTGCCACCCATCAATCAGCCCCTAACCTGCCCCTTGTGGGCAATCTGATCACCCACCCACACCAATAGATCGCCCGCAGATCTGACGTCAGATCACCTCCCAAGTGTGGTGTTTACATCTGTTCTCTACCCTAAACACCCACTAATTACCCATCAATCACCCATCAATCACCCCCTATCACCACCTGTCACTGTTACCCATCAGATCAGACCCTAATCTGCCCCTTGCGGGCACCCAATCACCCGCCCACACGCTCAGATTATCAATTCGCCAGTGCAATATTTACATCTGTTCTTCCCTGTAATAACCCACTGATCACCTTTCAATCACCTGTCAATCACCCATCAATCACCCCTTGTCACTGCCACCCATCAATCACCCCCTGTCACTGCCACCCATCAATCAGCCCCTAACCTGCCCCTTGCGGGCAATCTGATCACCCACCCACACCAATAGATCGCCCGCAGATCCGACGTCAGATCACCTCCCAAGTGTGGTGTTTACATCTGTTCTCTACCCTAAACACCCACTAATTACCCATCAATCACCCCCTATCACTGTTACCCATCAGATCAGACCCTAATCTGCCCCTTGCGGGCACCCAATCACCTGCCTACATGCTCAGATTGCCCTCAGACCCCCCCTTATCAATTCACCAGTGCAATATTTACATCTGTTCTTCCCTGTAATAACCCACTGATCACCTGTCAATCACCCATCAATCACCCCCTGTCCCTGCCACCCATCAATCACCCCCTGTCACTGCCACCCATCAATCAGCCCCTAACCTGCCCCTTGCGGGCAATCTGATCACCCACCCACACCAATAGATCGCCCGCAGATCCGACGTCCGATCACCTCCCAAGTGCAGTGTTTACATCTGTTCTCTACCATAAACACCCACTAATTACCCATTAATCACCCCCTGTCACTGCTACCTATCAGATTAGACCCCTATCTGCCCCTAGGGCACTCAATCACCCACCCACACCCTCAGAACGCCCTCAGACCCCAGCCCTGATCACCTCGCCAGTGCATTGCTTGCATCTATTCCCCCCCTCTAATCACACCTTGAGACACCAATCAATCACCTCCTGTCACCCCCTAGCACACCTACCCATCAGATCAGGCCCTAATTTGCCCCGTGTGGGCTCCTGATCACTCGGCCAAACCCTCAGATCCCCCTCAGACCCCCTTCTGATCACCTCCCCAGTGCATTGATTGCATCTATTTTCCCCTCTAACCACCCCCTGAGACACCCATCAATCACCTCCTGTCACCCCCCTAGCACTCCTATCCATCAGATCAGGCCCAATACAACCTGTCATCTAAAAGGCCACCCTGCTTATGGCCGGTTCCACAAAATTCGCCCCCTCATAGACCACCTGTCATCAAAATTTGCAGATGCTTATACCCTGAACAGTCATTTTGAGAAATTTGGTTTCCAGACTACTTACGGTTTTGGGCCCCTAAAATGCCAGGGCGGTATAGGAACCCCACAATTGACCCCATTTTAGAAAAAAAGACACCCCAAGGTATTCTGTTAGGTGTATGACAAGTTCATAGAAGATTTAATTTTTTGTCAAAAGTTAGCGGAAATTGATTTTTATTGTTTTTTTTTCCACAAAGTGTCATTTTTCACTAACTTGTGACAAAAAATAAAATCTTCTATGAACTCGCCATACACCTAACGGAATACCTTGGGGTGTACCACATGTGTGCCACTTTTTTACACCCCAAGTGCACTAAGGGGCCCAAAGTCCAATGAGTACCTTTAGGGTTTCACAGGTCATTTTGCGACATTTGGTTTCAAGACTCCTCATGGTTTCGGGCCCCTAAAATGCCAGGGCAGTATAGGAACCCCACAAATGACCCCATTCTAGAAAGAAGACACCCAAAGGTATTCCGTTAGGAGTATGGTGAGTTCATAGAACATTTTATTTTTTGTCACAAATTAGCGGAAAATGACACTTTGTGAAAAAAAAAAAAACAATTAAAATCAATTTCCGCTAACTTGCGACAAAAAATAACAAAATACCTTGGGGTGTCTTCTTTCTAAAATGGGGTCATTAGTGGGGTTCCTATACTGCCCTGGCATTTTAGGGGCCCTAAACCGTGAGGAGTAGTCTTGAAACAAAAATGACCTGTGAAATCCTAAAGGTACTCATTGGACTTTGGGCCCCTTAGCGCAGTTAGGGTGCAAAAAAGTGCCACACATGTGGTATCGCCGTACTCAGGAGAAGTAGTATAATGTGTTTTGGGGTGTATTTTTACACATACCCATGCTGAGTGGGAGAAATATCTCTGTAAATAGACAATTGAGTGTAAAAAAAAATCAAACAATTGTCATTTACAGAGATATTTCTCCCACCCAGCATGGGTATGTGTAAAAATACACCCCAAAACACATTATATTACTTCTCCTGAGTACGGCAATACCACATGTGTGGCACTTTTTTGCAGCCTAACTGCGCTAAGGGGCCCAAAGTCCAATGAGCACCTTTAGGCTTTACAGGGGTGCTTACAATTTAGCACCCCCCAAAATGTCAGGACAGTAAACACACCCCACAAATGACCCCATTTTGGAAAGTAGACACATCAAGGTATTCAGAGAGGAGCATAGTGAGTCCATGGCAGATTTCATTTTTTTTTTGTCGCAAGTTAGAAGAAATGGAAACTTTTTTTTTTTTTTTGTCACAAAGTGTCATTTTCCGCTTACTTGTGACAAAAAATAATATCTTCTATGAACTCACTATGCCTCTCAGTGAATACTTTGGTATGTCTTCTTTCCAAAATGGGGTCATTTGGGGGGTATTTATACTATCCTGGAATTCTAGCCCCTCATGAAACATGTCAGGTGGTCAGAAAAGGCAGAGATGCTGGAAAATGGGAAAATTTACTTTTTGCACCATAGTTTGTAAACACTTTTACCCAAACCAATAAATATAGGCTGAATGGGTTTTTTTTAAATCAAAAACATGTTTGTCCACATTTTTCGTGCTGCATGTATACAGAAATTTTACTTTATTTGAAAAATGTCAGGACAGAAAGTTAAAAAAATCATTTTTTTGACAAAATTCATGTCTTTTTTGATGAATATAATAAAAAGTAAAAATCGCAGCAAGAAAAGGACAAGAAAAGGAGCCAAAACTCATTTAGGTGGTACGTTGTATGAGCGAGCAATAAACCGTGAAAGCTGCAGTGGTCTGAATGGAAAAAAAGTGCCTGGTCCTTAAGGGGGGTAAAGCCCACGGTCCTCAAGTGGTTAAAGATATATGATATGCATTTTGTTATGTTACTAGTTACTTTACATAGCAACCAAACCATCATGGTAGAAGTGATAAATTATGATATTTGAAAAATGTGGTGGTTTTTATGAGGGCTGGTGAACGTGAAAATGCAATATTTTATTCATCAAGACAAGAGAACCCTTGGTCAATTGTGGTTGATGCCACATGCAACCAAAACAGGTTGAAAGTTGCATGAACACAGGTTTAAACCTCCACAAATGTGTGCTTTATCGCACTAATCTAATGGAGCTGAATATTATTCATAACTAGTAATAGCCCCAATTTTTTAAAGAATATCCCCCCCCTCCAAGCCTGTTGCAGAGCCTCCTCCATGGAAGCGCCCTTCCCCTCTCTCCCCTCGAGCACGGTAGTAATACTGTATGAGTGTGCTGCACTGTGTCCATGCCGTGCATATTACAACTGCTTTTTAGTTATGTAGATTATTATTATTGATTTATAAAGCACCAAAACAATATGTGAATATTTATTTTTTTATATACACATTATTCAACAAATTAAACAGTAATGCTGGTTATTTTGCATACTAACTGGTTATTATGCATATTTACTGGATTTATTTAACAGTTACATTTATAATGAAAAAAAGTCCAGACATACAATGCTTTGCTGATTAATGCAAATCTACTATCATATGGGCTTTAACTATCTTTGTCAAAGGTGGGGGAAATAATTTATCAGCACAAAACCGATTTTAACATATTAATTACATTGCTACAAATGTTTGTGATTAGACCTCCAATTATCCTACGCAATCTCTTCCAATATCCTGCATGCAGATCTGTATGACCTTACGATACGTTCATGTAAACATACATAAATAGAAAATGCTAGTGGGTGTTTCTGGATAATTGCCTACTAAATAACAGACTTCCTCTCTAAGTCCACATCTCATTTTAAAGTTTGCACATGAGAACTTTCAGGACTGTTTAGCCTCACTAATAGATCTGATACACTAGGCTTTTTTAGCGCATTCTTGATTATCTTTTTCTATTTTACATTTTTAGTTTTTTGTACATTTCCATTTTTTTCATGACTCACTTACTTCAAATGCCCATGAGAAAAGCTTGTCTCAAATTTTGCACCTAATTATGTCCATAAAGTAACCGATAAACAGAAAACTCACATAATAGATCTCACTTTTCATCTCTCATCTATCATTTTCATCTCTCTTGTGACTTAGGGAATAACTAAACCTTAATAAAACAAGTGTTAATAATGTTCAGGCAAGCATGAAGACTTAGTTTAAAATAAACATTTTTTTCATTTTTTTTTCTTAATTATAGGGGCTCCCATTGGAGGCATTCTGCAACAGAAATAGGAATTGTTAATGGAAAGAGAAACTGAGAGAGCATGTAGGTCCCTCTCAGCTCTAGTTGCCAGTACTCTATGCCGGTCAGTAGTTAGGGAGGTGTGGGCTGGGAGAAAGGCCAAAGAGGGTTGAAGTCAGATATGTACCCCTGCCCTGACAGAGCACAGTTCTAGCACAGTTCTAGCAGCACCCTTATCCATTTGTCATAAGTTATAGGAGTATTCAGTAAACCACTTGCTTTGTCTTTTCCTGTGGATAGTCTTTGGAATTCATCACTGGTTTGTCATCTTGATTGAAGTCTCCTCTTATCTAGATATCTGAGTGGCACCTCTTTGGTGTTGCTAGAAGTCTTCTTTTTCATCATGCTAGAAGAATTTTTTCATGGCAATTGGAGCTGAATTCATTTTGAATCTTGATTGTTCATATGCAGCTATATCGTTTACAGTGAGTGGAGTTACATTACTTGCTTGCTGGAGCTTGAACAAGATGGATGCTAAATGCCAAACCTATTTATTCCACATAAAAGAAGCCTGCAAGTGGATAAGACTCTGGGGGTGCTAGCTTCAATCAGCATGAGAGGGTTTTTCAAACAAGCTGCAAAAAAGACTTCTAGCAACATTGTATGGGAGCTACACTGCCACCAAGATAAAAATAAGTTCTTCTGCATTTGGTAGTGTGTCTATTTAACCTTGGAACCTAATGCTGGGAATACACGGTACGTTTGTGTACCGTGTAATCGAGCTGCTGATGGCTCGATTGATAATTTCCGGCGTGTCCGCTGACCCGCCGGATCAATTCCCCGCTCGATACCGCGGGCAGGACAATGGTACAGAAATGAGCCGAAGATAAGAAGTACCCGCGGGGACGAGCGGGAATCGATCCAGGCACCCGTGGGGACGAGAGGGGACGCGCCGGAATCTATCGTGCGGCTCGATTACACGGTACCGTGTATTCCCAGCATTATGACGAAATAGCAGTAAATTTGCCATGCCCAGGAAGCCCACAGCAGTTTTACCATCTCATATGCCAGTTCCATAACATGTATTGCACAATTAGCGCATCCTGTGTTACCTAGGTAACATATGCATTGCTAAGGTGACAGGTAGCATGCATTACATTAGCAACACACACGTTATGGAACTGATATAAATAATAATGAAACTCCCATGTGCTTGCCTGCACACAGCAATTTTACAGCTATTTCATGAAAATGCCCATAGTGCCCTGCTGCATTTATTGCTTGACTAGGGGTAGAGGAAATGTTGGATCTTTAGTAGATGAGTATAACAGTAATCTTTATTCACACAAGTGCTGTATATTACATTTTGACCAACAACATATTTCCATGGGATAAACTGCCTCCACTTTTGCAGTAGGGGTGGCCCATCTCCCAAGAAATGCAATGTTGGGGAAAGTGTAATATATTTGTGTAAATAAAGATTACTGTTCTACTAACCTGCCTACCTATCCAAGCAAGAGTGAAGTCGGGCACAGTATTGCATAGACTTGCTATGACAAATCTAAGCAACTCTGTTCCATTGAGCTTCAGAGAAGAGCGTCTCACCAGTAGGGCCCTAGGCCTTCTGTGACCAAGCTCCCCCCCCCCCCCCGCACACACACACACACACACACACCACCGCCACCAAAAAACATTCTATCCAACACTGTGTCCAGCGATCACTGGTTTGAATGGGCTCATTTCAGTTGTGATGCTCTGCCCCCTATTTAGCAAAGAATCAGTGGATGCTCTGTCCTCTCACAATTCCTGTAATTTGCGCTCCTGCCCAAATGTGCACCACAGCCGATAGTGTTCTGGGCATGCATATTTGAGAAATGACCCTAATGCATGACTGTTTGTCTCGGTTGCTGTGCACATCTGGGCAGGAGCGGAAAATTACAGGAGCACGAGTGGCCAGAGCATGCACTGCTACTTTGTCCTCTGTTGACTCGCTGCAGTCAGAGCCGCAAACAGGTGACAGGCCTTTGCGGCCTTCCCAGAAATCTGACCCTGCTCACCAGTGCAGCAAGGATCACCACACCATCAGAGCTCTAGTTCCTTGCTAGATCTCATATATGCACAAATCTAGCCGCTATATCACATGACACCATTCTTTGTGTTGGGGACTGTATTGCTGAGTGTGTACACTGTTTAGTTTCTTCCAGAGCATGTTCCAGAGCATTCATCATTTTCTTCATTACTGTCTTGTCTCTGTGTTGGTTAATATGTACATTGCTACAGTGTGGGTTTTCCTTTCATGATAACTGACATGAAAATTAAATATTTGTACAGACACTCTTAGAAAAATAATATATTTATAGTATGGTTTGACACTGGATGCCAGCAGAAATTCTTGCTCCACCTCTGCTCTGTCACTGCGATAATTTCACGCTATGCCTGAATAACTTTGTACACAGGCAAGGATGGAAGAGGGATATTGAGAGTCATTAATCTGGTCAATTGCAGAGCAACATGAGATACAGAGATGAAGCACACTAGAGAATCATCTCCATTACTCTTGTATTTGCATGATTTGTAGCATTCTGAAGTAATTCATGTTTCTGCATCTTGTGACATCACCATATTTTTTTTATTTGTATGTTGTGTCATGGTGACTTTTGCCAGTGAATGTATTAAGTAAAATGTTCTGTATGTAAAATACTAACATACAGTAAGAGTTTTGTCTTTGAGGTCTTTTTCATCAAATGTGAATACTGACTCTCTTAGTAAAACGTTACTCTGATGTTTAAGAAACCTTTCAATGTCTTAAACCATTTTGTAATGTTCTCACTCTTTGCCTTAATCTCTCTCAAACTCCCCTCCCCCAAACACACACGTACATACATTAACACGCTCACAAACATGTATCATCAGTCTGCAGTTAATGTTTTCAACCTTATTACCATACTGCAATAGAGAACATTGTAAATATATACTGTAGGCAGTTGGTACACCCACACGCTATTGCTACAGTATTGATTAAGATAAAGGCTCAGCTTAGGAATACATAAACTGTGTTCATTAGGATTGAAACAATGAAGATGTATAATGCTCTACAGGTTCCTCTGAACCCATATACCAGGAGTCGTTCTTGTAATGTTTAAAGTGGTATTCTCCTTTTGTTGTCTGTACATTGCAGGGGATTATTCAAAGATATTACTTCATCTTGTTTACCAGTTTGTACTTAAAAAGCACAGCCATTCCATACAGTATATAGTACACTTATCATTATGTATTTTTATTATGTATTTATATAGCACTGTTATCATTTGCAGCTCTTCACAAAATATAAAGTTAGGTCACTAAGCGTCTCTCAGAGGAACTCAGTCGTATCCCTACCATACTCTATGGCTAATTTTGAAGTGAACAAAGTATTTTAGTATGTCTTTGAAGATGTAGGGGTAAACCAGAGTTCCTAGGATAAAACCACATAAACTCAATGAGGATCTACAAACTCCATGAGGTTATTTTTCTGACTGAAATGTGAATCTATGACTCTAGTATTGCAATGCGAGAGTAAAGAATACTATCCACTACACCAATATGTCACCTACACATAACAAGAGTCGCATAATCTAAATTGAAAAATGACATTCAACCTCTTAAGTCTTTCTCCACTATATTTTAGTGGGTGGAACAAACTGTTGTCATCACTCATTTAGTCCAAGCGATGAGTAACATGGGCTCCTGCTCTGTGCTGATAATTTCTCATGCAGGAAGGTGGACATTTCTATGTAGTCTAATGTCTCAAAAAGAAGACAGATTGCTTGCAGAGAAGTGCAGTTTGAGCTTGTGGGTGGTTATGGAGGTGCATAATTAGTTGCAAGCTGACATTGACTTTTAACAACATTGCATTTCAAAAATACTTTTTGCAGTTTCATTTTAACCAAATCTGACAGACTGTCAATGTCTAACCCATTGCATTATGTGAGAGAGGCAAGTACAACGTTGCAGCTGAGAGAAGCTAGAGACTCCATTTCAAATGAATAAATAAATTAATTAATTAATAATGTTGAATCCTTTTTTGCGGGGTCCAATAGTTAGGTGCAGTTTCAGGGTTTTTCCCAAACCCAGAAGCCTTCACATACTTGTGCTATTTTAGGCACCTTTCCACAGTTTTCTACCAGGGTTTTGACTCCTTAAAAGACACCTAAAGTGACCCATAATGCCCTAAAATGAACATGTAAATGTTTCTCTTTTTATGCCAAAGTCAGTAACCCTTCGCACACTCACATGCAAATGTTCATACAAATGCATTGACAACAATCAATCATCCAGGAACCACTACTATCCCTATAGCTAAGTTAAAAGCCAGGGTCATAGTTACAAAAGAATATATTCCCTTGCATAGTCGCCTACACTGTACAGATGTACTCCGGTATTTGTAGGTGTCCCTGTAACATGTATAGTGCAGGCATGCAAACATTCATTGCATCACACCTAACTAAAGATTAGGAGCACATATCTTGACGTCCTCTCCTGGGACAGATAATGCATCAAACTAATCCCACAAGGAAGCTACCAATTTATATCCATGTGCACCATGCACACACCAGCATAAGCTGTGTGCTTACTGACAATGGTCACAGGCAGGGGAAGGAGGGAGTGCACTGGATCAAACCCTGGCCACAAGGGCACGTCACAAGTAAAAGCACATTAATTGAGGCACATTGAATTTGTATGAAAATGTGCATGAAAGTGTGTGAGGGGTTACTGACTTTTTGCTGGCCACACACCCTTTAGCACCTCCCAGATAACTTATTTAAATGTCCTGACTTGAGGCGATGTGCCTGGATTTATGTGTTTTTCCTGATTAAGTCCGCCTACCTTCCATTCCTACACTTTTCCGTCTATTCTTGGGTCCTCCTGAAGCCAGTTGAATAGAAGCTGAAAGAGCTGTCCTCCTTCTGTGTAACATACTTCATGCTCTCTCCTACTCCATGCTCCCTGTTTGTCCGCACCTGTGTCCGACTATGCACAGCAGTGTATCCAGGACATGAGCACCTCAGAAATGCTGCTTGACTGTTCTAAAATAAATTGTCATTTTTAATTTCCTACCCTACGTTAATACCTTCCAATGCCAAGCTCTGACTACCCTCCAATGTAAACCCTTACGCCCCACCCTAACCATCTCTTTCTAATGTACAGTCCTTACTGAACCTAATCTAAACCTCCAACCTTAATTGCTTAATGATCAACACATAATACATATCAAGTTATTGGTAGTGTTTAGCCGAAATGTGCGTAAATTTGCGTTTCCGTAATTACGGATACAAATTTTGCCACTACCATGCAAATTTATAATTTCATAATTGCCATACAAACTGTAATTCAGAATTCTGTAAGCGTAATTTCTATCACGTAATTTTACGTTCCGCCATACATTCACGTTTAACGTGTAATTTTGTGTTTTCTATAGAAACAAAGTTATTTTAATTATGAAAATGGACGTAATTTTGCTTTTAATGGTAATTATGCAAATTTAAGTAATTACTAAGGAAACTCACTCATTGATTGCAATTACTGATTGCAATTACTGATAATGCAAAGGCCCCTGCACAAGCTGTTGTTTTAAATGTATCAGGAGGCTCTACCTGCAGCCCACTTGTAAGACAGGTGCTCTTTGCTTAGGTGCACTTAGCGGTCATGCTGAGACACTTGGTTTTCGGCCTTGCAATATCTGATAGTGCAAAGGTCCCTGCACATGCTGTCACTTTAAATGTATCAGGAGGCTCTGCTTGCAGACACTTCTAAGACAGGTGCTCTGCTTTTTGTCAAGGTGCACTTAGCGGTCATGCATGCTGAGACACTTGGTTTTGGGCCTTGCAATATCTGATAATGCAAAGGTCCCTGCGTGTGCTGTCACTTTAAATGTATCAGGAGGCTCTGGACTAGAACACAATTTCAAGAATGGACGAATTTCCGTGTGTTCCGTTATGGAAACTATCATAATTACGAAAAACGATTGGAATTATGAAATTACATGTAAACGTGTGTGTTTTCTATAGAAACAAAGTTATTTTAATTATGAAAATGGACGTCATTTCATTTCTAATAGTAATTATGCAAATTTAAGTAATTACTAAGGAAACTCACTTATTGATTGCCATTACTGATAATGCAAAGGCCCCTGTACGTGCTGTTGCTTTAAGTATCAGGAGGCTCTACCTGCAGCCACTTCTAAGGGCTTGTGCACACCAGAGCGGTTCTGGAGCGTTTTTAAAAATGCTAGCGGTTTGAAAACTGCTTGGGTAATGTATTTCAATGGGCTTGTGCACACCAGAGTGGTTTGTTTATTCCACAAACGCAAACTCGGGGGCTGCAGCATTTTTTAGATTTCTGAGGCGTTTCTGCCTCAATGTTAAAGTATAGGAAAGTGGAAAACCGCTCTGAAATACGCTAGGTCAGAGCGGTTTTCCAGGCGTTTTTGTTACAGAAGCTGTTCAGTAACAGCTTTACTGTAACAATATATGAAATCTGCTACACAAAAACGCTCCAAAAAATTCTAGGCATGTTTAGAAAACCTCTCTTCAGACCCATTCACACTAGAGCGCTTTACTAGCGATTTGAACATCTCTGAAAAGCGCTAGCGTTTCAGAAAGCGCTACAACACTGTTTAGTCAATGGGTTTGTTTACACTTAGCGATTAGTGATTTGCTAAAACGCAAACTCGTTACATGCAGCATTTTCTGAGTGATTTAGAGTGGTTAGCGCTTTTAATGTTGACAGCTCCTAATTGACAGCCCATAACTAGAAAACACAAAACGCTTACAAAACACTCCTTGTACAATGTAAAAACGCTGCAAAATCACTAGCACAAAACGCCAGAAAAACACTCAGCTTTTGCAATTGCGTTGATCGCTTTCTAGTGTGATTGGGCCCTAAACATGCCTAGAATCGCTCTGAAAATCTGCTTCAAAAACCTCTAGCGTTTGGTGGATCTGCTAGAGGTTTTTGATGTGCACTGGCCCTAAGCCAGGTGCTCTTTGTCAAGGTGCACTTAGCGGTCATGCTTAGACACTTGGTTTTGGGCCTTGCAATATCTGATAATGCAAAGGTCCCTGCATGGGCTCTCACTTTAAATGTATCAGGAGGCTCTGGACTGGAACGCAATTTCGAGAATGGCCGAATTTCCGATTTGTTTCATTTATGGAAACTATCATAATTACAAAAGCGTAATACGTAATCGTAATTTTGCAAATGACACAAAATTAAGTTTAATTGTAATTAGGTCATTACGCTCATCACTAATTATTGGTGTATGTTTAATTTCTTGACATAAGAACATTTTTGCTATTTTTGATCTGAGAAAGTTAAAGCATGGTGTTAAATCCTTTTAAAGATTGATATAAAAAACACAGAGAAAGTGAGATAGATGCCATAAACATTTTGGAAGATCAAGTATACTGTAATGTTTAAATGGTTTCCTAACTATGCTTAGCAATAATGACCTGACCTATTGTTTTTATAACAGTGACTGTGGTACAAACTGGTTGCATATTTTAGTTTCAAGACATATGATATATGTAAAGCACACATTTATTTAAAAATATATTTTTCCCTTGTAAGATTTAGTATAGGACTTCTCTATATGCAATAAAAAAAGCAGAAAAAAAAGATTTTTTTTAAATAACTATATTATTGAATATACTACTTTAAAAAGACTCTGTATTAAAAAAAAAAAAAGTCCCCTGTGGGGTACTTACCTCGGGATGAGGAAGCCTCAGGGTCCCAATGAGGCTCCCCCATCCCTGTAGCTGCAGGCAATCCAGCGCTGGCTCCCTTGAAGCCTCCCGCAATCTTCCCCAGACAAGCCTGACAAGGGATGACTTATTTACCTTCCGGGATCCAGCGCAGGCGCAGTAGCGGCTCTTTATTCAGGCTAGGCGGAAATAGCCAAGCCCGATCATATCCGCTCTACTACGCAGGCGCAAAAGGACTCTGCGCAGTAGAGTGGATCGATCAGTTTTGGCTATTTCCGCCTAGCCTGAACAAAGAGCCGCTACTGCTCCTGTGCTGGATCCCGGAAGGTAAATATTTACATCGCCGCACTTTAGGGACAGAGGACAATGGAGGCACAGAGAAGAACAGGAAAAGTCTCGTTAGGATCCAGAGGCTTCTCCCTCCTGAGGTAAGTACCCCCCCAGGGGTCTTTTTTTTTATTACAGGATTTGTTTTATAAGTTTTTTAATTTGTTTTTTTGTTGGTTTTACTTGTTCTCATAAATATTCATTAATTTTGCACTTAGTATGCACATAATTGTATAAATATGCATGAAATGATCTTACTGGACATTGATACATAATTCTTTCTCTGCTGTACCTCATGTATGACTTGCAGATTTGCTTAAGACCTGCCCAAAGCATGCATTCACCTATCACACAATTGTTATGTAAAATGAACATTAGTTCACCTTGAATGTGTGTGCATGTGTGTTTATGTATGTACATGTGTGTGTATGTGTCTACAAAATCCACTTACCTGGGGCCTCCTCCAGCTCCTGGCAGCTGTCCTGTGCCCTTGCTGCCGCTCAAGTGGCTCCCAGAGTCCCCCGTTGCAGAAGCAGACCTCGCCAGGTCGGCTTCCTGGTCGGCTTCCTGTGCGCTCCACGTCGCGGGTTACTTAGTCCGGCTGATGTCATCGGGTCTTTACTGCACAGGCGCAGAACTACTGTGTCTGCACAGTACAGACCCGATGACGTCGGCTGTACCACGTGACTCGCGCCTTGGAGCGCACAGGGAGCCGACCAGGAAGCCGTCCACTTGAGCGGCGGCGAGGGCACAAGATGACTGCCAGGGGCTGGAAGAGGCCCCAGGTAAGTGGATTTTGTTTTTTTGATGTGCTTGGATGTTTCCTTTAACCTTCCCAGCGTTCAATTTCCCCAGGATTTCTGTGCAAACAGTGATAAAATTTATTTTTAAAACTTTTTTTTCCCTGTAACTTGCCAAAATGTGTCAAGCAAGGGTCTAGTATACAGTGCAGGAGAGTATTGATGTGTATGCATGTTTATACTGTTCACAGCATGTTTTTTTTGAACGGACATTTCTGTCCATACCGCTAGGGAGGTTAAAGAGAATCTGTACTCTAAAATTCTTACAATAAAAAGCATACCATTCTATTCATTATATTCTCCTGGGCCCCTCTGTGCTGTTTCTGCCACTCCCTGCTGTAATCCTGGCTTGTAATTGCCAGTTTTAGGCAATGTTTACAAACAAAAGACATGGCTGCTAACAGCATGTGATAGGCTGAGAGTAGCTCAGTGTGTGAGTCATACAGAGCTTGGAGGGGGCCTGGAGAGGGTGTGTATAGCTTCTATCCTATCACAAGCAGACCAGCACATTCCAGCCTGAGTGCCTGAGCCCGACAGAGCCGACAGAGGAAAGAAGATTAGATTATATAACAGAGATAACACAGCCACGGTGCAACTAGGAAAGGCTGCAGTAAGCCAGAGCACATTAGAACAGGTATAGGAACTTATAGGATAGAAGAAATAAGGCTGAACATTTTGTTACAGAGTCTCTTTAAAGAAGCCATTGTTCCTATTGTTCCATTGTTCCTGAGGGATCGAGGAACCAACTGCTGACAAACTATAAAGGGGGCCCATACACCTAACGATTTTCCCGCCGATACACAGCAGATTCGATCACTGGGATCGAATCTGCTGTGAAATTGTTGCGCAAACGCTGACAGAACGATCGATTTCCGTCCAAAATCAATCGTTCCCGTTGATTCCCGTCGATTCGTCTGTGCGGAAGATTTTGCTCGATCGCAGGCAGGTCGGGAGTGCGTCAATAGCGGCGTTCAAATGCCCAACGACTGACGCTAGCGGCAATACATTACCTGTTCCGCCGGCGCAAGTCCCCTGGTCTCTGCTGTCTTCTTCTCCGCTGGGCTCCGGGTTCCGGCTGGCTTCACTTCCTGTACCGGCAGGAAATTTAAACAGTAGAACACCCTCCACTGTTTAAACTTCCCCCGGCAGGAAGTTCAGTGAAGCTCGAGCCGAGCGCGGAGAAGAAGACAGCGGAGACCAGGGGAGACGCGTCAGCTGGATCAGGTAATGTATTGGGGGGGGGGGGGAGCGGCGGCAGCTTCACAGGTGGTGAATCGAATTCATGCTGAAATCGAGTCACAATCTGTTTGCAGTAAAGGCAGTCATACGATCCCTCTCTGATCAGATTCGATCAGAGAGGGATCTATCTGTTTGTCGATCTGATGGCAAATCGACCAGTGTATGGCCACCTTAAGAAAGCCAAGGCTAGCTGATCAGTGTGCAGGACAGTTTTTTTTTTAGTATGCCTGCATAATTGGATGAGTGAGGGTGGGGAGGGAGTCAAAAATGTATGCCGTGGTCACAATAAATAGTAAACTAACATTGTGATATTACTTTATTGTTTGTTGTGATCCCAGCATACATTTTTTAATCAAATGATGATTTCTATATTTACAAAATCAGCGCAGCACTGGTTTTTCATTTTTGTTTATTTCATTTTTGATTATAAGGACAGCACTCACGGCATCTCCCTATGGTTGAGATCACGCTAATTCTTTTTGGTATGCTTGCGAATTCTTTGATGTAACGAGTAGATGGAATTGCTAATCAATTGGAAAATAAAAATACTGAATCACATGTCTTGTATTTCATCTGTCTATTTAGTTTTCAACCCACAGTTCAGCTTTAAGTATTTGTACATCTGAATGTTTCCTGTGTAACCAACTACAGAAAAAAAATCAATAAAGCAAACTAATTAACCTTTGATGAGCAAATAGTCACATAGAACAGCAACAATATGCTCTAGTCTCCAGATGTTCGCTTAGTGTATCATGATATTGTATTTGTCATGTCTCTAATTACTTACTTAATTTTCCTCAGCTGACTTTGCTAAACCTTTGTCTGGTGCACTCTTTATGTACTTCAAGATATTTAGCCTTTGAATAGACATTAAAGCGCACCTGAACTCAGAACGTCCTTTCTGCTCTAAAAGATACGCAACAGCATAATAGCTTTTGAACAAGAACATCTTTGTTACAGCTGTTACAAATCCGATTCCTAAAATTAATCTGCACTGTTTCTACTTTCTGATTCATGGAAGCAGACATATTGTTAACATCCTGTGCTTTCAAATGAGCTTAGCTCCCATCTCTGTCTTGGCAGTCAGGTGACACAGGGGAGGATCAAATTACAACTTGTGATTAGACACAAATGAGGGAGAATTAAACAGGCTAAACTCTCTAAATACAAACAGGGTGCATTTTCTCTCTCTCTCTCTCTCTCTCTCTCTCTCTCTCTCTCTCTCTCTCTCTCTCTCTCTCTCTCTCTCTCTCTCTCTCTCTCTCCTCCTCCTCCTCCTCCTCCTCCTCCTCCTCCTCCTCCTCCTAGGCTTCAGTGTGTAGTAGGTATCTGTCTTACCCACTAGACCATCAACCACACTACATGCTAAAGCTGGCCTAGCATGTACCATTATCATCAATTCAATAGAAAAAGTAGCATGATTAAGGATTTGTACTTTTTTAAAAGCCAGCTTACATACCTTTGCCAGGGTTTGAACCCAGGTATCAGTGTGTAGTAGGTATCTGTCTTACCCTCTAAACCACTAACCCCACTACATGCTAAAGCTGGCCTTTAATGTACCATTATGATCAATTCAATAGAAAAAGTAGCATGGTTAAGGATAGTGGGGTTGGTGATCTAGAGGGTAAGACAGATACCTACTACACACTGATACCTGGGTTCAAACCCTGGCAAAGGTATGTAAGCTGGCTTTTAAAAAAGTACAAATCCTTAATCATGCTACTTTTTCTATTGAATTGATGATAATGGTACATGCTAGGCCAGCTTTAGCATGTAGTGTGGTTGATGGTCTAGTGGGTAAGACAGATACCTACTACACACTGAAGCCGAGGAGGAGGAGGAGGAGGAGGAGGAGAGAGAGAGAGAGAGAGATTTTTGTGTTATCCCGGAAAATTCCGCGGAAATAATAAAATTTCCGCGGAATTCCGTTTGAGAGGTTTACCAATTCCGTTCAGACTACCGGAATCGGAAATGACCTAATTCCGGCCGGAATCACGGAATTTACAATTCCGCGGAATTTAGCGAGCATCCCTATAACACAAATCAGCCTAAAGACACTAGTTTGGAGTTGTAGGCTTTCCCCTATCTGCAACCAAGATGTGATGCCTCCATGTTTGACTCAGTAAAGCAGATCACAATTGCTGTGCAAGATATCAGTGTCTCTCGAAATACAGACACTACTACTACTACAGACAATATCCCATAACAATGTATGTACTAAACCTTCTCAAATTTAGGTTGTGTTTTACTTTAAAACTAAATACAATGATTTTATCAGTTTTCCATTACTATAAAAGGATAATCCACAGTCTATAATCTTGTAATTTAACCTCCCTGGCGTTCAATTTCCCCAGGATTTATGTGCAAAAAGTGATAAAATGTATTTTTAAAACTTTTTTTTACCTGTAACTTGCCAAAATGTGTCAAGCAAGGGTCTAGTATACAGTGCAGGAGAGTATTGATGTGTATGCACGTTTATACTGTTCACAGCATGTTTTTATGGACGGATATATCTGTCCATACCGCTAGGGGTTTAAAGGACAACTGTAGTGAGAGGTATAAAGAGGCTGCCATATTTATTTCCTTTTAAACTGTACCAGTTGAATGGCAACCCTGCTGATCTATTTAGCTGCAGTAGTGTCTGAATCAGACCAGAAACAATCATGCAGCTAATCTTGACAGATCTGACAATAATGTCAGAAACACCTGATATGCTGCGTGCTTTTTCAGGGTCTATGGCTGAAAGTATAAGAGGCAGAGTATCAGCAGGACAGCCAGGCAGCTAGTACTGCTAAGGAGGTAAACATGGCAGCCCCTATATACCTCTCCCTACAGTTGTCCTTTAAAATTTGAATTATATTTTGATGCTTACCTGTATAGAGAGACTCTTTTAATATTTTATCTGCTCATAATTCATTTTTGTAAATATTTTAACATCATTGAGTGTGGTTAGGATTTAAGAAAATGCTTGTTCCAGAAGTTAAGGCAAGGGAAGAGACGGGAACTATGAACCAATCCTAAACTACCACAAAGCAGTAAAGCAGAGTATAAGCTACATGAACATGAAAAGAAGATGGTGAACAACTTTTGGTTTCTATCTCCTCAGGCAATAACCTTCATACAGTACTTAAAGGATACACGAGGTGAGATGTGACATGATGAAATAGACATGTTTATGTACAGGTCCAAGCACACAAATAACTATGCTGTATTCCTTTTTTTCTTTCTCAGCCAGAAAGAGTTAAAAATAAGGTATGTTACTGACAGTTTCTGCCTGGGTCGGGACCAGGTCGGAACTTGGCCAGGTTATAGCATAACCCTCACTGATAAGGAATTAAATCCGTAAAACGCTTTCCAGGCAGAAATTGGCCTCTGAGAGCAGGAAAGAGATAAAAGGGTCAATAATTCATAGATTTTAGCTCTGGCATACTTCAATGCATATGTCATTGAACAGAGACAATGAAACAGTAAAAACTGATTAAAAATAAAATAAAACTGTGGGATATCTAAAAAAGTAATTTTTAGGAGAAGAAGGATAGATACAATTGTTTATCTCATCAGTTTATTTTCACCTTGTGTTTACTTTAAGGTGTCCATTACAATCTCAAGGCATCCAAACAACTGCATAATCTATTGGATCGAGTGGTTTTAATAGTGCCGATCGATGCTGAATGATCTTTCTATTGATTATTCCATCAATCCAGATTTTGGAATGATTATTTTGGTCTGATTGGATTGCTTATCATTTTCCCCTCCCTTGGTGGGCCAAAGGACCATTTCTGATTGATGGCAACAATCTTATCAGACAGTTGATCATTTAAAAAATTGGATTGTTAATGGTCACCATTATACAGATCCATTTGATTTATAGCTGCTTGATTTTCTACAGAAGCAACAGCATACTACCCTTTAGAGCAAAACAAAATAGGAACATGACATTTTACTACACAACAAGAAAGTGATATTGATCAGATTTAGCTAGACTTTTCACAGCTCCATAAGTTTAGCTATTCTCTTAATTTCCTACTGCAGTAATGTTGTCAGTTGACTGTTTCACCAAGGGGATAATTCAGGAAGGGGGGTTGAACCATACTCCTGATGTTTCCACTATACTTGATCAGGTAGTTTGGTTGAGCCTAGGAGCAGGGGTGTAACAATAGACCCTGCAAGGGATGCCTCTGCAGGGGGGCCCAGACGCCACAGGGGGCCTGTGGGGGGAAATGTTTGAGAGACTGACAGCTAAGGGCATGGAGGAAAAAAAAAACGTATTCTGCTCTCCTACCATTGTTATATTGACTGCATGTGTCCACCACACATAGATAAGGACTCATACACACTTTGGAATTTGTACACTGTCCCTGCTCCCTAGGGTTCGTAAAAAACATCTGTCTCTCACTGCAGCAAAGTTCTAAAGACTTAGCAAAGACATTGCAACATTTCAAAAAAAATGTGACTCCTTTGTTTGTAGACTTTCCCTTAACAGCAAAAGGATTCCTAGATTCTTAATGATTAATGACTTTATGGCCTCTGAATGCTTTTACAATGCAATGGAGTGGAGATTGATGTCTGACTGTCAATGCCTCACTGAGAGCTTGTTGTCTCATAAGATTCCGTAATAACAGTATCAATCAGTGACATTCTGAATGTTTTGCCAAAGTTACATTGATACTATATCTTATGTTCAGCATGTCATTGTTGTTCCTCCATATAGCATGTGCTCTCATGTAGTAAAATAATAAGGCTGTGTGTGTATTTATGTACTGGGAACAGGGAGGGACTTGTCGGCTGCAAGGGGCTGGAGGAAGCCCCGGGTAAGTAGATCTAGGGGTAGCATAGATTGCCTGATGTTTCCTTTAAAGGGGAACTGAAGTAAGAGGTATATGAAGACTGCCATGTTTATTTCCTTTTAAGCAATACCAGTTGCCTGGCAGCCCTGCTAGTCTATTTCTCTGCAGTAATATCTGAATAACACCAGAAACAAACATGCAGCTAGTCTTGTCAGATCTGACTTTAAAGTCCGAAACACCTGATCTGCTGCATGCTTGTTCAGGGGCTATGGCTAATCGTATTAGAGGCAGAGGATCAGCAGGGCTGCCAGGCAACTGACATTGCTTAAAAGGAAATAAACATGGCAGCCTCCATATACCTCTCTCTTCAGTTCCCCTTTAAGTGTAAGTGTTTTTATCTGCATGGGGAAAACACATTGGTCCTCAGTTCTCCTGTGCAGAAAGTGAGGGTGGTGGGGGGGCCCCATCAAAAGTTTTGCAGGGGGGCCCCATCCAAAGTTTCGCAGAGGGGCCCAGTGATGTCTAGTTACGCCCCTGCCTAGAAGACTATATTGGATTCAAATTGGGTGCAATTGTTTTAATAATATGTACGCTTTCTCTTCAGTTGTTGATTATGTGTATGTGTACACAGAATTATCCTCACCAGAAAAGATTTTCTATGATTACTCACGATGACTTTGCTGGGGTGGGCTCAGAGGGCACATGTGCACATGTTATATTGAAAGACAAAAAAAGATTGAGAGTACCAACTGTGCAAAATGTCAATTCAATAGGATAAATGAGCACATTTATGAGAAATACTCATACCACTGGCAACCACTATGTAGGAAGGTAGGGAGATTTAAGAATGTCGCTCTCTGTAGAGACATCCAGGGTGAAAACACGAGATAAAAAATTGTTTAAACAGAGGCACCAGGTAAGAATAAAATAATTAAAAAACATTTAAAAGGGGGGTAGTGGTGGACCTACGTCCCCCAGGTTTCTATTCAATAAACCAATTTATGCAACACGTTTCATGGGTAGCATCCCTTCATCAGGCAGTATAACGAGCTTATAGAAATCCGGACAGGAATGAGCGCCAATCTCCCAACGGAGGCGCTCATACCTTTCTGGACTTCTATAAGGCTCCTTATACTGCCTGATGAAGCGGGATGCTACCTGTGAAACGCATTGCATAAATTTGGAGTTTTATTGAATAAAGAAACTTTTTCAGTGAAATCCGACCTTTGAGTCTACTTGGGGGAGGTAAGTCCACCACTACCTCCCTTTTAAACATGTTATATTGTCATCAAAAATGACCACAAATGGTTGTATCTGAAAGTGAAATTCTGCTCCTTTCAAATTAATAAACTATTTACTTTTGGATAAAACTCATTCATGGACATATAGTACAAATGTTTTTGGGTGGTTTTCAATGTGCTATTAAAGTGTTTTAAACAGTTTCTACAATACTGTAACATTTAACAAAAAACAGATATAACGAAAAGTAGTATTGTATATTTTCTACATGAAGACAACTTTTATTTTTATTTATTTATTTTTAAATATGTTTATTAGTGAAAGACATGTTAAACAATCCTGGGTTAATGGCGTTGAGTATACAACCACATTTTGAAAATTATTTTTAAGTACTCTCAGGGTTTAGTCAACAAGTGACCCCTGTACTGGGTCTTAATAATGCTTAAAAGAAAAAAGCCAGTACAAAATTCCAAACAACTGAAAGTAAAACTACACAGAACAATAACTTTAACAATACCAATAGGAATCATCTTCAAAGAAGAAAAGGAAAAAGTAAGTAATAATGAGGCAATACATAACACAGTGCATCCTAGCCTATCACTGTATTGCCGTGACACTATGTTATTATTAGGGATGGGACGAATCCACAATTTCTTCGAATCCGAATCCGGATCCGAATCTAAAAAGGTTCTCGAATATCTCGAACCTTTCGAATCCCGAATCTAACGAATCCTGCACATAAAAATTGTGCGATCCGTGGTATAGTTGCCCGCAGTATAGGTACCCAGGCATAGGTAGCGAGGTAAAGGTGCCTTCAGTATAGCTAGCTAGGTATGGGTGCCTTCAATATTGGTAGCTTTCAGTATAGGTAGCAAGGTATAGGGGCCTTCAGTATAGGTAGCAGGGTTTATGGGCCTTCAGTATAGGTAGCAGGGTATATGGGCCTTCAGTATAGGTAGCAGGGTATATGGGCCTTCAGTATAGGTAGCAGGGTATATGGGCCTTCAGTATAGGTAGCAGGGTATATGGGCCTTAAGTATAGGTAGCAGGGTATATGGGCCTTCAGTATAGGTAGCAGGGTATATGGGCCTTCAGTATAGGTAGCAGGGTATATGGGCCTTCAGTATAGGTAGCAGGGTATATGGGCCTTCAGTATAGGTAGCAGGGTATATGGGCCTTCAGTATAGGTAGCAGGGTACATGTGCCTTCAGTATCGGTAGCAAGGTATAGGGGCCTTCAGTATAGATAGCACAGTACATGTGCTTTCAGTATTGGTAGGTAACTAGGTATAGGGGCCTTCAGTATAGGTAGCAGGGTATATGTGCCTTCAGTATAGGTAGCAGGGTATATGTGCCTTCAGTATAGGTAGGTAGCTAGGTATAGGGGCCTTCAGTATAGGTAGTAAGGTACATGTGCCTTCAGTGTAGGTAGGTAAGTAAAGGGACCTTCAGTATAGGTAGCAGGGTATAGGGCCTTAAGTATAGGTAGGTAGGTATGTAGGTAGGTAGGTATAGGGGCCTTTAGGTAGGTAGGTAGGTAAAGGGACCTTCAGTATAGGTAGCAGGGTATAGGGCCTTAAGTATAGGTAAGTATGTAGGTAGGCAGGTATAGGTGCCTTTAGGTAGGTAGGTACGTATAGGGGGCCTGTAGGTAGGTAGGTAGGTAGGTATTGAGGCCTGTAGGTAGGTATAGTGGCCTGTAGGTAGGTATAGGGGCCTTTAGGTAGGTAGGTAGGTATAGGGGCCTTTAGGTAGGTAGGTAGGTACGTATAGGGGGCCTTTAGGTAGGTATAGGGGGCCTTTAGGTAGGTGGGTATAGCGGCCTGTAGGTAGGTAGGTAGGTAGGTAGGTATAGCAGCCTGTAGGTAGGTAAGGATAGTGGCCGGTAGGTAGGTAGGTAGGTATAGTGGCCTGTAGGTAGGTAGGTAGGTATAGCAGCCTGTAGGTAGGTAGGTAGGTATAGCAGCCTGTAGGTAGGTAAGGATAGTGGCCGGTAGGTAGGTAGATAGGTAGGTATAGTGGCCTGTAGGTAGGTATAGTTGCCTGTAGGTAGGTATAGTGTCCGGTAGGTAGGTATAGGTGCCTTTAGGTAGGTAGGTATGTATAGGGGGCCTGTAGGTAGGTGGGTAGGTAGGTAGGTAGGTATTGAGGCCTGTAGGTAGGTATAGTGGCCTGTAGGTAGGTAGGTATAGGGGCCATTAGGTAGGTAGGTAGGTAGGTATAGGGGCCTTTAGGTAGGTAGGTATAGGGGCCTTTAGGTAGGTATAGGGGCCTTTAGGTAGGCAGGTAGGTGCGTATAGGGGGCCTTTAGGTAGGTATAGGGGCCTGTAGGTAGGTAGGTATAGCGGCCTGTAGGTAGGTAGGGATAGTGGTAGGTAGGTAGGTAGGTAGGTAGATAGAACCCCCCTCCCCCGCCAACCCCCCCACGGCCCCCTCCGTCCCCCGTGCCTCCTCCGCTCACCCCTGCATAATCTACTCACCTTTCCCGTGGAGCGCAGAGCGGCAGACCTCTTCGTTACTTCCCTGTTCCCTCTAGTGGCCGGACCGGCTCTTACTAATGACGTCATTGTAAGAGCCGGTCACTAGGGGGAACCAGGAAGTCGGCGAGAGGTCTGCCGCTCTGCGCTCCGCTATGGATAGGTGAGTGGATGCGGGCAGGGGGGGGCGAGCGGAGGAGGCGCGGGGGGGTCGGAGGAGGTCGGAGGAGGACGAGTGCGAGCGGCGGATGCGCGGCGATGCGGCGTCGGGATTCGGCGGATTCGTATAGTGGAAAATGGCGTCGGGATTCGAATCCACGAATCTCGAATATTTCCTTATATTCGAGGGATTCGTGGTTTCGCCGGATTCGTCGTCCCACCCCTAGTTATTATGACATGATATAGCCCTACCCTAATTCTGCTATCTGCAGGCCAATCCAGTTCAGAATTTCTCATAATCCCAGTTGTCACTCAGTCTGGGCTATCTATTAACCTTAACATATTACTGAACATAGTTATTACCCCACAGCTCCCGTTTTCTCAGAAATCTATCCATAGAGCTGTTTAGGTTGGCTGTCATGCGTTCATATTTGAAATTGACAATTTGCAAGATCTCTGCAAGCTCAGGGGTTTTCGGATCCCTCCAATGTCTTGCTATAGCTATTTTAGTAGCCATTAGCCAGGAATATATTAGCAATCAAAGATCTCAAAGGTAATATTATAGAGTTTATATCTAGATTGAACATTGCTAGGCCAGGAGATGGTCTGAGTCTGAGCCCCGTCAAGAGTAGATAAAGTCAAAACATTTTTGCCAAGTTCTTTTGATATATGGGCAACTCCACCATATGTGGAACATGCTTATTTTAGCTGAACAATTCCTCCAACATCTATCTGCATGGTCATTAGAAAATAAAGCCAATCTAATAGGAGTGTAGTACCATCGTAGTAAGAATTTTTTAATATATCTCTCTCTGTGGTTGACACAGTGTGTTAAATTAGTTGAAAATTGTATTGCCTTGACCCATTGAGAGTTATGGTATATGTTTGCAAATTCTTGTTCCCATGTTTTGATGTGAGAAGACTTAAAAAAACCTGATTCTTTGAGGATATGGTAAATGGTAGCGGTACCCTTAAAGTATTCAAACTGTGGTTGTAGAAGATTAATTATATCTTTATGAATTTCTGATATTAGGAATGGTGATAATTTTATAAGATGTGATATTCTCCTATATATATGCAAATGGTTTAAAGGAATGTGATACTGCTGTTGTATTACCTTGAATGGTTTAATGTTATTGCCGTTGAAAAGGTATTGCAAGTATCTCACACCGGCTGACTTTCATAAGGAAAGATTGAGGTCTGGCAGCAAATATTCTAACCATGAACAGGTATAATAGAGCTTTGTGCTAAAGGTTTACTCAGTGTCTTTGGATAATAATTTTTTCAGGCCTTAAGAGTACATTTTTTGGGACGATAACATGTGATAACAAGTGAATTTGGCTTTACCTAAAATAGCTTTGATAATTAAGGCAGGCATAGATTGTTTTGTTACTTGGCTTTCTATTAATGTCCAATGGGTGTCTCTTGGTTTTACAAAGAAGTTCCTGGATTGTTCTAGAGTAGTTACTAAATAGTATTGGTAAAAGTCTGGTAGACCCATTCCTCTCGAAGGAAAGTTGTTTGTTAGTGTTTTGAAATGTATTCTAGGTTGTTTGTTTGTCCAAATAATTTGTTTATTATGGAATGTAATCTCAGGAAGAAGTATTTAGGGACACTAATAGTTAATGCTCTAAATACATATAAAATAATAGGAAGGAGCATCATTCTAACTAAAGCAATTTTGCCTGACCAGGGAACTAGGGAAAGTCAATTGAATACCCAAATAATTGATTAAATGTTGAACACAGGTGCATGGGAATCTACTTTGTAGTTCTAGTTGTATTTGATTGGTAATATTAATACCCATGATTTGAGATTTTGAATAATTTACTTTATAGTAGAAAATATGGCTAAATTAGGCCAATACTTTATGTCTTTGTTCAAGTGACTTTTGTACATTTGTCAATGCTATAATGACGCCATCTGCATAGAGGCCAGTAACATGGGATGTACTTAAAGGGGCACTATGGCAAAAAAATGTAAAATTTAAAATATGTGCAACATATACAAATGAGAAGTACATTTTTTTCCAGAGTAAAATGAACCATAAATTATTTTTCTCCTATGTTGCTGTCACTTACAGTAGGTAGTAGAAATCTGACAGAAGCGGCAGGTTTTGGACTAGTCCATCTCTTCATAGGGGATTTTTTTCAGGGATTTATTTATTTTCAAAAGAACTTAGTGAATGGCAGTTGCTCTGTCCAACTGCCAAAAAACTGTTTAGTGAGCAGGGAAGCTGGACAGCATCATTGTTTAAATCCTTTTTAGGGAATATCTTTATAAAGAATAAAAGCCTTGCTGAGAATTCCCTATGAAGAGATGGACTAGTCCAAAACCTGTCACTTCTGTCAGGCTTCTACTACCTACTGTATGTGAAAGCAACATAGGAGAAAAGTAATTGATGGCTCATTTTACTCTGGAAAAAATGTACTTCTTATTTATGTTTGCACATATTTTAAATATTACAATTTTTCGCCATAGTGCCCCTTTAAATGAGGGATGCCGGCAATCTTAGTGTTTGACCAAAGCGTTTCTGTAAGGGGTTCCATTACTAAATCAAATAAAAGTGGAAAGAGGGGACACCCCTGCCTTGTGCTGTTTGTAATGTGAAAGAGTTGAGAGGTCATGCCTGTTGAGAACACTGTAGCTGTAGGGTTTGAATACAAAGCCATTATTGCTTTGCAAAAGGGCTCAGGCAGACTAAAAAGATTAAGGATATGCTCCAAGTAGCCCCAGTGTATCCTGTTTAAGGCCTTCTATGCATCCAGGGCAAGGAGCAGAGAAGGTACCTTTGACTTTTCAGCACACTGAATAAGATTAATAAATCTTCTTGTAGTATCTGAAGCCTGTCTTCCCTTTACAAATCCTACCTGGTCTTTATTGACTAAATACGGTAATATTTTTTCTAATCTTTTTGCTAGGATTCTAGCATATAGCTATGTCTATGTTTAGGGGCGATATTGGTCTGTAATTAGAAGGCAGAGAAGTATCTTTACCTGCTTTTGAAATTGTCACAGTAGTAGCTTTTAGCATCTCTTTGGGAACAGACCCGTCTTTTTTTTATTAAATTAAACAAACTGTTGAGATGTGGTAGTAAAAGGAGTAAAAACGTACTATAATATTCATTGATCAGTCCATTCCCGACCTGAGGATTTGTTTTTTTTTTCAGTTCCTTAATGACGGTAATAATTTCTTGGTCAGAGATAGATTTGGTCAAGGGAGCTATGTCTTCTGGCTTCAGCTTTGGCAGATTAAGATTATCTGTAAACTTTCATATCTTATCTATATCTGGTTGTGGTAGATCTGTCTGAGTTTGGAGATTGTATAGTTCAGAATAATAACTGGCAAATCTGTCATCAATCTCTTTAGGGTTGGTGATTTTTGACTTGCCATCTTTGCTCAATATTAAAGATATTTTGGACCTTGTTTATTTATTTTTAACTTGGTTTGCTAAAAGCGCTCCTGTCCTGTTGCCTTGCGCATAAAATTAGGACTCTGTTCAATTTATACCGAGAGAAATCTTGCAGCTCGCTTCTAGCTTTCTTAAGTGCTAAAAAGTTTCTTGAATTTTTTTTAATGTTGTTCTTCCAGATCTTTAAACTGATCTAAATGTAATTGTAGATGTTCGGTTCTCTGTTTTTTTTTTTATTTGTTTTGAAGCGAGATGCAGATTCCCCTGACATATGCTTTATGCATTTCCCAAATGATTTCCTTATTCATACCAGGAGTGTCATTAAACTGAAAGAATTCCATGAAAGCTCTATTAATCTGTTGTTTGTATTCAAGAATATTCAGGATTAATTTATTAAGCCTCCATGGGGGAGAATAATTAATATCATGTTTCTCTGTTGTTGTAATAATTAACGAGGCATGGTCTGACCAAGTAATCAAACCAATTTTTTAACTTATTACTTCTTGAAGGAGAAATGTATCAGTCAGAGCTAGGTCAATGCGGGAATAGGCGTGATAGACAGTAGAGATGGGCCGAACGGTTCGCCGGCGAACGGTTCCAGGCGAACTTTGGGGGTTCGCGTTCGCCTGCATCAGGCGAACTTTTGCGAAAGTTCGATTTGCCCCATAATGCTGTATTGAGCAAAATTTTTACCCTCCATTTCACTGTCAGCAGACATGTTATTGTCAAACACACTGCTTTCAGTGCTAGAGAACCCGCCCACCCTCCCTTCAAGCTAGGTCCTTTATACCATTTGGCTCAGTTGTCTGCCTACACTAATTAGTTATGGGACAGCTGCTACACACTCTGCTAGGGAGATTTTAATTGGCCTCCTCCCTCCTGCCTCCTACCCTTCTACTTCCTACTGGAGGGAGGAGGGTCTCTTCTGCCAGGGAATTATACTATTTTAAAAACCAGTATACATCATACCATAGCTGGGAATCGAACCCAGATCTCACTGTGTGGTGGGCACGTCACCCTAAGCACTGTACCACTACAGTAGTAAGTGAAGCTAGCCTAAAATGTACCATTTATGCTCAATGCAATAGAACCATTAGGTTGCTTAAAGGAGAACTGTAGTGAGAGGTATATGGAGGCTGCCATATTGATTTCCTTTTAAGCTATACCAGTTGCCTGGCAGCCCTGCTGATCTATTTGGCTGCAGTAATAATAATAATCCAAACATTTGTACAGTGCTTTTCTCCTGTCGGACTCAAAGCGCTCAAGAGCTGCAGCCACAGGGACGCGCTCAAGAGGCCACCCTGTAGTGTTAGGGAGTCTTGCCTTGAACTCCTTACTGAATAGGTACTTGACCTAGCCAGGATTCAAACCCTGGTCTCCCATGTCAAAGGCAGAGCCCTTAACCAGTACACTATCCAGCCACTGTAGTGTGAATCACACCAGAAACAAGCATGCAGCTAATCTTGTCAGATCTTACAAAAATGTCAAACACCAGATCTGCTGCATGCTTGTTCAGGGTCTAGGGCTAAAAGTATTGGAGGCAGAGGATCTGCAGGATAGCCAGGTAACTGGTATTGCTTAAAAGGAAATCAATATGGTAGCCTCCATATACCTTTTACTACAGTTCTACTTTAAAGGGAACCTTAACTGAGAATGATATGGATGTTTCCTGTAAACAATACCAGTTGCCTGGCAGTCCAGCTGATCTTTGTGACTGCAATAGTGGCTGAATCACACCCTGAAACAAGCATGCAGCTAATCCAGTCTGACTTCAGTCAGAGCACCTGATCTGCATGCTTGTTCAGGGGCTGTGGCTAAAAGTATTAGAGACACAGGATCAGCAGGCGATTCAGGCAACTGGTATTATTTTAAAAGGAAAAATCCATATCCTTCTCCGTTTAGGTTCCCTTTAAGGATTTGTAGCATAAAAGCCAACTCACATTGGCTGGGATTTGAACCTGGGTCTCACTGTATGGTGGACAAGCACACTAACCACTATACCAACTGAAGCTGGCCTGAAATTGCTGGCCTAAAATTTACTATTTATGCTCAATACAAGAGAAAAAGTAGACAAGACAAATAACACAAAAGAGAAGGCCATGTCTGGCTAAATATATGTAAGCAGTGGCTGCAATGTGGTGTAATGGATAAGGGCGCTGCCTCTGACAAAGGAGACCAGAGTTCAAATCTCAGCTCTGTCTGTTAAGTAAGCCAGCACCTATTCAGTAGGAGACCTTAGGCAAGTCTTCCTAACACTGCTACTGCCTATAGAGCATGCCCTAGTGGCTGCAGCTCTGGTCCTTTGAGTCTGCCAGGAGAAAAGTGTGATATAAATGTTATTTGTCTTGTCTACTTTTTCTCTTGTATTGAGCATAAATAGTAAATTTTAGGCCAGCAATTTCAGGCCAGCTTCAGTTGGTATAGTGGTTAGTGTGCTTGTCCACCATACAGTGAGACCCAGGTTCAAATCCCAGCCAATGTGAGTTGGCTTTTATGCTACAAATCCTTAAAGGGAACCTAAACGGAGAAGGATATGGATTTTTCCTTTTAAAATAATACCAGTTGCCTGAATCGCCTGCTGATCCTGTGTCTCTAATACTTTTAGCCACAGTCCCTGAACAAGCATGCAGATCAGGTGCTCTGACTGAAGTCAGACTGGATTAGCTGCATGCTTGTTTCAGGGTGTCATTCAGCCACTATTGCAGTCACAAAGATCAGCTGGACTGCCAGGCAACTGGTATTGTTTACAGGAAACATCCATATCACTCTCAGTTAAGGTTCCCTTTAAAGGAGAACTGTAGTGAAAGGTATATGGAGGCTACCATATTGATTTCCTTTTAAGCAATACCAGTTACCTGGCTATCCTGCAGATCCTCTGCCTCCAATACTTTTAGCCCTAGACCCTGAACAAGCATGCAGCAGATCTGGTGTTTGACATTTTTGTAAGATCTGACAAGATTAGCTGCATGCTTGTTTCTGGTGTGATTCACACTACTGCAGCCAAATAGATCAGCAGGGCTGCCAGGCAACTGGTATAGCTTAAAAGGAAATCAATATGGCAGCCTCCATATACCTCTCACTACAGTTCTCCTTTAAGCAACCTAATGGTTCTATTGCATTGAGCATAAATGTTAAATTTTAGGCTAGCTTCACTTACTTCTGTAGTGGTACAGTGCTTAGGGTGACGTGCCCACCACACAGTGAGATCTGGGTTCGATTCCCAGCTATGGTATGATGTATACTGGTTTTTAAAATAGTATAATTCCCTGGCAGAAGAGATCCTCCTCCCTCCAGTAGGAGGGAGGTGGGAGTGTATAGCAGCTGTCCCATAACTAATTAGTGTAGGTAGGCAAATGGTATAAAGGACCTTGCTTGGAGGAGGGAGGGTGGGCGGGTCTTCCAGCAGTGATGTGTATTAGGTGTGGCTCCAGGTATTAGAGCTTTTGAAACATGTTTTCTATCATTTTTCCAGTTGATAGAATTTTTTTAAACTTTCAAAGTTCGCCTCCCCATTGAAGTCTATTGCGGTTCGCGAACTTTTTCGCGAACCGAACCTTTCGCGGAAGTTCGCAAACAGGGTTCACGAACCTAAAATCGGAGGTTCGGCCCATCTCTAATAGACAGTGGAGAAATAGGTCAAGTCTTTTTCAGCAGCGTGTTGACATATCCAGATGTCATATAAGTTTCCATTCTATAGTAATTTCTTTAGGGAATTATCTTGTTGTCTAGAGGGGTTAAAGGAATCTAGACAGAAGTCTAGAATTGAGTTAAAATCCTCTATGAACAAAATTATGCCTTTTTGCATTTTTCTTGCTAGTTTTATTACTTTCTTAATAAATGTTGTCTGATTTGTATTCGGAAAGTAGACATTAACTAGAGTCATAAAGGCTTGTACACACGTCGGATTTTCGCAAACGACCGGTCATTTGGACGTCAAATCGGGCGTGTGTACAATCTGTCATTCAGCTGATAAGACTGGATTTGAATGATCCGCCAAGCGAATCGCTCAAGTCCAGTCTTATCAGCTGAACGACAGACTGTACATATGCCCGATTTGACGTCCAAACGACCGGACGTTCAAACGTCCAAACGATGGGTCGTTTGTGAAAATCCAACATGTGTATGTACCTTAAGTTTTCCATTAAATTCTGCTACCAAAATGATAAATCTGCCCTGAGGGTCTAAATAAACTTGGCGTTGGGTGAATGACAGGTTTTGACTAATTGCTGTAATCACTCCTTTCTTTTTTGCATTGGCTGAGGCTTTGAAGACAAAAGGAAATCTGGGGGTGTGAACATTTTTTTTTGGGTGGCGGGGGGGGGGTTCTACATGAAAGTGGGATTCCTGAATACAAACTACATCTGCAATTGCTTTAATTGCATCTTGCCAGAGCATTGAACGCTTATATGGGGAATTTAATCCTTTGGTATTCAATGAAAAAATTCTCATTCAGTTAACTAGTCTAAGAAGTTTAAAGTTATGCAAATACTCAATGCAATAGTCCGATAAGGCCAATCGAGACCTTATAACTCAAGTTATTTAGGGCCTGACTTTATTGGCTTATAAATTGTAATCCCAGTGTGCAACATTTTGAGTTTAGCGCTCAAGATAGGGGATGTCAATCCTCACTGAGCCACCACTCTGCACAACATGCTGCAATCTGGTAATGAAGAGGTTGCGCGTCATAGGCTTCAAACTTTGCATTCTATCTTGAAATAGACAAATACACTTCATGTTATACTACAAGTGTGTCCGTAATATGCATTGTGCTTGTCTATTACCACATAAAACAGAGGGCTGCCTCTTTATTAACAGTTTGTTTACTATATTGAATAGTGTGTGTAAAGTAGAATGCATACCAGTACTTGTAGAGAGAGGTTATTATCTCTGGTGTCTTCTGGTTATGGCCTTCTCAGTACAATGCATGAGAGAAAGCTAGTCTGCAGAGTTTATCTATACATTTTCCAACACATGCCATTTTCACAGCGATCCTCGATGCCTCAGCCAGTAACTAGCCTGGCTTGTTGATTTAGGCAATCGCTGGCTGAGTGCATTGTTCTCTGGACTTATCCGGCTCCCACTTGATGTCACTCCTGTCCTTCTTTATTGCCCTCCCCCCCAATTCAAATCAACAGAACACGTTGCTAGTCTGCAGGCCATCAATGCATTTGTAGAGCCTCAGCCCTGCAATATCGCCCAAGGGATTAGGTCTCAATCCTCACATGATGACATCCCTCATACATGTGATGCAAGGCTTAAAGGACAACCGAGATGACATGTGACATGATGAGATAGACATGTATATGTACAGTGTCAAGCACATAAATAACTAGGCTGTGTTCCTTTTTTTCTTTCTCTGCCTGAATGAGTTAAACATCAGGTATGCAAGTGACACTTTCTGTCCAGATCAGGACCGGGCGAGACTTGGTCAGACTATAGCGTAACCCTCACTGATAAGTAATTACAGCCATAGAACACTTTCCTCTCAGTAAATGGCTTCTGAAAGCAGGAAATAGATAAAAAGGGTCAATAATTCATAGATTTGAGCTCTGGCATACTTCAATGAAGGTGTCATTAAGTAGAGACAATGAAACAGTAAATTTAAATAACTAAAAAACTCATTTTTAGGAGAAGGAGGACAGATACAATTGTTTTTCTGATCAGTTTATTTTCCCCTTGGATGTCCTTTAAGGCAAGCTTAAAAGGAACTTGAAGCCAGTAAAATTATTTAAAATAAACACATGACATAGCTGCAAATAAATATTACATACTAACCTCATCATCCGTTCCTCTCAGAAGCTCACCATTTTCTTCTTACCCCTTCCAGTTCTGACAATATTTTGTCAGAACTGAAATATACAGTGGGATGCAAAAGTTTGGGCAACCCTGTTAATCGTCATGATTTTCCTGTATAAATTGTTGGTTGTTACGATAAAAAATGTCAGTTAAATATATCATATAGGAGTACCTTATAGGTACCCTATGCCCATGACATTTTTTCAAATCAAACATTTCCACAGGAAATAACCCATTTAGATAAATAACCCAAACTTAGGAAAAAGGTGAATTGGATCAGGCCCAAAGTGAATTGAATAAGGGACCAAATGTTTACAATAGGTGATCGGTCTGGACTGCAGGCAGACCAGTTTAGGATCAGTGACCTGATTCAATTAAAGATTATTTACAAAAGTAATGGCAAAATTAGCAGCACATCTGAGGACTAGACAACCTGGTGATTATGGGGAAATCTCTGTAAGAATTCTTTCAACCTTCCTCTCAGCTATTCAATACTTAGGGGTTAATTATTAAGCATAAAAAAAATCAAAATAAAAAAACAAGTTTGGGGCTTTCTTAAAAAATGTACGGTGTTTCCAAAGCTGTTTTGCTTAATAAATTATATTTTATCCTTAAAACTTTCAATGAAACTCAGGTCATAAGTGATTTCCAAATCCTCACATTCTGCTTTTATTTACCTTTTATGCAACATTCAAACTTTTCTAGAAACAGGGTTATATGATCACAGACTTGTTGTGGGCTTCACAGCTATTGTTTATTGCTTCCTTTCTTTCTGCTTCTAATCTTATTCTGTCTCTCTGAAAGCCAATTAGTAGATAGTGATGGACTACATTTAATTCAACAAATGTTTTGTCAATGTAATTAAAAGTTTGACTTGAAATTCAATAGTCATTTCATTCTACATACAGTAGGAGTTTCTGATGGATTCAGGAGACTTGTTTTGGGGAATTGTCTAATTTACATAAGAAAGCTAATGCAGAATGCCTTTAATCTTTATGTTTTCAATTTAAACAAATCATTTCTACACATGCAATTGAAGAAGATGGAACTATTTTCTGGAGCTTTAAATCCCAGAACACCGACTGGACAAGGAGAAATACGAGGGAAAGCCATGTCTTTAAACATTAACCATACATTACACTCAATACGTACGTATACGTATACATACGTATACATCTGCCTCATCCTTCATTTTTTAACTAATTCCATCCTTTCCCCCTTCTCTACCATTATTTTTTTTTTTTTTAATAAAAAGCTTAAACCAGTTAAGATTCTTCGATGTGACACTCACACCTAATTTGTCCTCCTTAAAGAGAACCTGAACTGAAAATAAAAAGTCAAAATAACCATACACAGGTCATACTTACCTCCTGTGTAGTCTACTGCTCCGTCTCTTTCTCCTCTCCTGCGTCTTGTTTGTCCACTGTGATCAATGGAATTCTCCGTCCTCCATTTTAAAAATGACCATTACCCCATAACAGCTTCCTGGTCCACACACTGTTAAACTGTAATATTGCCCACTTGAGTCATAGGGAGACATGGACATTACCTTGCACATTCAGTTGTAACTGACAGCTGCTGATATATAACTGACAGCAACTGGTATCTTTCAGTTCTGACAAAATATTGTCAGAACTGGAAGGGATCACTGTAAGAAGAAAACGGTGAGCTTCTGAGAGGAACTGACGGTGAGGTTAGTATGTAATATTCATTTGCAGCTACGTCATGTGTTTATTTTAAATAACTTTACTTGCTTCAGGTACCATTTAAGTATTCAGGTTGTGAGAGTCACTAAAAATAATTAATTGCTGTGTGAATGATTTCTCTATAGCAACAATCATTCATTGAAAGTTTGTCACATTAAATAATAAAGCGTTTCTCTCTCCCCCTCTGTCCTGTGGTTAATCCCTACCCAACTAATTAACTCCTTGCGTCACATGTACTTGGCATTAAGGCTCATAGATGCCTGTAATGGCTGCCGCTCATAGCAATCGGATGCAATTGCAAGGGCAATAGTTCAGGGACCCAACGCTGTATAGATGCATTGCTTTGCTGTTTATTAACAAAGTATTTGTACAGGATTGGGGTCCGCAAACTGTGCGTCATAGGGATCAGTGGTGCTCAGCAAGATTTCAGATATCTGAACTACCCAGATAATCCAAACTTTTTCCACTATCCGAAATTTGAATTTTTAAAATAGAGGACGGAGAATTCCATTGATCACAGTGGACAAACAGGACGCAGGAGAGGAGAAAGAGACTGAGCAGTAGACTACACAGGAGGTAAGTATGACCTGTGTATGGTTATTTTGACTTTTTATTTACAAACAACAAAGGATTGAGGAAAACTTTGAAAATGACTCAAACCCAAAGAGGATGTGGCAAAGCATTCAACTATTCACAGATTACAAAAAGAAGAATAGCACTCAATATACACTGGACAATAACATCCCCAGTCTAGCAGAGGAACTTAACAACTTCTTTGCTAGATTTGAAAAAGACAACAATCGGCCTCCAGTCAACTTTGGGCCCAGTACAGACTCACAGCCTTTAATCCTTCACATACATGAAGTGCAGCAAGCACTCACAAATATCAACACCAGGAAAGCTGCAGGTCCTGATGGTGTGCAAGGACGTGTGCTCCAGGCCTGTGCTGGTCAACTAGCGAAAGTTTTTACACAAATATTCAACCTCTCTCTGTTCTTGGGTGTAGTCCCATCATGCCTTAAATCTACAACCATTGTGCCAGTCCCAAAAAATCCTAGGATAACCTGTCTTAATGATTATCGACCAGTTGCTCTAACCCCTGTCATCGCCAAGTGCTTTGAACGACTGGTAGCCACACACATCAAGGCCTCCATCCCAGCAAATCTAGATCAACACCAGTTTGCTTACCGAACAAATAGATCGACTGAGGATGCCATCTGTGTAGCTCTCCATGCTGCCCTCTCACACCTGGAAAAGCCCAACTCCTATGTTAGGATGCTCTTTGTTGACTACAGATCAGCATTTAACACCATTGTACCTAGCCAGCTGACCAACAAACTCCATGCACTAGGTCTTGCTCCCTCCATATGTACTTGGTTATTGGACTTCCTTACTAATCGCCCTCAAACTGTCAGACTAGGAAAACAGACATCCTCCACCCTTACCCTGAGCACTGGCGTGCCACAGGGCTGTGTATTAAGCCCTCTCCTCTATGCACTTTTCACCCATGACTGCCAGCCTATCCATACCTCAAACGTAATTGTTAAGTTTGCAGATGATACGACTGTCATTGGGCTTATATCAGACAATGAGGAAGCTGCATGCAGAGAAGAAGTTAGGAACCTGACTGCATGGTGCGACATTAACAACCTGTTATTAAATACAAAGAAGACCAAAGAAATTATTCTGGACTTTAGGACCACCAAAAAGACCACTCACCTACCGCTAATGATCAATGCAGAGGCTGTGGAGAGAGTTTCCAGCTTCAAATTTTTGGGAGTCACCATCGCAGAGAACCTGTCCTGGTCTGACAATGCTTTAGCTCTAACTGGCAAAGCACAACAACGCCTCTACTTTCTGAGAAAACTAAGGAGCGCTAACCTCCCACAGAAGCTGCTGGTTAATTTCTACAGATGCACTATAGAAAGCGTTCTGACCAATTGCATGACGGCCTGGTACAACAGCTGCACAAAGGCTACTAAAGAAGCCCTGCAGCGAGTTGTTAAAACAGCAGAAGCCATTATTGGCACTGAACTACCATCACTGGAACTTTTGTATAATACTCACAGCGTGAGAAGGGCCAAAAACATTATCAAGGACAACATTCACCCTGGAAATGCCTTGTTTGAGCTCCTTCCATCAGGTAAACGTTTTAGATCAATCCGCACACACACAAACAGACTGGAAAACAGCTTTTTCCCATCCGCCATAAACTTGATGAACTCTGAATCCTCTCTGAAATAATTAACACTGTGTACAAATTGTTTAAACATCTGTAATACCTGGCATACTTGTATAATTTCTTCTCTTCCTTGTTACTATCACTATGTTCCCTATATGCACCGTGGGGTTGTCATGAAAAGTAATTTCGTTGTGTTACACAATGACAAGAAAGTGAATTGAATTAAATAGCAATTTGGATATTTTTTAAAATCCGAATGGCACTATCCGAGCAAACTCGGATTTCCCATCTGAAATCCAAAATCCGGATGGATAGTTAGTTCAGAAATCCACTACTACTGTGTAATAGTTACTTCACGGGCCACTAGGCCAGACCAGCATCTGTTGTGATCTGTGACTGTCATTGGCCTGACCCTATTGATTGCGTCCGTGTGTGACAGACTTTTATTTGTCACTGTCACACAAGTTAGTTATCGACTACTGTAGACTACACTACTGTTAGCACTACTACTATTTAAAAAAAAAAAAAAAAACTTTTTTTTTGTCACTCATTACCAGTCACCACCAACCCAGACTCTTTATTAAAGTTTACATCCTTTCCCGTCCTTTATATATATATATTTTTTTGTTTTGTTTTTCTTATTGTGTTTGTATATTATTGCACAATGACTGGCAGAGGTAGAGGGTGAGGCACCACCAGGAGAGGTAGCGCCATTGCTGCAGCCACTGGCAGCACCAGCAGGTCTGTGACTGGTCCGCCGCCAGCCACTGACTGAGAGTTGTGGAGGAGGGAGCAGAGGCGCAGCAGCAGCATGTTGCGCCCATCTTTGCCGTGGGTCGTCGCCCCCCGGCCCATTGCAGAGAATCAGGCACCGGCTGTCGTGGAAATGATGGCGGAGCAGCAAGCCACTGTTTCCAGCCAGGCCTCCAGCACCAGCGAGACCAGTGCCACCACCATCAGCACTCCGGTCCGCAGCAGGCCTCCACCACCGCTTGAGGTCACGTCGACCCCAGCGACCAGCCTGCCCTCACTGAGCTCGCTCTTCACCCCAGGAGCGTTTTGAGGGATGTTGTGGAACATTTTGAAGAGGAGATGATGGGGGCATGCAAGGAGGAGTAGTGTGAGGTGGAGGTGTTTATTGTTGGCGCACAACAACCAAAATTTCATGAGGAGGAAGAGGAGGAAGAGGGGCCTGATGTAGGGGATGTTGGGGCAGAGGAGTTGGTTGAGGGCTCAGAGAAGATGTTTGGGGAAGATGATGATGAGGTGGGGGACCGTCCCTTTGTACCATCACCACAGTTGGGTGAAGGAAGCTCGTCATCAGAGGAGGAGGCATCTCTGGCACAGAGGCGTGGCAGCAGCATGGCGGCCAGCACAGGGAGTGGAAGGCAGGAGCCACAGCCTGCTGCTTCAGCCGCTACCACCACCCGCACCAAAGCTCCTCCAAGCAAAGGGAAAAAAACTCAGCCCTCCAAAGGCAAAAAAACTCCCCAGCCCTCAAGCTTGAAGGGCAAGTTAAAATCCCCAGTCTCGTGGTACTTCACTGTGTGTGTTGACAACAAGACCAGTGCCATTTGCCACAGTTGTGGTGCCAGCCTGAGCAGAGGTCGCGATCTGAACAAGTTGGTTACCTCGTGCCTGCAGACCCACTTGGAGACCAAACATTTTGAGGATTACAGTGAGTTTCTGAAGCTGAAGGACAGTGGTGCAGGCAGTTGTCAGAGCCAGACAGCCACTGCACAGACTTCAGCAGCAGCAGCAGCATCCCACTCTCCTGCTCTTCCAGCATCAGCAGCAGGAGCACAGAAACTCACTGCTCACACCCCCCCCCCCCCCCGGGCAGCCAGTCCTCAGTGGCCTCATCTGCTCCCTCCACATTCGCCTCCACATCCTCCCGTGCAAGCAAATGCCGCCAGATCCTGCTCAGCGAGTCCTTTCCCAATGTGACTAAGGTTCTGCCTCCCACCAACAGGCGCATCCGGGTGCTGAACGGGTTGCTTGCCCATGTGCTCCCAGCTCCTGCCATACTTCTTTGTGCAGGAGTGGAGTGACATCAGAATGCTCCTGCAGTACGGGATCCCGGAGTGGCAAAACCCCAGCCGCCACTACATCTCCCGAACGGCGATCCCAGCACTGCACCGCTTTGCAATGGCAAACATGGGCCACGCGCTCAATCACGCCGATACCTGTCCTTCACGGCCCACTGGGTAAGCCTAGTGGAATGCGCCAGCGAGGAAGCAGCAGGTCCATCCTCAGGTGCATCAGCAGCAGCAGCACCAGTCGCCTACTGTGTGGTGCCACCACGCGGGTCAGGGTAGAAGCATCAGCTCCCGCCGCCAAGCGAACCCGCCTCAGCAGAGCGTAAAGGCCTGCCACTGCCAAGCACTGCTGGAGATGGTCAGCCTTGGGAAGACCCAATTGATGGCAGGCAACAACCTTCTCAAACTCAGGGAGCAGAAGAAGACACGGCTGACCCCCAGAGGCCGCAGAGTTGGGATGGTGGTGTCTGACAATGCAGCCAACCTGCTGTCTGCCATCAACAGAGGACACTTGACCCATGTCCCCTGCTTGGCCCACGTCTTGAACCTGGTGGTGCAGAAGTTCCTGCGCAACTACCAGGGGATGGACAATCTTTTGGAAGCGGCAAGGAAAATTGTTCGGAGTTTCCATCACTCAGCCGCTGCCGCAGCAAACCTGGCCAACCTGCAGCAGCGCGAAGGCCTGCCACAACACCGGCTTGTGATTGATGTGCCAACTCGCTGGAACTCCACCCTAGCGATGTTGGAGCAGTTGGTTGAGCAGAGGAGGGCTGTCAACCGCTACATTCTGGAGGCCACTCTTGCCGGCACCACCAAACTCCAGCTCCTTTCCAACGTACAGTGGGGGCAAATGCAGCAGGTCTGCTTGGTGTTGACTCCCTTCCTGAAGGGAACCAACCTGGTCAAGTAGAAATGGGCATCCCTCTGCCAGTGGGTGCCCATTGTTTGTCTGCTGGACAGGGCCCTGGGTGATCTGCTGGATGTGGGAGAGGAGGGTGAAGCAGATGCAAGCTCGGGAGGACGCCTGCATCAGCATGATCCTGGGCCCACAGCTGAAGGGGAAGGTGGCTCAGTTCCTGCCTGCTGGAGACCCTGAGCAGTGAACAAGGGAGTTGCAGGAAATCCTTGTTCGCGATTGAAGGAAGCCTTCCCCCAGCCTTCCACCCCCTCTGTCCCTGTCCAGTCAGCACAGCAGCCGGTGCCTGCAGCCAGCAGCAGCAGCAGCATCAGGCACCCAGGAGACCTGCTGTCCTTGACAAAGGCACTCTACATGATGGTAGAGCAGCCGAGAGAGGAGGTGCGTGCAGCAGCATCCTCCTCTCAAAGTCACAAATAGCGCCTGACCCGGTTGGTGGCCAACTACATGGGGTCCTTCAGTGGGCTTGACACCGGCAAGTGTGGCAAGTGGACCCCTTGGAGTACTGGGTCGAGCGGTTGCAGATCTGGAGTGAGCTGGCGCAGTACGCCCTGGAACTCCTGTCTTGCCCCCCTTCCAGCGTGCTGTCCGAGAGGTGCTTCAGTGCGGCCGGAGGCGTGGTCACGGAGAAGCGCTCTCAGAGAAGAGCTCAACCAGGCCTGGATTTAAGGCACGTTCCAGGCACCTGTTGTCGGCGAGAGGAGGACATGAGGTGCCTGGGAATTATTTTTTCACAACATCAACCTTCAGTCCCCTGCTAATTTGGCCTGGTTTTTCTGTAGGTGTTGTGGTACCACCGCTAAGGACCATGGCCCGTTACATTGCCTGCTGCCACACGGCACTCCTCCTCCTCCTCCTGCTGCTGCTGCTGCTGTATTTAACCTCCTGCTGTCTGTGTTCCCACCGCCAGGGTCCACAGAATTTTGCGCTGCTGTCATGCGTCACTAGCTATTACGCCACTATAATAGCTACATTTTGTTGTAAAAAAAAAAAAAATATTTCTGAGGTGTCTGGGTTTAAAACTGTGCTGTCCCAGTTGTGTATTGGACACAATGTGGGCTTCACGACTGCTGTCTGGAACCTCCTGCTGTTGGTGTTTATTTACAGCCGTGCTAGCAACGCTAGGTGCCATGGCCTGTTACATTGCCTGCTGCCACACGTCACTCCTCCTCCTGCTGCTGCTGCTGCTGCTGTATTTAACCTCCTGCTGTCTGTGTTCCCAGCGACAGGGTCCACAGAATTATGCGCTGCTGCCATGCGCCACTAGCTATGACACCACTACAATATCGACATTTTGTTGTAAAAATATATATATATATATATTTCTGAGGTGTCTGGGTTTAAAACTGTGCTGTCCCAGTTGTGTATTGGACACAATGTGGGCTTCACGACTGCTGTCCGGAACCCCCTGCTGTATGGTGTTTTTTATTACAGCCGTGGTACCAACACTAGGGACCATGGCCTGTTACATTGCCTGCTGCCACACGTCACTCCTCCTCCTGCTGCTGCATTTAACCTCCTGCTGTCTGTGTTCCCGCCGCCAGGGTCCACAGAATTATGCACTGCTGCCATACGCCCCTAGCTATTATGCCACAAATTTAGCTATGCTGTTGAATAAATTTTTTTACAACAGTTGAGTTCTGTAAGGGGAAAAACATGAAGTTGGGTACAAAAGGAAGAATATGAACACAAAAACAAAATGATAGTGAAGAAGAAGAATAAGAAGAAGAATAACCAGGTGAAGAAGAAGAAGAAGAAGAAGCAGGTGAAGAAGAAGAAGAAGAAGAACCAGGGGAAGAAGAAGAAGAACCAGGTGAAGAAGAAGAAGAACCAGGTGAAGAAAAAGAAGAAGAACCAGGTGAAGAAGAAGAAGAAGAACCAGGTGAAGAAAAAGAAGAAGAACCAGGTGAAGAAGAAGAAGAAGAAGGAGAAGATGAAGAACAAGAAGAAGAACCAGGTGAAGAAGAAGAAGAAGAACCAGAAGAAGAAGAAGAACAACCAGGTGAAGAAGAACTAGATGATGGTGAAGAAGAAGAACCAGATGATGAAGAAGAACCAGATGATGATGAAGAAGAAGAACCAGATGATGAAGAAGAAGAAGAAGACGAAGAAGAACTAGGTGAAGAAGAAGATGAAAAACCAAGTGAGGTTGAACTAGAAGAAGAAGAACCAGGTGAAGAAGAAGAAGAAGAACCAGGTGCCAGTGAAGAAGAAGATGATGAAGACGATGGTGAGGAGAAAGAAGATGGTAAAACAGAAAAAGAAGACGGTGAAGAAAAAGATGGAGAGAATAAAAAAAGAAGGTGAAGACGGTGAAGAAGAATAAACAAGAAATGCAAAAAAAAGTTTTCCATCAAAAATTTTTTTTTTTAAATTACACCTATTTAATTGTGATTTCCCTTTAAAAAAATTGCTTTAAGGCCATCCAAATTCGTGATCACGACTATTATCCGAATTCAATTACCGATCACAACTTGAATTTGAATCGAATTCTACTGGTCGTGATCACGGCCGAATCTGAATTTGACACGGACCCGAATTCGAATGTACTCGAATCGAATTTGGGTGCATTCGAGTATCCCTGGGGGCAAGACGGCCCGTGTCTATGCAGTGGCACACAGCTGCTCGTGAACATGCACATGCGCAATATGGCTGCGCTCATTAAAGGACAGGAGGGCATTCACAAATAAGAGGGTCCTGTTGGGCATTTGTGGGTTAAAGAAGGATTGGAGAAGTATCCGGAGAATTTAAAGGGCCTTCCTCTACTGAGGTAAGTATCTAACATTTTTCTTTTTTTAAATCACAGGTTTGCTTTAAGTTATATAAAGAAGAATACAAGTATCTACTGTAGAATTAATTTAAAAGTTTACAAGAACCTTCAATTCAGGGTCTTGCACTTATATTTGGAAAAATATATCTCTTTTTTTAGACATTGGTAGAGACCCACCTTATTCAACAGTAGAACACAGGAACATTACTTTTTTAGTAGGGGAACTGATTAAAACAAATGTTAATAGGACCCCATTTTTAGAATAAGGGTCCACTTAATTCAGTAGAATTACTCAAGGGAATCATTCATTATCAGTAGCATTGTGCATTTAAGGTGTTGACGGGGCATTTTTAGAGCAAAGTTCTGCATTATCCAGTAGCATAACACAGGTGAATTAATGCTTTAGTGGGATATTATGTCTAACAATCATTAGCAAGGTCTATTTTTTAGAGCACACAGGATAATCAGTCTTTCTACCAAGGAGTTTTACAGAACATATCTTGGCTGGGTAATGTTTTTAGAGCAAACCCTCACATCATCCAGTAGCAAAACACTAAAAAATGACTCTTTTTGCAGAATCATTTTGTATATAAAATTCTTTCAGGGTCCCATTTTTAGAGCAAGGCCCCTCTTCATCCAGTAGATAACAGGAGGTTTACTCATCCATACAGATAAATGTTGTTGAACATTGAACAAGTGTTGGGAGTATTGCTCTCTGCTGCATCCAACATAAGAACACAGGGTTTTTACAGACAAAATGTGTAGAAGAAACATTAGCAGAGTCCATTTTAATCAGGACCCCACTTTGTCCATTAGAATGAATAAATAGTTCTAATGGTACAATTGTGTTAACACGTGGTGGCAGGACCTATTGGAGTTTAATTGCTGCACAGTGCGGTATCAGACCACAGGAGAATATTCTTGCAACAAGAAAAATAGTGTGGCCCTATGTAGCTATGGTGATACATCACTTAATATCTTTTAGTAATAACATTTTGTGTATTTAGCAGCAGAGTTGTTTCAATACAGGCCTTGACAGGAACCCTTCTCATCTGTGCACTGTTTTTTTTTTTAACATAATCAAATTTTATTGAAGATGTAGAAAAGTTGCACATACAGGGTATAAGGTGCATTTGAGTTTTCGTCCTTACATATGCATGGCTTATAACAAGATTGGCATATACACATGGCATGTTAGTTCACTTAACCTTTTCTCAGTTTCTAATATATATATATAACTGGGATCTACAGTCTTCTGTAAGATTACGGTTCAGCTTAGTAATGTTGTGGTCATAACTTTTTTTCCTTTGAGTCTAATGATCCCTAGAACTATTTTGGTTTCCTCATAGGTTGTGGGCGAACCTGTGGCTCTGATAAAGTGTAATGAGCAACTGATAAGTATTAGTTCTTCAATAAAATATGTCAAACAACTATATTAACATAACTACTCTAACTATAACTATGTCGAAGTCATTTGTTATTTAAACCTGCTCCATCAATTGAGCTTACATGGGGAGAAGAGATTGTGTCCTATCAGAGGTGATATCTCTATATTCTTGTGACTCTTTGAAGTCAAGCCAGAGGGCCCATGTTGTATAATGTTTGTCATATTGGCCTTTGCTTGTCATTACCGTGTCTTCTATTTCTTGGGTCTCATTTACCTCTCTAACCCAATCTCTAATCGAAGGGCTTTTTTCTGACTTCCACTTTCGTGGGATGAGAGATTTGGCTGCGTTAAGTAAGCGAGGTAATATTGATCTTTTATAACCACTTTTTGAGTTCAGGTGTAGTAATGTGTACCAAGGATTCTCTTCTATTTTTTGCATTGTAACCCGCCTACATATATTTAGAACTCTGTTCCAAAAGTTTTTTATTTTTGGGCATGTCCAAAATATATGTAGTAGTGTTCCTCTTTCTCCACATCCTCTCCAACATTTATCATCAGTGGATTTGTAAATCTGTGCTAATCTGTCTGGCGTTTTATACCACCTGGTTAGAATTTTAAAATTACATTCCTGTATTCTGGTGCTAATTGAGGATGCGTGTGTGTTATTAATAATAGTGGCTTTCTGTGAGTCTTCTAATAACTCTCCTATTTCCCTCTCCCATGCCCTTAGGTATAGTAGAGGGGAGGTGTCTTCCTGGTTTCTTAAAAACTTGTATAGGGCAGAGACTGCATGTTCTATTTTTGATTTTTTAATGAAGAGTGCCACCCAGGGCTCTGCCTGTAGATTGTCGTTACAATTGAGTTTGAGTGATTGGCACCATGTTTTAATTTGTCTCAACCTCCAAAAATCCATGGGGAAACTGCCATGGATTGCTCAGAGTTCTTGAATTGTTAGAAGCTTGTTTCCTTGCCATAATTGGCCTAAAGCTGTTAGGCCTTCCCCTTTCCAAGTTCCAAAGAAGCCTCTTTCTAAACCTGGTAGAAATAAAGGGTATCCTTCTAGCGGCGACATGAGGGAGATAGGTGAGTACCAGTTGGCTTTCTTATTGGCTGCGTCTATCGTTTTAAGAGAATGTGTGACCCATGTAGGGCATAGGTCAGAGAGCCCCCTCTTAATACTTGGTACCCATTGGGCTTTAGCTAAGTCTCTACCAGCCAATGTTTTCTCTAGGAGTACCCAGCCTTTTGTTTTAAGTTCATATGTCCAGTCTAGTAATCTATTAAGGGCGATCGCTTTGTAGTAGGTCTTCGGGTCTGGGAGGCCTAAACCTCCTGTTTGTTTACTTCTTATTAGTACTGAGTAGGCTAATCTAGGTGGGCGTTTCCTCTACACGAATTGGATGAATAGTGTCTTTAATTTATTGAAAAATTTTTTGGAAGTGGGCTAGCGATAGTATTTAGCAGGAAGAGAATCCTTGGCATCACATTCATTTTTAAAATATTTATGCGGCCGAACCACGTGAATTGGTCCCTGTCCCATCTTTGTAGATCTTTGCCTAATGTTTCCAGTATGGGTTGGAAGTTAAGGCCATACAAATCTTTTAATTCTTTAGGTAGCATGATGCCTAAGTATTTTAGTGCTTTCTCTCTGTACGGGAAAGGGAAGTTTTGTTGAATTTGTAAGATTTTGTCCTGTGGGAGATTGATTGTGGTAAACTCTGATTTAGCTAGGTTGATTTTGAAGTTTGATAGCAGGCTATATGACTGGAATTCTTGAATCAAATTTGGCAGGGAGATATGCGGTTCCGAAATATAAAAGAGAACATCATCTGCGAAAGCTGACAGTTTGTATTCCCTTTCTCCAACCCATGCACCTTTTATATCTTGGTTGCTCCTAATGCTATGTAGCAGTGGTTCCAGTGACAGGATGAATAAGAGAGGCGATAAAGGGCAACCCTGCCTGGTGCCATTGCCTATTGTGAATGGGTTAGACAAAATGCCATTGACCCTTACCTTGGCACTGGGGGAGGAGTAGAGAGACAAGATCCACTTTACCATGGTATTTTTCAGACCAATGTGCTGGATGATCCCTCTGAGTAATGACCAGCTCACCCTATCAAATGCTTTCTCAGCATCTGTGGATAATAGCATCAAGGGTGAGCTGGTCTTGTGGGCCCAATGTATAAGGTTGAGAGCCTTACTCGTGTTGTCCCTTGCCTCTCTACCCCTCACAAAGCCAGTCTGATCCACGTTAATTAAATTTGGGATATGATCTCTCAATCTGTTCGCGATAGCTTTGGAAAATAGTTTGACGTCTAAATTTATGAGAGAGATTGGGCGATAGCTTTGGCACCAGGCAGGATCTTTGCCTTCCTTTGGAAGGACCGTAATATGGGCCTCTAGACTTTGGGTAGGGAAGGCTTCTCCTGTCGCTAGGTTATTTAAGAACCTTGTAAGGGGGCCAAGTAAGAGATATGAGAATGTTTTATAATATTTTTTCGTTAGCCCATCCGGGCCAGGGCTTTTGCCATTCTGAGTAGAATTTAGAACTTCTCTGATTTCTTCTATTGAAATTGGGTGGTCTAACATAGAGCATGTTTCCTCAGATAGGCACGGCATATGTACCTTTTGCATATATTGTTTTATTTTACATTGGAGAGAATCTGAGTCTGACTGAGAAGATTGCTCTTTGATATTGTATAATTTAGAGTAATAGGTTCTAAAAATTTCCGCTATCTTTTGTGAGTGCATTTCCAGTTGTCCTTTCCCATCTCTTACTTGGTGTACAAAAGTTCTCTCTCTTTTTTTTGCTATTGCCCTTGCTAGCTGTTTCCCACTTTTGTTCCCATATTCAAATGCCCTAGCGATCCAGAGCTGTTGTTGTCTTTTAATCTTATCCTCCATTGCTTTTAGAAGTTTGGTTTTAGCTTCTGCTACAAGTTTGGCTCTGTCTCCTGAGCTCTGCTTTTTGTGTTCTAATTCTAGTGTTTCTAGGTTATCTAGTAGGTGTTTTATCCAAGCTATTTCTTCCTTCTTTTTCCGGGCCCCTATTGCTATCAATTCTCCTCTAATCACTGCCTTATGGCTCTCCCATACAATCCCATCTTGCATTCCCTCTGTATAGTTCTCCTTAAAAAAATGTTTTAGTGTGTTAGCTATTTTTTGGGATACCTCCATATCTTCTAATAAATATTCATTCAGTCGCCAATGTCTCTGGGAACCTGGGATGTTTCCCAGATCTATTGATATCCAAACAGCAGAATGGTCTGAAATAGTTAAGGGTTCAATTTTTGCTGATTTGAGGGCGCCTAGGTAATATTGGTCAATGTAGATTCTATCGATCCTGGTATATAGTTTGTGTACCTGAGAATAATAAGAATAATTTTTGTCTAAGGGGAATAGGTATCGCCAGCCATCTATAAGATGGGAAGAGCGTAATAATTGTGAGTATCTTTGAATTAAAGACCCCTGCGTCGTTGTTTTCCCAGTGGAGGAGTCCATGGCTGGGTTAGTAACCAGGTTGTGATCTCCGCCCATAACCAAGCAACCTTCCTTAAAAGTGGATAGCTTGTTAAGCACCTTAGAAAGGAAGCCTGCTTGCTTAATATTTGGGGAATAGATATTGACAAAGGTGTATTTTTTCCCCTCGTGTTCCCCTTTTAACATTAAGTATCTTCCCATATCATCAATAAGGGTATCTGTAATTTTGATTGGGCAATCTTTACTAAGTGCGATGGCCACACCCCTGGCTCTTCGGATCGGAGAGGAGCCCAGAAACCATCTATCGTATTGGTTCAGGGGGAGGCGTGGTGGATAGTCTTTTTTGAAATATGTTTCCTGCAACATAACCACATGGGGACGTATTCGTTTCAATTCCAGCCATAATTTGCTCCTCTTTGTTGGGGACCCTAGGCCTCTGACAGTATAGGACAATATCTTCAGTTTACCTCCTGACATCTGGAGCATGCGAAGGTCTATCACTTACATGACTTCGATCTACAAACAAACATTTTATAACAGTATAATGAATAACAAACCTATGAATACCAGTGAGCTCATAGCTCAACATTTCCTGTATGTCTACAGGAACCCTATGGGGGTATATGGGCTGCATGGTAGTTAGCCGGCCCTCAAGAGCATGTTGACACACTGGGTTAAATTTCACAAGGGAAGGCTGAGAGTTCCCAAGTAGGGGTAGTTGAAGGATCAAAGTTCGTTTCTTTGGGAGAAGAGCGTCTCTGACTCTTTTTTGTGTAGTGAGGAGGGACTACCTGATGCTCGCAGAGAGTGCCTGGTGTCATATGTGACAGGTCACTACTCCACCAGCGAAATCAGGAATTGTGGGGCATTCTGATATGCTTCAACGTGGGGTTTGTGCTGGGGTGCCTTTTCTCTTCTGAGCGGAAGGTGTGCGCCATTTCTCTCTTTGGGGAAGGGGAGGTAGTTTTGAGATTTCGCGCCAGTCCTCAAAGTCTGTGTCTGATAAATCCAACTTTTTAATAAACTCGTCTAAATCATCTTTTGTGCGCAGTGTAGCTGATCTCCCTTCCACGTGTGCGATTAATGCAAAGGGGTGACCCCACTTGTATGAGCCTCCGGCCTTTTTAATCTCTTCCAAGAGGGGTTTAACGGCCTTTCTTTGTAGAAGCGTGCGTTTTGATAGATCAGGAAATAAGGTAATCTTAGCTCTGTCAAAGTCCAGCTCATCTCTATCTCTCATCTTCTTGAATATATTTTCTACGTCTGTGAAGCGCAAAAGTTTGCATATGATGTCTCTCGGTTTTTGAGGGTTCGAGTTCTTAGGAAGGAGTGCTCTGTGTACCCTCTCTATGTCGATAGGGCTTTGTGCTGGTTTCTCTAAGATTACATTGAAAATGTCTGTGACCGTTGGGCATAATTCTTCTTGTCCTGTGGCTTCGGGGAGGCCCCTGATTCTTATATTATTCCTCCTTGCTCTGTTCTCGTAATCGTCTAGTTGCGTCTTCAGTGTTTCTAGGTCTAAGTCTTGGGCCTTAGTGCGATCGCGTATTGCCACCATTGCTGTCAGGGAGGTTTCTTCTCTATCCTCTAAGGAGGCTACTCTCTGGCCCATGCTGACCATGTCCTTGTGCAAGTCGTCAAACTCACGGCGAAATGACTTCTCTAGCCGTGAGGCAAAAGAATCTAGGTCTTTTAGAGTAGGTAGGCCAAATATGTAGTCCCTTAGCTCGGCGTCCATGTAGGGGCCTTTGGAGTGGTGCGGGGAAGCTGACTGGCGTGCTGCTAGTTTGCGTGTACAGTCACCCACCTCTGATCGTAGATCGGATCCCTCATCTTCGGAGTCTGTGTGGTACAGCTGTTTTCTGCTGTTCTGTCCTCTTGTTCGCACTTGAGAGAGCTGGGGAGCTTCTATCTCCGGGGATTCTTCCTCCCGCCCCGAGCGCTGTGTGTCTCTGTCCTGCGCCATCTTGGACAGCATGGCGCGGTCCGGCCTCCCGTCTTGGAAATACCGGCATATTTGGTGAGTGTCTGACGCCGTTTTATCTCCTCTTTTGCCTCCTCTGCCCTTCTTGGTTGTCATGTCCCTCAGTGAAGGGTCTTATTTTTCCCTCGGTTCGCTTCTGAAGAGGTGCTGTGGTGTGTCTATCGGAGGAGCTCTTTCAGCCGCGTCCTCTCTCCACCATGGCTAGCCACGCCCCCCATCTGTGCACTGTTTAAACAATTAATTGGTAATAAAATAGCAACAGCACTAGAGATGGGCCAAACAGTTCGCCGGCGAACGGTTCCAGGCGAACTTCGGTGGTTCGCGTTCGCCTGGACCAGGCAAACTTTTGCGGAAGTTCGATTTGCCCCATAATGCGCTATGAGGGTCAAATTTGACCCTCTGCATCACAGTCAGCAGGCACATTGTAGCCATTCAGGCTACACTAAGCCTTGGAGCCCCACCCCCTTATATAAGGCAGGCTTGCCAGCCATTACACTCGTGTGCCTGCTAGAGACAGACTAGGGACAGCTGCTGCAGACTTGTTCTCCTAGGGAAAGATTAGTTAGGCTCTTGGCTTGCTCCTGGCTGATTGTTATTGCTAAACACCCCTCAACAGCTCTTTTGAGAGCTAATGATTTCCAGATGTGTTTTGTGTGTGTGTGTGTTGCTCACTGACATTATACAGCCCTATCTGTTTCAGCTGGACCTTGGTAATTGTTATTACTGTGCCAGCCAGGCCCTGCCTAACTATCTATACTGGGACACCTACCTATGCCTACCTAACTACTGGGGCACCTACTTACCTATACGGGAACACCTACCTACCTATACTAGGTGACCTACCTATGCCAACCTACCTATACTGGGTCTCCTACCTAAGCCTAGCTAACAACTGGGTCTCCTACCTATGTCTAGCTAACTACTGAGGCACCTACCTATGCCTACCTACCTATACTGGGACTCCTACTTATGCCTAGCTAACTACTGGGACACCTACCTATGCCTACCTACCTATACTGGGTCTCCTACCTATGCCTAGCTAACTAATGGGACAACTACCTATGCCTGCCTACCTATACTGGGACTCCTACCTATGCCTACCTACCTATACTGGGACTCCTACCTATGCATACCTACATACAAGAAGATAATAAGGTCATTGCTTCATTGTGGACAGACCAAATTTGATCAGCTGGACAGTCACTGTTGTTCTATCATTGAGCTACCACAGCCCGGCGACCATATGGGCTGGAAAGCTGCCACGGCCTGCACTCTGGCCATGTTGCGCATCAGTCCAGCACGGCCATCAAAACGCAAACAGCTGTTTGCGGTGCGTTACACAGTGAGTTTGGTGTGTCAGTGTGAAGCAGTACTCTAATTACACTCCCTGATTGATGTATTCACATGCAAGATGTTTTAAAGCACTTTAGGCCTGCAATTTAGCATTCAATGTGATTTCTGCCCTTAAAACGCTGCTTTGCATCACATCCAGATTTTTCCCCGGGACTTTGGGCATGTATCCCACTCCGCCATGCCCCCCTCCAGGTGTTAGACCCCTTGAAACATCTTTTCCATCACTCTTGTGGCCAGCATAATTTTTTCTATTTTTCAAAGTTCGCAACCCCATTGAAGTCTATTGCGGTTCGCGAACTTTTCCGCGAACCGAACCTTCCGCGAGCCTAAAATCAGAGGTTCGGCCCATCTCTAAACAGCACTAGGTTATACGTAATTTTGTAGCAGGACTCTATGTAGTCAGAGAAGTGGTAGCAGGATCCCTATGTAGTGAGAGAAGGGGGTGGCTTTTGTCAAAGACCCTACTTAGTAAATATTTGGCAGTAAGACACACAACATCTTATTTATAACAGAGCACATTACATCTATTAGAAAGAATAAATTAAGTCTGATATGCTATTTTTTGTTCAGGATCAAACCCTATTCATTGAAATAATACTGGATAAATATGCTTCAGGTTGAACATTTTTCATTTAGCACAGGTATTTGCAGAATGCCTGTCTTGATTAGCCTCTGCCTCTTCATTCAAAGAACTCAGAAGAATGGCTCCTATGGCAAGAGAATTGTGTAAAATGCCCAGTTTGAATCAAGATCTCACTTTCAACAGGAACATTTATCAGGAGACTTGTACAAACAGAATTGGTGGATACTCATTTTAGAAGCAAGGACCTTCCTCGCCTAGTAGATAAACACATGATAAGTCTTTTTTGCAAAATAGTTTAGAACTGTATCAGGGTTGTTTTTAGTCAGGGAAAGCAATTTATCCAGTAAATGGAACAGAATATTTCTAGCGCTTGAATTTTATTTTACACATGTTGGCACTTGGCAGGACCTGTGATATTATGCAGTGTATAACATAGTGAACTTATTCTTGCCACAGGAGAAATTTAAAAAAGTGCTTCTAGGGCCCTTCTAATACTAGGTACACACCATGAGATTTTTTTGGCAGATTTACAGAGTATTTCCACATGTCCAATCTGATTTCCAATCGATTTCCGAGCATTTTCTGATCGATTTCCGATAGAAACAGTCAGAAATCGAATCAGATTGGACATGTTGGAAATAATCGATCTGACAGTAAATCTGCCAGAAAATCTCATAGTGTGTACCCAGCATTAGGCAAGGCCACAGATCACTTAGTAGCTTTAAATAATACAGATAATGCAAGTTTGTTTATTTGCAGAACAACTTTTTCAAAGTAGTCCTTAAAGTGAATGTTTACCATTTTAAAAATAAAAAAGTCGGATACTCACCTAAGGAGAGGGAAGGCTCGGTCCCAATGAGCCTTCCCTCTCCTCTCCCAGTGCCCGGTCCCGCACAGGATCCCCCGTGGCAGTATTCGACCAGTTCGGTCAAATACTGCCACTTCCGCATGCCGAAGGGAGCTTTCGGAAGCCTTCGGGAGCACTCGAGCTCCCGAAGACGGGCCGCTCCATACTACGCATGCGCGAGCGCCCTCTCCTCTATGTCGCACTCGCGCGTGCGGAGCGGCCCGGAAGCCCGAGTGCTCCCGAAGACCTCCGAAGTCCCTGCGGCGGCGGCGGACGCGAACGGGGGAGCCAGTGCAGCACCGAGGGCACCGGGAGAGAGAGGGAAGGCTCATTAGTACCGAGCCTTCCCTCTCCTTAGGTGAGTATCCGACTTTTTTATTTTTAAAATGGTAAACACTGGCTTTAAAAGGAATTCCTTTAACCTCATTTAACCTCACTTAATTAGAAAATTGGAAATAAGACACGCAACAATAGCTACATTCTATAAATGTGTAGCTGCACCCTTAATAGTTGCACTGTTCTTCATAAAACACATGTCAGTATTAGTAATACAGGAGCAGCAGTTGACATTTTGTATTAGAAAAATATCAGCAGCAATTTTCTAGTGTTGGAAAAAAAAATCGTATATAATCAGGGCACCCTCTATAATGCTAAGTGGCACTAATAGAGCCGGCATTTTGTGAATGGTAGCAGCGCTCATTACATTGTATTCACTGGAATAAGTAGAACAATTCTGGTTTCTTAATTTGTGTTTGTTTTCAATATAATGTGCTGCACTTACAGAGCTGGGTCAGGGTCCTCCAGCACCCAAGGCTGAGACACCAAAGTGCGCCCCTCCATCCCTCCCACCCCAGCCGTCACACACTGATTGCTATTAGACTAAGAGGCACCCCATGGCCCCCAACCCCATCAACACCTTAATCTCTAGTTATCTGGCTTGCAGTCACTGCCATGTATTCCATTTTCTTATTTCTCTCTGCTTCAAACACAATAGGGGAATAATAGCTGAGTGAGTTGTGCACCCCCTCCTACACTGCGCCCTGAGGCTGGAGCTCCTCTGGCCTCTGCCTCGGCCCGGCCCTGTGCATTTATTAACTGCTACAATAATTATGATGATTGCATTAGAACACAGGCTATACACTAAAGCTTGATACACATCTTCAATTTTGATTGGCCAATTACTGAACAACAATTGTACCACCACCATGTAGTATGAGAGCTTACCTACACAATCTGTTAACCTCCTTGCCGGTCTAATTCCCCCTGCAAGGAGGCAGCGCAGCACTTTTTTTTTTTTCTAAATCATGTAGCAAGCCCAAGGCTTGCTACATGATAGCCACTGAGCAGCGGCAGCTCCGCAGCCACTCCGATCGCTTCCGGCGATTGGAGTAAGCAGGAAATCCCGTTCAGAATGGGATTTCCAGCTGGGCTTCCCCGGTTGCCATGGCGACGGGGCGGGATGACGTCGGGACGTCATAGGGAATACCGAGCCACCCCTCAGCGCTGCCTGGCCCTGATTGGCCAGGCTGCGCAAGGGGTCTGGAGGGGGGGGGGCGGCGCGACGTTGCGGATAGCGGCGGATCGGCGGCGAGCGGCGGCGATCGGATGTTACAAGCAGCTAGCAAAGTGCTAGCTGCTTGTAACAAAAAAAAAATTATACAACTGAGTTCGGGATAACCGGCAAGGAGGTTAATTTTAAAAATCTGTTAACCCTCATACTGCATGGAGGTGTTAAAATTGGCCAATAATTGGCCAATCAAAATTAAGGTGTGTACTTAAAACCTGATTCACTTACAATTTTTATTGGCCAATGATTGCCCAATGTTACCACTTCCATAATCTGTGCATAGTATTCAAAATATGTCGCCTCTCATACTACATGGAGGTAATAAAATTGGCTGATCAAAATTGAAGGTGTGTACCAGGCTTAAGAGTGCTGCTGGTCAGATAATGGTCATAGTTACATTTAGACTGAATGCCAAGAATTATGGAACTGAAAAAAAATCAATATCCAAATACATTTTGTAAGGTTATCCCACAGCACCCTGGTCTGTGAATAAGTGGTAGAGCATGAACCTCTGGAAACAATATTGATGGTTGGAGGCATCATATTGGATGTTTTAATCACCTGATTAATTACTTAAAGAGAACCCGAGGCAGGGTTCTTACATCGCAATCCCCATACAGAGGCTGGGTCAGTCTATAGAGCCCAGCCTCTGTTGCTATTTAGCTTGCCCCAAAACTCCACCTGCACGCTGCGAGACCCTATAAAACACAGCCGCGCTATGCGGCTGTGTTTACTTCACTAATGTCAGTCTCCGCTCTCCCCCGCCTCCTGAATCGCTCCAGTCCCCGCCCGAGTCCTTTCCCTCCAATTAGCGGGGAGGGAAGGGACGTGGGCTGGGACCGGAGCGATTCAGGAGGCGGGGGGAGCGGCGAGACTGGCATTAGTGAGGTAAACACAGCACGCTGCGACATGCTGCATGTCGACAGCGCGGCTGTGATTAATGGGGTCTCACAGCGTGCAGGGGGGGGGCTTTGGAGGAAGCTACATAGCAACAGAGGCTGGGCTCTATAGGCAGACCCAGCCTCTGTATAGGGATTGCGATGTAAGATCCCCGCCTCGGGTTCTCTTCAAGACTTTTTGTGAAAATAACTGTTTTGTATTGCCGGGGGGACTTATATACACAGGGACTATCAGCAACTAGTAAATAGCTTGCAAGTGGGTCTTGTTCAAATCTATTAATCTATTATTAGCAAGTAAAGCATATAATGCCAGTCATTAAGCAACATTAATGCTGGTGATCCTTCCGGTACATATCAAATCCTGCTAATCTTAATGCATTACTTTATGCTGTCAGTGGGGCTTTTACTATATAACATCATTCAATTTAGCATATGTGAAACTAAGCATTGCACAAGAAGTAGATAGAGGAGCTTATTCTAGCAGTGGTGCTCAGCAGAGCTCGAATATTCGAGTAGCTCGAATATTCGAGCTCTTTTCCAGCTATTCGAGCTCGGTATTCGAGCTCCGAATAGCTGGAGCTATTCGAATGGGCTATCCGAGTACACTCGAATAGCCCATTCACTATTCGAGCTATTCGAGCAACCCGGCGCTATTCGAGCTCGGTACCGAGCTCGAATAGCGTCATAGCCCAGATTGATGTCCTTAGAGCCAATCAGAGGGCTCCCAGGCCCTCTGACGGCAGCCAATCACAGAGGGGGACCCTGGCCAGCCCCTACCCTATAAATAGCGGCCGCCATGTTCCGTTTCTCCATGCTTGCTTGAGACTTGTACAGAGAGAGAGTTGCTCCTTTGTGCTTTGGCTTAGCAAGTGCTCTATTGTGATCATTTACCTAGCGTTTTTGCTCACCTACACCTGCCATATACACCTATATTGTTGTTAGTTAGATAGACATTGTATTTTAGTTAGTAGCTTGTGTGTTACATTAGAGACAGGCAGCTGCTGCAAGCTTACAGGTTTAGGCCTCAGGGGGGCCTTGCCTCTGTGGGCAGCTGTCCTCTGTTTATTTCTCTCATCTATACCAGTATTTCTGCTGTCCTTTACTAATAGTATTGTAGTTATACTGTACTAGGAGTAGGACACTCACTGACTGTCACTGTTTATAGGCTACTAGCTAGCTCCTGCGTGTGTGCACTCACTCACTGTCTGTGTGTACACACACTCTATTTCCTTCTGATTACTGATAGATTATTGTTATTTAGTTGTACTTACTTACTACTTACTCTTACTGTACCCGTAGGGACACTCACTGTCACTGTTCATATAGGCTACTAGCTCCTGCGTGTGCGCACTGCACTCACTGTCTGAGTGTACACACACAACACACACTCTATTTCCTTCTGATCGCTGATTGATTATCGTAATTAGTTAGTTGTACTTACTGTTACTACTTACTCTTACTGTACTAGGAGTCTAGGACACTCGGTCACTGTCCATAGGCTACTAGCTCCTGCGTGCGTGCACTCACTGTCTGAGTGTACACACACCCACACTCCATTTCCTTCTGATCGCTGATTGATTATCGTAATTAGTTAGTTCTACTTACTGTTACTACTTACTCTTACTGTACTAGGAGTCTAGGACACTCAGTCACTGTGTTCATAGGCTACTAGCTCCTGCGTGCGGTCACTCACTGTCTGAGTGAACACACACCACCCACACTGTATTTCCTTCTGATCGCTGATTGATTATTGTAATTAGTTAGTTCTACTTACTGTTACTACTTACTCTTACTGTACTAGGAGTCTAGGACACTCAGTCACTGTGTTCATAGGCTACTAGCTCCTGCGTGCGTGCACTCACTGTCTGAGTGTACACACACCCACACTCCATTTCCTTCTGATCGCTGATTGATTATTGTAATTAGTTAGTTCTACTTACTGTTACTACTTACTCTTACTGTACTAGGAGTCTAGGACACTCAGTCACTGTGTTCATAGGCTACTAGCTCCTGCGTGCGTGCACTCACTGTCTGAGTGTACACACACCCACACTCCATTTCCTTCTGATCGCTGATTGATTATTGTAATTAGTTAGTTCTACTTACTGTTACTAGTTACTCTTACTGTACTAGGAGTCTAGGACACTCAGTCACTGTCCATAGGCTACTAGCTCCTGCGTGCGGTCACTCACTGTCTGAGTGTACACACACCCACACTCCATTTCCTTCTGATCGCTGATTGATTATTGTAATTAGTTAGTTCTACTTACTGTTACTACTTACTCTTACTGTACTAGGAGTCTAGGACACTCAGTCACTGTGTTCATAGGCTACTAGCTCCTGCGTGCGTGCACTCACTGTCTGAGTGTACACACACCCACACTCCATTTCCTTCTGATCGCTGATTGATTATCGTAATTAGTTAGTTCTACTTACTGTTACTACTTACTCTTACTGTACTAGGAGTCTAGGACACTCAGTCACTGTGTTCATAGGCTACTAGCTCCTGCGTGCGGTCACTCACTGTCTGAGTGTACACACACCACCCACACTCTATTTCCTTCTGATCGCTGATTGATTATTGTAATTAGTTAGTTCTACTTACTGTTACTACTTACTCTTACTGTACTAGGAGTCTAGGACACTCAGTCACTGTGTTCATAGGCTACTAGCTCCTGCGTGCGTGCACTCACTGTCTGAGTGTACACACACCCACACTCCATTTCCTTCTGATCGCTGATTGATTATTGTAATTAGTTAGTTCTACTTACTGTTACTACTTACTCTTACTGTACTAGGAGTCTAGGACACTCAGTCACTGTGTTCATAGGCTACTAGCTCCTGCGTGCGTGCACTCACTGTCTGAGTGTACACACACCCACACTCCATTTCCTTCTGATCGCTGATTGATTATTGTAATTAGTTAGTTCTACTTACTGTTACTAGTTACTCTTACTGTACTAGGAGTCTAGGACACTCAGTCACTGTCCATAGGCTACTAGCTCCTGCGTGCGGTCACTCACTGTCTGAGTGTACACACACCCACACTCCATTTCCTTCTGATCGCTGATTGATTATTGTAATTAGTTAGTTCTACTTACTGTTACTACTTACTCTTACTGTACTAGGAGTCTAGGACACTCAGTCACTGTGTTCATAGGCTACTAGCTCCTGCGTGCGTGCACTCACTGTCTGAGTGTACACACACCCACACTCCATTTCCTTCTGATCGCTGATTGATTATTGTAATTAGTTAGTTCTACTTACTGTTACTACTTACTCTTACTGTACTAGGAGTCTAGGACACTCAGTCACTGTGTTCATAGGCTACTAGCTCCTGCGTGCGTGCACTCACTGTCTGAGTGTACACACACCCACACTCCATTTCCTTCTGATCGCTGATTGATTATTGTAATTAGTTAGTTCTACTTACTGTTACTACTTACTCTTACTGTACTAGGAGTCTAGGACACTCAGTCACTGTGTTCATAGGCTACTAGCTCCTGCGTGCGTGCACTCACTGTCTGAGTGTACACACACAACACACACTCTATTTCCTTCTGATCGCTGATTGATTATCGTAATTAGTTAGTTCTACTTACTGTTACTACTTACTCTTACTGTACTAGGAGTCTAGGACACTCAGTCACTGTCCATAGGCTACTAGCTCCTGCGTGCGTGCACTCACTGTCTGAGTGTACACACACTAAATTTACTTGTGATTACTACTGATTATTGTAACTGCTAGTTGTACTTCCTGACTGTTACTACTTACTTACTGTACTAGGGGACACTCACTCAGTCACCTCACCAACCAACCCACTCCATTAAAGTACCCCACTTTTCAGACGCCCTTTTAAAAAACTTTTCTCTATACGCCCAAAACATTGAAGATGTCTGGAAGTGGCAGCCAGCGCGGTTTGGGCAAGGGGAAGGGCAGCAAGGGAATCAGGAGGAGAGGGAGCAGCATTGTGGCAAGCCGCGGCCGCGGGCGCGCCACCATGCACAGTTCCGCAGCAGCAGCAGCAGCGTCAGTGGCTAACATTCCTCCCATAGCCACTGGCCGTGGACGCCTTGGGCGCCGCCCAGCAGGAGCATCTGCAACTCACGCTGCAGAGACACAGCAGCAGCAGCGTGTAGCACCTGCTCCCATTTTCCTCCAGCCGGGTCGGAAACGTCCCATTGAGGAAAAGGATGCAGACACTGTGGTGCAACTCATGACGGAGGATGAGCAGCCCGCCATCAGCTCTGCATCCGAGGCCTCCACCCTCACCACCACCACCACCACCACCCCTGTTCGCAGCAGCCGCCCAGCAGGGTCTGGGGAGGAGGCCAGTTCACCGTCACTCGCCGACCTGTCATTCAGCAGTCTTTTGACCCCAGGCATCATGAGTAAATTGTCTGCTGTTGTTGGCGATCTTGAGGAGGAGATGCTGATGGGCACTTTGGGGGATGAGGGATTGGACAGCAAGACTGTGGCGACAGTCAAGCAGCCCATCCATGCATCAGGAGAGGAGTTTGGGGGGTCCTCATCCCAGCAGGACATGTTTCAGGAGGGGGAGGATGATGATGACCCGGTGACAGACAGAGACTGGGTGCCACCACCTCCAGGGGATGTCGTCCTCAGCAGCTCTGAGGAGGAGGAGGAGGATGCTCTTGTGGGCCTTGCAAGGAGGCGCATCATTGCAAGCATTGGCAGCAGCAGTAGGCAGGTCCCACAGCCTGCTGGTGTCTCAGGCTCAGCAGCAGCAGCAGCAGCATCTGCCAGTACCACCACCAGCCGCACCCAAGCCCCCCAAGCCCCCCCCCCCCAACCACCACAGGGAGACAGGCAGCAGCGCTTCCATGCCGTAGGGGGATGTTTAAGTCACCAATCTGGCGATATTTCACCATGCCCACTGTGTACAGCAAGTACGCCACTTGCAACCACTGTCAGCGGAAGTTGAGCAGAGGTGCAGACCCCTTAAAGTTCTGCACCAGCTCGCTCATCAACCACCTTGCGGCTAAACATTTCCACCAGCATGAGGAGTTCCAGAGGCTGAAGGCATCTGGTGCTGGCAGTGGCACCACACCCATCACTGCACAGCCTTCAGCAGCAGCAGCAGCAACAGCAGCCACCCGCCCTCCTGCTCCTCCAGCAGCACCAGCAGGAGTGCGGAAACGCACTGCTCCTCCCCCCTCTGCAACTCCTGCCGCCGACACTGAGGCCTGTTCTGGCAGCCAGTCCTCAGTGGCCTCCTCCGCTGTGTCTGCTGATTCCCGTGCCAGCAAAAGGCCACGCCAGAGCCTTTTGAGCGAGTCCTTCCAGGGGGTGGTTAGGGCTCTGCCTCCCAGCAGCCGTCGCGTGCGGCAGCTGAACGGCTTGCTGGCACGGGCCATGTGCTCCCAACTCCTGCCGTACACGCTCGTGCAGGAGGGGAGCGACATTCGTGCGCTGCTTGCTTGCGCAGCCCCAGACTGGCAGCTCCCCAGCAGACACTTCTTTGCCCGCAAGGCCATTCCTGCACTGCACCGCTTTGTGATGGCCAATGTGGAGCGAGGGCTGGAGCACGCGGTTGGTGAAAGGGTCCACGTCACCATGGACTCCTGGAGCAGCCGCTTCGGGACAGGCCGCTACCTGTCCTTCACTGTCCACTGGGTCAGCTTGGTGGAAGGGGGTGAGGATGGGAGAGCAGCAGCGGGCACAGCAGCAGCAGCAACACAGTGGGTGGTGCCACCCCGCAGGGTCAGGGGAACTGCAGCAGGTTCCTCCGATCCTCTGCCATCCTCCGGCACACCTGGCCAAACCCCCCGCCTCAGCAGCAGCGTGAAGGCCCGCCACTGCCAAGCGCTGCTGCACTTGGTCAGCCTTGGGAAGACCAAGCTGACGGCAACCCATGTGTTGGCCAAACTCCAGGAGCAGGAGAGGATTTGGCTGACCCCCAGAGGCCTCAGAGTCGGAGAGGTGGTGGCCGACAATGGGGCCAATCTGGTTGCCGCAATAGACAGGGGGAACCTGACCCACATCCCCTGTCTTGCCCACGTGCTGAACCTGGTGGTGCAGAAGTTCCTGCGCACCTACCAGGGGATGGGCGAACTGCTGGAAACGGCAAGGAATGTTGTGCGTCACTTCCGGCGCTCGGCTGCAGCCTGTGCGAGCCTGGAAGACGTGCAAAAGGAGCTGGATCTGCCACGCCATCGGCTGATCCTTGACGTTCCGACTCGCTGGAACTCCACCCTGGCGATGTTGGAGCGTCTGGTTGAACAGAGGCACGCTGTCAACCAGTACCTTGCCCTGGCCACTGTTTCCGCAGCTCAGAGAAGGGACAAGACCAGCAACATCCCGTCCATCGTCCCCGATGATGACTGGAGGCACATGCAGCAGGTGTGCTTTGTGCTGGCTCCCTTCCTGCAGGCCACAAACATGGTGAGCAGGGACCATGCTATGGTCTGCGAGTGGGTGCCCCTGGTTTCTCTGCTGAACAGGGCCCTCGATGCTTTGCTGGAACAGGGAGCGGCAGCCTTGGACCAGCAGGAGCGGCAACCAGCTGCGCAGTCCACCTCTGAGGGGGAGGAGGAGGAGGACTTGGTGGAGGTCCCTGACCTGGCTGCTGATGAGGGGGATCAGCACAGCGCAGCTGAGTTGGTGCGGGGGTGGAGAGAGGATGAGGCGGCAGAGGAGGAGGATGAGGACAGCACTGACGTCGATGTGCCAGCAGACGTGGCCCGCCTCTTCCCAATGGCAGCGCACATGCTGACGTGCCTGCGCAGGGACCCCAGGGTGATCCAGATGAAGCAGAGGGAGGACATCTGGATCAGCATGATGTTGGACCCACGCCTCAAGGGGAAGTTGAGCCAGTTCCTGCCGCCTGCAGGAGGAGACCCAGCGCAACAAATAAGGAGCTTGCAGCAGGCCCTTGTTGAGCGCTTGGAGGAAGCCTTCCCCCAGCCTTCCACCCCCACTGTCCAGCAGCCAGCACAGAGGCAGCAGCAGGTGCCTGCATCCAGCAGCAGCAAGCGCCCCACAGACCTGCTGTCTCTCAGCCACGAGCTCTACAGGACTGTAGAGGCTCCGGCAGCAGTGACTAGAGAGGAGATGCATGCAGCAGCATCCTCCTCCGGTCACAGCCAGCGCCTGACCCGCATGGTGGCTGACTACATGGGGTCGTACAGCGGGCTTGACAGCGATGCCCCTGTTGATCCCATGGAGTATTGGGTCAAGCGCATGGAGATCTGGAGCGAGCTGGCGCAGTACGCCCTGGAAGTGCTGTCCTGCCCCCCTTCCAGCGTGCTGTCCGAGCGCTGCTTCAGTGCAGCTGGTGGCGTGGTCACCGAGAAACGCTCACGTCTGTCTCACAAGTCTGTGGACAGACTGACGTTTCTCAAGATGAACCAGGCGTGGGTGGAAGGCGAGTTCCTGGCCCCTGTTGTCGGCGAGAGGGGGACATGAACTGGCTGCCGGAACCATCGTTAATGTGCCTTACCACCCTTTACCACCTCCTGGCTCCTGCTCACTAAGCCAGCCTGGTTCACTTTGACTATTACGTCGCCTGCAGCCACACATTTTACACCTACAGTGGGCTGCTGTGTACTGCCCTTCTGCTGTCTGTCTGTGTTTCCCACTGCCAGGGTACACAGAATTACCTTCTTCTGCTGCCACTCTGCCACCAGCTATTACGTCAAACAATAGCTATATTGGTTGCAAAACCAAAACCAAACAAACCATTAAAAAAAATAAAAGGTTTAATTTTTCTGAGGTGCCCGGGTTGAAAACTGTGTTGTCCCAGTTGTGTATTGGACACAATGTGGGCTGCACGACCGCTGTCTGGGACCTCCTGTTGTGTTTATTTACAGCCCTGGTATCACCGCTAGGTACCAGGGCTATTATGTCACGCTGCCTACCTGCTGCCACACTCACACTGCTCCTCCACACCTCCTCCTGCTGCTGCTGCTGCTGTCTGTCTGTGTTTCTGACTGCCAGGGTACACAGATGATTTACCTTCTGCTGCCACTCTGCCACCAGCTATTACGTCAAACAATAGCTGCTCGCCTACTCCTCCATTCCTCCTCCTGCTGCTGCTGTCTGTCTGTGTTTCCCACTGCCAGGGTACACAGAATTACCTTCTTCTGCTGCCACTCTGCCACCAGCTATTACGTCAAACAATAGCTATATTGGTTGCAAAACCAAAACCCAAACAAACCATTAAAAAAAAAAAAAGGTTTAATTTTTCTGAGGTGCCCGGGTTGAAAACTGTGTTGTCCCAGTTGTGTATTGGACACAATGTGGGCTGCACGACCGCTGTCTGGGACCTCCTGTTGTGTTTATTTACAGCCCTGGTATCACCGCTAGGTACCAGGGCTATTATGTCACGCTGCCTACCTGCTGCCACACTCACACTGCTCCTCCACACCTCCTCCTGCTGCTGCTGCTGCTGTCTGTCTGTGTTTCCCACTGCCAGGGTACACAGATGATTTACCTTCTGCTGCCACTCTGCCACCAGCTATTACGTCAAACAATAGCTGCCCGCCTACTCCTCCATTCCTCCTCCTGCTGCTGCTGTCTGTCTGTGTTTCCCACTGCCAGGGTACACAGCATTACCTTCTTCTGCTGCCACTCTGCCACCAGCTATTACGTCAAACAATAGCTATATTGGTTGTAAAACCAAAAACCAAAAAACCATTAAAAAAAAAAAAAGGTTTAATTTTTCTGAGGTGCCCGGGTTGAAAACTGTGTTGTCCCAGTTGTGTATTGGACACAATGTGGGCTGCACGACCGCTGTCTGGGACCTCCTGTTGTGTTTATTTACAGCCCTGGTATCACCGCTAGGTACCAGGGCTATTATGTCACGCTGCCTACCTGCTGCCACACTCACACTGCTCCTCCACACCTCCTCCTGCTGCTGCTGCTGCTGTCTGTCTGTGTTTCCCACTGCCAGGGTACACAGATGATTTACCTTCTGCTGCCACTCTGCCACCAGCTATTACGTCAAACAATAGCTGCTCGCCTACTCCTCCATTCCTCCTCCTGCTGCTGCTGTCTGTCTGTGTTTCCCACTGCCAGGGTACACAGCATTACCTTCTTCTGCTGCCACTCTGCCACCAGCTATTACGTCAAACAATAGCTATATTGGTTGTAAAACCAAAAACCAAAAAACCATTAAAAAAAAAAAAAAGGTTTAATTTTTCTGAGGTGCCCGGGTTGAAAACTGTGCTGTCCCAGTTGTGTATTGGACACAATGTGGGCTGCACGACCGCTGTCTGGGACCTCCTGTTGTGTTTATTTACAGCCCTGGTATCACCGCTAGGTACCAGGGCTATTATGTCACGGCGAGCTGCCTGCCTCATTGACTGCCTGCTGCCACACACTCATCCTCCTCCTCCTGCTGCTGAATTTACCTCCTGCTGTCTTTGTGTTTCCACTGCCAGGGAGCACATACAATGGCGCTTCCAACATGCGTGCGCCCACCAGCTATTTGTTACGCTCAAAAATAGCTGCATTTCTTTAAAAAAAAAATTGAAAAGAGAAATACGTGAAGATGATGAAGAAGAAGATGAAAAAGAAGAAGAAGATAAAGAAGAAGAAGATGAAGAAGATGAAGAAGAAGAAGATGAAGAAGAAGATGAAGAAGAAGATGAAGAAGAAGATGAAAAAGAAGATGAAAAAGAAGAAGAAGATGAAGAAGATGAAGAAGAAGAAGATGAAGAAGAAGAAGATGAAGAAGAAGAAGAAGAAGATGATGAAGAAGATGAAGAAGAAGAAGATGAAGAAGATGAAGAAGAAGAAGATGAAGAAGAAGAAGATGAAGAAGAAGAAGATGAAGAAGAAGAAGAAGAAGAAGATGAAGAAGAAGAAGATGAAGAAGATGAAGATGAAGAAGAAGATGAAGATGAAGAAGAAGATGAAGAAGATGAAGAAGAAGATGATGAAGAAGAAGAAGAAGAAGAAGAAGATGATGAAGAAGAAGAAGAAGAAGAAGAAGAAGAAGAAGAAGATATAGAAGAAGAAGATCTAGAAGAAGAAGAAAGATAAAGAAGAAGAAGAACAAGTATATACAGTAACACTACTGAACAAAATTTAGGACACAACTTCTCTTTCCACATTTTTTTTTAAAGGAACATCCCCACATAATCACTTGCTGTTGTTACTTGGAAAAAAAGATGTTTCTTGCATCATTCACCCTCAAAACAAGTGTTGGAAGCTATTTAAGGCCAATTCGAATAGTCAGCTCGAATAGTGAGCTCGAATACCGACTCGAATAGTGAGCTCGAAGTCCGAGGTCGAATCGAATAGTAAAAATTATTCGACTCGAATATTCGACTGACCTCGAATAATTTACTATTCGAATTCGACCAAACTCGAATTTTAAAAAGGGGTATTTGAGCATCACTGTATTCTAGCTCATTTTCAACAGAAGTTTGTATTACTACTTCAGAAAGGCGATACTAGTTATAAAGGATATATTCTCTCTTGCTTGGTACAACAATTAAGTGATAACATTTGGAAAAAATAAATATATAGCATAGTTTGTGTTCATATTTCCTAAGTCACACATGCCTTCTCAGTTATTAAGGCTATTTGTCATATATTTTCTTTCTCACTTGTCACAAGAAGTTAGCGTTACCATGGGCAAAAAAATGTAAGTAGTCAGCTTAGTTAGCATTTATTTTTCGGTCACACTGACTATCCTAAATATAAAGTGTAGTTGTCGAACCAAATTAGTGGTACAGTTTAAAAAAACAAAAGGCATTAAATACACCACTTACGTTGAGTACAGCTACGTGCAGTTATACTTGCACAACATTCTTAAAGTGGTCTGACATTTGTGTCACTTGTTGTCATAACCGCTTTGTATTGTTGTACAAAAAATTCACATAAGCACAACTAAGCTATAAAAGGGCTTCACTACTTTCAAGAGGCCAAGAATACCTACCATCTGTGAAATGTATTGGTGCAATCCAACCCTTACAACTGCACCGCATTTCAGAAGTAGAGGAGTGAGTGAGCAGGGGTTACCTCAAACCACCTCTTCCTACCAGGAACTGACTAGCAAATTTGTTACAAGACACAAAGAAGCCTTCTCTACTTTCTCCTGTGCTAAGTCCCCTGGCATCCCAAAGCAGTTGACATTGGTCATTCTGGAAAATTATTTCAGCACTAGTAAAAAAAAGCCATCCATTAAATAATGGGCACTAGGCCAATGGGCCTGTGGTGTGCCCCATGACCTTGTGCACACGCCCATGACCCCCCCACAACTGTGACCCACACGTGCGCACAGCCACTACCCATGCACAGCCATGTATGCCTGTCCACGACCTCTGCCCGAAGTCCACTCGCATGCGCGCTGAGCACAATAGACGCACGGACACAGGATGACACAGGGACAGGGAAATTATTATATAGGATTCTCCAATGTAGCAGTGTAGGTAGGATTCAAAATAACGAGACATCCATAGCAATACCTGAGACAATCCATGCACTTTTCCTTAATTGGAAGAAAAGGAGGTCCAGCCAAGGAAGGAAGAGCAAGATCATTCAGTGTGTGTGATCAGCCATCCATTGGCTACTTCTGAAAAGTCAGTTCACATGTGCATAAGTAGTGGTACCACCTTCTACTCAGCCTCCTTAAGGATTCTGCCATAAGATTTCCTGTTAAGACATCAGACTATCTTATACAATATCTTATCAACCATAGAATAGCAACACAATTACATTTAAACTTTAACTAAAGCTCTTATTTTCATTTTAGATAGAATGGAAAAGTTTGAATCTTGCCGAGTTATTATTGCTGATTTTTGATAATAATTGACTTATTTCTTGTGCAGATAGAATGCAAAGTATTCTGCAGAAGGGAATAAACAGTGATGGAAAACAGGGGAAAGGAGGTTCAAGTTAGGTTTTGATTGCTGTCTTTCATTTTGCTTTGTTGCTACACTCTGGATTTGCATTATAACCATATTAGAGCTTGTGAGCCTTTATTAAATTCACGTTTTCTCCTAAGTTTTCACCCAGGTGATATTTTCTGACTAGTGACTGCATATTTTGAGGGTGAGTAGGTCAGATGCTGCAGGTTGAGGGGGGCGACCTGGAGGGAGGCATTCAAGAGGGGGAGTAGTTTGGCAGTGCGGGGGCCCTGGCAGCAATCAGCAGATTCATTTTAGGGGCGGTCCCGGGTTACCTCTGCCCCAGAGCCACATCAGAGCTTGAACTGGCCCTGACCGGGACTCTACTGTACTAAGCTTTTTACACAAGGCCTTGTTTCCTGCTGGTATCAACAGTAAATGAAATACTGAGTCTTGAAAAGTTATTTTAAGCAGAAAATGAAAAAAATATCTCCTTTGAGAAAACTTAGGAGAAAAAGGGAATTGCATGTGGCCCATGGTGTCTCATGGAGAGGATGTGAGGAGGATTCTAACCAATGGAGACAAAGGCAGCAGTGAAAACCTTTTAGGTCTAACTATGCAATTTTGTAAAAAATAAAATAAAAAAATATATGGATACTTGGTTTTAAACCAAATGTTATGTAACACAGGCAATATTAGATATTCTATGGTTCCTTACGTGTTGTACTCTTAAATATTGCTGTCAGTTTAAAGATATTGCATATGAAACGCTACAGGGTTGCATTATGTGACCAACAATGTTATCACTTGAGTTTTTACCAAGATTTGCTGAAGAATTTTTATCCCTGCAAATGTAATTAGCTGAGTGCTGATGAAATGCTGAGAATATCAGTTGACAAGGGATAATTGTTCTAATTTTAAACTGGCAAAGCTGTAAAATGTATAATTTGCTCACAATAGGTGCACAAATTCTGTCTTTTATACTGGTATGTTATTAGAACACTGTATTGTAATCTGTTAAATATGTAACTGTCACTGTCATTACTCATAAATAATCCTGTTTGAAAATACGGCTGTCTTTATGAAATAATTTTACTATTGTGATGGATTCTTTAACCTCCTTGCAGGTTCAATTCCTCCGGCAAGGAGGCAGCGCAGAAAGTTTTTAAATCAGGGCTCGCTACATGATAGCCGCTGAGCGGCGGCATCCCCCTCCCCCACTCCGATCGCCTTCGGCGATCAGAGTAAGCAGAAAATCCCGTTCAGAACGGGATTTCCTGCAGGGCTTCCCCGGTCGCCATGGCGACGGGGCGGGATGACGACACCGACGTCATGGACGTCGGGACGTCATAGGGAATCCCGATCCGCCCCTCAGCACTGCCTGGCACTGATTGGCCAGGCAGTGCAGGGGTCTGGGGGGGGGGGCGGCTCGGCGCTGCAGGTAGCGGCGAATCGGCGGGTGGCGGCGGCGATCGCATACTACACGCAGCTAGCAAAGTGCTAGCTGCGTGTAGGGAAAAAAAATTATGCAAATCGGCCCAGCGGGGCCTGAGAAATCCTCCTGCGCAGGTTACCCCGAGCTGAGCTCAGGATAACCGGCAAGGAGGTTAAAGAGAACCAGAGAGGAGAAAAGTAAAGTGGTGGGGGGCAGGTGAGTGGGACACATCTGTGCACGCGTTGCGGGTGGGGGGGGGGTTATGGCTAGAGCCCACTGTTTAACATCTGGGCCTTTTTACTAGTATATTTTTATAATATACAGTGGTGTGAAAAACTATTTGCCCCCTTCCTGATTTCTTATTCTTTTGCATGTTTGTCACACTTAAATGTTTCTGCTCATCAAAAACCGTTAACTATTAGTCAAAGATAACGTAATTGAACACAAAATGCAGTTTTAAATGATGGTTTTTATTATTTAGTGAGGAAAAAAAACTCAAAACCTACATGGCCCTGTGTGAAAAAGTGATTGCCCCCCTTGTTAAAAAATAACTTAACTGTGGTTTATCACACCTGAGTTCAATTTCTGTAGTCACCCCCAGGCCTGATTACTGCCACACCTGTTTCAATCAAGAAATCACTTAAATAGGAGCTATCTGACTCAGAGAAGTAGACCAAAAGCACCTCAAAAGCTATACATCATGCCAAGATTCAAAGAAATTCAGGAACAAATGAGAACAAAAGTAGTGTAATTGAGATCTATCAGTCTGGCAAAGGTTATAAAGCCATTTCTAAAGCTTTGGGACTCCAGTGAACCACAGTGAGAGCCATTATCCACAAATGGCAAAAACATGTAACAGTGATGAACCTTCGCGCAGAGAAAACTCATCCGAGAGGCCACAAAAGGCCCCAGGACAACATCTAAAGAACTGCAGGCCTTACTTGCCTCAGTTAAGGTCAGTGTTCACAACTCCACCATAAGAAAGAGACTGGGTAAAAACGGCCTGCATGGCAGATATCCAAGGCGCAAACCACTTTTAAGCAAAAAGAACATTAAGGCTCGTCTCAATTTTGCTAAAAAAAACAACTCAATAATTGCCAAGACTTGTGGGAAAATACCTTGTGGACCGCCGAGACAAAAGTTGAACTTTTTGGAAGGTGCGTGTCCTGTTAAATCTGTCGTAGAAGTAACACAGCATTTTAGCAAAAGAACATCATACCAACAGTAAAATATGGTGGTGGTAACAGTAAAATATGGTGGTGGTAGTGTGATGGTCTGGGGTTGTTTTGCTGCTTCAGGACCTGGAAGGCTTGCTGTGATAGATGGAACCATGAATTCTACTGTCTACCAAAAAATCCTGAAGGAGAATGTCCGGCCATCTGTTCGTCAACTCAAGCTGAAGTGATCTTGGGTGCTGCAGCAGGACAATGACCCAAAAGACACCAGCAAATCCACCTCTGAATGGCTGAAGAAAAACAAAATGAAGACTTTGGAGTGGCCTAGTCAAAGCCCTGACCTGAACGCTATTGAGATGTTGTGGCATGACCTTAAAAAGGCAGTTCATGCTAGAAAACCCTTCAATAAAGCTGAATTACAACAATTCTGCAAAGATGAGTGGGCCAAAATTCCTCCAGAGCGCTGTAAAAGACTTGTTGCAGGTTATCGCAAACGCTTGATTGCAGTTATTGCTGCTAAGGGTGGCCCAACCAGTTATTAGGTTCAGGGGGCAATTTCTTTTTCACACAGGGCCATGTAGGTTTTGAGGTTTTTTTTACACTAAATAATAAAAACTATCATTTAAAACTGCATTTTGTGTTCAATTATGTTATCTTTAACTAATGGTTAACATTTTTTGATGAGCAGAAACATTTAAGTGTGACAAACATGCAAAAGAATAAGTATTTAGGAAGGGGGCAAATAGTTTTTCACACCACTGTATAATGAATTATAGATGACACGCAATGTAAAACTGGACATATGTACCTAATGATATCAGTCAATTTTTCTTTGGCAAATCCATTTCAATCGCTCTGTGTAGTGGGCAGATTAATCGATGGACAGACAGTGCTGACTATAAAACACATAGGGATCTCATATGCTAAACTACTGTTGAGACCAGCGGGACACCGGGCCTCATGTAAAAAGCTTTGTACTGTAGACTCTCGGTTATCTGGTACAGTCAGGGATTGGCTAATGCTAGATAAGTGTTGTTTCTTGTCACTTGAGATTCAATGTTAAAAATAGGCCTAGCCAATACATTACGATACCCCACTTTATATACAAATCATGAACTCTGTATTGGGATGATGTTCAATTCTGGGTTAAAGTCCCTTTTTTTAACAAATCAATGTTATTTTTTAAAGTTCCTTTTTAAGGTCAATGGCTGTTCAGCCAAACAATTCAAAATGTTTGGGCATTTGATTGACCCAGGCACTATTTGAGTCAATAGGAAGAAAAAAATTGTGTTTTGTTCTTGTCGCTGGAGAGTAACTACAGCAACCAAATGCACAAAATTTGCATGGGAAGGTCATCAATAGGGAAAATGTGTACAGTGGTGTGAAGAGCCCATTTTTTTAATGCATTCAACATGAGAAAGACTTAAGTGCTTTAATTTATAGCTTTGTGAGATCCATAGAGGTACATTAACATCACTTGTACATTTTTCAAATACCCTTATTTGTAAACCCAGCATAAATGGCATTCCAAAAGACAATTTTTAAAGAACTGCTTACCAAGTTAAAAGTAATCGCTTCTGAGACTTTAGTCTCAACTGGTAACTGTAAGGAACATGGAGGAAGCAGCTGCGGGTAGTCTGGCGTCCTCCGCAGCTGCCTCCATTCCGCTGCCCAGTGTGTCTGTAGGGAACATGGAGGAAGCAGCTGCGGGTAATCTGGCATTCTCCACAGCTGCCTCTATTCCGTTGCCCACTGTGTCACCCATGCCTCCGGTGTCTAGTACGCCGAGGACGGGTTTGTCAGTTGCCCATAGGGTTGTTGTGACGCGTGCGCGCGCGCACCGTCATGGACTTTATGCGGCGAGGAGGCGGCTCAGCTGACCTACGGGTCGGCTGACGTCACGCCATGCGTCCGTCGCCGCTGATTGGCTGAACGCAGGGGGGGTGCTGCGAGGTGTCCTCAGGCTCTTAAGCCCGGAGGATTCAGTCTTTCTTTGTCTGCTGTTGCGAATACTACGTGTTAGCACTCAGACCCTTAGATAGATCCAGTGTGCTTTGATGCGGGAGAAAACCGGGGATTTCACACAGACTAGGATTTATTATTGTTATTTGTTATATTGCTTGATACTTGTGTATGACTCTGGCTCTCTTCTGACTTCCATTTCGTTTAGCGTCTCTGTACTATAGCCATCTGATCCTGTTGCTAACACTGCCTGAAATACCTTTATCCTCTTGCCTTCCGATTCTGTACTGTATCTTCCTGTCTGTTGCCAAACCGATCTGTCTGACTACTCTACTCACCAGTGAGTCCTTGTCACTGGTGAGGTTCTTTATTGTTAGTGCCCACCAGCTCCTCTGGTGAGAACTACTGTAATGATATCATTCACCAGCTCCTCTGGTAATAGGCTTCTGTACTGATAGTGCTCACCAGCTCCTCTGGTGAGGGCTACGGTACTGATATCATCCACCAGCTCCTCTGGTAAATCGCTTCTGTACTGATAGTGCTCACCAGCTCCTCTGGTGAGGGAGACTGTACTGATAACATCCTCCAGCTCCTCTGGAGAGAGTCGCTATACTGATAGTACTCACCAGCTCCTCTGGTGAGCTATCAAGTATTACTGTTACACCAAGCACTATTTATCATATACCTCCTGTGTGTGGCTACACCTGTTACACCTTCTGTATTTGTTGTCACGGCAGCTTCTGATGTACCAGCATTATAGGTGATTCTGCAGATCACCTTATAATCAGGTATATATCTGCATTATAGGTGATACTGCAGATCACCTAGTAATCAGATTCTGCCTCTTGTTGACACAGATTGTTACAGAACAGCAGACCAAAATGTCTATGGAGACACTTTGCAGTCAGGTTGAACTCCTGACAACGGCTGTAAACAATTTAGCCATTACGGTGAACACCCAACAGACACAGATAGATCAGCTATCTGATAGGGTGCGCACTTTATAACCGCCTAATGCACTAGTGTCATCCCCTTTTGTTATGGAACCCCGGATACCTCTCCCTGAAAAGTTTTCAGGGCATAGGTCTGATTTCCAAAATTTCAGAAATCGTTGGCTTTTCGTATTTTGAGTTACGGCCTGCCTCTTCAGGTTCAGAAAGTCAGAGAGTTGTTTTTATAAAAACGTTATTATCTGGGGATTCACAGTCATGGGCTTACAGTCTTCCCACTGGTCATGAGGCCTTCAATTCAGTGCAGGAATTCTTTAAAACTATGGCAAATATATATGACGATCCTGATTTGGCAGTGACCGCAGAGAGGAAGTTAAAAACTCTCAGACAAGGGCATAATACTGTTGAAACATACGCAGCAGAATTTAGAAGGTGGGTAGTCTCGGCCAGATGGGGACAGTTCGCTCTTCTAGATTGTTTCTTGTCAGCGTTATCTGATGCGGTTGCTGATCTCATGTTGAGTCACCCAGAACCCAAAACTGTGGACGATGCAATCTCATTAGCTGTAAGGATAGATCAACGAGTTTGCTATCAAAGGCTAGTGAGAGATAAAACAACAGTAAAGACCAATTCTATCACGTTCTCTACTCCTACTTCTTCTCGTCCTCAAGATGAGCCTATCCAAATCGGACAATCGAGGTTGACTGAGGCAGAGAAAACTAGGAGATGTACTGAGAGACTCTGTTTATACTGTGCTGAGAAAGGTCATATGATACAGAATTGTCCACAGAAGGCGGAAAACTGTATCACCTAGGTGTAGCTGGAGGTACTACCCTAGGCGAACCTTTGTTACCTCTAAAAGAAAATCGGTTGTTGCTCCCGTGTTCTATCACCTGGGAAGATCATGGCACACACACACACACACACACACACACACACACACACACACACACACACACACACACAGGTAGGATGGGTCTAAAGCCAAGCACATGTGGGGGGGTGGCTGGGTTTGTATGTGTTGCAATGAGTGTGGGGCCTATGGGGCAAGGGTTGACATATGTCCCTCAGCGCTGGACTGTGAAGGTGCTTGAGAGGTGGCTCTCTGACAGTCAGAAGTGCTTTTCTCCCTTCCTTCCTCTGCAGAGGAATGCTGAAACATTGATATCAGCTGAGGACTCACCGGCTCCAACGTTCCAGCGATTACATCATCTCTCCTCTGCAGCATGCCCAGGGGCACATTTGGCTATCTGAAGGGGGGGGGGTACATTGGCTATCTGAAGGGGGGGGCACATTGGCTTTCTGAAGGGGAGGCACATCTGGCTATCTTAAGGGGGGCACATCTGGCTTTCTGAAGGGGGCTTATATGGCTATCTGAAAGGGCGGCACATCTGTCTGACAGGGTACCACTTCCATTGCTTTTCCATCTAATATAGCTAGGTAATATTTTCTACTCTATAGATATGTATAGGTTTTGATTAAAGGATGGATGTTTCATCTTTGCATAAAATATCACAATGTATTTTACTAAACTGACCATCTATCCTGCATTGGAAGAATAATCAGTACTAAACTCAAGATTGTTCACACTTTCTTCCCTATTGCCATATGTGTTCCTTCGAAATCTTTCTCAGTTTTTTTTCTCTCTCAAAATTTCCACTTTAAAATCTACAATTGCTCTTTCAACTTTACAGTGCACTAGTCATTGTTATTTATTCCATCAATACACATTTTCAAACCTTCTTTTAATCTATTTCAGACAAAAATGCAGTGATCTATGTATCATTTCCAGATGATAGTCTTTTTGCCTAAAATAATGGAGCTTTTTTTCACTATTAATGTAATAGCATTATTTTCTTTGCCTTCATTTAATGATAATTTCACTTGCTGTTTAAATTCTTTCATCAGGTTCTTATGGGTGATTCTCAGGGTTTTCTTTGTTCTCAAAAACATTTTCTGAATGGCAGTTGGTAAATCTGCAGTGCATCAGCCAGATCCAGCTCTGTGACCCCCAAAGAGTGGCCTCCCTGCACACTAGCACTGTCCCACTCTGGCTCTGGAGAAAACAGCCAAGCCCGATCGAGTCCGTGCTGCGACTTCCAGCTCTGAGACCCCCAAAGAGTGGCCTCCCTGCACACTAGCACTGTCCCACTCTGGCTCTGGAGAAAACAGCCAAGCCCGATCGAGTCTGTGCTGCGACTTCCAGCTCTGAGACCCCCAAAGAGTGGCCTCCCTGCACACTAGCACTGTCCCACTCTGGCTCTGGAGAAAATAGCCAAGCCCGATCGAGTCCGTGCTGCGACTTCCAGCTCTGAGACCCCCAAAGAGTGGCCTCCCTGCACACTAGCACTGTCCCACTCTGGCTCTGGAGAAAATAGCCAAGCCCGATCGAGTCCGTGCTGCGACTTCCAGCTCTGAGACCCCCAAAGAGTGGCCTCCCTGCACACTAGCACTGTCCCACTCTGGCTCTGGAGAAAATAGCCAAGCCCGATCGAGTCCGTGCTGCGACTTCCAGCTCTGAGACCCCCAAAGAGTAGCCTCCCTGCACACTAGCACTGTCCCACTCTGGTTTTGAAGAAAATAGCCAAGCCCGATCGGGACCGTGTTGCAACTTCGTGGGTACAGACAGCTCATGACTGTGCCCATGGACCCAATGCGGACCGGCTTTTCTGAAGAAAGCTGAGCAGGATAGTGCTAGTGCATCTGCATGGGCTGCCAATAAGTTCTTTTTCGGAGGTCCCAGTGCTGGAACGGGCTGTGGAGGAGGTCGAGGGAAGCAGAAGTGGTGCGCAGATAGCCCCAATCACGGAATCTAGTGATCACAAATTCTACTCCGCCCATTTACGAATTGACTCATGATCATGGTCACGGGTAGAAAGGGATATCCAAGCCCCCTTACATGCTAGAAACACCAAGCTTGCCAGATATGTTAAAAAGAACAGTGGGAACAAGAAGAAAAACATTTTTTTTTCAAAAAGACCCTATAGTTTTTGAGAAAATGGATTTTAAAGTTGCAAAGGAAAAAAGTATTAGTGATTAAAAACCTATTGAAACCCGCCGACTTTAGCGGTTAATAGCAAAGCCCCCTTACATGCCAGAAACATGAAATTTGCCAGAACAGTGAGAACAAGAGGTAAAAAAATTATACATTTATATGCGTTAAATATATTAACTGTCATTTACCGCATTTAAATGTATACTATTTTCCTTTGAAATTTTAACCACTTGCCGACCGCCCACAGCCGATGCCACTGTTCTGGCAAAGTGGACGCCGAAAGGACCGCAATACGCCCAAGGGCGTTGCGTCCTTTCGACATGCCGGGGGAGCGATCGCGTCATTGATGACGCGCGCTTCCCCCGGCAACTAGCTCCACCCACCCGCGATGACAACCCGCCAGCCGTTCGGAAGCGCCGGCGGATTGTTAAGCCTGCGATCACCGCTACAAAGTGTATAATACACTTTGTCATGTATACAAAGTGTATTATACAGGCTGCCTCCTGCCCTGGTGGTCCCAGTGTACGAGGGACCACCAGGGCAGGCTGCAGCCACCCTAGTCTGCACCCAAACACACTGATCTGCCCCCCTTACCCCCTGATCGCCCACAGCACCCCTCAGACCCCCCCTGACCACCCCCCAGACCACTGTTTGCATCCAATCACCCTCCTAATAACCAATCAATCACTCCCTGTCACTATCTGTCAACACTATTTTTTTTAATTCCCCAAACTGCCCCCTGGGGACTCCTGATCACCCCCACCCCTGAGATTCTCCCCAGACCCCCCCCCCCCCCCATGTACTGTATGCATCTATCCCCCCTGATCACCTGTCAATCACCTGTCAATCACCCATCAATCACCCCCTGTCACTGCCACCCAACAATCAGCCCCTAACCTGCCCCTTGCGGGCAATCTGATCACCCACCCACACCATCAGATCGCCCGCAAACCCGCCGTCAGAACACCTCCCAAGTGCATTGTTTACATCTGTTCTCTTCTCTAAACACCCACTAATTACCCATCAATCACCCATCAATCACCCCCTATCACCACCTGTCACTGTTACCTTTTAAATCAGACCCTAATCTGCCCCTGGCGGGCACCCAATCACCCGCCCACACGCTCAGATTGCCCTCAGACCCCCCTTATCAATTTGCCTGTGCATTATTTACATCTGTTCTTCCCTGTAATAACCCACTAATCACCTGTCAATCACTTATCACCCATCAATCACCCCCTGTCACTGCCACCCATCAATCAGCCCCTAACCTGCCCCTTGCGGGCAATCTGATCACCCACCCACACCATCAGATCGCCCACAGACCCGCCATCAGATCACCTCCCAAGTGCATTGTTTACATCTGTTCTCTCCTCTAAACACCCACTAATTACCAATCAATCACCCCCTATCACCACCTGTCACTGTTACCCATCAGATTAGACCAGGGGTAGGGAACCTTGGCTCTCCAGCTGTTAAGGAACGACAAGTCCCACAATGCATTGCAGGATTCTGACAGCCACAGCCATGATTAATAAAGGCAAATGCATGCTGGGATTTGTAGTTTTATCACAGCTGAAGAGCCAAGGTTCCCTACCCCTGGATTAGACCCTAATCTGCCCCTTGCGGGCACCCAATCAACCGCCCACATGCTCAGATTGCCCTCAGACCCCCCTTATCAATTCGCCAGTGCATTGTTTACATCTGTTCTTCCCTGTATTAACCCACTGATCACCTGTCAATCACCTGTCAATCACCCATCAATCAGCCCCTAACCTGCCCCTTGCGGGCAATCTGATCACCCACCCACACAATCAGATCGCCCAAAAACCTGTCGTCAGATCACCTCCCAAGTGCATTGTTTACATCTGTTCTCTTCTCTAAACACCCACTAATTACCCATCAATCACCCATCAATCACCCCCTATCACCACCTGTCACTGTTACCCATCAGATTATACCCTTTCAGGCACCCAATCAACCGCCCACACGCTCAGATTGCCCTCAGACACCCCCTTATCAATTCTCCAGTGCATTTTTTACATCTGTTCTTCCCTTTAATAACCCACTGATCACCTGTCAATCACCTATCAACCACCCATCAATCACCCCCTGTCACTGCCACCCATCAATCATCCCCTGTCACTGCCACCCATCAATCAGCCCCTAACCTGCCCCTTGCGGGCAATCTGATCACCCACCCACACCATCCGATCGCCTGCAGACCCACCGTCAGATCACCTCCCAAGTGCATTGCATCTGTTCTCTCCTCTAAACACCCACTAATTACCCATCAATCACCCCCTGTCACCACCTGTCACTGCTACCCATCAGATTAGACCCCTATCTGCCCCTAGGGCTCCCAATCACCTGCCCACACCCTCACACCCCAGCCCTGATCACCTCGCCAGTGCATTGCTTGCATCTATTCCCCCCACTAATCACACCTTGAGACACCCATCAATCACCTCCTGTCACCACCTGTCACCCCCTAGCACACCTACCCATCAGATCAGGCCCTAATTTGCCCTGTGTGGGCTCCTGATCACTCGGCCAAACCCTCAGATCTCCCTCAGACCCCCTTCCGATCACCTCCCCAGTGCATTGATTGCATCTATTAAAATTGTCATTTACAGAGATATTTCTCCCACCCAGCATGGGTATGTGTAAAAATACACCACAAAACACATTATACTACTTCTCCTGAGTACAGCAGTACCACATGTGTGGCACTTTTTTGCACCCTAAGAGCGCTAAGGGGCACAAAGTCCAATGAGTACCTAAAGGAATTTACAGGTCATTTTGCGACATTTGGTTTCAAGACTACTCCTCACGGTTTAGGGCCCCTAAAATGCCAGGGCAGTATAGGAACCCCACAAATGACCCCATTTTAGAAAGAAGACACCCAAAGGTATTCCGTTAGGAGTATGGTGAGTTCATAGAAGATTTTATTTTTTGTCACAAGTTAGCGGAAAATGACACTTTGTGAAAAAAACAATTAAAATCAATTTCCGCTTACTTGTGACAAAAAATAAAATCTTCTATGAACTCACCATACTCCTAATGGAATACCTTGGGGTGTCTTCTTTCTAAAATTAGGTCATTTGTGGGGTTCCTATACTTCCGTGGCATTTTACGGGCCCTAAACCGTGAGGAGTAGTCTTGAAACCAAATGTCGCAAAATGACCTGTGAAATCCTAAAGGTATTCATTGGACTTTGGGCCCCTTAGCGCAGTTAGGGTGCAAAAAAGTGCCACACATGTGGTATTGCCGTACTCAGGAAAAGTAGTATAATGTGTTTTGTGGTGTATTTTTACACATACCCATGCTGAGTGGGAGAAATATCTCTGTAAATGGACAATTGTGTGTAAAAAAAATAAAAAAATTGTCATTTATAGAGATATTTCTCCCACCCAGCATGGGTATGTGTAAAAATACACCCCAAAACACATTATACTACTTCTCTTGAGTACGGCAATACCACATGTGTGACACTTTTTGCAGCCTAACTGCGCTAAGGGGCCCAAAGTCCAATGAGCACCTTTAGGCTTTACAGAGGTGCTTACAATTTAGCACCCCCCAAAATGCCAGGACAGTAAACACACCCCATAAATGACCCCATTTTGGAAAGAAGACCCTTCAAGGTATTCAGAGAGAAGCATAGTGAGTTCGAGGCAGATTTCATTTTTTTTTTGTCGCAAATTAGAAGAAATGGAAACTTTTTTTTTTTTTGTCACAAAGTGTCATTTTCCGCTAACTTGTGACAAAAAATAAAATCTTCTATGAACTCACTATTCCTCTCAGTGAATAATTTGGGATGTCTGGAGAAAAAGGCTCTGGTAGAAAGACTGTGGTCCTCAAGTGGTTAAAATAAATGTTCTCAAAAACTATAAGGTCATTTTGAAAAAATGTTTTTCCTCTTGTTCCCACTTTTCTTCTTAACATATAACATAACAAATTTGGTGTTTCTGGCATGTAAGGGGGCTTTGCTATTACCCGCTAAAGTCGGCGGGTTTTCAATCACAAATACCGACTAGTGATCACAAGTAACTCGTGATTATGATGAGTCAGGTAACGAGTGCAATCACAGGTGCATTCATGATCAGCATTCGTGATCGAGAGCCAATCACGAATGCCGATTACGACCTCGTGAATGCAAAAAACGGCTCGTGATGACGAGTTACTCATGATCACGACCTCGTGATGAGCATCCCTGAAGGGAAGCATCTTTAGGATATAGAGGTTTCCCATTCCTGAGGTAAGTTCCTCCTAGGGACCCTTTTTTTTGCTACTGGTACACTTTAACTAGATTGATTCTATGGTTACTTTTTTGAACTTAAAGAGGAACTCCAGTGAAAATAATGTAATAAAAAGCGCTTTATTTTTACAATAATTATGTATAAATGATTTAGGCAGTGTTTGCTCATTGTAAAATCTTTCCTCTCCCTGATTTACATTCTGACATTTATCACATGGTGACATTTTTACTGTTGGCAGGTGATGTCAATGGAAGGAGATGCTGCTTTTTTGACAGTTGGAAACAGCTGTTATTTCCCACAATGCAACAAGGCTACCACAGTGTGATGTCAGAACCATGGTCCTGACATCACACTCAGTCAACCATATCTATCTTTTCTCTCACGTAAAAATAAGTGGCTTGGTTTATATTCAGATTGATTTGTATTTATCAAGTATGTAAGACATTTCACATGCCAGCTGAGCTTTCATTAATGAGATGGATAGTTTATACCTTCTATTCTGAGTGCTTCATTTTTTTGCATGTGCAACTTTCCCAAAGTTATCTTGAGATTCCTGACTTTGCCCTAAACCTCCTACATAGCACATTTTGCATTAAATAAATTATAATGCATATCTATTTTTTACTACTAACTGCAGACATGGTCTAAATGCAATTGTTCAGCTATATAATTGCTGTGATTTAATATTTATTACAAATTGCTACAAACCAGGTAAGAATATGAACATTATCTCGTCTGTACTAATATGATTATATTTAGATTTGTAATTATGAAATTGGGTTAGCAATTTAATTGGCCTTTATTTCCTGTCATACAAGGACCTCTTAGCTTAATTTAATGATGTTTGTGCCTAATTTAACATTTCATTCTGCAGATGCACAGACTGAACCTAAATATGTTTTACATTTTTACATATAGGTAAACCACTAACAATCCATAGAGTTTGCATATAAAATAAGTCCATCTGTATTACTTTTTACAACAGCTCAAATTAAAAGCAGGTCATTTGGGTGTTGGCAGCACTTTGGTAAAATGGGCGCCGCATAGACTACAATATTATTTGCAGCTATGGCAGTGCCCAGGGGATAATTTGGCACTGGCGACGCTTGATGAATATCACATTTAGGCAGTGTGAATATCAGCAAAATGGGTTTCTAGCAGTGAATGCACTGCTGATTCTGCGGGGAGGGGGAAGGGGGGTTAGGGTCAGGCATCGATAGAGGGTGGTTTCAAGTGAGAATAGGGTTAGGTTAAGCAATGGTAAAGGGATTGTGTAGGGTTAGGCACTGATATAGGGGGTTCAAGTGAGAATAGGATTTGGTTAAGTGATAGTAAAATGTTGATACAAATCACAAGTATTCTACTGTTGTATTACCCATTGACCAATAGTAGAATATCTGTAATTTTACCAATATTCTACTGGCGACTATACCTGGTGTCCAATGAAAGGGATATGCAGGCTATTCTATTTGTCTCTTTTTGAACAATGCCAATTGCCTGACTGTCCTGCTGAATTGTTATGCTTCATTAGTTTGTCAAACACCTGGAACAAGCATATGTCTAGTGTAGTCATCAGAGAACTACTTACAAATAATGAGACCCCATAGCACAATCTTTATATGGCCAGTCACATTGGATCAATGCAACCTCCCTCTCCACTCCACCATGGATGTAGGAACACCCTCACACATAGGGCTTGATTCACTAAACCGTGATAACTCAAATATCACACCTTATCAAAGATCACACCTTATGAAAAGATATCACACCTTATGAAAATATATCACACCTTATCAAAGATATCACACCTTATCAAAGTTAACACACCTTATCAGAGTAGCATAGTGAGTGCTACAAACCTATTCCTGCTAATTGGCAATGTCACTCATCCTGCCCTGATCCCCTGCGGGTTCGAAGCACTCCCTATGGTACTCTGATAAGGTGTGCTAACTTTGATATGGTGTGATGTCTTTGATAAGGTGTGATATCTGTTCATAAGGTGTGATATCTGTTCATAAGGTGTGATATCTTTCATAAGGTGTGATATTTGAGTTATCACGGTTTAGTGAATCAAGCCTCTAGAGTGCAGCATACAGTACACACAAAGAGATGGGACAGACATGCTTTTTCTCCCGTAGGTACTTCATATCTCTTGCAGCTTGTGCATCTTTGTGTAACGACTCATTGAGCCTCTTCAAATTCTCTCCTTGGATGCAACAACTAAATTTAAGCACTAGTTTCTGGTGGAACTCAGACATAACTAACAGAAATAAATAACAACTAAAAGTGGTTAATAACAAAATCAACCCCTAAAAATACACCCTCAAATATCAATGAAATTATAGTATTTTCACCTAGTGTTGGGCGAACAGTGTTCGCCACTGTTCGGGTTCTGCAGAACATCACCCTGTTCGGGTGATGTTCGCGTTCGGCCGAACACCTGATGGTGTTCGGCCTTTTAAGTTCGGGTTCGCCCCGAACTTCTAATGGCCGCCGAACAGGGCCGAACAGGGCCCCTGTTCGGCCGAACAGGGCCCTGTTCGGCCGAATACGGCCCCCCTATGGGGTCGCAGGCATAAGGGGGGAGCATGCCCCGATCGCGGGGGGGGTCGGAAATTCCCCCCACCCCCTCCGCTAGCGCTCCCCCCTCTGCCCGCTTCCCCATAACAAAGTTTCAAGAAGTACCTGCTGTGTCCGGTGGTAGTGTGGGTGGCTGGCAGTGGGCGGCACTATGCAGTGACTGAATGAGGAGGAGGAGTCCGGAGAGTGACGCGTTGAGGGAGGCCGGGCAGCGGGCGCTGCCCGGCCTCCCTCAACGCGTCACTCTCCGGACTCCTCCTCCTCATTCAGTCACTGCATAGTGCCGCCCACTGCCAGCCACCCACACTACCACCGGACACAGCAGGTACTTCTTGAAACTTTGTTATGGGGAAGCGGGCAGAGGGGGGAGCGCTAGCGGAGGGGGTGGGGGGAATTTCCGACCCCCCCCCCGCGATCGGGGCATGCTCCCCCCTTATGCCTGCGACCCCATAGGGCCCCCAAAAGCTGGATGTTCGGAAAGTTCGGGGTTCGGCCCGAACATGCCGAACATCTCGGCCATGTTCGGCGAACTTTCCCGAACCCGAACATCCAGGTGTTTGCCCATCACTATCACCCCACCTGAGTGTTTGCTCATGCTCGGGTCATGTACCCAAGGTCTAGGAGTTTGAGAGCTTAGAGCAATGTCTTAGCTCTTTCTAGCACTGCACTCTTCTAGACAGAGATTTTCTAATGTTGTTATTGGAATCTTCACCAGCTTAAGAGTCACTGCCTCAAATGCTCCTACCACTATTGGGACAACTTTGGCCTTCACTTCCCACGTCTTCTCTAGTTTCATGTATATTATATATTCTGCACAGCATACTGTGTTCCTAGCACATTGCTAGTAAACTGCTAGATTTAAAGAGGAACTCCAGTGAAAATAATGTAGTAAAAAAAGTGCTTCATTTTTTACCATAATTATGTATAAATGATTTAGTCAGTGTTTGCTCGTTGTAAAATCTTTCCTCTCCCAGATTCACATTCTGACATGTATTACATGGTGACATTTTTACTGTGGGCAAGTTATGTAGCTGTTTCTAGCTGTTTTGGCTGTTAGAGACAGCTGTAAACAGCTAATTCCTGTCTGTGAACATTGTTACATTGTGGCAGTTTGCCCAGAGTACTGCAGTTCTCAGAGCTTCTTGTGGGAGGGGTTTCAGCACAAAATCAGTCATACAGCGCCCCCTGATGGTCTGTTTGTGAATATCATTATATTTCTCATGTAAAAGGGGGTATCAGCTACTGATTGTGATAAAGTTAAATTCTAGGTTGGAGTTTCTCTTTAAGGATCTGAAAAATTGCTACTGTTTCTAGCCAAAATAAAACCCAGCACCGTAGAAACAGAGTACAACACATTTAAAACCAGCCCTGTTTAAGTCTCCCTGACTTTAATCACAGCTGTTACTTCTTCTGCCTATACACAGTTGTAAACATCTTCTCACAAGAGTTTTTCTTTTCTGACATCCACATTTATGATAATCACACAGAATAAAAACCTTTATACTTTCTTATATAGGGACACGTATGGCTTCTTGTTAATCTGTCGCTGAGGCTGCCTCTGGTTGGTCACATTAGCTGCAGTGTCAGTTGGAAAGGCCCAATTGGCTGAAATTTACAGGAAAAATGCATTTTACACATAAAAGGCAAAACATGGCAACACAGATTCCCTACAGGGAAAAAAATGTGTAGAAACATACAGTATTGTTATAAGCATATCTGGTACTCAGTTCAGAGAGTTTCACATCGTTTAAAGTATGTATTTATGGACAGGTTAGCTTAAAGAAAACCTGAACAGAAAATTAAAAGTCAAAATAAGTATACACAAGTCATACTTACCTTCCATGTAGTCTACTCCTCAGTGTCTGTCCTCTGTGATCAATGGAATTTTCCGTCCTCCATTTTGAAACTGGCCATTACCCCATAACTGCTTCCTGGCCAGCACACAGTTAAACTGTAACATCGCCCACTTGAGCCATAGGGAAACATGGACATTACCTGGTACATCAGTTTTCCTCTCAGCTATAACTGACAGCAACTGATATTTTACTGACAGCAACTGATATATTTCAGATCTGACAAAATATTGTCAGAAGAAAATAGGGAGCTTCTGAGAGGAACTGATGGCAAGGTAACTATGTAATGTTCATTTGAAGTTACCTCATGTGTTTATTTTAAATATTTTTACTCAGTACAGGTTCCCTTTAATCAACTCTACAATCAGCTAAATAGGATACTTTTGGCAGACTACTTCAGTCAAGCCTAATGTTTTTGTGGACATCATCTGCAACCCACCACAAAGCTATAAAAAGCTGTACACTGTTCAGCAATCTGCCGACTGAAGTAGCATATATATCGAAATATTGGTTTTCAGGTCTGTAATTTTTAGCCTAAAGTCAATCAACTTTTCTTCCTCATAAGTAATGATAAGTTTCATTAAAGCCAACGAACAGTCCGTAAGAATCTCATTCCATTCTATAACAAACTGATCTGAATATATTGTGGTGGGCACCTTTTTGATGCGGAGTCCCCTCGGTATTATTTTTTCAGCAACAAACTGTTTAAGTGTGGGCAAATCCCACCACACCTTTGTTTCTTTCTCTAGAAGAGATTCTAATTGCAAAAAGGATGTCCTTAAACCGATTTCGGGCTCTTTATCCCCTACATAGGGTTTCCTAGAAAACACGGCTGCAAATTTTTGACATCTGTGAGAGTCATATGCTAGATCCCCCAGTCCTATAAGGTGATCATCTACAAAATCTACTCCCTTATTTTGCTGCTGGATATTCTCATCAGCAGGGATGGGTGTCTTTGTCAGGCTGGCAGTCATTTGTATCTGACTTGCAATGTCACTACTCGAGGGCCACTGCCAAGTAGGAGCCTGCTCAGATTGTGCAGGTCTTAACTCACAAATTTGGATAGCTGGTTCCTGAGGGGCAAAAATCTCTGTCTGAGCTTTGTTGGTTAAAAATTCCGACCTCAGATTCACTTTGTCAGCAACACCTTTAATAGGACTTGGAGTACTGGACACAGCAGAAACAAGGCCACCATCATTATTTTTGTCTGAAACAGCAGATGATAATGTTACCTGCTTGCTGCCGTCCTGTGTGTTGCTCCAATCCCCTAGGAGACCTTCCATCAACTATCTGCAATGCGGACGAGACTGCAGACAAAAGCCTCCTGGAGCCGGCAATCCATCCTTGGCACCTATCGATTGCTTGGGTCTGGCCCTAAGCGATGTCATCATCAAGGCTGCGCCGTGAGTCGGCGCTCCAGACCCCAGGGAATGACGTCTCGTCTGTCCCTCCAAGTTTCGGATACGGAAGCCCGCCCGTTCCAATGCGACAGCATGCGGGGCAATGTCAGCATTATCCGGAAGATGCGAACGTGCGCCATCCCCCACTGCCTCAGCAAACAGGAGCGATCCAGACCCGCCAGGACCTCCCTCCTCCAGGGCAGACGCAGGTGCCGGTGAGTCCCTCATCCTATCTTTTGATCCATCCAGCCCTTGTTGCACGCCACAATCAGTGGTTAGCTGGGTATTGACTTTAACAGATGGGGCTTTCATAGCAGCAGACTTATAATCCATAGTCACGGAAGAAGGTTTGGAATATTTAAAGTAGAGATCCAATTTGGATTTAGTAGCATGGGTATGTCCACCTTGTGCAACCGAGTTGCTCCTTAAAATACGCTGTTCTCTCTGTGCCATAAGATCAAATGATGTGTATGCTAATATAGAAGCTTGATATAGTGTAGCTTATTCCAATGGAACTTGATGGGTCACCTGTGGAGCCGGTATACATAAGCCATCGATTAGATAAAAGCCACTGGAGAAAACCGCTCACACCACCCCAGGACAGTGCAGGACCAGGACAGGCCAATCCAAAGGGGTGTCTACCTCGAACGGGCGCAGTTTCCCCATTAAAGAATTTATAAATTGTGGTACGCAAAATGTGATATATCTTATCACATGCACTGAATGTTCCCTGCAGTATGTGGGGTGTACCACGAGACCTTTACTTTGCCAGAATTAGGGAACATTACTGCGGCCCGGGTTGGCTTAGTACAAACATTTCGAACGTGGCGAAGCATTTTTGCCTTGTTCACAGTGGCGACATGTCTTCTTTTCGCTTCCATGGTTTGGAGAGGGTTTTCCCAGCCCAGAGGGGTGGGGATTTGTCTAAACGACTTACTAGTCGTGAGGCTCTATGGATTTTTACAATGGGTACGAGAACCCCCAAAGGTCTGAATTCCCGTTGGGATTTAGCACTGATAACCTAATATGTAGCTGTTTACTATATGTTGCTGTTCTCATACTGTTTGTCAAAATTTGATTTTATTTATTTTATTAAGTGTTCTATATATTAATATTTTTAAACAAACTCAAATTGCTAGTATACCATATATTAGGTAATTTTAGAGAGACGTACTGAATAATAGATGTTAATCTCTTTTGGATTGTGAATACCTCTTCCTTGATGTGGAGTTTTAAAGGGGAGTGTCTGCCTTTTGGCCTACCCCCTCCACACAGGAGGAAGGTATATATGGATGCATAGTGTCATTTGATCTTTTAGCTATGAGTAAGAACCTGTTGGTTCGAAACATGTCAGCCATATGATGTGTGAGCTTGTTTGGATACATCCATAATAAAGGAACCTGATTCATAGGACATTGTGCAGACACTCTTCTGTCTATATCCCTATGCTAGTAGTGGATATATACACATCCTACACAAACAGAGAGTGCATGCGTGTCTTATGCTAGGTACACACAGTACAATTTTCTGGCAGATTTACCTGCTAGATCTTTTTTTTCTAACATGTCTTAGCTGAATCAATTTTCCAATCGATTTTCCGATTGATTTTCTATAGAAGTGAACGGAAATTGATTGGAAAAGTGAACAAAATTCAGATCACACATATTAAAAAAAATCGATTTGGCAGATAAATCGGACAGAAAATTGTATTGTGTGTACCTAGTAGAGTTGTCCCGAACGGTTCGCACGTGAACTTATTCGCGCGAACATCGCTAGTTTGTGTTCGCGATCGAACGCAAACTTTATGGCGAGTTCGATCCACCCCTATACTACATAATTGGGCTAAACTTTGACCCTCTACATCACAGTCAGCAGACACATGGCAGCCAATCAGGCTGCACTCCCTCCTGGAAACCCCTATATAAGGCATCAGCGTCGGCCATGATCTCACTTTGTCTGCTGCTGTAGTGAGAGAAGGGAGAGGAACCTGTTGCAGAGATAGGAAAAGCTTAGTTAGGCTCTTGTAGCTTGTCCTAGCTGATATTTGTTCTGCACCACAAAAAGAGCTCTTTTCAGAGCTAATGTTCTTGTGAAGTGGTTTTTGTGTGTGTGTGTGTGTGTGTGTGTGTGTGTGTGTGTGTGTGTGTGTGTGTGCCACTGACACTGCATTATACAGCCCTGTGTGTCGCAGCTGGCCCTTGCTAATTGCTATACTGTGCCAGGCCCAGCACATTCAGTGTATACCTTTCACTGGCACTGGACCTGTGTGTGTGACAGCTGCACATTGTATTGTATAATACCAGTCCGTGCATACCTGTAACTGCACCTGTGACACATTGTATTATATACCAGCAGTCACTGCATACCTTTTACTGCACCTGTGTGACTGCACATTGTTCTACCAGCAGTCACTGTCATGAATAATACGGAAGTCGAGACGATTAGCGATTCTGTATCGTTCCACAAAGCAGAGCAAAATGTCACTTTCTGTTTAAACGTACAACAGATGTCTTTTCCTTCTCTGGTGAGTGAAAGCAAACCCATCACCCACACTGAATTAGAGTCCCTTTTCTGGCCAGTGACTTGTTAATTAGCCAAGGGGTGTGAAACCCTAGCCTGGTGTAATATGTCAAAGGTTGTTCTAGCTGGTCACACTCAGCTGCTAATTGAGCACCAAAATGTCCTTTCATCCAGGGGAAGCCAAAGGAAGCTAGCTCCACAGGGGTCCACTGCCAACCTCAGACACATTGGCACCGCTGGGGAACAGATTTAAATGCATATGGTTTATGATTTCGGTCTGTTAAATGAAAACTGTGTATAGCACAGCTATGAAATTAATATAATTTTACTCGTTAAAATCTACCCAATGTGCTGATATAAAATTCATAACCATAACCCGTCCTGTTATTGGTGTACGACCTTTCTTGGAGACAGGGCAGCCTAACGCACTCATGCAAAATGTCATATTAATCGGTATTTTCTGACAAGTATGAATCTGCTATCCACCTACATATGACATGTATAGTTTATGAGTTGCAGTGTTTTACAATTTAAGCTCAAAATCCTCATAGGAGGAGGTGGACTGTCATTGGTGGGTAATTCAGAGGGGGCAGGCATTGCCACACCCCCAAACCAGCTTCATCAAAAGCACATTGCCAGTAGGCAGACTTCAGTCCTCCAAATCCCATCTTCACGAGAGCCTGCTGCTGCTAACCAGAGGACCATGTGGTTAGCAGCCATCTTGGAACTGTAACATCTGCTTGGATTACAAAATATACCTAAAGGCCTATGACTCTGAAACCAAGGACTTTGCATTTCTTTTCCCAGAAGGTAATATTCCCACACAGACTGCATTTCGGCTAAGTAAACCTTTCACAATTATTCCCTTTTATTTTAAGCTTTGTGTGTGTATATGTTAATTATTGTATGTAAATGTGCGTAATGCATTTTTGTTATTAAAACCTTTAAAAATCGTTTTACGGACCTGTTCCTGAACATACACAATCGTACTTACTACTCCGAAAACGTTACCCTGTGTTCTAGAGTATCTTGTATTTATATCCCGTATGCTTGAATCGGGTAACAGATAGACAGATCTTGTGCCGATCCCTGCATACAGCTAAGGGTTAACTTACAGTGTTTGCAGTGTGCTAATATATTTACAGTCATGTGCTGACTCACATGTGGTGGCAAGCCTTTGAATTTTACGTGTGTGGTGAATCCTTTGGAGTCAGGACGCTCCTCTCGGCTAGTCGGTTCATAGATTGCGAATCCACATATGGGCATCTATGCGCAAAGCGACAGCGATACCGAGTTTCTTACTCTGAACGATTGACCCGATCAAGGACCGGCCCGCGTGGTCTATGACAGTCACTGCATACCTTTTACTGCACCTGTGTGACTGCACATTGTTGTACCAGCAGTTACTGCAACCTTTTCACTGCACCTGTGTAACCGCACATCGTATTAGTCAGGTCAGTGCATACCTTCCACTTCATTCCCCCCAATATGGACAAAACAAGAGGCAGAGGCAGGCCACCCAGCAGGTCTGTTCGAGGTCATGCTGTCATGATTTCATGAAGCCCTCGACCAAAGTACAGTGTTCAGAAGAAGGCACGTGCCATCAACCCCCAATATTGTCAAGACGTAGTTGACTGTTTAACACAGAACACCGTATCTTCCTCAGCTTCCGCACGGAACCGTGAAATATCTTCCTCCTCCTGCTCTGCTTCTGGCCCCCACTTAACACTCCGTCGGCAGCCATCACCAAAGCGCCATCATCCCAGGGCTCAGCGGTGTGGAAATTTTTTTGTGTGTTTGCCTCAGATGAGAGCAATGCCATCTGTACTCTCTGCCACCAAAAATTGAGCCGTGGAAAGACCAAGACCCACGTAGGGACAACTACCTTTCGAAGGCACATGACTACAAAGCACAAACTGCAATGGGATGACCACCTGAGGAAAAGCAGCACACAAAAGCAAAGCCACACACCGCAGTGTAAGATACCATCACGCAATCATTTCTCAAAATAGGCGATACCCAAACTGTACCGTGATGTTGAAAGGCAAGTGGTGTCATCTCAGGCACACAGCGTTGGGTTAAGGATCTATCTGACCCATAGATGCCTGGTCTGCAACGCACGGTCAGGCCTGCCCGAAGACAGTCCCCACACACAGCATCTCTGCCTGCACGCCGTGTGACTGCCTGCCCCAAGACTAAGTCGGTCCCCACACAGTATCTCTGCCTGCAGGCCGCTTGACTGCCTTCTACGGCACCACCAACAGGGTCCAGGACTCCAGGTGGATTTTTGAATTTTTAAGGTCGCTGCTAGCATAATAATTTTTCTGGTACGTGTACATGCCTGCCTAATTTTTCTGGTTGCACTGTGGCTGCAACAACAAAACAAAAGGCATGTACATTTGTTAATTCCCCTTCGTGATCGTTACCTTGCCGCGGTGAAGGGGCTTGCGTATCACAATGAAGCAATGACCGGCTATATGAGTGTGTTGGGGGGCACACCCAAGATAATAAGGTTGTTGCTTCATTGTGGACAGAGCAAATTTGATCAGCTGGACACTCAATCACTGTTGTTCTGTCATTCAGCTACCTCAGCCCGACCATATGGGTTTGAAAACCGCCATCACCTGCACTTGCGTTATGGTGCGCACCAGTCCAGCATGGCCGTCACTACACAAACAGCTGTTTGTGGTGCGTTACACAGTGAGTTTAGTCTGTCAGTGTGAAGCAGTACACTAATTACACTACCTGATTGATTTATACACACGTAAGATGTTTTAAAGCACTTTAGGCCTCCAATTTAGCAATGCAATGTGATTTCTGCCCTTAAACCCTGCTGTGCGTCAAATCTGGATTTTCCCCGGGACTTTTGGCATGTATCCCACTCTACCATGCCCCCCTACAGGTGCTAGACCCCTTGAAACATCTTTTCCATCACTTTAGTTGCCAGAATTAGCGTTTGTAGTTTTGAAAGTTTGCCTGCCCATTGAAATCTATGGCGGTTCGTGAAGTTCACAGGTTCGCAAACTTTTTCGAATATTCGCACTTGATCTTTGCGAACCTAAAATCAGAGGTTCGAGACAACTCTAGTACCTAGCATTAGGGCTTCACAAAACTAGTGGTGCCCCCTCCCCCCATTTTCAACATTCCCCACTGCTACACACTGTCTATTAGCACTGATGACGCTAGATTGTGAAACCGGTCCGAAAGAAGACAGATGGCGCCTTTAATGTCTTACTGGTTGTGGACCAATAATTCCTCAAGATCCGCACCATCCAAAGGTCCATCTTTATTAATGTATCAAAATCATAAAAGCATAATAAAATAGTGTGAAAAAATGGCAAATATCTGCCATTTTTTCACACTATTTTATTATGCTTTTATGATTTTGATACATTAATAAAGACGGACCTTTGGATGGTGCGGATCTTGAGGAATTATTGATTGACACTCGGTGCTCCAGAGTGGATCCTGCAGATCACGTCACAACCATTGGTGCTATAACAATTTTGATCTTACTGGTTGTGGACCAGCATACACGCACACATTTTATTAGGGGTTCCCAGGTCCTCTGCCCTGTATGTAAATATTTGCTTTTATTTTGTCTTTTACGGTTTATACCGATTGTTTTTATAATAAACGTTTTACGCTTTTACATTGGCCTTCTTGGATACCATACTATATGTCAGAGTGAGGGAGCGGTGGAAGTTTGGATCCATATCTGTTTGAGGTCTGTTAGCACTACCATTGAATGCAAGACATACAACCTTATAATGTGGGTTGTTGGCAGCTAGTAAGCCCCTCCTACTCTTTTTGGGTGATGGTTAACCATGTGACCATATGAAGTTGGAATATCACTGTGGTGAAGTTTCATTTACTGTATTAATTCCTCTTTGATCTGCGCTGACTTTTTAGTGTTGTCTATTAGCACTGTTGCCAAAGATCGCAACACTGCTACTGAGAATGCCATGTTCTTGGTAGTGGCAGGTGTTTGGTAGCTAGGTATGCCCCTAGATATTAGTATTAAGTCTCCCACATAATAAAAGGTAGCCAGATGTGCCATCTATGATATTAGGTAACCAGAACACCCCATCTAAGTATTAGAAAACAAGAGGTACATGTAGTATTAATGTGGACCTGAACTCTTGCACAGGACAGAAGGAAAATGTAGAGAAATGCACCCTGTATGTATTTAGAGAGTGTAGCCTGTTTAATTCCCCCTCATTTGTGTCTAGTCACAAGTTTTAATTTGATCCTCCCTTGTCACATGATTGCCTGTGGCAAATGAGCCATTTGCAAGCACAGGCTGCTTCCATGAATCAGGAAGTAGAAACTGTGCAAATTTATTTTAGAATGTGTATCAGCTGTAACAAATACATGTTTTTGTTTAAAGGTTATTATGCTGTTGTGCATATTTTAGAGCAGAGAGGAGTTCTGAGTTTAGGTCCACTTTAAGTAGGTAGAGATATCCACAAGTATTAGGTAGCCAGAGCAGCCCTACAGTAGCACTGTGATCAGAGGTATACCAATTATTAAGTAGCTAGAGATCCCCCCCCCCCAAGTTTTAGGCACCTAGAGGTGCCCCCAAGTATCAGGTAGTCAAGGTAGCCCTCCCTTCCCCTGTGTTGGACAAGTGTACTCTCCCAGTAGCAAGCCCCCAAGTGTTAGTCTTCAAGAGGTGCCCCCCCCCCTTTAGGTAGATAGAGGTGTCATATGTGCCCCGCTGGTTAGTTTGGGATCTCAAGACTGCAGTGAATGAAAAGAAAATCTCCACCTCAGATTCAGGAATTATCAGTAATGATAATGAAACAGCTAGAACAAAGGCTAACATCATGGTTTATTGACCCTGTAAACTGGATTAGATACATTTAAAGGGCACTTTTTCCATTTTACTATGATTTTTTATTTAAGTTTAAACCCACTTAGGGATTTAGGAGAAAACATGAGTGTCGGGGGAAAACACATGCAATCACTAGGAAAATATATAAACTCCACGCAGATAGTATCTTATACTTTGAAAACTGTATACCCAGAATGTTAACCTTCCTGGCGGTAAGCCTGAGCTGAGCTCGGGCTATGCCGCGCAGGAGGATTTCTCAGGCCCTGCTGGGCCGATTTACTCACTTTTTTTTTTGCAACACGCAGCTAGCACTTTGCTAGCTGCGTGTGCATTCCGATCGCCGACGCTCCGCACTCGATCGCTGCTGATTGCCTCGCCGAGCCGCCCCCCCCCCCCCCCGACCCCATGCACTGCCTGGCCAATCAGTGCCAGGCAGCGCTGAGGGGTGGATCGGGACTCCCTTAGACGTCACGACGTCCATGACGTTGGTGAGGTCATCCCGCCCTGTCGCCATGACGGGGGAAACCCTTCAGGAAATCCCGTTCTTTGAACGGGATTTCCTGATCAAAGAAGCGGGCGGGGGGATGCCGCTGTAGCCCTAGGCTCGCTACATGATTTAATTTTTTTTTTTTTTAAATAGTGCTGCGCTGCCCCCTGGCGGTTTCTAATAGACCGCCAGGGAGGTTAATAGTTCTAATCTTCTGTATGAAAATTAGGTCTGTCTGCAGGATGCACTAAGGAGACTTGTAGAACTTGACTTTCCTGGAGCACTTTAGATACATATTTTTAATATTGATTCATCTCATATATTTAAGCCTATATGGTTGTTGCAGTAGTTACTGTAAATAATTCATTTAAGAAATGATCTCCTTACTTATTTCTAAAACTGATTTTCATTGGTTTCCCCCCAAAAAACAAACACTGAACATATGCTGCTCTTTGTCTCCTTAGCAACTTAACATCAATATTATGTTTCCTGCCTTATTTTCAATAATATTTGCTTGTTGAGTATTTGAATTTAATACAGACAAGATGAAAAATAGAGAGTTGAGATAATTCATTGGTTGTTTGAATCAATCTCATTGTTGCCAGAGACCTTTACTGGTTTCATAATAAAATACATAAAAAAGAATCACAGTAATAGAGAAAAATAATAAGTACATTTTAACAAGCCACAAGAAAAAACATTTTCACAGCTAAATAATGCTGCTGTAAGAATAAGTGTAGCTGTATTTGTGTCTATTCATAAATCATTAAATGAAGCCACACTAAAATAATTATTGTGAGCTTAATGCGTGCTAAATGGTACAATCGGACAGTTGGAGGCACTTTCACAATAAAGCATTTATTATTTCTCAGCCAGAATTGAGATGTGTGAGCTGGCAAATTCAGTAATTTAGATTTTAACAGTATATTATCTTTCACTATAAAGTCAAAATTCGTTATTATGTGTTTTTGGGACTAGGAGAAGCATGCACTTTACATTGTTTCACATTAATGATGAATCTGAGCACTTCAGATGTACAACTAGAAAACCAACAGAGACTGCTGATCTATAATTATCTTCTTAGGAGGCCCAGAGTATTACTCCAGTCTTCAGCATTTGGGATATATTACAAGCTTTCTAATGCTTGCTGTGTCAGATCAAAGTTCTTTCAAAGTTCTTAGCTTGTTGTGATCATGAGTTCCATGGTCCCGTTGTAGCTAATTAATGTTTTTTGTTAACATGGTAAAGAGCACGGGACTAACAATCCATGGTATAGCTTTCTAGCACACAACTATGTAGTCATTGAATCTGAGTACTTAGTATGAGTCCCCCATAGACTTTTCTGAACAGCCCATGAAGAGAATATGAAAGTAAGCCTTTTTTTTACTACAATACAGAAGACACAGATTTGCAGCTTGCCACAGCTGGGTCTCCTGTGCCAACGTAAACAGCTTATCAAGCTGTCACTTCTTATACATGCTGGACTTAGTGTTATTTCCCAGGAGATGCTTCATTAGTTTGGCTGCACTTCTCTTTTAGAAATGCAGCTCCACTTTGATTTTTAATGGAATTTACAGTACATAATCAGTTACTTTTTGGGCACATGGCACACTGTTAACTACTAGTAGCACTAAAGGCCTTTTTGTTTTCACCAAATGTAACAATGTCATTCTTTCTTATCAAAGGCCCTGGAGTGACAGAATATTCAATACATGTCATAAATGTTACCATTCTGAAAACTAGAATAGGAGCGTCCGCCAGAAACATCCTGCACATGCACAATATGAGAATTACTTCTAGTGCGCATGCGCAGGACGCTCCTGGTGATGGGAGCGTGATCGAGGACATGCACAGCCAGGGCCGTGCAGGTCCAGTGGGCGGTGACTGGCTCTGTTGCCAGAATCTAAGCTAAGCCACAGCAGGGGACCGGAGGATCATTCCAGGATGTTGTGGGCATAAGGTGGCTGCAGGGGGCTGGAAGAAGCCCCAGGTAAGTGAAACTCTTTTTTTTTCTTTTTTTTTTTAGTTTAGTTAAGGTTTCCTTTAGGCAGGGAACACACAAGATGCATTTGTATGCGTTTTGCCATGGACGGCAAAATGCGCATGATTCTACAGTGCACACACACATGCATGTGCATCTGCACATGCACACGCAGTTCTAATCTGCACATGCACACGCACCTGCATGTGCACTTTAAGGCAGCCAACACTTTTGCAGGGCCATTTTCCCCTGTGATTCCTGGGTCTCCGTCGGCTTTTGCATTCGTGTTTAGCGTAAACCTTTTTCCGCGAACATTTCTGCATTTCCACATTTGTGGCGGCATGTACTGTATGCAAACATCTGCGTCCTGTGGAAAAAAGCAGTAAGTTGTGTGTTTCAAAAGCACACAAAAGTTAAGTTTCCCTTTAGACAGAGAACACACTAGATGCATTTTGTGCGTGTTTTGTCACGGACGGCAAAGCGCGAACAATTATACAGTGCACACGCACGCTCACATGCACCCACACGTGCACTTTAAAGCAGGGAACAGACTTGCAGGGCCATTTTCCCCTGCGAATCCCAGGTCTTCGTTGGCTTTTGTGTTTGCGTTTAATGCAAATGTTTTTCCGTGAATATTTCTGCATTTCCGCAATTGCGGTGGCATGTTCTGTATGTGAACGTGTGCATTGTGCGGAAAAAAAACAGAAAGCTGTTCAATTTAAAAACGCGCAAAGTTAACCTTTTGGGGACCGCTGTAAGTAAATCCTATGCGGCACATATGGCTATCTAAGCCTGATGCGGCATAGGATTTACGCCACCTGCCATTTTCGCTCGCAATGCGATTCTGCGCACCCGAGAGGGGAGATTAAGCTGTCATATGACAGCTGACATCTCCCCTCAGTGATTAGGAGCCATCACAACTGGAGCAGTTGAAGAGGAAGAAGAGGATCCACTCACCTTCCTGACGCTCCCCCGGCGATCGTCACTCCCCTTCCTCTCTGGCTGGCATCTCTGCTCACCCTGACGTAAGTGTCGGGTCCCGGCTTGATGACGTCATCAAGCCGAGTCCCGCAACTTAATGGCAGTGCGAGCGAGGATGCCGGCCAGAGCGGAGGGGGCTAGAGCTGCTCATCGCTGGAGCCTGGGAGGTGAGTAAAGGCTGCTGGCAATAGAGGAGACACCTGGCCACACTGGGGACACCATGCCCAGCTAGCCCTACCAGGGATCGGGCTGCCTGACTCCCCCAAAGCTCCCACCCGCATGTATGGCCTGTTCCTTAAGGGGGGTTAGGCAGCTGGTCCCCAAAGGGTTAGGGTTCACTTTAGGCAGGGAACACTCTAGATGCGTTTGTGCACATTTGCCATGGATGGTAAATTGTGCACGATTCTACGGGTTATTGAAGTCAATAGCCTTGCACAGGAAACACACGTCGTCACCAGGGGTGCTCCCCAGAGATTGTGAATTTGAATGTATTCGATCACGGGTTGTTTTAAATAGTTCTCAAACTCGAATTTGAAGAACGCTACTGATCCTGAATTCGAATGTACCCGAATAGTCACTCTCGAATTCAGCCGTGATCACGTGTGTTAACCCATGATCACGAATTTGGATTCAGTATCCAGGGGATGAATTCATTTGGCCAATCAGAAGGCCCCCAGCCGAGGCCCTAGCAACCAATCAGAGGAGGGGAGCCTGACCCTCCCCTCCTCTATATAATCTCCAGTACTGCTGCGTCTGAGCAAGTGCTTTTATCACTGTTTACCCAGCATTTTACTTCCTACACACATTCTCTACACATTGATTATATTGTTTTATAGTTAGATAGTGATTTGATTGTTATAGTTCAGTCAGCTAGTGTAGTGTATATACTGTATACTGTGCTAAGCTAGTGTTAGGTCTGTGTGCAGGCTAGGGCCTGCTAGCCTAGGTAGCCTTAGCCTACTAGCTTAGGTAGGTTAGGGATTATAGTTAGTTGTGTACTAGTACTAGTTTACTTAATTTGTACTGCTAGTCCGTGGGTTTATTAGCTTCAGTACTGCGTTAGTTACTTTACAGGCCAGCATCTGTTGTGATCTGTGACTGCCTGTCATCTCCCCGACCCTATTGATTGCGTCCGTGTGTGACAGACTTTTATTGTCACTGTCTGTGACCCGAGTTACTTATCGACTACTACACTACTACTAGGGATTATAGTTAGTTGTTACCTACGTACTAGTTTACTTAATTTGTACTGCTAATCTGTGAGTTTATTTAGTGCAGCTTCACTACTGTGTGTAATAGTTACAGGCCAGCATCTGTTGTGATCTGTGACTGCCTGTCATCTGCCCGACCCTATTGATTGCATCTTTGTGCGACAGACTTTTATTGTCACTGTCTGTCACCCAAGTTACTTATCGATTACTACTACACTACTACTAGAGATTATAGTTAGTTGTTACCTACGTGCTAGTTTACTTAATCTGTACTGCTAGTCTGTGAGTTTATTTAGTGCAGCTTCAGTACTGTGTAATAGTTACAGGCCAGCATCTGTTGTGATCTGTGACTGCCTGTCATCTGCCCGACCCTATTGCTTGCGTCCATGTGTGACAGACTTTTATTGTCACTGTCTGTCGTCTGAGTTACTTATTGACTACTACTACTACACTACTATTGGGGATTATAGTAAGTTGTTACTTACGTACTAGTTTACTTAATTTGTACTGCTAGTCTGTGAGTTTATTTAGTGCTGCAGCTTCACTAGTGTGTAATAGTTACTTCATAGTCCAGCATCTGTTGTGATCTGTGACGGTCATCTGCCTGACCCAATTGATTGTGTCCGTGTGTGACAGACTTTTCCAACCCAGACTCTTTATTAAAGTTTACAGCCTTTCCCGCCTTTTATATATATATTTTTTTTCTTGTTGTATTTGTATATTGTACAGTGACTGGCAGAGGTAGAGGCACCACCAGGAGAGGCAGCGCCATTGCTGCAGTCACTGCCAGCACCAGCAGGTCTGTGACTGGTACACCGCCAGCCACTAACCGCAGAGTTGTGGAGGACGGAGCAGAGGTGCAGCAGCAGCGTGTTGCACCCATCTTTGCCGTGGGTCATCGTCCCCGGCACATTGTGGAGAGTCAGGCACAGGCTGTGGTGGAAATGATGGCGGAGCAGCAAGCCACCGTTTCCAGCCAGACCTCCAGCGCCAGCGAGACCAGTGCCACCACCAGCACTCTGGTCTGCAGCAGCAGCCACCCTCCACCGCCGCTTGAGGTCACGTCGACCCCATCAACCAGCCTGCCCTCAATCAGCAGGCTCTTCACCCCAGGGACCGCGAGCTTTTTGAGGGATGTGGTTGGTGCAAGGAGGAGGATGATTTTGAGGTGGAGGAGTTTGTTGTTGGCGGTTCACAACAACTGGAATTTCATGAGGAGGAGGAGGGACCTGATGCAGGGGATGTTGGGGCAGAGAAGTTGGTAGAGGGCTCAGTGGAGATGTTTGGGGATGATGATGATGAGGTGCTGGATCGTCCCTATCTGCCACCATCACCAGCACAGTTGGGTGAAGGCAGCTCATCATCATCGGAGGAGGCGTCTCTGGCACAGAGGCGGGGCAGCAGCATGGCGACCAGCACAGAGCATGGAAGGCAGGAGCTACAGCCTGCTGCTTCAGCCACTACAACCACATGCACCAAAGCTCCTCCAAGCAAAGGGGAAAAAAAGCAGCCCTCCAAAGTCAAAAAAGCTCCTCAGCCCTCAAATTTAAAGGGAAAGTTAAAATCCCCAGTCTGGCGTTACTTCACTATCTGCGAAGATAAGACCCGTGCCGTTTGCCATAGTTGCGGTGACAGCCTAAGCAGAGGTCGCGCTCTGAACAAGTTGGGTACCTGTGCCTGCAGACCCACTTGCAGACAAAACATTTTGAGAACTACAGTGAGTTTCTGAGGCTGAAGGACAGTGGCGCAGGCAGTGATGAGAGTCAGACAGCCACTGCACAGCCTTCAGCAGCAGCATCTTACCCTCCTGCTCATTGGAGAAGCAACCTTCAGTCCCCTGCTAATTTGGCCTGGTTTTTCTTTGGGCGCTGTGGTACCATCGCTAGGTGCCATGGCCTAGGCTGTATGCTGCCATATATGTCCTTCTGACTGTTGCTGCATTAAACCTCCTGTCTGTGTTCTCACTACCACCGCCACCAGGGTCCACTCCGTTATGCGCTGCTGCCACTAGCTATTTTACACACCCTCAAAATAGCTACTACTATTACTGTTCTTGTGTAAAAAAAAAAAAAAAAAAAAATAAGGTGTCTGGGTTGATAACTGTGCTGTCCCAGTTGTGTATTGGACACAATGTGGGCTTCACGACTGCTGTCCGGAACCTCCTGCTGTATGTTGTTTATTACAGCCGTGGTACCAACGCTAGGTGCCATGGCTTGTTACATTGCCTGCTGTCACACATCACTGCTCCTTCTCCTCCTCCTGCTGCTGTATTTAACCTCCTATTGCCTGTGTTCCCACCACCAGGGTCCACAGAATTATGCGCTGCTGCTATGCGCCACCAGCTATTACGCCTCTATAATAGCTACATTTTTTGTAAAAAAAAAAATGAGGTGTTTGGGTTGAAAACTGTGTTGTCCCAGTTGTGTATTGGACACAATGCTGGCTTCACGATTGCTGTCTGGAACCTCCTGCTGAATGTTGTTTATTACAGCCAGGGTACGACCGCTAGGTGCCATGGCTTGTTACATTGCCTGCTGCCACACGTCACTCCTCATTCTCCTCCTGCTGCTGCTGTATTTAACCTCCTGCTGTCTGTGTTCTCACTGCCAGGGTCCATAGAATTGTGTGCTGCTGCCATGCGCCACTAGCTGTTAAGCCACTACAATAGCTATATTTTTTTGTCAAAAAAAAAAATAATAAATACTGAGGTGTCTGGGATGTAAAAAAAAAAAAATACTGAGGTGTCTGGGATGAAAACTGTGCTGTCCCAGTTGTGTATTGGACACAATGTTGGCTGCACAACTGCTGTCCGGAACCTCCTGCTATATGGTGTTTATTACTACAGTCGTGGTACCAACGCTGCTTACCTGCTACCACGCGTCACTCCTCCTCCTCCTGCTGCTGCATTTAACCTCCTGCTGTCTGTGTTCCCACCACCAGGGTCCACAGACTTATGCGTTGCTGCCATGTGCCACTAGCTATTACACCACAAATTTAGCTATGCTGTTGAAGAAAAAAATTAAAAACAGTGGAGTTCTGTAAGGGAAAAAACATTCAGTTGGGTACAAGAGGAAGAATATGAATAAAAAAAATGAAAAAGAAGATGGTGAAGAAGAAGAAGAATAACTAGGTGAAGAAGAAGAAGAACCAGGTGAAGAAAAAGAAGAAGAACCAGGTGAAGAAGAAGAACGCGGCGGATTTCCTCCACAAGCGTTTATTTGAGGACACCCAGGCTAGGTGCTATGTACCCGCAGAGGGCAATTCCCTCCGGCAGATGGCGCTGTGGAGTGCAGGCGAACACAGTCGCTGCACAGCCACAGATGCCAGACGGGAATTGTACAGATCCAGGACAAGGTACGATCAGGCAGGGCTGGATAGCCCACAAGAAACAGAGCAAAGGTACAGAACCAATGTGTGTCCACCAAACTAGTCGCCACCCAGGGACGGTGAACACACAACGGCGGAAACGAAGTGGGAATGCAATCGCAAGAATGGCGATTGCCGACAGAGACACAAGACTGAGCAAAACAGGGCACAAGGGTAGCAAAGGCACAGCAAATAATACAATGAGGAGATACGGAAAACCGCGAACACCGCACTCATTCGCAACAGTGCACGCGGTTATGCGCGGTCTCCACGTGATAAGCACAATAGAGACAAGCACGCCTAACTAACCATTAACAGACAAACATGAAACAGAGGACGCGAGCGCTTGCTTAACGGTTACCTCACCGAGCCTCCAGCAAGCGTAGCAGACAAGACAGACACACGAAAACAGGGACAAGCGAGAGATAGGATCCACAGCACTAGCGAGAAGTGAGTGCGATCCAGGTACAGAGTAGCAGAACAGAAGGATCCCCAGCGCTAGCGAAAAAAGTGGCTAGCGCGATCCCAGAAGACAGAACAGAAGGATCCCCAGCGCTAGCGAAAAGTGGCTAGCGCGATCCCAGGAGACAGAACAGAAGGATCCCCAGCACTAGCGAAAAGTGGCTAGCGCGATCCCAGGAGACAGAACAGAAGAGTTAGCTGGTAGCAACCGCTGCACCAGCTATACTCCAAGAACAGAGATCAGAACCATTTCCTGTCGACCACCGTTGGGACAGGACAATGGCAACAGAACAAACAAACAGATAATACAACCTGACTGGGCTAGAAGGGGAGCCTAAAGCAACCCCCAGGAATTAACTATACTAGATAGCAATGGCTGACACTCCAGCAGTGTCCATCAGGAACAGACCATGGAATGGAAATGACCAGCAAAGCCCTCTGGGAAACATAAAGCTCTTATAGTGCCAGTCATCAAAGAAGGCAGGTAGGGGATTTGCATAACGAATGTATGCAAATTCCCCAGCAAGAGAGCAGACCAGAACTTGCAATGGAAAGACAGGTCTCTGTTCCAGAGTCCTGCAGCATGCAAACCTAAACAATGGTCAAAAGGTTGCCTGCCTGCGCAGGCAGCAGAGCGGATTCTCACATAACCAGGTGAAGAAGAAGAAGATGAAGAAGACGACGAAGAAGAAGAACCAGGTTAGGAAAAAGAAGAAGACGAACCAGGTGAAAAAGAAGAAGAACCAGGGGGTGAAGAAGAAGAACCAGGTAAAGAGGAAGAACCAGAAGAAGAAGAAGAACCAGAAGAAGAAAAAGAACCAGAAGAAGAAGAAGAAGAACCAGGTGAAGAAGAACCAGATGATGATGAAGAAGAAAAAGGAAGAACCAGGTGAAGAAGAACCAGATGATGATGATGAAGAAGAAGAACTAGATGATGAAAAAAAAGAAGAACCAGATTATGATAAAGAAGAAGAAGACGAAGAAGAACCAGGTTAAGAAGAAGATGAAAAACCAAGTGAAGATGAACCAGAAGAAGAAGAACAAGGTGAAGAAGAAGAAGAAGAACCAGGTGAAGAAGAAGAAGAAGAACCAGTTGCCAGTTAAGAAGATGATGATAAAGATGATGGTGAATGATGAGAAAGAAGATGGTAAAAAAGAAAAAGAAGACTGTGAAGAAAAACATGGAGAAAAGAAAAAGAAGACTGTTAAGAAAAAGTTGGAGAGAAGAAAAAGAAAAAGGTGAAGACGGTGAAGAAGAATAAACAAGCAAATGCAGAAAAAAGTTTTCCATCAATTTTTTTAATTACACCTATGTAATTGTGATTTCCCTTTAAAAAAAATAATTGCGTTAAGGCCATCCTAATTCGTGATCACGAATATTACCCAAATTCAATTAGTGATCACGACTCGAATTCAAATCGAATTCTATGATTGTGATCACAGCTGAATCCGAATTTGACCCGGACCCGAATTCGAATGTACTCGAATCAAATTTGGGTAGATTCGAGCAACTCTGGTCGTGACTGTTCGCTCATGTTTTGCGTGTGCATTTTTCTGCACGTTTTTAAATCGCACAGCTTTCTGCTTTTTTCCACACAATGCACATGTTCGTATACTGTACATGCCATCACAAACGCTGAAATGCGGAAACATCCCCGGAAAAACTTTTGCATTAAGCGCAAACACAAACGTCGACGGAGACTCAGGAATCGCAGGAGAAAATGGCCCTGCAAGTGTGTTCTCTGCCTTAAAGTGCACGTGTGGGTGCATGTGAACGTGCAGATGCCTATGCATGTGCACGGCGGACGTTTTAAAATGTCTTTTGGTCCATTAAGAGGGATCAACAAGATGTTTTAATACTACTGGCAGTCCAGTAATGGTTAAACAATGCAGATTGCATGGCTGTCCTGCTGAGCCTCTGTCTCTTATACTCTGAACCATAGACCCTGAACAAGCATGTGCACTACTGCAAACAAGGAGATAATAAGGACTGCTAGGCAACTGGTATTGTTTAACAGGAACTAAATATGGCAATCACCCTATTGTTCTCAGTTCAGCTGTATTATAATGGTCATCAAGATCTCTTTTGAAGTGCACTGCTCATCCATTAAGAATTCTTGGTTGGTATTCCAGCTTAATGATTTTTAATTTGTTTAACTCCTTTACGTAGCTCATTTTCTGACTCAAAGGCAGGGTAGACATGTAAGGTCAATACATTTTTTCTCAAAATTTCAGCTACTTTACCTGATTTCCATGTTACCATTTTGCTGTTTCTAATTTAAATAATTTGGGGAGTTCATTTTATTTGTGTCAAAGGGATGCTGTTGGCAAGAAACAGAAATTTCACTGTAGACTATTTTAATCTGTTCTGCATGAAAGTAAATATTTTTTTTATTAGTGCCAGGGTGTCTGAGTCATGGTTTTCATGTATGTGTACTATACAGTTCCTCTAGCACTGCAGAACTTAATGTCAACATCTTTTGATATTTTATGAAAGCTTTATCAAAGGGAATCAAATCAAGAGTTTGTGAGCTGCAGGGATGCTCATCCGGATTCCGGGTATCCGAACTACCCAGATAATCCGCTATCCGAATATTTGTGTAAATCCGAAATGCACTATGCGAGTTAATGCGGATATTATTATTATTATTTTATTATTTAGTATTTATATAGCGCCGACATATTACGCAGCGCTGTACAGTGTATATATATATATCTTGTCACTAACGAGATAATGTCCATGACATCATTGAGCCAATCAGAGGGCTCCCAGCCTAAGCCCTAGCAACCTGTTCACAGGAGCAGCAGCAGCCGCCCAGCAGTTCCTGAAGACTCGGTCATCATGTCGACCCCAGCGGGCAGCCTACCCTCAGTGAGCGAGCTTTTCACTTCAGACACCGCAATCGAAATCAGGGCTGTTACCAGCAGTGAGTTTGAGGAGGATATTCTGGGTGCATTGGGCTATGTGGAGGAGTCACAGACGCAGATGGTGGTTGTTTGGGGGGTCCTTGCATGTGGCAGCAGAAGAGGAGTTTGGGGGTCATCATCCCAGCAGCAGTTGTTTGAGGAGGGGGAGTATGATGTTGATTATGTGATGATGAGATGAAGGACCGTGACTACCATCCACCAGATGGGGATGTCAGCTCTGACTCTGAGGAGGAGGATGCGTCGTTGGGTTTGGTATGGAGAATCAGCATGGTACCCATGGTACCCACAGCCTGCTGCTTCATCTTCTGCCACTACCACCAGCTGCACCACTCAACCGCCACGGGGAGAAAAGCAGCAGAATCCCATTCAGGCCACAGGGGAATCTTCACGTCCCCAATCTGGCGGTTTTTCACTCTGCCCTCATTGGGCAGCAAGTTTGCCATATGCAATGTGTGCAAACTAAAGCTGAGCAGAGGTTGTGACCCCTTCAAGTATGGCACCTCCAGCTTCATCACCCATCTGTCCAAAAAACATTTTGTTGAGCATGAGGAGTTCAAGAGGCGGAAGCAAGCTGGCGCTGGCAGTGGTCAGACTCAGAGCACCAGAAACCCCTCTGCCACTCCTGATGACACTGAGGCCTGTTCAGGCAGCCAGTCCTCAGTGGCCTCCTCTGCTCCCTCCACCGTTTCCTGTGCAAGGAAAAAACGCAGCCAGACCCTGTTGGGCGAGTCTTTTCCTGTTGTTTGCAAGAGGGGGACATGAAGTGGCTGGGAATCACTATGCCTGCCTTTCCACCCTTTACCACTACCACAACCTCCTGGCTCCTCCTGATTATTAACTGTTACTAACTAAGCCTTGTTCACAATTTTTTTACAGCCGTGGTACCAACGATATGTGCCACGGTACAAGCTCCGGCATGCTACTGGCACACGTTACACCTGCTGCTGTTGCATTGCCCTGTTCCTGCTGCCTGTGTTGCTCCCACCGCCAGGGTGCCACAGGCCACTGCTGCTGATACCACATGGAGAGAAGAAAAAGAAGACTGTGAAGAAAAAGTTGGAGAGAAGAAAAAGAAAAAGGTGAAGACGGTGAAGAAGAATAAACAAGCAAATGCAGAAAAAAGTTTTCCATCAATTTTTTTTAATTACACCTATGTAATTGTGATTTCCCTTTAAAAAAAATAATTGCGTTAAGGCCATCCTAATTCGTGATCACGAATATTACCCAAATTCAATTAGTGATCACGACTCAAATTCAAATCGAATTCTATGATTGTGATCACAGCTGAATCCAAATTTGACCCGGACCCGAATTCGAATGTACTCGAATCGAATTTGGGTAGATTCGAGCAACTCTGGTCGTGACTGTTCGCTCATGTTTTGCGTGTGCATTTTTCTGCACGTTTTTAAATCGCACAGCTTTCTGCTTTTTTCCACACAATGCACATGTTCGTATACTGTACATGCCATCACAAACGCTGAAATGCGGAAACATCCCCGGAAAAACTTTTGCATTAAGCGCAAACACAAACGTCGACGGAGACTCAGGAATCGCAGGGAAAAATGGCCCTGCAAGTGTGTTCTCTGCCTTAAAGTGCATGTGTGGGTGCATGTGAACGTGCGGATGCCTATGCATGTGCACGGCGGACGTTTTAAAATGTCTTTTGGTCCATTAAGAGGGATCAACAAGATGTTTTAATACTACTGGCAGTCCAGTAATGGTTAAACAATGCAGATTGCCTGGCTGTCCTGCTGAGCCTCTGTCTCTTATACTCTGAGCCATAGACCCTGAACAAGCATGTGCACTACTGCAAACAAGGAGATAATAAGGACTGCTAGGCAACTGGTATTGTTTAACAGGAACTAAATATGGCAATCACCCTATTGTTCTCAGTTCAGCTGTATTGTAATGGTCATCAAGATCTCTTTTGAAGTGCACTGCTCATCCATTAAGAATTCTTGGTTGGTATTCCAGCTTAATGATTTTTAATTTGTTTAACCCTTTTACGTAGCTCATTTTCTGACTCAAAGGCAGGGTAGACATGTAAGGTCAATACATTTTTTCTCAAAATTTCAGCTACTTTACCTGATTTCCATGTTACCATTTTGCTGTTTCTAATTTAAATAATTTGGGGAGTTCTTTTTTATTTGTGTCAAAGGGATGCTGTTGGCAAGAAACAGAAATTTCACTGTAGACTATTTTAATCTGTTCTGCATGAAAGTAGATTATTCAAAGTAAATATTTTTTTTATTAGTGCCAGGGTGTCTGAGTCAGGGTTTTCATGTATGTGTACTATACAGTTCCTCTAGCACTGCAGAACTTAATGTCAACATCTTTTGATATTTTATGAAAGCTTTATCAAAGGGAATCAAATCAAGAGTTTGTGAGCTGCAGGGATGCTCATCCGGATTCCGGGTATCCGAACTACCCAGATAATCCGCTATCCGAATATTTGTGTAAATCCGAAATGCACTATGCGAGTTAATGCGGATATTATTATTATTATTTTATTATTTAGTATTTATATAGCGCCGACATATTACGCAGCGCTGTACAGTGTATATATATATCTTGTCACTAACTGTCCCTCAAAGGAGCTCACAATCTAATCCCTACCATTGCCATATGTCTATATTATGTAGTGTAAGTACTGTAGTCTAGGGCCAATTTTTTTAGGGGTAGCCAATTAACTTATCCGTATGTTTTTGGAATGTGGGAGGAAACCGGAGTGCCCGGAGGAAACCCACGCAGACACGGAGAGAACATACAGACTCTTTGCAGATAGTGCCCTGGCTGGGATTCGAACCAGGGACCCAGCGCTGCAAGGCGAGAGAGCTAACCACTACGCCACCGTGCTGCCCATATCTATCTGAAATCCGGAATCCAGTTGGATACTTATTTCGGATATCCGAATCCGGATAGTGTAACCATGGAGATAATGTCCATGACATCATTGAGCCAATCAGAGGGCTCCCAGCCTAAGCCCTAGCAACCTGTTCACAGGAGCAGCAGCAGCCGCCCAGCAGTTCCTGTAGACACGGTCATCATGTCGCCCCAGCGGGCAGCCTACCCTCAGTGAGCGAGCTTTTCACTTCAGACACCGCAATCGAAATCAGGGCTGTTACCAGCAGTGAGTTTGAGGAGGATATTCTGGGTGCATTGGGCTATGTGGAGGAGTCACAGACGCAGACGGTGGTTGTTTGGGGGGTCCTTGCAGGTGGCAGCAGAAGAGGAGTTTGGGGGTCATCATCCCAGCAGCAGTTGTTTGAGGAGGGGGAGTATGATGTTGATGATGTGATGATGAGATGAAGGACCGTGACTACCATCCACCGGATGGGGATGTCAGCTCTGACTCTGAGGAAGAGGATGCGTCGTTGGGTTTGGTATGGAGGATCAGCATTGCAGACAGTGGCAGGAGCAGCAGTGGGCGTGGAATGTGGACCCACAGCCTGCTGCTTCATCTTCTGCCACTACCACCAGCTGCACCACTCAACCGCCACAGGGAGAAAAGCAGCAGAATCCCATTCAGGCCACAGGGGAATCTTCACGTCCCCAATCTGGCGGTTTTTCACTCTGCCCTCATTGGGCAGCAAGTTTGCCATATGCAATGTGTGCAAACTAAAGCTGAGCAGAAGTTGTGACCCCTCCAAGTATGGCACCTCCAGCTTCATCACCCATCTGTCCAAAAAACATTTTGTTGAGCATGAGGAGTTCAAGAGGCGGAAGCAAGCTGGCGCTGGCAGTGGTCAGACTCAGAGCACCAGAAACCCCTCTGCCACTCCTGATGACACTGAGGCCTGTTCAGGCAGCCAGTCCTCAGTGGCCTCCTCTGCTCCCTCCGTCGCTTCCTGTGCAAGGAAAAAACGCAGCCAGACCCTGTTGGGCGAGTCTTTTCCTGTTGTTTGCAAGAGGGGGACATGAAGTGGCTGGGAATCACTATGCCTGCCTTTCCACCCTTTACCACTACCACAACCTCCTGGCTCCTCCTGATTATTAACTGTTACTAACTAAGCCTGGTTCACAATTTTTGTACAGCCGTGGTACCAATGCTATGTGCCATGGTACAAGCTCCGGCATGCTACTGGCACACGTTACACCTGCTGCTGCTGCATTGCCCTGTTCCTGCTGCCTGTGTTGCTCCCACCGCCAGGGTGCCACAGGCCACTGCTGCTGTTACCACATGGAGAGAAGAAAAAGAAGACTGTGAAGAAAAAGTTGGAGAGAAGAAAAAGAAAAAGGTGAAGACGGTGAAGAAGAATAAACAAGCAAATGCAGAAAAAAGTTTTCCATCAATTTTTTTTAATTACACCTATTTAATTGTGATTTCCCTTTAAAAAAAATAATTGCGTTAAGGCCATCCTAATTCGTGATCACGAATATTACCCAAATTCAATTAGTGATCACGACTCGAATTCAAATCGAATTCTATGATTGTGATCACAGCTGAATCCAAATTTGACCCGGACCCGAATTCGAATGTACTCGAATCGAATTTGGGTAGATTCGAGCAACTCTGGTCGTGACTGTTCGCTCATGTTTTGCGTGTGCATTTTTCTGCACGTTTTTAAATCGCACAGCTTTCTGCTTTTTTCCACACAATGCACATGTTCGTATACTGTACATGCCATCACAAACGCTGAAATGCGGAAACATCCCCGGAAAAACTTTTGCATTAAGCGCAAACACAAACGCAACTGGTATTGTTTAACAGGAACTAAATATGGCAATCACCCTATTGTTCTCAGTTCAGCTGTATTGTAATGGTCATCAAGATCTCTTTTGAAGTGCACTGCTCATCCATTAAGAATTCTTGGTTGGTATTCCATCTTAATGATTTTTAATTTGTTTAACCCTTTTACGTAGCTCATTTTCTGACTCAAAGGCAGGGTAGACATGTAAGGTCAATACATTTTTTCTCAAAATTTCAGCTACTTTACCTGATTTCCATGTTACCATTTTGCTGTTTCTAATTTAAATAATTTGGGGAGTTCTTTTTTATTTATGTCAAAGGGATGCTGTTGGCAAGAAACAGAAATTTCACTGTAGACTATTTTAATCTGTTCTGCATGAAAGTAGATTATTCAAAGTAAATATTTTTTCTATTACTGCCAGGGTGTCTGAGTCATGGTTTTCATGTATGTGTACTATACAGTTCCTCTAGCACTGCAGAACTTAATGTCAACATCTTTTGATATTTTATGAAAGCTTTATCAAAGGGAATCAAATCAAGAGTTTGTGAGCTGCAGGGATGCTCATCCGGATTCCAGGTATCCGAACTACCCAGATAATCCGCTATCCGAACTCGGATCTGGATTCCGGATATTTGTGTAAATCCGAAATGCACTATGCGAGTTAATGCAGATTTTATTATTATTATTTTATTATTTAGTATTTATATAGCGCCGACATATTACGCAGCGCTGTACAGTGTATATATATATCTTGCCACTGCTGCTGATACCACCTATATTTAACCCAAAACACAATTGTGTAATTATTTTGAGGTGTCTGGGCTGAAAACTGTGATGTCCCAGTTGTGTGGTTGGACTTTGGACACAATGTCGGCTGCATGACCGCTCCGCTGTCTGGAACCTAGTCCTGATCCTACTTTACAGCCTTTTTTTATATTTTAACTCCCCACATAAACAATTATTGTTTTTCTTTAAAAAAAAAAAAAAACATGATGTTTCATGCATCATTTACTATAAAAGACATGTTGGAAGCAATTTAAAGGCCACTTCTAGTTTTCTATCCGGATATCCGAATTAATTCGGATTTACCCGGATAATGGGTTTGGATATCCAGATCTATTCAGATACCGGAACTGTTCAAATTCGTATATCCGATCGGATCCGGGTTTCTAGCTATCCTGATCCGAATCAATTCGGATTTTAAAAAGAGGTAACCAAGAATCCCTGGTGAGCTGATGATAGTGTGATTAGCACAATTCACACAATATGGCCTATATTGTTGTTGTTAACAAGATACCCCTCCAGTTCATGCACTCTGGGACAATCAGATAGCTTAACAGTAAAAATAAATGTTGATAAAAAATATTTTGACAAACCCATTGACAGTCCTTAGCTCAAACAGGTGGTTTGACAGTAATAACAGCTGCAGTGGGTTGGTGTTTCTTGCTTCAGTCTAGGAAGACAAGAGTAAGGAAAGTTCCTAGGTAGATGTTCAAAGTGGAGAAAAGGAGGAAATAGCAATTTCCATCAGTGTTTGCCAGATAATGACCAGAAATAATTACCCTAATGTGAGGGTAGAGAGAGAAGAAAAAGAAATAGCAAATACTTTAGTGCTAATCATATGTATCATGGGGGTGCAGGAATGCAGGCTAATGACACATTCTGTTGCAATGCAAAGGGGAGAGGGGAGAGGGCCACTATTGTGACCCAGGTGTGACACACATGGTGGGCATGGCAAATAGGGGGAAAAAAGCTATCGGCCGTCGCTCTGCCGAGTTGATCCTTGCTGGCCGGGAGGTGTTCATGGTCGGAAGCTGCTGTACACAAGCCGGATTATTGGCAGAGGCGGTTGTTATCGGCTGCCTCAGCCAACTTTAATCTAGAGTGTGTACAGACCTCAAACCATACCCCAACTGAGATCATAATGACCTGCACAGAGATAATCCTGCTTCTACTTCAATGTATCATAAGGGTTCAGCCACACTATAAGCGCTTTTCTGAGCGCTTGTGATTGATTAGCTCTTTCTGCTATCGCTCCCATTCACTTTCATTAAAATCACAGTAAAAATCACATCAAAATCACTGCATTTTTTCGTGTATGCGATCGCAATGATTTTATTAAAAAATGTATGGGAGAAATTTTTAAAAAGCGCTCCGAAAAGCGCTTATAGTGTGGCTGAGCCCTAAGATAGCATATGAGCTCTTTTTTTATATTCCTTTTAAAACTGTGACATCAGTTTATTGTGCGTTTTATCTATACTGTCATCCAGATCGCATTTAGAAACCCTACCTTTGGGTTCCTGGGGTTGCTTTTACCATTCCCTGTCTGAATTCAAAGACACTTGGCCTAGTTACTTAGGGAAGGATACATTGCCAACTTTGGAAGACATGGAGTTGTCGTAACATCTTACATAATAATTATTTACAGTTTCGAGTTTTTGCATTTTGACATGCAGTGTCATAAGGTCTGATTCAGCAGCCAACCAGTGCGGAGAGTTATGGGGGATTTGTGCAGGTTCTCTCTGCTGCCTCTGAAGGTACACTCTCATATTCATGCTCCTACTCCACTCTCATAGAAACAAAAATAAAGCAATTCTCTCCAGAACAAATACACGTATTGCAGAGATTTAAGTAAACATTACTAAAAGCAACGTACGGTACCTCCTTTCTTTTGCTCTGTGTAGTTTATCTAAGTAATTGCTATGCTGCAGGAAGATGTCATTTGGTGTGGCTACACAGCGGCTGTGGATAGTCATTTAGCTTGAGGAATTCCCAGCAGACATCAACATTCTACTCTGCTCATAAGACACACTCTCTGCAAAAGAAAACTGGGATGCAAAAAAGAATATTTAGAGCTGTTATATCTGCCAAACAGTGGTCTGTCTCAGTGGCTGCATGCAAGCATCATTTAGCAGGTTTAGAATATCATATTGGTTCCAGGCTGAACACGAAAGGTCATTATATTAATATTATATTATAAAAAGTGATGTGTGTCAATGAAAACAGAACTACACTTTAGATCAATGTTCCAGTCCTGAAATATGGCAAGAGGTATAAACTAAAATATGCTCAAACTGTATTGCTCAGAAATTGACTTCATGCTTATTCAGTTGTTTTTGACTATTCGTGTTCGTTCGACTTCATAAGAAAGATAAGTTGCAGAAGGAATCTGCAGGTTTGTGACTTTGCAGCCACTTTGCTGATTGGTAAGGATGTCAGGTCAGTAATAGGCATGCAAACCAAAGAAGCGCAAATTGCAATCCCTTATCTTGGTAAATTGATCCTTGAATTTGAGAAGAACAGAGTGATTTAATTATAAAAAAACAGGAATGCTAAAGAAAAACGTGACATTTAAATAATTTGGATCTATGTTACTGCGTGTTAGAAAGTACAAGGGTCAATCTTGAGTAACATTCCTCTACCATAAAAGAATGCTTTATAGCAGTACATTCTTTTATAGGTACTTCTCATACTGCATTTTTGTTTACATTTACCTTTCAGCATTGTCTTTATAATAAGGACCGAGGAAAAATTCTTCTAACATGAAAATCACCTTTAACATTTCTCGATGCTAGTTAATTAACCATCTTTCAGCCAACGAATTGGAAGCTACTTTGATAGACTCAGTATGATTCTGTTCCTAATTTAATAGAGAATGCCATGGTACTAGAATTCTGTGGTCTTAAAGAGACTCTGAAGCCATTATAAAATCATCTTTTTTACTTTTTATTTATCTTAAGCAGTATTAGTAGAGCTGAAACGCTGCATTCCCGTGGCAAAATGAGGACTTTATACCCCCAAATCCCGGGACAAACATTCACTGCCCGGTGAGGCAGAGCTTATCGCTATAGCATTGCCTCTACTGAAGTCAATCTGCGCGCGGATCTCTCCACCTCTCCCTGCCCCTCTCTGTGAAAGAAGACTGAAAGGGGCAGGGAGAGGCGACGATCAGGGCAGATTAACTCCAGTAGAGGCAGAGCTACAGCGCTAAGCTCTGCCTCTACCAGCAAGCGCTGCCCACATTTTGCCCTGGGGATTGGGGGTGTAATAAAATCTCGTTCTGCCACTGGAATGTGGCGTTTCAGGTCTACTCATACTGCTTAAAGCGGAATATAACCCTGCATTTCAACTTTGCTCTAAAACATTATTTACAGCATATTATATGCAACCAGCATTTTTTTTTTACTAGACCAGCATTGGAAGGGTTAAACACAGAGGTTTAAAGTTCAGTGGAGAGATATGCAGAAGTTCAGATAGATACATTTAACTAAATAGAATTTAACAAGTGATAAATGTTACACACTCTTTGGCTGTCTTCCAGCTCCTTCTCAGTCAGAGAGAGTGAGTCACATTCAACACTTAGATACATTTATGTAAACAAAATGTATCTATGTAAGCTTTGTATGCGTCTGCAGTTCTCTCCAGGAACTTTAAAGCTCTGTGTAACCCTTCCAATGCTGATCTAGTAAAAAAAAATGCTGGTTGCATATAATATACTGTAAATAATGTTTTAATGCAAAGTTGAAATGCAGGGTTATATTCCGCTTTAAGAAAGATTAATAGCCTGAAAAAAAGAAATTATTTTGGCTTCTGACTCTCTTTAACTATGATGGTTAGGGCCTGGATCAGTGCCAGGTCCAAGGCATTCTAATAAATTCAGTGGAATACTACACTGGAATCTATATAGCTAGATTATATGAGGTTGGGGTGGGATTGGTATTTAATATTAAAGGGACTTCGAGCAGTGCAGAAACTATGGAAAGATGCATATCATTTTAAAGCTCTTTCTCCTCTTTCCAATAATATATAAACCGCTGCCCTACACCTTTTAGTTTTCGCTATTTTCGCGATTGAAATTGCTGCGGCCGCGATTTCGATCGCGAAAATAGAGAAAACTAAAAGGCGTAGGGCAACAATTTAGGTGTCGTCAGAAAGAGGAAAAAGAGAGCTTTAAAATGATATGCATCTTTCCATAGTTACATTGTATTACACAGGGCGACTTTTTCTCAAAGTCAGCAGCTCCATTCAGCAGAAAAAGTCACCCTATGTAATACAAGGTAACTATGGAAAGATGGATATCATATTAAAGCTCTCTTTCTCCTCTTTCTGACGACACCTAAATTGTCGCCCTACGCCTTTTAGTTTTCTCTACTTTCGCGATCGAAATCGCGGCCGCGGAAATTTCAATTGCGAATATAACAAAAAATAAAAGGCGTAGGGTGGCAGGGTGGCGGTTTATATATCATTGGAAAGAGGAGAAAGAGAGCTTTAAAATGATATGCATCTTCCCATAGTTTCTGCACTGCTCGGAGTTCCTTTAAGGGCAGATTGTGGTTATGCTGTAGATAAGGGATATTTTTTTATGTTAGGGTTGGACACACCGAGGGAAATAAACTAATTGTGAGCTTTTGCCAACATTAGCGCTACACTGAAGTGTGTTGACAGCTCCTGCATCAAAACTAACAACACTGAGGTATCGCTGCACATGCCCAATTCACATGTGCACTCATCTGTCATAACACATTGCTTACTGATATATAGGTCTAAGAATTAACTACTCATATATTATGTAACATACTGTACATAAATGAAACACTAAGTTTCTTTACATTTTGTCATGGTCCATCTAGGCCCAACTACACAAAGGGCAACTGAGCTACAAGTAATGTTATACACTGGAATGCTTAGCTTTGGTGAGCATTGTGGTTGAAGCTATGGAGAGTAGCGGGGGCTACATTGTGTCACAAGGGTAGGAAGTTGGGAACAGTGTGCCAGTGTGGTAAACTCCAAACTACCACCCTTTTGTGATGTCAGGGGCTGTGCTTGAAGAAGCACTTAAGCCTAGAAAAAAAAACATCAATTTTACTCACCTGGGACTTCTACCAGCACCCTGCATTTGTCCCATACCCTCGCAGTCACTCTCCGATCCTCCTGTCCCCCGCCGCCAGCTACTTTCACTTCGCCAACAGGCCTGGCCACGCATAGCCTTTTAAGCATTCCCGTCCGCAATATGCGCCTGCACAGGATGCAATTGCGGACATGAACTCGTAGGAGGAGACGTGTGGCCAGGCTTTCGCAGGTGCAGTAAGCCTGTCTGCTGAAACCCGGAAGTAGCTGGCGGCGGGGGACAGGAGGATCCGATCGTGACTGTGAGGGCACAGGACAGCTGCAGGGGGATGGTAGAAGCCCCATGTGAGTAAAACTGATTTTTTTTCCTAGGCTTAAGTATCCCTTTAAGGTCCTTTGATTTATCGAGAACCCGATGTAATGCTGGGGATACACGGTACGTTTCTGTACCGTGTATCGACCAGCTGATCCGGCCAGCTGATAATATTCAGCTGGCCCGATGAAGCCGCTCGACCCCCGCCCGCTCGATCCCCACCAGCGGACAATGGCAGGGAATCGAGCGCTGATAAAAGAGCGCCGGTAGGGACGAGCGGGGATCGATCCGCGCGCATGCGTGGACGAGCTGGGACGCGGCAGGAGTCGATCCGGCGGCTAATCGCCCACCGGATCGACTTGTGTATTCTTGGAATAAGAGACGTATGGAGGCTGCCATATCTATTTCCTTTAAACAATAACATTTGCATGACAGTCCTGCTGATCTTTCTGATCAGTAGTGTCTGAATCACACCAGGGGAGGACTGGCCAGGGGGGAAGGGGGGAGATTTCCCCCCAGGCTGCCTCTCATTTAATGATTTAGGGCTGGTGCAGGGCCTGCTGCATTTAGGTTTTTGTATAAGGTGAACCACTAGGCTGGCTGAGGGAAATAAAAGCCCAATTAGCAATTAGAGGGTGGAAAAGCTAGTAAATATACATGGCATGATGCAGAGCAAAGCCTTGCCTGGAGGGTCAGTGGGAATAAAAAACACTCTGCCTGCTCTCTCACCATCATTGCTCCCAACTGTCCCTCTTTTGAAGGGACAGTCCCTCTTTGGATATAAGTGTGTGTGTGTGTGGGGGGGGGGGGAGCCTTGGGGAATTAAGGTGGCCATACATCTGTCGACTCGGTGATCAACCAACTGTTTTGATAATTACTATCGACTTGGATGAAAATCAGTGCTGCCACAAGCTTGCCTAACTAATCAACAACTTTTTGTTTTGGAGTGGAAATTGGTAGAATCTGAGATGCTGGGAAATCTCAGGCTGATGTGGTTAATCCGGTGCACATCGGTAACAGAGTGCGATAATCACGAACAACGAACACGGCCGAAACCCCTGGCTGTCGTCTCTCCAAATGTACTATGTGACACCCGATGCTTGTGCAGTTATATTTTACCTGTCATGCTGTCCTGTAAGTGTCCTTGCTGTATTTCCGCATGGGCGCCCCATGTGACTAGCGGCATACAGCAAGTGGGGCGCATGTGTGACACCATTTATGCTGAGGCTACCATGAACACGGGCCTCTAGTTTGTGTTTTCCCCCTAGGCCAAAAGGTCCCAGTCCTCCCCTGAATCACACACACCTAAAACAAGCATGCAGCTTATCTTGACAGATTTTTTGTCAGAAACCTCTGATCTGTATGCTTGTTAAGAGTTTATGGCTTAAAGTATTGGAAGCAGAGAATCAGCAGGACAGCCATGCAATGTGTATTGTTTCAAAGGAAATACTGTAAATATGACAGGATAGCTTCCATGTATCTCTCACCTCAGATTCCCTTTAAGCAGGCTGATCAACACTGAAATAGCATTTTGCAAAGGTGTTGCATCTGATGGAGCAAATAATAGTCAATACAAACCAGGCAGACTTCATTTTAACAAATGTATCTACTTTAGTTAAAAATCTATTTCCTTAAACTTTTTGGCAATGCTAAATGTGATTCTGGGAATGTTTGTTTCTTATCAGTTTTTCTTGTAGCCTTATTTAACGTGGTGATCTTGTCTTGGCCACCTTTTAGCCACACGTACTTATTGGAGATTAATGTATTAGAGATTAATCATCAAAGTGCTCATGTTTTCTTGTTTGACATTTATAAGGTGTATATAGAAAAAGAAGAAAGAGATTCATCTGTCTGAAAGATATTTCCCATATCCATATTCTGTAAGATCCTGCTCTGATATATGTCGAAAAGTAAGATTCCATGTCTACCATGGAGATATCTGTATGTCTCATTTACTGCAAATAAGAGATAATTTTCCTTGCACTTTGGAGGCTTGAGTCAGTCATTAAGACCTGCTTTTTTCATATCTGGAAAAGGGTTGTATTTTATAAAAGGGATGCTTTATTCTCTACATACTGCATATCTTTTTATCTTATTCAAATCTATTTTTCCATTTGAACTTATGTCCAGTTATTACTTTGTTCACCTATGGAATGCCGATTCCCTCTATTTGTGTCCATGGCAAGACTACTCCGCAGTACAGATCACTCCCTTTGCTCAACAAAACATCTCCAAACTTTCACTACTAGAAAGTTACATTGCGCTTACTGAGTTTTTACTACTACCCGTGTTTCCCCGAAAATAAGACACTGTCTTATATTATTTTTTCCATAAAAATAGGTGCTAGGTCTTATTTTCGGGGAGGTCTTATATTTTGTGGGGGTAGCCGGAACCTCCTTTAATATATAGCCCATAGTATACCTCTAATATATACCCAGACACCCTCCCACCCCCAGTATATAGCCAGAACCCCCTACCATAGGAGAAAATTGTTTGAACCCCCCACCCTGCATCATATTGGATCTTAGAGAGGGCTGCTGAATATTTTGAAAATGAGCCAATATGTACTGACAGCCATGTGTGTGCAATTCACCTCTCCTCTATAGCTCTTGATGGGGAGAGGGTTCACACACAGTCACTGATGTATCCTGCTGCTGATGGCACTTTGTAATGTTCCCCTCTGTAGTATTGTATGTAGCCAGTGTAAATTTCCCCCCTCTCCCCCCGCCGCTTCTGCCGCAGCCAATTTACCTCTTTTGCATCTGGCTCCCTCCTCCAGAAAGTCGGATCCCCCACCAGCCTACGCAGGCCCCCTCCTCCAGAAAGAGAGACCCCCCCCCCCGCCGTGATGCCTTACCGCTGCTGCTGCCAATTTACCTCCCTGCTGCTGGCCCCCTCCTCCAGCAAATCGGATCCCCCTCCGGCATACACTGTGCATAATTCACTTCTATTAGCAGGTAAAGGCAGCTAAACTTGTATAGTATCAACGCTGACGTATACAGGAAGTGATCTCTGTTTACTTGCATTATACGGCAGCGCTGTTACTATACAACTTTAGCGTCCTTTACCCGCTGATTTGAAGTGAATTATGCACAGTGTAAAACAGAGGGAGAGCTGATTTGCTGGAGGAGGGAGATCTGTTGAGATTGCTTATCATTTTGCATTGGACCTAATGGAAATCTGATGGCAAAAAAATGCCATCAGATCGATTTTCAATAAATTTCATACTGAAATCTATTGGAAATCTGTTCCTAGTAAAAAATGTTCCTAAACACATCAGATAGATCAGAAATCTATCTGATGATCTATCTGCTGCTAATCTAACGAGTGTATGGCCACTTTAAGATTTTAGTGCATAAACTTGAAGTTTTCTTTTTCTTTTCCTTCTTTTTTTTATCTCAGCACATCACTATTAAAGTGTTATTCATCAAAGTAACTTCAAAAGGCATTTTATTGCTAAACTGTAAAATATCACCTAGGAGAAAACGTAGTAAAAAAAAAGTGAATTACATATGGCCCCAAGTGTAGGTGAAAAGTACTGTCAAATTTACTGTTAGGCCTACATGAAATTCACTTTTTCTCCTAAGAGATCATTCTTCATCCTTATAATTTTTCAGCACTTTGGAATTTAAAATGTACCAAACAGTATGTGAAAAATGATTTGAGCATTGTCTTGCTGGTTGGTGGTTTAAATGCATTGTATTGACAACGTGTGAAAATTAGAGATGGCCCGAACGGTTCACATGCAAACTTATTCACGCGAACTTTGCCATTTCACGTTCGCGATCAAACGCAAAGTTTATGCGAGTTCGATCCGCCCCCTATACTACATCATTAGGGTCAACTTTGACCCTCTACATCACAGTCAGCAGGCACAGGGTAGCCAATCAGGTGACACTCCCTCCTCTTGTGTGTGTGACAGCTGCACATTTGTAATACCAATCACTGCATACCCACCTGTTCAGTGCACCTACCTACCTACATGACTGCACGCAGTGTCACTGCACCTGTTTACGGTACCTGTGTGTGTGTGACAGCTACACATTTTTAATACCAATCACTGCATACTCACCTGTTCAGTGTGCCTACCTACCTACGTGACCGCACGAAGTGTCACTGCACTTGTTCACGGTACCTTTGTGTGTGTGTGACAGCTGCACATTTGTAAAACCAATCACTGCATACCCACCTGTTCAGTGCACCTACCTACCTACATGAGCGCACGCAGTGTTATATACCACCAGTCACTGCACCTGTTCATGGTACCTGTGTGTGTGTGTGACAGCTGCACATTTGTAATAACAATCACTACATACCCACCTGTTCAGTGTACCTACCTACCTACCTACATACTTGACCGCACACAGTGTCACTGCACCTGTTCACGGTACCTGCGTGTGTGTGTGACAGCTGCACATCTGTAATACCAATCACTGCATACCCACCTGGTCAGTGCACCTACCTACCTACGTGAGCGCACGCAGTGTTATATACCACCAGTCACTGCACCTGTTCACGGTACCTGTGTGTGTGACAGCTGCAAATTTGTAATATCAGTCATTGCATAATTGTTCACAGTACCTGTGTGACCGCACACTGTGTAATATACCAGTCCGTGCATACCTGTTAACTGCACCTGTGTGACAGCTGCACATTGTATTGTAATACCAGTCACTGCATACCTTTCACTGCACCCGTGTGACTGCACATTGTATTAGTCAAGTCAGTGCATACCTTTCACTTCATCCCCCGATATGAACAAAACAGGTAGAGGCAGAGGCAGACCCAGAGGCAGACCACCTGGCAGGTCTATTCGAGGTCATGCTGACATGATTTTGTGCGGCCCTGGACCAAAGTACAGTGCTCAAAAGAAGACACGTCCCATTAACTCCCAAGATTGTCAGGACGTAGTTGGCTATTTAACACAGAACACCTAATTTTCCGCAGCCACCTGTGCTACTACAAGCACAACATCCGCTGCATTTGACACTTCGCAGGAGTTATTTGGTGGGGAGTTACAACAAGATGAAGACGCTAAGCAAGTTGCACCACCTCTCATGTCTGAGTTAGGCGACACTATGGACGTAACGTGTGAGGAGAAGGATGATTAAGTACCTGCTGTTGGTGCAGTTTATGCGGTGTCTGAGGCAAGCAATGCTGGGGAGGATGATTATGATGATTATGATGATACGGATGCCATGTGGGATCCTAAGAGACAAGATGACCAAGGGGACAGTTCAGAGGGGGATTCAGAGAGGAGTAGGAGGAGACGAGTTACTGAAAGAAGCAGGGGGAGCTCGTCTTCAGAAACAGCTGGTGCCAGTGTCCGGCGCCCCTATGGACAGCCAGCCAACATGCCCTTCAACGTCAGCTGCTGATGCCACCATAGTGCCATCAACCCAGGGGGGCTCAGTGATTTGGAATTTTTTGGGTGTGTCTACCTTAGATCAGAGCAATGCCATCTGTTCTCTCTGCCGCCAAAAATTGAGCCATGGAAAGGCCAACAACCGCGTAGGGACAACTGCCTTACAAAGGCACATTGAGAAAAGGCACAAACTGTAATGGGAAGAGCACCAGAGGAAAAGCAGCACACAAAATCCAAGCCACCCTCCTTCTCCTCTTCCTCCTCCAGGTGCATCATCTTCAGCCGCTTTCTCCCTTGCACCTTCACAATCACAGCCACCCTCCTCCACTCCGCCTCTCACCTTGAGCGGTTCCTGCTCCTCTGCACACAGCAGCAGCCAGATGTCCATAAGGGAAATCTTTGAGCGGAAGAAGCCAATGTCTGCCAGTCACCCCCTTTCCTGGCGTCTGACAGCTGGCTTGGCAGAACTGTTAGCTCGCCAGCTGTTACCATACCAGCTGGTGGACTCTGAGGCCTTCCGAAAATTTGTGGCCATTGGGACACCACAGTGGAAGATACCAGGCCACAATTATTTCTCAAAAAGGGCGATACCCAAACTGTACCGTGAAGTTTAAAAGCAAGTGGTATCATCTCTGGCACACAGCGTTGGGTCAAGGGTCCATCTGACCACGGATGCCTGGTCTTCCAAGCAGGCCAGGGCAGGTACATTACTTACACAGCCCATTGGGTCAACCTGGTGACCGCTGACAAGCAGGGAGTACGTGGCTGTGCAGCGGACCTACTTGTGACACCTCCATGGCTTGCAGGCAGGCCTGCTGCCACCTCCTCTCCTCCTGCTACATCCTCTTCACTGTCTTCCTCCTCCTCCTCCTTGGCTGAGTGGCAGTTCAACTCTACTGGTGTCCCGCGATCTCATCTCCAGCTACACAGCCTCAGCTCCCCAGGGCCTATGCTGCATACCAGGTATGATGGTGTCACGCCATCTTAGACATGTCTTGCCTCAAAGCGGAGAGTCACACTGGAGCAGCTCTCCTGGCTGCTCTTAACAAACAGGTGAATCAGTGGCTAACCCCGCACCAACTGGAGATTGGCAATGTGGTGTGTGACATCGGCAGCAATCTCATTTTGGCTTTGAATTTGGGAAAGTTGACACATGTACCCTGCATGGCACATGTGCTGAATCTCATAATTCAGAGATTTGTGTATAAGTACCCAGGTTTACAGGATGTCCTGAAGCTGTCCAGGAAGGTGTGTGGGCATTTCAGGTGGTCTTACATGGCCATGGCACACTTTGCCGATATTCAGCAGAGAAACAACTTGCCAATGAGACGCTTGATTTGCGATAGCCCGACTCACTGGAATTCGACCCTCCTGATGTTCAACCGCCTGCTACAACAGGAGAAAGCCGTCAAACAGTATCTCCACAATTACAGTCAAAGGACATGCTCTGGGGAGCTGGGGATGTTCTGGCCAAAGTACTGGACACTCATGCGAAATGCCTGCAGGCTCATGCGGCCGTTTGAGGAGGTGACAAACCTGGTGAGTCGCAGTGAAGGCGCCATCAGCGACTTGATCCCATATGCTTTTTTCCTGGAGCGTGCCGTTCGTAGAGTGGTGGATCAAGCTGTGGAGGAGCGTGAACAGTAACAGGAGGAAGAGTTGTGGGATCAATTCTCATCAGAACCAGATGTTTCCTCAACACCTGCGGCAGCACAGAGGGGGGAGGAGGAGGAGGAAGAGTCTTGTGGGGAAGAGGAGTCAGATAATGATGAGGAAGGTGTTTTTTTTTGGGAGGAGGAGGAGGTGGCAGAAGAACAACTGCAGCAGGCATTGCAGGGAGCTTGTGCTGCTCAAATTTCCCGTGGTATTGTTCGTGGCTGGGGGAGGAGGAGAACTTACGCTGCTGTGCATCAAATCCAGATTTTTCCCTGGGACTTTTGGAGTGTATTCCAATCCGCCATGCCCCCCTCTAGGTGTTAGACCCCTTGAAACATCTTTTCCATCATTTTCTGGCCAGCATAAATGTTTCTAGTTTTCAAAGTTCGCCTACCCATTGAAGTCTATTGCGGTTCGCGAAAGTTCGCGCAAACCAAACTTTTTGCGGAAGTTCGCGTTCGAGGTTCGCGAACCAAAAATTGGAAGTTTGAGCAAGAGAAAACTTGGAAGAGAAAACTTTGAGAAAAAGTTATTTGGGTCGGACCCTAAGTCTTCCGACTGTGGTACTGTTGTTTCTGTCCCTGTTGGGAACATTTATCCACTGCCTGTAAAGGCAAAAAGTGAGATAAATACTTAAAATGGGTTTATACACAGTGACAAATGCCAAAAAGGTATAACTCAATCTAAAATGTAACATACAGTGGCCCATGTGCAATTCACCGTTTCTCTTTAGTTTTCCCAAAGTTGATATTTTCACACCATGTCAATAAAGTGACTTTTAAACTCTCAGCCAGCAAGAAAATACATAACATCATGTTAATAGTACTTTTTCTACTACTCTTGTTGTTGTTTTTTAATTGCAACATACTAAAAAGTTATTCTGAAGAGAAAATGAAAAATTATCACATAGGAGATAACTCAGGAGAAAGAGTGAATTGCATATGGGCCCATGAGAATTACAGAAAATGGCACTCCACCTTCTCTGTTCAAAGGGTTATTCAGGCTTCAGCCATTATTCCTGAGATCAGTAGAAGGACCTAAATTATAAGCGTGTTTGTGTAACGATTGGTGTCAGCAAGGAGAGAGTTTCTGATTATTGGTGATCTGCAGTATCACCAATAATACAGATGCTATACCTGATTATATGGTGATCTGCAGAATCACCAATAATGCGAGTATAGCAAGACACAGGACAACCAGGTGTGAGATAAGTGTTTGGTGCAACAGTAAATATAGATAGAGATACCCACTTTCCTAGAGGAGCTGGAAACGAGGGGTATCTCTACAGAACACTGGAATCCGTACTCCAGCAGGCTGGAGACTCAGATGAAGAAGTGATCGGTTCACCTGAGGAGCGGATGATGCACAGTGGACAGAAGGTACCTATCACCCGAGGAGCGGGTGATTCAGACTGTACTATAGCTGTCAACCTGAGGAGCAGGTGATTAAGACTGTACTGCAGCTATCAACCTGAGGAGCAGGTGATTAAGACTACTGCAGCTATCAACCTGAGGAGCAGGTGATTAAGACTGTACTGCAGCTATCAAACTGAGGAGCAGGTGATTACTAAACTGAGAGTCCCTCACCAGCACTAAGCTCACTGGTGAGGGCAGGAGAGTCAGACAAGCAGGATCGGCAACACACGGACAGATACGGTACAAAGACAGAAGACTGAATCAGAGTAAGGTACAAGCTGAGTCGGCAAAAGATCAGATAGGCATAGACACAGAATCAGTAGGCAGAAGAGTAGTCAAGGCAAGCAGAGGGTCATAACAAATAATACAATTCAATTAGTACTTTAAGCTATCAACAGAATCTGGCTAAGTGTGGATCCCCAGCTCCTGCTGGTTCTAGCACACTTTGGGATCTGACTAAGGTCTGAGTGCTAACACGTAGCATTTGCAACAGCAGACGAAGAGCAACTGACAGGCAGGTCCTATAGATACTAAGAGCGCTCCGCAGCGCCGCCCCAGTCACTTAGCCAATCCGGAGCACTGCTGGAGTCAGCTGACCGGCTGATCAGCTGACTACCCTTCTACTTTGATAAAGGTCCTGTCGCCTGGCGCGCGCGCGCGTAGCCCTCAGTCTATGTGCAACTGAGGGACCAGGCAAAACTCCAACATGTAACTGCACAGTGGAGGCCACCGGCTGAGACGCGGATACAGCCGCCATGCCGCTCACCGCCATGGCGGCCTCTCCGCTATCTATTACAGTTTGTCATCAGCTCTCCTCCCATACTTGGGCATCATCTGTGTGAAATCCCACATGCTCAGATTAATTCCCCCTGTGACAACATCAGAAGCAGCTTGTTTTGTTTTTCTTTCTTTAATCTCCTGAACAAGAAAGTGAAGGTGGACCCTGGAAGCTCTGCTGTGCCCTCCAAGTATCTTTTGCAGCTGGACTGAGGAGAGGGGGAAGTGGATCAGTGGCTGGAGTGGAACCGTGAGGTCTAAAGTGCAGCAACAGCCTGGCAAGCTGATCCACTTAACCCTCTTCACAGTATAGCTGCACAATTTTAAACCTCTTCTTGCTGCTACAGTCAAAGATAACAGGCAGCTCTCCTGTTCCCTCTCTTCTGACTACAATGCCAGACAAACACTTCCTGCTAATCTGGACACCAGAATCTGTACCAACACAGTAAGGCACCCTAGGAGTGATAGTTGTTGGGAGCAGAGTGGCTGCATTGAAGGCATTGAAGGCAAAGCACTCCTAGGGCTGTGCTTGCATTGTGGCTAATTGAGCAGCATGGAGGTGCGGATAAGAGTGGGGAGAATGAAGGGGAGTGGGAGCAAGATGTTGCTCGCTAAAGCAGATTTACTGACAGGCTATTTGCCTCCTCTACTGCTCACAGCAGGCTCACAAAGATACTTCACCGGCCTATAAGACAAGGGTGACAGTACAGCTCTATGACATGACTATGTGATACTGCTATTACCGAAGACAAAGCGATACTTTGATGGCAGAGGGACAGTTATCTGACTCCAAGCGTGCCTCCCACTCTACCACAGTCTCTGCCAGACCTGTCCCCAGCAGTTTAAAGCGGGGGAGGGGTTTCAAAATGGGACTATGGTAAATATTGCTTTATAGTTTTTAAAATAAAAAAATACATGTATATATATATATATATATATATATATATATACAGTGGCTTGCAAAAGTATTCGGCCCCCTTGAAGTTTTCCACATTTTGTCACATTACTGCCGCAAACATGAATCAATTTTATTGGAATTCCACGTGAAAGACCAATACAAAGTGGTGTACACGTGAGAAGTGGAATGAAAATCAGACATGATTACAAACATTTTTTACACATAAATAACTGCAAAGTGGGGTGTGCATAATTATTCAGCCCCCTGAGTTAATACTTTGTAGAACCACCTTTTGCTGCAATTGCAGCTGCCAGTCTTTTAGAGTATGTCTCTACCAGCTTTGTACATCTAGAGACTGGAATCCTTTCCCATTCTTCTTTGCAAAACAGCTCCAGCTCAGTCAGATTAGATGGACAGCATTTGTGAACAGCAGTTTTCAGATCTTGCCACAGATTCTTGATTTGATTTAGATCTGGGCTTTGACTGGGCCATTCTAACACATGAATATGTTTTGTTTTAATCCATTCCATTCTTGCCCTGACTTTATGTTTAGGGTTGTTGTCCTGCTGGAAAGTGAACCTCCGCCCTAGTCTGAAGTCTTTTGCAGACTCCAAGAGGTTTTCTTCCAAAATTGCCCTGTATTTGACTCCATCCATCTTCCAATCAACTCTGACCAGCTTCCCTGTCCCTGCTGAAGAGAAGCACCCCCAGAGCATGATGCTGCCACCACCATATTTTACAGTGGGGATGGTGTGTTCAGAGTGATGTGCAGTGTTAGTTTTCCGCCACACATAGTGTTTTGCATTTTAGCCAAAAAGTTCAGTTTTGGTCTCATCTGACGAGAGCATCTCCTTCCACATGTTTGCTGTGTACCCCACATGGCTTGTGGCAAACTGCAAACGGGACTTCATATGCTTTTCTGTTAACAATGGCTTTCTTCTTGCCACTCTTCCATAAAGGCCAACTTTTTGCAGTGCATGACTAATAGTTGTCCTATGGACAGATTCCCCCACCTGAGCTGTAGATCTCTGCTGCTCGTCCAGAGTCACCCTAGGCCTCTTTACTGCATTTCTGATCAGCGCTCTTTTTGTTCGACCTGTGAGTTTAGGTGGACGGCCTTGTCTTGGTAGGTTTACAGTTGTGCAGTTGTTGCAGTTATTTACTAGTAAAAAAATGTTTGGTATCATGTATGGTTTTTTTTCCACTTCTCACATGTACACCACTTTGTATTGGTCTTTCACATGGAATTCCAATAAAATTGATTCATGTTCATGGCAGTAATGTGACAAAATGTGGAAAACTTCAAGGGGGCCGAATACTTTTGCAACTTACTGTATGTATGTGTATATATATATATATATATATATATATATATATATATATATATATATATATATATATATATATATTACCATTATAAAATGTAATCTTGTATAGACTGAAAAGATGAATTTGTATTTTGACTGAAAAGATGAATTTGTATTTAGGATCCAAGCTTATTTTACATAAACACGGGCAATATTTTTCTACATATATTTTCGGTACAATAGTGGATTTTAGACTGAAACAAAGCAAAACATTTATGCGTTAGAGGTCAAACGGCCAAAAGAAATAGCAGTACAATGGCAAATGCTTCTTATTTCCTCTTCAATTGTTCTCTCTTATCTCTCTGGCGCTCTTTGGACCTAGGACATCTCTTTTCATTTAGCAGGCAAAATAGAATTGATTAACAGTCATTTGGTGAAGCTACTACGCTTACCCCAGCTGTATTGTATTATCACTGCTATATCAGCACATAATAAAATGTGAAAATTCACCAAAGGCATACATCTCTGATAGAATGCATGTCATTATATTTAATGTACAGTATCTGTCTATTCATGATTGTATCTATATATACAACAATATGCCTGTAATAAGTAAAAAAAAACCTTGCTTATCTGTAGGGGGGGGGGGAGGGAAGAGAAGAAAAGAAAGAAAAACACTAAACTGGTTTATAATATTCTGACCAGCTATATAGCTCTGGGTTTAAAGGGACTCTGAGCTCTAAAAATACACGAAATTGGTATTTACCTGGGTCTTTCTGCAGCTCTCCGTAGGTCGGGAGGTCCCCCGGTGGCGTCCTAGCTCCTCTCCTGGTCCCTCCGCCACATACCACATCGGCGACACCCGGGCTGGGTGTCGGGCTCCCATTTCCTGAACCGGGACGCTCTTCGTCATCACGTCAGGTGCCGTGCGTCATCACGGCGGCCAGCGTGACATTACCGTCCCGGTTCAGGAAGTGGGAGCCCGACACCCAGCCCGGGTGTCGCCGATGTGGTATGCGGTGGAGGGACCGGGAGAGGAGCCAGGATGCCGCTGGGGGACCTCCCGACCTATGGTGAGTTGCAGAAAGCCCCAGGTAAGTACCAATTTTGTTTATTTTTAGAGGTCAGGGTCCCTTTAAGCTAAAATTGTGTTATTTTTCATGCTTGTTGAACTGCATGCTTGACTGTTAAAAAATCATGTCTTTTTAAGTATAGATGTGAATGGGCGCACATTTTTGTATGATATATTTAACAACACTTGATGAATCTTTCTATGACTTATACTGCAAACAATGTGACCTATGCTATGTTCATACAGCAGTAATAGTCTGACTATGTCTTTTACAGTTAATTATTTCCACCGGCAATGTCTCAGCATTTCTTGTGTAAAATAAAAGAACATTTCAGAAGCTGTATTAGATATTTTCAGATTTTTAAAAATCTGTGTTTTGTCTTTTTATTTTTTTATTACTGCACTTATGTGGAGCTTCATGTAATGCTATTAGTATTTATATTACATTTGGCAAAAGCGTTAAAATATTTGTCCCGGCAGAGATTTATGAAGCTATTACCATAAAGTGCATACGTTAATATCCTAACAATCCTTTCTGTGCAGAATTTCAAGGAAAATCAGCCCGCTGCTGCAGTTTAATTTAATAGGTGATTTCAACAATAAATACATCTATTAAAATTATTAAATAGCTTGTTTGGGTGAACATTTACAAACATCGTTTTTTTCTGTTTTGGTTCTGTAAATTCTCAAGAAAAATAATACTTGTTTCTAAGACTTTAGAAAAGAGCTTTTCAGAACTGGATACTGGAAAAAATAGGAATGAGAGATAGTGGATGATAACACTTTGTGTCCCATTAACCATTTCAGCCCGTTGGTATGTTTCACCTTATAGACGAGAGGAATTTTCACATTTCAGCGTGCCTCCCATTCATTCCCCAACTACTTATCACAACAAAATGATCTATACCTTGTTTTTTTTTTCACCACCAATTAGGGTTTCTTTGGGTAGTATATTATGTTAAGAATTAATTTATTCTAAATGCATTATAATTGGAATAATAAGAAAAAATTGAAAAAAAATCATTATTTTATTTTTTTTATAGTTTTATTATTTTATAATTTTAAAATAATTCATGCTACCATAATTAAAATCCACACATTTTTTTTGTGGCCATTTGTCCCGGTTATTGCAACATTAAAATTATATCCCTAGTATAATGTATGGTGACAATATTTTATTTGGAAATAAAGGTGCATTTTTTCAGTTTTACATCCATCACTAGTTTTTAGCCCATTATTTAAAAATAATATGCCCTCTTGACATAGATATTATAATTTTTTCCCCTAAAGTCAGTAGGTGTATTTTACCATTTGGCCACAAGATGTCCCCACTGAGCATACAATGTATTGCTACATTGTAACTATGGAAGTGACGCAAGGTTTCCTTTGGAAGCCGGCAATCACAGTGCTGGCGGGGAGATTAATGAATGGGAACTTTGTTCCCATTCATAAATTTAACGAGCAGGTGGCGGAAACTGGCGGAAGATGCGAGGCAGCTCTATGTAACAAAAACATGGTTTATTCTCGGTGGTAATGTACGGATTGGCACAGTGGACTTTTGACCCCTGCAGCCAATCTCCCCCTGCTCCCGGTAACAGTGCGATCATGGGCATTTGCCAGCACGATTGACTGCAAACCCCCTAAACTGCAAGGACGTGACTAGCGCGTCCCTGCGACTCTAGCAGCTCACGTCTGTGTGGCATAAAGGGTTTAGCAATTTATTGATACAAATATTTTGTGATTTACTGAGCAATTTTCTACAAAGAAAGCTACTGGCAACATGCAGTTGGTACCCCGGAAGTGTAGACATGTGGCACATGCTTATTCCAAGGATATTGTCATGAAAACTCTTATTCCATGGAAACTTCATAGTTTAGTTATAAAAAGGAATGCTATGTGGAATTGTTAATTAGAGTTTAATTTTGTGCCATTTTCCATAAAATCACTACTTTAAGGTGTTTGTGTGTTGCTTTAATCTAAAAAGCTAGCAGTTAATTTCGTTTTAGGTTAGAAAGTCTCTGGCTGCAGTTCCTTTGTGTCTTTACTCCCCCTCTTGAGACTTGGCTTCCTATGGAGGCCTGAGAATTGAACATATAGAAATGGATGGAAAATTTCTATGGCATACCGATTTCCAAGTTTCTAATTGAAAATCATCTTGGGATTCGGAAATCATCCTTGGAAATCGGTATTCCATGGAAATGTCACATTATCACAACTTTGAAATGTTAGCCCAATCACAGAGCTCGTAAGCAATGGACCAATCACAGAATGTAGAATTTTTCTGTGGAAATCAGAATGCCACAATTTTTTTGGACTAATCGGTTACTACCGAGTTTTTCCGAGTCTTGTTATTGGGCTAAAATTTCCAAAAATCTCCACCAACAAAGTCAAACCCAGGCCTCGCTTTGTCACATATTAAAAACTTTAATTATAGAAAAATCACAGCAATCACAGACTGTATCAAAAGACTCTGATAAAATAACTAAAAACACTTAGAGACTACAGTTTGGCCTGGCAGCCCCTGCGCCCCACAAACACATCACATACATACATCCACATCATACATCCAGTGAGAGAGCAATTGCATGTATTCATAATAAACCACAGAGCTCTGGGTAAGCAAATTGAGGGGAAATTCTTCCTGCACAGCAGTCCAAAAGCCTTTCTTAATCTATATTGACACACTGAGGTGAATAGCTGGCCAGCTGAAAGTTGTAATTGGCTGTGCAGACTTCAAGCCATAACATTGTTCGCTGTTTATATAGATGAAACCATCACTTCCACATATCAGCCATCTAGGATAATGACTGTACTTGAAAGTCCAAATGCCCACTGCACAACAATGGATCAGATGACAGTTCTCATCAGTGCAAGTAAAGATAGGCACATAAGCAGGCTGTTATAGCAATAGCATTAGTTGCAGCAGCAAGGTAAGGCAGCATGTCAAAGCACTTTCTGTCTTGTCCAAAGGGGGGAAGTTACCCCTTTATCTTACGTATCCCAGCGGATCTGTGGCAGCTGTCTCGTCAGCTTGCATGCCAGCTTTGACATCTCACTAGTGTTGAGGATGGTATGCTGTTCGCTCTGGATCAGCGCATCCACGCAGCAGCGGTCATGGCGGCAGAGAACGCTCTCAGAGCGGCGTGGGCTCGTAGCAGTGGGGCGAGGCCGGCCTCCTATAGCTTCTCCCACCTACATGTTTCGCCCAATGGGCTTCATCAGGGTGTGGCTTATGGAGGAAAGGTGTGGTCATTCCTTTTTATACTCAGGCAGCCATCACCTGACATGTCTATGGGCGCCATCTTTGTTGCTGGCAAACATTGCCCATAACTTCAAACATATTGTTACACAGCTTTTGCAGATTTTTTTGCAGAACTTTGAGGCTTCACATATAACAGGAGGAGACGAGGGACTAAGGGAATGAGGGAATGAGGGAGCATCTTTTCCATCTGGGCTCGTTCAAAGCTTTTTGTTTCTTTTTATCTCACTGCAGAAACGAGTGGCAGCAACACAGCAAACAGATTTACATCCAAGACAGCACTCATGCACGGCATATCACACATACCTCTCTCAGAGTTTTTTTTATTATTATTAATCTTTTATTGATCTTTTTCATATCTTTTACATTATCATCAATCCATATATCATAAGCACCTCCCTCTCCTTCTTTTACTTCCAATTAGTCATGCACCAGGTGGGGCATAGATATCACAGAAGATGGCATGCTTTGCACATTACATATATGCAGTACTATATGTAGTACTATGTATTAATACTGGATTAAATACTCAGGGATAGGGTTATATGTAAATCATATGAAATCATATATAGCTTAATATAAAAAGTGGAATTAAACACTGTGCATTAAGTCACCCTAATACGGGTCCAAATATACTGAGAAATTAATCTCAGAATTAAGGCCATCAGGGGATAGTGTGCCTAGTTTATATATCCACATGGTTTCTCTGCGGAGAAGTTGCCTCTCCATAGTGTTGGGCGAACACCTAGGTGTTCGGGTTCGCGAACGTTCGCAGAACATCGCCGCGATGTTCGGGTGTTCGCGCCGAACTCCGAAAAATGGAAGTCAATGGGGACCCGAATTTTCGTGCTTTGTAAAGCTTCCTTACATTCTACATACCCCAAATTAGCAGGGTATGTGCACCTTGGGAGTGGGTACAAGAGGGAAAAAAATATTTGAAAAAGAGCTTATAGTTTTTGAGAAAATTGATTGTAAAGTTTCAAAGGAAAAACTGTCTTTTAAATGTGGAAAATGTCATGTTTCTTTGCACAGGTAACATGCTTTTTGTCGCCATGCAGTCATAAATGTAATACAGAGAAGAGGTTCCAGGAAAAGGGACCGGTAATGCTAACCCAGCAGCAGCAGCACACGTGATGGAACTGGAGCAGGCGCAGGAGGAGAAGGCCATGCTTTTTGAGACACAACAACCCAGGCCTTGCATGAGGACAAGAAGCGTGCGGATAGCATGCTTTTTACCGCCATGCATTCATAAATGTAATAAAGATAAGAGGTTCAATAAACAGGGACCGGGCGTCAACGCTAACCCAGCAGCAGCAGACGTGATGGAACAGGAGGAGGCGCAGGAGGAGAAGGCCACGCTTTCAGGTGCAACTCAGGCCTTGCATGAGGACAAAAAAATGTGTGTGCAAAGCAATGCAATGAGTAGTTTTCAGGACACAATGGGCTATTCGGAGGAGCTATTCCCACCCCCACTATCTTCTACCTGTGAAAGGTCAATGGAACAGCCACAAATGTTGTGCCCGGATTCACAACCTTTTTCTGTGGAAAATGCACCTCGCACTGAAATGCAAGGCGAGGCTGAGGATGAACATGACGTCAACAACTCAACATGACGCAAAATGGGGGCGGAACAGAAAGCTGCTTTCAATGTTTTGAAGGCCTTAATTGCCTCCGGTGGCCAGTTAGATGCATCATTCATCACACCCAAATCCCAGAGCAATGTGTGCAGGAATTTGAATCGCAGGAGGTGTACCGAGATCATCTGGACAAGTGACCAAGTGACCAAGTGACAAGTGACCAAGTGACAAAGTGACAAAGTGACCAGTGACAAAGTGACAAAGTGACAAAATGACAAAGTGACAAGTGACAACGTGACAAGTGACAAAGTGACAAGTGACAAATTGACAAGTGACAAAGTGACAAGTGACAAGTGACAACGTGACAAGTGACAAGTGACAAAGTGACAAGTGACAAAGTGACAAGTGACAAAGTGACAAAATGACAAAGTGACAAGTGACAAAGTGACAAGTGACAAGTGACAAAGTGACAAGTGACAAAGTGACAAAGTGACAAAATGACAAAGTGACAAAGTGACCAGTGACAAAGTGACAACTGAGAGGTTGTTCTGGGGAGCTCCACTGCACTCAGTCGCATATGAGGAGAGGTCTCGTCGGGACTGCTGATCCTCCTCAGCTTGCTCAAAGCCTTGAGGGTTCCTGAAGATCCTCTGCTTGGAGTTCGCCGGGGTTCAGCTTGGTGTCGGGGTCGGCGGCGTCCTCCTCACTCCAACGTGGCAGATCTTCTGTTGAAGGAAAAAAAAACAAACATTGTTAAAAGTCCAGTACCGCTTCTGAAGGACTCACCAAGAGATGCAGGAGCGCTTCAATCTAGCGCACCATCGCTCGCTGGGTGATGTCCCTCCCTACGCGCTGGAATTCTACGCTGCACATGCTAGCACGCTTTTGCGCAGTGCCGAGGCGCATTCCAGCAGCTAGCTACCAAGCTTCTGTGGATCTGATTGGGCCACCATGTTGGATCTCTGCCAAGTCCTCCAAAATTTTGAGCAATCCACGTTGCGTGACTGAGCAGTGACAACTCTACAGTCAGCATTACAATACCACTGCTGTGTTTACTGAAGAAATCAATGTTGAAGATGGAAACCGCTGGCATGATGCAAGTGGGGGATTCTGAAGATGAAAACGATCAGCGTGATGATACCAACATCAGGCAACCTGCCTCAGGAAACGCTGGTCCCAGCTATGACAAAGAACAGGACGAGGAACAGCTGGAGTTGGAGCAGGAATTGGATGCCCCCACTGCCGAGGGACAGAGCGGTGCACGTTGGACTTCCACAATTTAGCGGGAATGGACAGCAGAAGAGGAAGAAAGTGATGCTGGTGACGAATATGGTGCATCACAACAATCACAACGCTCACAAGAACATGAAGACAGAGGAGTCTGGCAGGACTCTCTGGCACACATGGCTCAATTCATGCTAGACTGCATTTAACGCGGCCCGCGCATTATTCACTATTCATTATTATTCATTATTCTGGAATCTGGACAACACTAATGACTGGGTTTATACCCAGTTTATACAAACACAATGTTAAAAAACTGATTGAAGAAAGTGTCAGACAGGTCAAAAATGGAACAATTCCAGCAGGCCCTTGAGGATGGAGACTTTAGAGAGGAGATTGACATCCTCCTCCTTCTCTAGCCAGTTGTACGCCGACAGACTGACTTCAGCAAACCCAGGAGGACCAGGAGGGCAGCAAAGAACACAAGCTGCTGCTAGTGCCCAAAAGGGAATGGTATTGGCAGTGTCCTTGGAGTGGGAACATTTTCTGACACCCATGCAGCAGCCCACAGAACAGCAATCGGGCAGTTCCACGTCCTCCAACACCAATCGCCTGGAGAAGATGGTCAAGGTCCAGGACTACATGTCAGATGGCGTAGCTGTGTTGAACAATCCATCTGCAGACAGACGGTGAGTGTGACAGGCAGCACAGAAGGACCATGGCAACTCACTCATAGTACCACAGTTTGATAGTGCTGCCCAAAAAATTATATGGATCCGTGGACCCGGGCACTGCGGGCAGTACTGGGAAGTGGGAACGCAGATTTTAGTACCTAAACACACGATACAACATGTTTTCCGGGGTCGGACTCTGAGGCACATACAGATGGTCCCGATCATCATCCTCATCATACAACTCTTCTCCTGAGTCTGACCCACCCACCACCTCTGCCACCCCAACATCCCCAGACACAGACCCCTCATCGTCCTCAACATTAACTTGGGATGCTGGCCTGAGCCAGACCTCCTCCTCGACATCAGGCCCCATCATCTCCTTAATGGCAGCCCTCATTAATCACTCTGGCGACGGACCGATGGACACAACGTTCTCCTCCGGGGAGGGCTGCTGCTGACCACTGGCTGCTGGGGTGGATGTTATAGCTTGCGTGGGTTGGGAGTGCTGCTCACATCGGAGCTCTCTGAGGAACTCATGGTGAGCTCATATAGTGGTTGGCGGTGAGTGGAGTATTACTGATCCCAGCAATATACACACTGACTGGCAGAGTACGCAATGCTTTATAGTCTGGCTGAGCGGTGTACACAGAGTGGCAGTAAACAATGCTATATAGTCTGGCTGAGCGGTGTACACAGAGTGGCAGTACACACAATGCTATATAGTCTGGCTGAGCGGTGTACACAGAGTGGCAGTACACACAATGCTATATAGTCTGGCTGAGCGGTGTACACAGAGTGGCAGTACACACAATGCTATATAGTCTGGCTGAGCGGTGTACACAGAGTGGCAGTACACACAATGCTATATAGTCTGGCTGAGCGGTGTACACAGAGTGGCAGTACACACAATGCTATATAGTCTGGCTGAGCGGTGTACACAGAGTGGCAGTACACACAATGCTATATAGTCTGGCTGAGCGGTGTACACAGAGTGGCAGTACACACAATGCTATATAGTCTGGCTGAGCGGTATACACAGAGTGGCAGTACACACAATGCTATATAGTCTGGCTGAGCCGTGTACACAGAGTGGCAGTACACACAATGCTATATAGTCTGGCTGAGCGGTGTACACAGAGTGGCAGTAAACACAATGCTATATATAGCGTGGCTGAGCGAGGTACACAGTGGCAGTACACACAATGCTATATAGTCTGGCTGAGCGGTGTACACAGAGTGGCAGTAAACACAATGCTATATATAGTGTGGCTGAGCGAGGTACACAGTGGCAGTAAACAATGCTATATATAGTGTGGCTAAGCGAGCGGTGTACTACTGTTCCCAGCAGCAACACACAATGACTGGGGGGGACCCTGGCTAGCGTGGCTGGAGAGCGAACTACCCTGCCTGCCTACCCAAAGCTAAACCCACAGACAAATGGCGGAGATATGACGTGGTTCGGGTATTTATTTACCCGAACCACGTGACCCGTTCGGCCAATCAGAGCGCGTTCGGGGTCCGAACCACGTGACCCGTTCGGCCAATCACAGCGCTAGCCGAACGTTCGGGGAACGTTCGGCCACGCGCTCTTAGTTCGGCCATGTGGCCGAACGGTTTGGCCGAGCACCATCAGGTGTTCGGCCGAACTCGAACATCACCCGAACAGGGTGATGTTCTGCAGAACCCGAACAGTGGCGAACACCGTTCGCCCAACACTACCTCTCCACACTTATTTTTCTCGTTCCTTTGGTTATTGATGTCAGTACTTTAACCAAGCTTCCTTTGAAACTTCCCCCATGATATTGCTGATAGTGCTCTCTTAAGGGTCCATTATTCTCCTCATTCTTATTCTTTACATTCGACATATGTTCTAATATTCTTGCTTTAAACATTCTGGTAGTCATCCCAATATAGTGTAGACCACAGGGGCAGGTCACCATGTATACCACCCCCGTGGTATTCTATGGAATACCGATTTCCAAGTTTCCAATTGAAAATCATCTTGGGATTCGAAAATCATCCTTGGAAATCGGTATTCCATGGAAATGTCACATTATCACAACTTTGAAATGTTAGCCCAATAACGGAGCTAGTAAGCACTGGACCAATCACAGAATGTAGAATTTTTCTGTGGAAATCAGAATGCCGCAATTTTTTTTGACTAATCGGTTACTACCAAGTTTTTCCGAGTCTTGTTATTGGTCTGAAATTTCTACGGTATTCTGATGGTAAACCTCTGCATTTTCTGATTACTCCAATACTACTGAGTATTTTTGAAATTCGAATCTTGTGATTGGCCTAAAATTGGAATTTTTCAGCCAGTCACAAGACTCAGAAATACTCGGTAGTATTGGACCAATCAGAGAATGTGGAGGTTTACAGCAGAAATCTGAATACCACAGAAATTTTAGGCCAATCACAAGACTTTGAAAAACTTGGTAATATCCTAGTCTTGTGATTGGTTTAAAATCTCCGCAGTGTTTTGCATTCTATGGTCCAATACTTACGATACTTACGATTTGGCCAATCAGAGAATTCGGTAGTGTATCAAGGATGTCCACATAATAGCGAACATCTCCAAAATACAGCGGATTGTGAAGAACAATCTTTATCACATCCACAACCACAATTGTTTACTTAAAGATACATTGATGAAAATGCTTTTTGTTTTAAGAACGCAACTTATGCTCATCATTGGAAGAAGAGCTTTTTGGTCTCTTTTCGTCCCCTATACCTAGAGGTTCTGGGTCACTGTGAGCTAGTTGTGTATTCTGTAGATCCAAGCCCTATCCCATAGAGCCTTATCAATCCCTGCCATGCACTGATGAGGATCAGAAAGGCTGAAACAGGCTGTTTGTGTGTTGGGTTGATATGGCTCTATAAAATGTATAGGCTATAGGCTTGCTACACACCAATGGTTCTGGATGTAAGTAGGCTTCAATTAAGGAGTGAAGTATTGTGGGAAACCACAGTTGCCCACTTAAAGGTAAATTATTGCAAATAACTTCTATTTTAAGAAGGCAAATTACACCCAGTCAGAGTTAAATCAGGAAGTATGGTACTAGTGATCTATGAATCAACTTTCCCCATTTGATTTCAATCATATTTTAGCAGATTAAAAAAAAATATCTGAAAGGTAAAGTATCTAAGTAAGATATTGTCACGTTGGTATTGCACCACTACTTGGGGGGGTGGGGGAGGGGGTGTTATAATGGGTTTTCTACCTATAAACGGAAACAAAACTTATTTGTTTCTGATCAAGGCGGGAAAGCTTTCTACATATGAGTAGAGTATGTTATGCTAATTAGTGCTTAATATGTTTTTTTTTTATCATTTTTATTATTATTGTAGACTATTGTTATGTCAAAGTCTGTACATTCCTTGAAGAACATTGTGTGTACTTTCGTGTAATATGTGAAGTTTGTTTGTATGCCTCCTTGTAAACAAACAAATAAAAAAAATACTGAAGTAAAAAAATAACATCTGAACCTCAACTCCATTTAGTACAATCACTGTGTATCTGAGACTGTGCAAGGAACCTTTATGGTTTCATATAATTTTCTAGAAAAAAAAATCTAAGATCAATTAGAAATTATTATTTGGGTGTGTTAGAGTCAAAGGTTCACTAACAAACCTAAACATATGTGCAGTATATAGTCTTATCTCTAAAATGTGGAGTAAACTGCTAGTAAAAACAGCATGCAACAGTTTGCAAACCAAGTAAGCTCTATACAAAGACAACATAATACATTTTGAAACTGAAGAACATCATTATTTCTGAACTATGTATGCTAATTTTGAATTACATGCCAGGAACTCCTTTCAAAATAGTTGGCACAGGGGCATGTTTTACACTGTGCTGCAGGCAAGCAACCTTTTTTTAAATGTTTGAGAACTGAACAGGCCAGTTGTAGTTGTGAATGTGAAATGTTGTGCCATTCTTGCCCTATAAAGGATTTCAGCTGCCAACAGTTTGGGGTCTCCTCTATTGTTTTATTCATTTCATAATGTGCCAAATGTTTTCAATGTGTGACAGGTCTAAACAGCAGGTAAATCAGTTTAAGGATTGGGTTCTTTTACTATGGAGCCATGCTTTTGTAATACATGCACAATGCATTTTGGTAGTATCTTGCTGAAATGAAGAGGCCTTCCCTGGAAAAGATTGTTTGGATGGCAGGATATGTTGTTCTAAACCTGTATGAATCATTTAGCATTAATGATGACCAAATGTACAAGCTATCCATGCCATGTGCACTAAAGTGGCCCAATACCATCATGGACGCAGGCTGTCCATGCATCCATAGCATCCATGAATTCTAAAAAGAATTTCACATTTTACTTGGACTTGGAAGTGCATGTTTCAACTTAGTCTCAGTCCATCTTAAAAATTGTGGACCCACAAAAGGTGGTGGTGTTAGGTCATGTTTGAAGTATTTTTTTTTTTTGACTGGCGGAGCTTTGACCTGCCATTTTTAAATGATTGAAAAAAAGGTATTAAAGTGGACCTGAACTCTTGCATAGGACTGAAGAAATATATAGAGAAATTCAATTCCCCCTGTATGTATTTAGAGAGTTTAGCCTGTTTAATTCTGCCTCATTTGTATCTAATCACAAGTTGTAATCTGATATCTCCCCTGTGTCACATGACTGCCTATGGCAGAGATGGCAAATAAGGCCATTTGAAAGCACAGAAGGTTAACAATATGTCTGCTTCTATGAACCAGAAAGTAGAAACATAGCAGATTTATTTTAGGATTTGTATCAGGTGTAACAAAGAAATGTTTTTTTGCTGTTTTTTTTTTTTTTTGTTAAAAGGTTATTATGGTGTTACGTATCTTTTAGAGCACATGGGATGTTCTCAGGGCCGGATTACCGACCAGGCAACAAAAGCAGTCGCTTGGGGCCCCATTCAGAGTCAAAGGGGCCCCATTAGCACATAAACCAGCCCTTGCCATCCTGTCAGCGGTGGTTGGATGGTATAATGGTTAAAGGGACTCTGAGAAGTGCAGTAACTATGGAATGCATATCATTTTAAAGCTCTCTTTCTCCTCTTTCCAATGATATCTAAACGGCTGCTCTATGCCTTTTAGTTTTCGATATTTTTGCGATTGAAATCGCGGCCACAGGACGACTTTTCTCCAAAGTCAGCGGTGGCTGGATGGTATAATGGTTAAAGGGACTCTGAGCAGTGCAGTAACTATGGAAAGATTCATATCATTTTAAAGCTCTCTTTCTCTTCTTTCCAATGATATATAAACAGCTGCTCTATGCCTTTTAGTTTTCGATATTTTCGCGATCGAAATCGCGGCCACAGGACGACTTTTCTCCAAAGTCAGCGGTGGCTGGATGGTATAATGATTAAAGGGACTCTGAGCAGTGCAGTAACTATGGAAAGATGCATATCATTTTAAAGCTCTCTTTCTCTTCTTTCCAATGATATATAAACAGCTGCTCTATGCCTTTTAGTTTTCGATATTTTCGCGATCGAAATCGCGGCCACAGGACGACTTTTCTCCAAAGTCAGCGGTGGCTGGATGGTATAATGATTAAAACATCATGCTGGTAGGTGTGAGGATGTAATGAATTAGTTGTGGGTATGCTTAAAGGCATATCCACAGGCACTGCTTGGAGTCCCTTTAAGGGCTCTGCCGCTGACACAGGAGACCAGGGTTCGAATCTCAGCTCTGCCTGTTCAGTAAGCCAGCACCTATTCAGTAGGAGACCGTAGGCAAGTCTCTCTAACACTGCTACTGCCTATAGGGCGCGTACTAGTGGCTGCAGCTCTGGCGCTTTGAGTCCACCAGGAGAAAAGCGCGATATAAATGTTATTTGTCTTGTCTTGTCAAATGATGCCGTGCGCTGCTGATTGTCTTCAGAGCCAGGCTCTCCTCCTAGGTCCCCCTCCTGCTACTGTGCGCTCTGCCGCTGCCCACTCCACCCTCCCTTCCCACAGAGAACCACAGCTGCAGCAAGAATGATAGCAGCAGATGGCAAACGCTCACTCACCTATCCATGATCCAAGCAATAGAGATCCCGTCATCTGAAACCCATCTGTTTCTTCTACAGTGCAGCCGCTCGCTCTGAACTTCCTGATTCTCAGATCAGACATGAAGTAGGAAGTAGTAATAGTAGTAGTAACAGAGCGGCAGCACTCTAGAGGAGACAGATGGGCTCCGGATGACGGGACCTCTATTGCTTGGATCGCAATAGGTGAATGTGATTCATCTGGTGCTGTCATTCTCCCCCACTGCGGCTGCCTTCCCTGCTGGACTATCGTATACACTGGGATGGAGGCTGCATGGTGGCTGTCTAGTTTGGGAGGAAATTGGTTGTTCGGTGGTGGGAGTGGTTATGTAATTCTGTCTGGGGAATGGCTTTCGGTTTGGCGGTGTCCAGAGCTTTCTGCTATTGCCAGGCTGGAGATGCAGGGGGAAAGTGCTGCTGCTGTGATATCTGGCGCCCTCTTCACAGGGGTGCCCCAGCCCCTGAGTGCAAATGTCCCAGCCATTTATCTCTCACTCTGCATTTTGCCGCTGCTATTCCCTGCATTGTGCACCCACAGAGGAAAGCGTGCTGTTGCCCATAGCAACCAGTAGCTCGGCTGCCCGGTGTGTGCGACATATTGCTGTGCAGCTGCATCTTCTGATTCTATTACGACATGATGGGGGGGCCCAAATCAGTTACTTTGCTTAGGGCCCCATTTAGCCTTAATCCGGCTCTGGATGTTCTGAGTTCAGATCTGCTTTAATAGGCAATGTTTGTGC